>NC_138832.1:16346394-16987894 GCF_965183815.1 Platalea leucorodia | reverse complement strand
TGTACAATCAGGAGGCAGCAGCCAAATATACTTTATGACTCTTGGTCAAAATGTACTATTCAACTGGTAAATCACATCAAAATGAAGGATGCTTTGAAATTTCCTGTAGGTAGCAGTGTAAAATGCTTGGAGGTAATATACACAAATTCGCACTTTTTACCAACAAAAGTTTTGTCATTATTAACTTATCAAAATTCATATTCTTCCAGTTTGGAAAGAATTCCATTTTCCTGTCAAAGTATTGCAAACATGTTTCGTTTGTCTTCTAAAATATGTTGCAAACCAAGACTGTATTCACAGCGTTGGGAGAGAGCAACTTCAATGAAGAATGTAGCCGATAGAAGAAGCTCCTGTACTCTGAAAAGCATACAGTTTCATTTTCACAGATGATGTAATGTTGTTATTTTGAACTGAAGTCTCTTTCTTTTTTGGACAGCAACATCTGTAGGTCGATACAGAAACACAAACAAGTTGGGTGACAAATTGGAGTCTATTTTGAATTGGGTTTTGGCTTGTTTTGCATTTTAAGCAAACTGTTACTGTTTCACCGAGACTTGCTTGTCCAAGTCTTACAATCAGCGAAAGAGCAACTGTTCGTGATGGGGCCTGATGCAGATTGGGACGCTTGAGGGATCGTATCCTGTGCTGGGTAGGCAGGTGCATTTCACTGCAGAGTTGTAAAAGCAGCTGCTTCTAGACACGTGCCTCATCTGGTAGATTGTACAAAATGCAGGGGACAGACTTCATGTTTCTTTCAGGGCTGGATGCCTGAGCCCATAGACACAGTTACTGTAGAATGTATTTGTAAAAATAGTTTAAATAGTAGTTTGTCAAAACCATACATGCATAAAGCATTATGGACCTGAACCTGTAACTTTTATTCAAACACAGGACCCGCACTCATACGAGTTGACTTAAAGGCACTACCCATGTATATAAGGGCACAGGATCAGGCACCTTCTTTTCTTCCCTTCTTGCTCTTTCAGCATCAAGTCTTCATGTATTTGTGTGTAAATACAACCTTTCCACAATGGATGTTAAGATTAACAAATGTAGTCTTAATATAGTTATGAAAATATCCAAAGAGTTAATCTATTATAAATAGAAAATCTAAATAATTTCAGGTGATTTCTACGCTAATTACATCTAAATAAAGCTGCATCCACTAGTGTTATTGGTGCCAGTGTTTCTGCATAAACTCTGTTCTCAGGGGCTTGTAACTTGGCCATAAAACTATACAGATATAATATATATATATATACACTATATATAATCATATACTATGATTAAATTGTAGGGTTTAATGCAATCCTCATTTAGTGGATTTTTGGATATGCTTTGAAAATGTAAAGCGTCAAATGTAATACAAAAGAGCTCATTCCAAACATGACACAGTATGGATGACGCCGTAGGCAAAAGTGAAATTGCTAGTTACAGTGTTTGAAAATAGGTATTTTTTACTTGAAATATGTGATACTGAAAGGTGCAGGGAAAGTGTGTTGGAATATCTGGTCGTCTACCTCAAGGCTGATGATTCAAAGTTGACTAAGAAGGGGAGAAATAAAGTTGTTAAAACTGGTAGCTGTTTTGTACAGTATGTCAGGTTAAGTTAGTGTTAGCAGTCATGCTGTGACTGACAGGTGCTTCGATTGCAACCATCAGCTCCAGAACTGGCATCCTTGTATATGTCAGCAGAGAATCAACCTAGGGGCTAATCACCCTTCCCCTCCGTCCCCGTGCTGGCACTTCAAATGCTGCAGGCAGATCAGAGATGCCTTCACTGTTGCTGTCTGTGTTCTTTGGCTATGTGGAGGACTGCACTTTCCAAAGTTATTAACCTAGCACTTTTCAGGAGCACTAGTTTATCTCAAAATGTATAGTGTTTTTTATGAAGTATTTTCCTTTTAAATGTTTTAACTTACAGGAAAATAAGCCTAAGGCCATACTAAAAAACATGTCCAGTTCAATACTCAAAGTGGTTCTTAATATATGCAAATAATCAGCTTGTGTGCAATCTGAATGGTATACTGTGCTCAGGCAGAGCTGTGTGAAAACAGGAGTCTAGTTGTAGTAATCTTCCTACCTGTTGCCAGTGCTAGGACTGGGGCAAATGAGCAAAACATGGCTTGGCTCCCTAGGCTACCGAGTGCTGGGCTTGTTTTGTTCAACTTTCACCAAAAAAACAAAACAAAACAAAACAAAAAACCCCAAAACGCAAAACAAACCCAAACCTGCAACAGAAACAGAGATGAAAGTTACAATTACAGGCAAAAAATAATTTGCAGACAATCAGAAATACAACTTACTTGCTTTTGACTTAAAATAAAAAGTCTAAGAGACTGTGAAGAAAGAACAGCTTTGACTTTGTACCCAGAGATGTGCAAAAACTGCTTGTGCTGTAAGCAGTGATCCAGGCTGCCCTATAATATTTTTTTAAAGTATGCTTATCTCAGCAGCCTCTGCATTCCATGGGATGCATGTGAATTTTTTTCCCTCTCCCATTTTGGTGTCAACAGGTAGGAAGCAGATTTTTCCTGATGCTAGGCACTAGTTAAAAAGAGTTCAGCAGAGCATTTAGAACAACCCATATCAACAGATTAAAGAAGCAAATGTGATCAAATTTGTTTAATATTATTGTAACAGAGAAGTGTGACAGTAAGTTGACACATTGTAAAGATGTTTAGCTCCATACCAAGAGGGGAAAAAAAAAAAAAGGCAAGTTCAAGAGAGGGAATGTGCACTATTATGTTGAGATTTAATTTTTCATTCTGTTTCCTTCTATTAGCTCTCTTATCTTTCCAGTTACGATTCAAGGCAGTGGGTTGGATTTCCATCTGTCAGTTTGCATGTAAAACCATTGGAATTATTGGGGTTACATCCATGTGTAAATGTGGAAAGAATGAGGCCCTTAGAGGTGAATGCTTTTAAAGGATTTAGAAGTGGTATTGCAAATAGCAATAGCAACTGGATGCAACAAGGAGAAGACTGGGGCATTTTCTCTTTATCAAGAGAAAATCAGAATGGTTGAAGATGAGAAGGAGCCCAGAGATGTTGAGAAGAGTAACAGAAGAGAGTGGAAGTGACTGAAGAGGAGGGAAAAGCTGAAGAAAATAAACAGGAGTAGCCAAACGGCAGGGAGTGGATGTCTGGAACAGTATATTGCTGTAGGAGGAATAAAAAAAGGTTGAGAGATGTTAAGGAAAAGAAAGTAACCAAAGAAATGGAAAGGTATCTGGAGTGACCGGGTGGTCTGAACACTGAACGAGAGGGTGTTCTGAATAACTGTTCAGCTCAAAGCAAAAGTTCAAAGGCTGGAAGAAAAAAATGCCAAGAGACCCAAGTTTATTCTGACATAAACTTAACTATGCAAAACATGTATCAGATTTGTAGTTTCATTTTGTGAGTTGTTTCTCTAGCTGTACCCTTTCACTAACTTTTAAAACCGGGGAGCGAACTGCTTAACAATGTGTTTTTCTAGTGATGTCACTTTGATGTGAACAAATGCTGTAGGGGCAGAAGGGCAGAACGTTAAGGATCCATGTGAGTAATCCTTTGGTACATGCAGTATCCTAATGGCAGGTGGTGCTCCTAACGTTGTATTTGCCAAACAAGATTGCGCTAATACTGCGGCAAGATAGTATTGTATGTGCCTGCTTTCATTTTAGGAATGGTGAACTCTATTCTGCAGCCTGAACCTTGACACGTGACTTTAAAACCTGGGAACAACGCAAGCTATGTACTGTACATTATGTATTGTTCCATAATGTTGAAATTGTACAACTGAAACAGTCATAAAAAATACTCTGAAAATCAAAACTAGTATTGTGCTTGTAAAATTCTGTTATATTGGCGTAAGCTATTGTAAAAATCATAGAAAGCTTTGTTATTGTTTTCCAAATCCAGTCAATATCCCTAGGGAAGCATCTATATCTGCCTATAGAGACAAAATGAATATATTTCCTTGCAGTGGATAAAGATGTTGAGGTGATAGTGTGAGAGTTCAGCCTAGACAGAGTGCTAGTAAGGGTGACAGCCGGCGCTGTGCTGTGCATGCTGCTAGTGAGCTTCACAAGTGAATTTCTGTGTTTCCGCCTTTCTCTTTACACAAATACCCAGTGGGATGAGGGCAGTGGAACGAGAGCGAAGCGACAGCTTGCAGTCATTGACGCTACAAGAACTGGCTGTTATGCATGTGTAGCAGCCTGACTGCCAGGTTAGCCCAATTCACTTTTTCTCAGGTATGCTCATGCAGTCTTTGTTGCTGCATATAAAATTTATTGCTATACATAATGTGAGGTGTGATAGCGCGCTGTAGGTGTACCACTTAAAGAGTAAGAATGAGGAAATTTGCTGTTTATGCCAGTGTTGGGATTTCTCTTAATTTTTTTAAATTCTCTTTCATCAATGTTACATCTCTTTTAAGCTAGCAGAGCATGTTGTTTCCAGCATTTGATGTGTGGAGTAGGATCTGTATTATAAGTTTAAAGATATCATGGTTGCTTGATTGGGTAGATAGCTCAGTTTTGCCAGTCATTATTTTTCTTTCCACCAAAAGTTATTTCTAAACTTCAGTAATACAGTACACCTGGATTATTCCACACCAGTTACTTCAAATGAGTTTCACTCCCCAGCACAAGAGGAAAATACATCAGGCTTGAGTTCCAGTACAATTCTGTCTGTTGGACAGGAGATTTTCTCTCCTATTTATTTGCTTACCTCCTTTAAAATCAGGAATAATTGTAGGAAGTAGGGAAGAGCAAGAATTCTGGCTTCCTGCTTTGCCTGTGATTCAGTTCTGTACTGATGACTGCTATAAAAAAAAAAAAGTACAGTGATTAATACATGTATTAGTAGTGGATTGGGAGATGCCATTAATGTTGTGGAAAAAAACTTATCAAGACATAGAAAGTATTGTTTTCTAGAACCAGCGTGAAAAATCTTGTACCCAGCCCCATATATGTGAAAAGAACTGCAGGTGAGGATCCAAGGGTTTACTCTTTTCGAGGCAATCCTTTATTGTTTTCTGACTGTAGATGTGTGTTACCTTGCCAAAGGTTAGTAACATGTACAGTGAGAAGTGCTGATCTTTTTAAGACCCTGTTTTTTCCCCTTGCTTCTAATATTGTCAGATTTTTTCAGAGCAGGCTACAGGTTCCATCTTTCTGTATCAACTCTTACCAGTTCATTTTTTTTTTCCCCTTAACTTTAGTGAAGATGGTTCTACACTTTCCAGGAAAAATGCTAGGGATGGTATTTGTCTTGTCCATGTTTGTTTTTACAAAAAGACAGAAACAAACTTCTCCCATCACAACAACAACAAAGAAACACAAACCACCAAAACAGACAAATAAGCAAACAGGCAGGCTTTTCTATTAAAAAAAAAAAAAAAAAAGTTTCAGGCACCAGAACTTGAGAAACAGTCAGTAAACCGGTCTTTGTACCTTTTACCATTCCTGTGAAAAGAGAAGCTCATTTGCCATCCCCATTAAGACGTCTCCATTTTTGGCCAAGTTAAAAATGTAAAAATGAATCTTCTCATGTGCTCAATATAACCTCTTACAAAAGCTTATCTCCCAGACTCCTCGCAGGCATTGCTGCTCAGCCTGAATGGCTGGGTCATAAAAGCAAGTTTTCTTGCAGTTGCAGTTCTGGGCTCAGACCTCATAGCCCAGCCAAAAAACAGCACTAAACATGGTGTGAGAGAGGAAACTGCAGTTGTTGAAATCTGAGCAAGTGACACCTGATAGAAGTCTGCAGACAAAGTAAAATTGGACAAAATGCCCAGTGATGAGAGCAGATAAAGGCAATTCCAAATCTAACCTGCAATTACTAGGTTTGGCGGTTGATCTACTCTGACTAGACTACTGCTAAAACATTATTTGTATTTTTCTGATACATATGACAGATGCTGTACGGAATGTCAGAGGAAGTGGTGCTTGGGTTAGTAACTAAAATCTCCCCCACCCCTCACTCAGTGGCATTGACTGTCACGCAGGTAGGCAGCACACCCATTTAATCAGTGGTGTGCCAGCAATCAAGAGTAGTCACCTCATCCTACCCTTAAATATAGGAATATTCTGTGGCAAATATTGACTAAACAAAAAGCAAACTGGGCCCAACTATGGCACTCATTTGTGTGACTACTAAGTAAAATTCAACTTATTTACAACAAAATAAAATTAGTCTTTCTCCGATCATCCTTGCTCATGATCCTCTCCTGCTCCCCATCCTGAGTTGTTAAATTAAAATACTATTAAGAAAACAGAAGGTTGAAATTGCTAGAAACTGAACCAACTTGGAGACACAGGAGCATCCATCCATATACTGATTCATCTGATATAGCTTCCAGCATAAAAGCAAATCACGGAAGAGGTGCATACTGGACTCCAGAGCAGCTTTCTGACATCAACGTAGAAGACCAGGCCTCAATTTGCCCTTTCTTAAGGTAGGAGTCAGGATCAAGCTAATACATAATTTACTTAGTCCCCCGTCCTCCACACACACACTTAACATTCCAGCCTTATATACTTCAGCATCTTTTTTGTGTCATACATTCTGTAAGGTGGTGCGCAAAATCAGCATATTGGTCCCAAAAGGTAGTAGTGAGATGGCCACTAGATTTTAATCCAACATAAGAAAGCAACCATTTCTTTAGAATCTGCAAGGCAGCGAAAAAAAAAAAAAAAAAACAAACAGGAAGGGGAAGCATGAATTAGCAGGCACTAATAAGGAACATACGGAATTCCTCTCTCCCTGGCAGAAACTGCCCTGCCTTAAGAACCCTTCAAACTTACTGTGACTTGACAGTAGAATTGCCCTGATAAAGTTGTATCATCCACGTTGCACCTAAAGGCATAGATAAAACAGTTTGTATCTCACCACCACAAAACACACTTTTGCAAACAAAACAATGCCAGTCCAAAGTGAAAGCATTTGGGGTTTTGTCTCATAATAGGAAAAACTAAAATATCTTCTTTAATGTACACCTATTTGCCAAACAGTAGAGCTAGGCAGTAGGATACAGCTACACACACACACAAAATGCCAGTTACATAATATATCAAACAAACTGTAAATAGCTTTGTATTATCTATTGCTATTGGAGCTCAAATGAAATGGCATTTTAATTTTAGCTTTGTTTTACAGTTAAAAGTAGCTCGTTTCATAGTACCAAATTGCTCTGGAATGAAATTGTTTCTCCAAAGACCATCATAAAAGCTAGCTTACAAGTTCAGCTCCATGTTTAGACAGCTGTATTTAAGTTAAATGAAACATGAGCAAACCTGCAATCTATATGAGACTTCTATAGATTCTAAAACCTGCACAGTAAATCAAGGTTCCACATAATAAAAGTGTAAGAGATCTTCCTGCTGATAGTTCACCACTTTCTTAAACTGCTCTTCAAAGTGCATAGAGCTGATTAAAGGGCAAGAGGATGTCTGCTGGGTAATCACCTCAAATGTAATTCTAGCATTATTTAATCGCTTCCTGTTATTTTCTAGGTTGATTTAACAAAAGCACCTGGGAGATAATCGTGAAATGTATTAGAAAGGCTTTTCCATTTTTGTCCTCAAAACACTTTGTGGTGAACAACTGTGTTTTACAGTAAGCTTTATGATCTTGCACAATAGCTAATTTTTTTTTAATGTACCTTCTATTCTTTTGTGCCTTTCATTCTTCCAACATATATTAAACGCAATGTTTAACAGAATGTAATAATGTCCTCCTATTCAGCATAGCCCATTTCTCACTGGCATTGCTATAGAGGCTAACTGCTGTTTTTCTTAAGGTCTGTTGTACATAAAACCCGAGATACTTGGCTGCTAATTATGTCTGAGAATTTGACGCTATGTATTGATTTACCAGAGGTCGACACTGGTACAGTTCAGCATCCTTAGTTGTAGGTATATGAAAAAATCATATTGTCTTCAATGAGCAACTTAAATGCCCCAATGGAACAGGCTCAAAATAACACACTGCGCTCTTAGTTTTTGTGATTCTGATACAGTCATCTGCTGATGGCTCATCACCAATCATTACTGATTCTCCAAGTGTTTCTGAACTTCCAGTTTCTAACACAATCACATCTGTCCCACTGGCCAGGTACGGCAGGGAAATCAGGGAATCTAGAGGAACTCACAGACATAACCAGTCATTAAAACCTGCTGCTACCAAAAGAGATTTACCCTGTTGCAGTTTTGAAATTGGTATGTTAGCTAGACCTCTGCTGGTGAGAAAGAAGGTAACAGGAGCAAGTTTCTAAGAGAAGAAACTATCTTGTATCTGAAACTGCAATGCATACAAGTTTATCCAAAATTACAAAGTATTAACTCTTATCAGTCCACTATCACTCTACAAAAGCTACAGCTTCGTAGTTTTCATGACTGAAACCACAGTGACTTACAATAATAAAAAATCCTGATAACAGAGGTACATGTAACAATTACCTCTGCTATAAATAAAATAACCTTTCTTCTGCAACTCATATCAAGAGTACAGACAAAAGTGGAGAGAAGCTGGGCACGGTCCACAGATTTCCTCATTATACCTACAGATCCATTTACTAGCTGGAAAAAACTCTACACCACAGGTCTCCAGGTAAGGCTTGCGTGTGATGTGAAATAACACCCTGTGCAGCCTCAGTAAGAAGGTGTCTGGGTCATGTTTGTTCTTCTAAATTGTAAATGCCATTTTATCAGTCCACACAACAGGTCATGTGTGTACTGGGGAAAAAAGACACCACACTGAAGTTTTACTCAATACCTTGGCTTCAACATAAACATCAGGAATGACTGATTTATGTTTTCTCACTAAGGGAGTGCACTGTTACATAAAAATCCATAAACTCACACCATTCCTAGGGCAGTCTAAAGGCCAGAAAAGGCTTGGGCTTTATAACCCCTTGTCTAGTTTTTTCAGTCTTTTTTAAATGGTTCAAGCAACAGGTTTTCCAATTTCCTTAAGGCAAATGCTCTGCAGTGGCAAAGGTAGCAGACTAAGAATACAGTCATTCTCAAGCCGCGAGCTCGGAGAACTGCTTTTGGCCCAGTGCGCGAAGCAGCTCTGCCTAAGCTGCAGCCCCATTCTGGTCTTCTGGATTTCCAAAGGCTATCCAGACCAGTGACACTATAAGTACTGGACACTGCTTCTCTTCTTCCTGTCCCTTTATCTTTACCCCTCTCTCCTCACTCTGTCCTGCTGCTTTACACTCTAATGTTTCCTCTGATAGAAAAAAATACATACATTAGCAAGTGCTAATAAAGTATTAAATACAAAGTTCTTAATCCCCAGAAGTTTCATTAATATTGTAAGTGACCATGGTATCATAAAGAAGAATAAGATGATCTTGATAGTAGCAGTGGGATGAGAATCAATAATAAAATTTTAAAAAAAGTAAGGTCACACACTTAGGGACCACTAGTAAGAATGTCTCCTAATAGAGGGAAACTGAACCATTGCTGTTTGAAACAGCAAAGGAGAAAGACCCAAGAGACTTCTTCAATGGCAGGATGATTATGATTACCAACACACTGCAACCATGAAAAAGGTTAAATACAATTTTAGGAGCTAGTGCAAGACACTTCCATTGCAACTAGGAATGCATTGATAGAATCACAGAATTGTTTAGGTTGGAAAAGATCCTTAAGATCATCAAGTCCAACTGCTAACCCAGCACTGCCAAGTCCACCACTAAACCATGTCCCTAAGCACCACATCTACCTGGCTTTTAAATACCTCCAGGGATGGGGACTCAGCCACCTCCCTGGGCAGCCTGTGCCAGTGCCTGACTGCCCTTTCGGTGCAGGAATTTTTCCTAATATCCAACTTAAACCTCCCCTGGCGCAGCTTGAGGCCGTTTCCTCTCATCCTATCGCTTGTTACTTGGGAGAAGAGACCGACCCCCACCTCGCTACAGCCTCCTTTCAGGTAGTTGTAGAGAGCAATAAGGTCTCCCCTCAGCCTCCTTTTCTCCAGGCTAAACAACCCCAGCTCCCTCAGCCGCTCCTCATCAGACTTGTGCTCCAGACCCTTCACCAGCTTCACTGCCCTTCTTCGTGTTGAGGTAGAAGCGATCACGAGTATTACACATCCAGTTAAAATAAGAAGGAACCAGGAACAGGTGCAGCAAAACGGGGACGCGGGGAATGTCTGTCACCCGGGCGGGCGGCCGGCCCTGCCCCGCCGCCCCGAGCCCTCGGCAGCGCACCGCCGCTGGGGATGAGGGCGGGCAGCAGGCCAGCACCGGAGCAGGCGTACCAACGGCCCTTCCCTGCCGTAGCTCCCCGGCGCGCTTCGCAGCCACCGAGCAGCGCCAGCCTCCCGGAGGCACAAGCCCCGGGGTACGCAGAGGCGGGCGGGGGCCGCCCAGCGCCTCGGACACCCCTTCCCTCCGCCGCTGCCCGGCTATTTATTGCCGGCGGCCCCTCCCGCCGCCTGCCCGCGCCTCCGCTTCCTCCCTGACCCCCGCCCCGCCGAGCCCGCTCTCCCCGCCGCCGCCGCCGCCTTCCTGTCACCGTCTTCCCCCCCCCCCGCAGCGGTCCGCCGGCTCCACCCCTCCCCCTCCGCGACCGTTGGGAGCTTTGAATGGCACGCGGGGCGCGCGCGCGCGCGCCAGCCCCGCCCCCGCGCGCGCCATGGCGGCGCTCCGGCTCAGCCCGTGACAGCAGGAGGCCGAGGCCGCCGTCTCCCGCCGCCCTCCCCCTCCCCAGCAGCGGCCCCGGCCCCGGCTTTCGCCCTTCGGCGGCGGCGCCGCACCGGGGGAGGGGCCGCGAGGAAGCTGTCATGCAGGACCCTACCCCGGAACGCGGCGGTAGCGCCCGCCCCGCCGAGGAGAGGCGGGGGGCAGCGGCGGGGCCGGCGAGCGGCGGGACCTCCTGGCTCCAGAGGGTCTTTGAGGAGGTGCGGGGCTCCTCCCAGCTGAGCGTGGCCCCCGCCGAGCCGCCCCCCGTCACGGTGGTGGCGGTGGAGCGGTACCTGGCCGAGGCCCCGCCGCCGCCCGCCGCCGCCCCGCAGTACTGGTACGACGTGACCCTGGCGGACGGCGCGTGCCAGGAGCGCTGCTACCTGGCGCCGCGCCTCAACGGCCTGGTGCAGCGGGCGCACCTGCGCGCCGGCGCGCGCCTGCGCCTGACGCGATGCTCCTACCTGTACGACGAGAAGCGCCTCAACTACGGCTTCCTCTGCCTGGAGGAGCTGGAGCGGGTCGGGGGCGCCGGGCCCCCCGCCGACCCGCCCCGCCACCGCCCGCCGCCCCTCCGCGGGGAGAAGAAGCACTACCTGCCGCTGTGGAACAACGAGGATCCCTACGGAGAGATGTGGGTGGCGGACAAGCCCCAGGCGCAGGTGGACGTCGACGGTAAGCGGAGAGGAGGCGGCTTTAGAGGAAGGGGATGTAGGTGGAAGCCGGCCCGCAGGCAGCCCAGCGCCCTAGGGCGGCCTGCGCTGCCGAAGCCGTCCAAGGGCGCCCGCAGAGAGGAGAAGGCGCGGGTGCTTGCGTTGCTTGTGCGGCTGGGCCGGGCTCCCTGGTCAGAAGCGACCCTCCGGTTGCCTTAGGCACCGACACAGACGTGCCATATGTATCGCAGTTTACGCGTTCCTGTTACCTTGAGGGGGTTTCTTAAACTTTACAAAACGTTGATTGAAAATACAGAGTTGTGGTGCTTGCACCCGGTCTTCTGAGGTGTCAAAAACATCTGTTGCAGTCGTAGTCTCTTGGCCAGTCCGTGGGGCTGGGGGCTCGCACCTGGAAGCGGGCACCCAGAATGCGGTCAGTGCTGAGGGGCTCAGGCCAGCCCACGAAGCCTGGTGGGGAGGGAGGTGCAAGCAGGACTTCTGCACAAGCGTGATGCCCTTGTAGGCCAGCACCTGTGTCTTTTGTAGTAGCTCTTGTACTCATCTGACAACACTTCTCTGTCATTTTAAATGTGTCATCACTCTTTTTCAATTAAAAAACAAAACCAAAACAAAACTATGCCATGTGCGGATAGCTCAGAACAGGATTTCATGGTGAATAGTACCAGCAAATGAGCCTTTTTCCATGTTAGAAACATTAAGAAAATACATGTGACGTCCTGGCCTGTGCACTTTACTCCTGAAAACTTAAATGTTGAATCATGAATGCTCTTTTTTGGTCTTTTTTTTTCTTTCTCTCTTTTTTTTTTTTTTTTTCTCTCTAACCTTAGTCTCCAAGCTGACTTCTCTTGGTCAGCTGGAAATGACCTGGAGAAGCAGAGTTCACTTCCATCCACTTCTTGTGAGAGTTCTGCACAAATCTAGACTAAGGTACTACGGGAAACCAGAGAAAAAACTGGATATGCCTTATCAGGTAAAGAGGGATAAATACCTAGGTTAACACTCGAACAAACAGCTGTAGGATATTTGGAAATCATTACTCCCATATAGTAAGCATGTAAAGTTAAGATTTATGTTGTAGCTACTTTATATTAAAAATGCTACCTTTACAAAAATGCTGACCCCTTTAAAGCAAGAAATGGTGAATTTAGTGATCATATGTACAAACTTTGGTGGATGCGTTACTATAGTTCAGTTAAGCTTTTTGTGGTGAAAAAAAATATGTGGAGTTTTTAGTAGCTTAACAGCCTAAATGTGTCTGGTCTCTATGCTTTGGAAGTTGGATTTAGTCTGTCTTGTCCAAAAAAAAAAAAAGGGTAAACAAATTTTAACAATATGTATCCCCTAATTCTCTCACCCAGTGCTTCCACATGGGTTATTTTACTGTAAAATTCTTAATGATTTTCCTAGTGTGTTTTATTTGTGATATTTTTGTGTAGATCTTCTTGGAAATGGAGACAGGAGCTGGTGGGTTGGTCCCAGCCAGCAACTAAGCACTCATCAGCTGGTTGTTTGCTCTCCACTGCCCCCTCCAGAGCGATGGGGGAGAGAACGGGAAGAGAAAACCAGTTTAATAAGGGGAAGGGGGGGAAAAAAAAGGCAAGCTAGTGATGCAAAGGCAATTGCTCACCACCTCTCACCAGCAGACCTATGCCCAGCCAGTCTCTGAACAATGGGTACTTTGGGAAGACTAGCAGCCTGTTTTATATCTGAGCATGATGTTACAGGGCATGGAATATCCCCTAGGTCAGTTCAGGTCAGCTGTCTCAGCTGTGTCCCCTCCTAGCCTCTTGCCCATCCCTAGCTTACTCGCTGGGGTAGCAGAGTGAGAAATACAGACCTTGGCACTGTGCGAACACTGTTCAGCAACAGCTAAAACATTGGTGTGTTATCAGCACTATTTCAGTCACTGACCTAAAACGTGGCACCATGCAGCTGGTACAAAGAAAATAAACTCCATCCCAGCCAGACCCCATACAGGAGGGCAACACTTTACAAAGAGCTCCAATAACTCATATGAATTCTTCTGTGGAGAGAGAGAGGTATGAAACGTCTTAATGAAAGGCTGTGGTGGTCTCGTATTCCAAGTTTCCATTCCCTTTGCACATGAAGATAAATCTGGGTCTTTTTGTTGGAGGTGCTTCTCAGTAGACAGTCTAGATCATACTCCTCACTTCCATGGCAGTTCATCAGTCGCATTTCCTGGTATTAGTTGTAGAATTAGTACAGTACCCAGAGCTGATTTAGCTCAAGAAGTTAGGAGACAGATTTTACATGCTTTTTGCTTTATGCATTCCTTCTTTGGATAGTGGTGTGTGTCGCATTATTGTTATTGGATAACAAAAGATTCTATGATATAATGGTTTACTTTCAAGGATGCACGGTTCATGAATAGGAATATTAGAATGAACTAACAAGTGTTGATTTGTATAATCTCTGTATTGAATTTGGAATAAGGAAAAGAGGATTTTGGAAGCAGCAAGGGGGGAAAAACATACAAGGTGTTAGATATGTTCAAGAATGGTGATATATTAAAGAGAGTGGGTGGTAGTATGAACAAAAGCAGATGATTGTTTGAGGCCAACAGATGAATGGATAAAATGAAGCATTTTGATAGAGCTGAGATTTTTTTTTTCAGTGTATTGCTACCTTTTAAGACAATGTTTAAAAAATCTTTTTCACTGCTCAGTGATCTGCTCAGTTATGGAAAAAAAGTTCGCCCAGTTTAAAAAAAAAAATAGATAGAAATCTTTGTCATGAGAAGAACTTCAGTGAAGAGATAGTGGTTTGCAATGCAGACTTTTCTGCCTTTTTTTTTTGCTTGAAAATCAGGCTTGTCTTATGTTTTGATCAAGAATGTATAGCAAATGGTCCTGTAACATCTCAACTTCCAAAATATGTTTTTCCTTCATGGATATTTTGAAAGGTTATTCTAAATACAGCATTCTCTCTGATAAAGAAGAATCTTTTCAGCATTGTTTCTTGTGCATGGTATTTCCCCAACCTCCTTCAAAAACCATAGAGTGAAACTGGCGTCACCTACCATTACTGAGCGCTGGAAAGATGAGAGTTTGGGCTGGGGTAGTTATGGAAGAATTCCTTTGTGAAAATCAGGGATTTCGTCAACTCTAGTGTTCAAGTTTTGGAACATACTCTGTATCCATTTGTAATTATCAAAAAAATTGTTAATAAGTCAAGTAGCTGATGCATTATCCAAAATAAATACATACCAGCGTGATGATAAATAAAAGATGAATGTATTTTGTCTCTTTTTTTTCTTTAGGCTTACTTTGAAGTTGCTGATGGTTCAGGCATGATGTCAATGGTTTTGTGGAATTCATTATGTCCTGAATGGTATAACAGTATGAAGGTTGGCACGGTACTTCTTCTTGAACAGTATGCTATCAAAACCAGTTACCCATTTAAAACACAGCCAACCCCAGGGGATTCACAGATGAAGAGATTTGCTACAATTGGTTAAGTATTGCAGAAACCCGTTTTGATTCAATGAAATATAGCTGTAAAAAGGTAGCTCTTCACAGAAATAAAATAGAAAGTGATCCTTTGCTGAGACTAATTGATAAGGTGTATATCCTTAAATATTAGCTCTGGAAGGTGTCTTAGCATCCAAGTTCTTATTGTTCCCTGTTTATGTTGGGATCATGTCTACAAAGTTTATTGCCACAATTAGTTAAAAAAAAAAAAAATCTAATCCCTGATTTCAAGTATTGGGGTCGTAAAGACAGGCCTCTGGTAATGAGTTTTAATCTGATTCTACTTCCTGGTTAGTAATACAGATACCGTTTGTGCACTGCTCACACCTCCGTGCAGGTCATTGAAGCACATTGTCACCAGATCTGACTTTAGATTTTAGTGTATATGGTCAAGGCCCAGAATATCTGCAGAGCTCCATGGAATTAAAAGTTGCATTGATGACTGCTGTCTGTCCTGAAACAGCAGCACCGTGGGAGTGCATATATGAAGAATATTCCTTGGCTATGATAAAGTGTTTTCTTACTTGCAGTCATTTAGAGTGACAGATATTCAAAAGAGCTGTGCTACAGAAATAAAAGTGCTGCAATATAACAATAATAGTCTTTTCAAACTGGATTTGGTCAACATTTTTTCTTTTGCTCTCCTACTTTGCTGAACATGAGTTCTTCCCCCTTTTGTGCTTTTATGCTCAGAACAAAACGACAGCCAACATCCAGAAAATTCAGATAAATTCCTTGAAACAAGCAAATATGCATGTTAGTGAAGGATGATGTATGTATAACTTATTAATCATGACAGTTTCCTAATGTGGTTGCTATAGTGCACAAAAATAAACAATATTTATCACTGCTAGAAGCAGTGTATTCTCTGCCTAATGTATTTTTGCCTTAAAACAGGATCTTAATGTCGAAAGTGTTTGTGATGAGTTGACAGGAGAGAGAAATGTTTAGCCAGGAATGGAAGTTTGTGAGGGAAGCTGATGATGATTACAAGCCAGCCCTGAAAACAATTATAATTGCCGCAAAACCTTTCTGTGGGAAAAGGACAGAATAAAATATGCTGTCTGAGGTGACTTTCTCTATGGGCAAATATCGCTTCATTTTAACGGCTTCATTCACACTACCCTGCTGATTTGTGGAAGCATTATTGGGGTAGAAATGTTAATAAAGAGATCAAAATGGAAAATTAGGCCAATGGGCTGTAAATGGTAATAGATGTGTAATGGAAGAATTAGAAGTCAGTCTATAGTAAAGTGCCATGGTGTATTTTCAGGCCGTAGATAAACTGTAGAAATTGCTAGTCCTTGGTTCATATCAATGTATGTACAGTATCTCCTTTCTTTTCTGAGCACAAAGCTCAGAATTTTGTCCTAATATGAACTTACAAAGCACATAATACCATACGTTGATGGATCTTGTGCCCATATATCCTGTAAGAAGAGCGTCTAAAGAGAACAGAACATCCAGAAAAATTTCTAGAGCAGTTCCAAAACCAATTTAATGCAACTCCTGGTACATGTTTCTTGGGGTTTTTTTTGTTCAGATGCAGTGAAATGTAATGCCTCGCTAATTACTCTATTAATATAAATATCCCTGTATATGCCCAATATGGGGCAATATTTCAGTTTTTTTTAAGCATGCACAATGAGTGCTCCGAAAGTTCTTCAGCTAGCTAGTTAAAGCAATCAATTACATTGAGTCTCTTAAGTAAAAGTTACTTTTTTCATCATCTATTTCCAATTTGTAATTCCATCAAATCCCAACTTTCCAGTGTTTCCTTACAACCATTCACGTATAGATGTCGTAAAATGTAGCTGGAAGGTTAACACATCCAGAAGGGAAAGGGCTTTCCAATTTAAGCGTTCTTGCAAGACAGTATGCTTCTGGCATATTCCTAGATTTCTATGAAGCGAGTTCTGCACTGCTTGCTTCTGCTTGCAGCTGCAGCACTGTATGTCATGCTGAGAGGTGCTGTTTCAGGACCTAAAACATTTGCAGCTTAAATAGTTAGTACCAACATCTTGAATTCCACTGCTAGACAATGTGTGCGTTTCACAGATCACTGAATTTATGTGGTACTGGCGAAAACTGCTGTTTTGAATATCCCGGACTGATCTTAGCTTCTGAATCATCCCAGGGTATAGCCCTGACCTGACTATATGACTTTCACCTAATGTCAAAATGACAAAACAATTGATAAATAGTTTTGATGCATGGGAACGTTTTGTTTTCAGGAATTTTCTCTGAGATACTGTCCTAAAACACTGTATGCAAAACCATGATTGTCCTCCAAATACATTTCTAGAAAGCAGCAGCCAAAAGAAAATTCTTAAGTAGAGGGTCTAATTTCAAGTATAACACCTTCCTAATGTTGCACTGCTAGGGTGAGGGGCCAGATATAATTATATAAACAATTGTATACGGTATTTATACCTATTTAATTACTTTTCTGGGTGCATTGTTTGAATAATCCCTTACCCAAGCCCAAGCATCTTGTAGAAACTTCATCAGAATCTGACTTGTTCATACCGGCAAGATTTGTCTTGTTATGAGAGAGACAATAGAGTACCACCTTGCGTATTCTAGCTGCTGAAGCCATTCCTCCTGTATTTTTTATCTGGTTGCAGAACCCCCTGCTTCCCCCATTGCTCCACCATGTTTGTTATTCAGCATCTAAACAGTCTGCTTAATAAATTAAATTTTTCTGGTGCTGTAGAATAGACATGAGAAGACCTTTTGTTTTCCTCCGTGGCCATGGTATATTTCTATTATATTAAGAACTACCTGAACTGGTATCAGATGTGGAAGTTCTCATCTGATAGTTCTGTCTTCTGTTTTACTTCATTGTCTGCAAGTCAATTTTAGATCTTAGTGACATTTGAGAATGAAGCTAGCATAAAAAGTACTTTGTGTCTAATCAGTATTGTAGTATTAGTTTCTGTTGCTGGTTTTTAAAATATCTGGGTGGATCAGACTGATTGGCTCATGTAGGGAATTGGAAAGTCTAACATTGCTCAGTTTATAAAATTGTGTTGTTGAATGCTGTACCTGAATTCCTTACTTTATTTTGATGAAAACGTAAAGTCAGAGGACTTGATTAATTAATTTCACAAGCAGTGAGGCAAAGTTGGAATACTTCATTTAAGAAACTTTACCCTTTTTTTGTGGTGGGTTTTTTTATTTTTTTTTTTAATTTGTATTCATGCCTTCAATGTTACTGACATTTTTTTTGCCTTTGTCAGAAATCAGCCTTAATGTTCGAGACCCTCCTACTAAAATACGTATTATTCCAGAAGAAACGGTTAAGCCAGAGTGGGGATTACCTGAAGTTAAATATCGGTTTATCACAAGGTAAAACAGAATTTTGTTGGTTGTCAAGCTGGAACTTAAATTTTACTGCATTACACTGAATGTTAGTTGGAAATGTTTTTTGAAAAGTTTATGAGAAAGCTTTATGTTTTGTTGTTAACAAATACCCACATTTTTGTTCTGTTTTGGTTTTAGGTCAGAACTGGATGACTTACCAAACAATCATTCCTGTGATGTTATTGGTCTTGTGACATTTGTAGGAAGGGCTGAACGAGCAAGAAAGAGAGGTTTTTCTATAAATATGACTTTCAGAATTTATCAAACAATTTTTAACTTTCTGACTAAATGCTTATACATTTTTCTTAATATTTGTTTATATAGAACATGGTGAAGACTTCTGGCTCTATCGTTGGGCACATGCCATTGATGGGACCTCAGACCAACCATTCATACTGGAATTATTTGCAACTTCTCAGCCAGAAGTGTTTGAGCACATTCACCCAAGTATTCATCTCTCTATAATATTTATTAATAATTATTTATAGTGGTTTTTCTGAGTATAATTGCCATGGTTTATCTCCTCAAACAGAAAATAGCTGATCAGAAATTAAAATTAAAAGTAAAAAAAAAATAGTTTATGTATTTGAAACCCTTATTTTATTGCAATCTGCCAGTTAGTCTGAACAAATAGATGGGCAGCTGGGCCTGGGGCTCGTCTGATCTCATTAATTTCAATGGAAACTTAAGTGAAGCACCTGGGACAACATCTCTTGCATCAGAGGCAAATAAAGAAGGCAGCTGGTCAAATCTATTACTCCTTTTGCCCTGTAAATAAGTATTTTTTTTATAGACAGGAATAATTTAAGAGTATTAGAGGAAGGGAGAGGTGAAAGTGGAAAAGCTTAATTTCTTTGAATAAATATTTTTTGGCCAAACAGCAATCATCACCCAGCTGTGTTAGTTATTGCACGTGAGCTAAGAATGATAAATTTCAAACTGGAGAATCCTTAATTAAGGATTTTAAAGGAGCTTTAAATATTTCTTCTTTCCTTCGTTCTCTTCTCCTCCAAGCACTCATCCTTCCATTAACACTCGTGGGTGTCACGTGCATTTTTTATATCAGATGATGCAGGACCAGCTGCACAACCCTGTTAAGATTACGCCTGCATTCATCTTGAGTGTTCTGGGGAAATGGCAAAGAATGACATTCCAGTGTTTAACTGAGATATTAACAAAAAGAGTGAGTTTGTACTCTGTTCAGAAGTTTTGCAGCAGCATGTCATGATTTCTTGTGCTTTTCATGATTTTACGCTTTTTATCCTTAAGAAGTGCAGCCACCTAATATAACATGTTTTTACAATTTGTTTCATTGATATCCTACCCGATGAAGTATCTCATGTTTTAGTCCTAATATGTATGCTGAAATTGCCTTGCACGGTTATTAAATTGAAAATTTAATTACATCTCCATATTGTAATTTATAATGGAGGCTCAATACATGCTGAAGCATTTGTAGGGTCAAGAACTAAAACGTCTTATTTAGAGCACTTAATAAAATTAATCCAGCGTGGTTTAGTCTTGACATTCTAAAATCAATGAAATATCAGGAAAAAAACTGGAGTTTTTTTTTCCTCTAGTGACATATTTGGTGTGTACACAGATGAGAGTGGTACGGGACCTCACTGAGAATTCTTCCAGCACAACTTACCTTACAACTTCAAATGAAAGTCAAATATTCATTACAGGTAACTTAAACTAGTTTTAGGTTTGTGTAGTTGTCATCTTATTTCTTTGGAAAGGGTATTTTTGTTTTACAACAAAATAATCAGTGCATAGTATTAGTTTCCCTGTCAGAAATGGCTTTGAGTTAATAATGAAATG
Source organism: Platalea leucorodia (assembly GCF_965183815.1). Taxonomy (NCBI): domain Eukaryota; kingdom Metazoa; phylum Chordata; class Aves; order Pelecaniformes; family Threskiornithidae; genus Platalea; species Platalea leucorodia. Next base: position 16,967,858 of record NC_138832.1, on the reverse strand, counting down.
CCATTGCATTCTTGTGAGGCATTAATGGGTGTGTCTTATGAAAAGTACATAACTATTACTAGGTTACGTCATATGTTTACTAATTCTTTCAGACTGTTTTAATCCTTTGATAGTGTAGCAATGCAGATTACCACTTCCTTAAAAACATTAAAAATCACTTGCAGCTTTTCTGGCTTACAAATTTCTTTATTTAAAAAAAAAAAAAAGGGTATAGTTGTCCTAAATTTATCTTAGCTAATCCTTTTCACCAGATATTTGGAGAGCTATTAGGTTTCATCTTTCCCAATGTGCAGGGCCTTATGCAGACCGTGTGGTCTGGGAAGGGATGTGGTGCTGGGCTGCACTGAGGCGCATTCCTTCTAGATGGTCTTGTTTGAATACTCCCATCTGCAGTTACAATGCTCTTCATGGCCCTGTGATACTGTACACTAGATACCACCAGTCAGCGTCTCACAGGCAGGACCAGGCACAGCTCTTTATAGTATATCTGCTCTTGAATCAGGAGGCAGATGATAGCAGTGTTGCAGGCGAGTGATGTACTGGCCTACCTACAAGGGAGTATTAAGATGCAATAGGTGTATCTTTCCTGTGTTCATTTATCCAGCTCATTTCTTCAGTGTTCCTAACATATCAGTCACCCAGTCTGAATCTTTCTACTGACAAGTAGGAATAGAGAAAAATATGTGCTAACAAGGTACCTGAACATAGTCAGTTCTATACACATGGTCTGTCCTGACAAGCTAGGTAGGGTGTTTTGTGCTTAATTAGACTAGCAAAGCAAGCTAGTCTTTGTCTTAGTAGGTTTCTAATGATTTAATTTAATCCTAAATGAAGGGTTTGAGAGGTTGTATTTTTCCTTTGCTTTCCTTCAGTATATTTTGTGCTTAATTTTCTAATTAAATAGTTAAGCTGTGTCCCATCGTAGCTTCAGTTCATTTTATGTCTGTTTGGGGCCTAAATGAGAACTACAGCTGGAGATTGCAAACAATTGGATAAGATCTGTTTCAGTTCACAACTTAGATGCAGACCTGGTCAGATTACAATTTATTTGATAAAACTGGTGTTTAGCCCATATCTTGGTTTTAAACGAGCCAACAATGAATACATACCTTGCCAGTTACCTGTAAGTAACAATCTTTGCTGAACCCTATCAAGATGATTTATCTGCTCTTTCCTGCTAGTAAAACAATTTCTGATCATTTTATTGTTTTGAGTGCTCCTGTGAGAAAGTATTCTAGTAGCATTTTTGCTAGATGTTTTATTTCTTTCTATTACTTAACATTTGTTTAGCTTTTAGTGTCAAATGCAAGTGTTAGTCAAGGAATTCAAGACACTCATTTCATAAAACACTGTTGACTAGTGGAAAGATGTCTTTTGTATTCTCTAGTCTACTTTTTCTTAATTCATTTTTTCTATGTAGTATTCAGGATAGTTTCAAGATGAGAACGGATGACAGTAACCTGCTTTGGGTTTGATACCTGATTATTTTTGTTTTAAAAGGGTGGCACAAGGGCCAACCGTACACCAAGGATACCAAAGTGAAAAATTTCATTCAGTGGACTAAAACACAAAGTGAAGCTGATCAAATGAAGAAAACTGTCATTGGTGGCTATTATCCATTTCCACGACCTCCAAATAACTTTGTGAAATATTGTAAAAACAATAAAGGTATCATACCGTCAAATATCTGTAAGATTTGTAGCCTTTTTCAGTTCAGTGTTACTCTGAGCATTTAAAGCATCAGTCAAAAAGCAACACAGTTACTATTAGTGATTACACAAATTTGTAATGTCATTTAAGAAAAACTTCCTTTCATGACTAAATGTATCATAGGCTAAATCCTCATCTTACAGAAAGTATCATGGCACCATTAGCTGCAGGAGACCTGTAGCAGCTTACATCAGCTACGCATCTGCCCAGAAGTTTTACTCTGTATATTCTGCTAAATCAGAATTAAAGACAGTTATACTGAAGAATACAGTGAATTAGAAATTTTACCTGAAACAGAAATTGTGATATCTGATAATGCATACTAAAAGATGCTTGTGAGCTAAAAAGGTTTATTGTTTAAATTTTTTTTCCATATGATTTGAACAACAAAAAGATTTAAAATTCTTCAAAAATATAATTTTAAATCAGTTTAATATTTAATAACAAATTATCTTTTTTTTTGAGTCTTGTGTTCAGATAGTTTGATATTGTATTTCTTTAAAACTTTCTAATGGAAATTTCTTTTTTGCAGTTGAATCGGTTTTGAAAGCCATAGGTGAAACAGGGAAAGAGATTGAAGACTTGCACTACAGAGAACACAAGCGGATTGCTGTTCAGGGCATAATTAGTGCCATAAGATACGTCAGCTGTAGCAGTGCAGCTGAAGAAGCCTCAGGAGCAGAACTTGTTCAGGTACAGTGTTTGAGAATTAATGCTATAGCACTTAAGCAACTATGATCATAGTTAGAATGGAGTATTTTACACTGGAGTTTAGAACCTAGTTACATTGTCTCTTGATTAACTTCATTTGCTATTTTGAGAGCAAAATTTCTGAAAGTCATAATTTAGAACTTTTTAAAAAGCAATGATTCAGTGCTTTTCTGAAAGTGTTATGACAGTCCTCTGTAAAACTACTTAACTGTTTATAAGTTACTAGTTTGACTGGATAACCTAATGTAAATTAGAATGTGGGAGAGGCAACTACTGCAACATGCTCACTGTCGCTTTCTAGACAGAATTTATCTTATTAATATGATTAGAAGATAATTTCTGGTAGATATAATGTGACTTTCAGAAGGTAGGGTAAATTGTTCTGTTTTGTTGAGAGTTACTTTAAAACTTGCAGGTTTTTGAGTTGGAAGCAATGGCTTTAAGTGCTTTGAAACTCTTATACAATTAACTGTTGTTGCAGAAAGATACTTCTCAGTCTCTTGAAAGTTCTGCTATGTCCAAAGAAGACTGTGTTCCCAAGGATAAAAACACCAGCCTTCAAAATAAAGAAGTTAAGTCTTTTCTGGGGCCGCATTACACTTCTGGGGAACAACATCAGCACCAAGCTCTACTGTCGAAAAAGGGTTCAGTCAAGAGAAAGATACCGTGCAGATTAAATACAGCTGCAGAACAGTAAGCTCTCTTCATAAATATGTAGTGGATCTTCTAAAAAGTGTTTACAGAAATTAGTTCAGAGCCCAGGCTGTAGAAAATATATATAAGAAAGCTTTAAAAGCATATATAGTTTAATCTTTAAAAGGTAGTTAGGTACTTTTCCTAGCATCAGCTGATGACAATTATACTGATCAGGCTAATGAAGGATTGATTAAAAGCAGGTGTCTGGTTTGCAATGCTCTCTTCTGATTAGTATTTATGCTACTTTGTTGTTAATCTCACAGATTTGAAATAAAAGTAGTTAATGCTTGAACCATGTATAGTTTAGTGACGTAGCCATGGAACAAGCAACCGTTACAGTGGTGTGAGGATTTCTTCACTGAAAATGCAGAATCAGGATCTGGTATACCTGTTCCTCAATTTCAAACATGCCTTATCTTTTTCTTTCTGGTTAATGGAATGTACTGCATGTAGCTGTAACTTCCTGTCAGAGAGGCAAGTAGATGGTGGTCATGTGCTAACCTAAAGGCTCAAAATAACTTGTAGTGCTATGGCGCTACTTGTGGTGGTATTTCATGAAGTTGTATTGCATCTAGTCAGACATAGACAAAGGAAATCAGTCTGATATAGGGAAACGGAATAAGACAAAATAATTTGTCTGATACAACCATATTAGGTTCAGGAGTAATCTTGTATAAGATTGCCCTTTGTTGCAATGTTTGTGCGAAATCTAATGTACCCATACTTAGTATTAAAAGCCTGGTGTATACATTGACGGATATAACGGTGCAAAAATCTAGCCAGTTGCATTTTTTTTTTTTTTTTTTTTTGTAGTGGATTTCTCGTGCTGGAGAGGGTATATTTTTCTTCTTGACTTTTCACATCCAGAAGTCATAATGTGGGAAGAGGGTGGGGTATTCAAAATATTTTGAGGGAAAATGAAATGAAATATAATTAGGATTGAATGAAAACTTAAGACTAAGAAAAACCTGGTGAATAGAAGTTCTGTCTTGGCAAACTTCTTAGTGGATTTCCATTCTGCAAGGAAAATTCCAACATTTGAGTGTCCTAAGTTCATTCTGCCTGAAAGAAAAACATGCATGTTCTTTGCTTTGTGTATTTCCATTTAACTAAATACTGTAAAGTAATGGTGAATTTCTTACTTTAAGGGGAACTGCATCTGTTATTCCTGTATCACCTTACCCCTATTTCACACGGTCTGCAAGAAGAAAATTGGCGTAAGTCATGTGAAGTTAATTATGTTAAATAATTGCAATGATGAGACAAAGATATTTGAAGTGAAACTTCTGCAGGTCAAGAATTCAGGAAGTGAAATGAAAGAACAGATCAGGGTAGAGTTTAATATTTTCTATTCACTTCCTCTGCACTGCTTCTAAATTAAATATCTTGGATTATTTTATTCTGAAACATAATTTTGAGTGTGTTATTAAACATATTTTTATACTGTTACTAGTGCTACTTAGGGAATGTATAGTAACAGGGGTCCATCGTGGCAAGCAGTGGTATATGTAGTCTTTGTTTCAGAGAGATTACAGTTTAAGTAGGAAAGTCAAAGGTAGGAGGGAGGGGTGCTTGGTTAGCAAGCAGAGTGGACAATGTAATAGCATTAATGGATTTGCTAGTGGTGGTTGAGTGTCATCCTTGGTGCTACAGAGGTGTAAGTATAGTTGTCCTTGAGAAGCCACTTGGCTCCTTCCACTACCTAACAGTCTTTACTTAACTCGGTTTGGATCCAGAGAAGGATTTTTTTTTTTTTTTTTAAATCCAGGTAGGAATTTCAAATCCAGAGCCCTGACAACTGTGGAACCTAATGAAATAACTACAAATGGGAAATAATGGGAAAATGGGAAAAAACTGAATGAGTGTTGTTATTTGCTAGTCTGGGGTAAAATGCTACTTTCCTTCATGCATTTTATTTAAGGGCCGTAAATTCTCATCATTTGTTCCAAACACTGCACGGGTAGCTTGAATGTTTGAACTCTTTGGCGTCAATAACTTCAGATGTTTGGGTTTTTTGGCAGTGGTGATTTGGGCTTGTGTCATGAGTACGTATGCCCCTCAGCTGCCTTCTTATTAACTTTTAGCACCTCTTCCCTTCTCGCTAAAACAAAGAATCATGGTGCTAGGGATACAGCAACAATAGTAATGATGGGGTCGATCATAAGTTGTTGACCATTGTGCCAGTGTTACTGCCCTACAAGCATGCTTGTTTTCTTGAAAAACATTTCTTGGAAGCTAATTTGCAAAAGCTTTTTCTGCGGGATAAACGAGGTTCTTTTCAGCCCATATGTCTGCTGTTTCCTCTGGTCCTCTTGGTAGATACTGCATTTTCTAGGGAAAATGGTTGTCGGGCTCTGCAGCCCATTCATTAAAAGCATAACACCTGGCTTTAAGGTCATATCTCTGCAGGTTGTGCAGGAGTTTGCAGGGACTTGTGGCACAAATCCATAGGAAAATCAGGAGGTTTTTTGGAATGTGAGGAATCTGGTTTTCTTTCGCTTGCTGAGAAATGTTCCATTTTTTCTTGGGGGTGGAGGGTGGGAAGAATGTTTTCTCCCCATTTCTTAAAAGTGAAGCAAAAAGTTAAGGCATGTTTACTTTGTTCTCTGCTTTTCTCAATCTGCTACTCTCCTTGCTACCTGTGTGTCCACTCTATGCCATTAGTGCTAGAACCCCAACTAAAGGAGGAGAAAGTCTGTGTTGGATTATGGAAAGCTGTTTCACTCTATAGAATTAAAAGGTAACTTGTGTATTTCTGTAATTAACTATGAAGTTGTGCTGAATTCTCCAAATTGCAGAAGAAAAATAGAAAGTTAGCCTGACATGCCTTAAAATTGCATTGTTTTCTGTTCTGTTGCTTAGAAGTAGCAGAATGTCAGCTCTCACTGAAATATTTTAATACATTGATGAAATAACAACAGTAGAGATATATTTTGAAGTACATATTCTAGCTTAGGTTATTTTGTGTCAAGTATTTTGTGCAGTTTTTCAGCATGTGGTTGCATTTTTTAAGGTTTTTTTGTTTTTAAACAGTAAAAGCTTATTTCAAGGCTCTTTATTGACAGCCTCAGTTCCTACATTTCTGAGGTAACTTATTTATCTGATTATTAAGGGTTTCTGAAAGAACAAGGTAAGAGGAAACTGGTTAATTTAATATTATTGTTGATATTTATATCCTTGCTAGTAGAGACATTCAACATAAACGGTACTTTTAAGCTTTGAATATACCCCAAAGTAGTTTAACTGATAGTTTATTGTGAATGGGGAAAGAACAGGAATTTCCGAAAGGCTTATTTTTATGTGGAAGTGGAAAAAAACCACAGTAGTTTTCTTAGCATTTTTATGTTTGTAAGTTTAGCACTGCGATTACCATGGAGTTGCTGGTGCACTACACGCTCACACTGCTTGAAAGTAACTTGTTTGTATGCTTCTATCCTTGCAGTTTCACTTCTAAATGTTTATGTAACTTAGACCCTTTTCTCCTTTTTCCCTCCCCTCTGATGAGAGCTAGGGGATTGGGGATTCTATAGTATGGGGAAATTCTGCTTGACGTTTGCGTGACTGAAAGTTTCCCAGAATTTGACGTTTCCGTCAGACCCCTTTTTCACATAAATCAGGATTTTTCAGGGAGAAATTGCTAGATATCAACAATCGATTTGCGTAGACCTGTCAAATTACTGTCGAAGGCTGTTTGGTTTCTCTGTTACTTGCCGTGGCAGATGCGTATGCCATAATGGTGTCAGGGCAGTTGAGTTAACTTAATTTCAAATCAGTCTATAAAATAAGGCTTCTGCCAGTTATATCAGTGAGTGGGGTGTTTTGTTTTGTTGTTTTGAGGCACTTTAATCCCTTGCATCATTTGGGCATAGCAACAAATTGTAACTATTTTCTTTCTTAATTTTTTTTTATCCCATTTAGTCCTAGTGCTTAGGAAATAGGTGTGAAGTGCAAGACATGCTTATTTTCCCAAAATTTTCTAAAAATATTCATCTGCCATCTATTTTGATTAATGTTATTTTTGTTGACAATACTTTAAAGTAAAATGACTGAAAAGGTGAATACCAGTGCATCTGGAAATACTGAATAATGGCTTTTTTGCAAGTGGGCATCTGTGAAAAGGGGAATCTGCAGAATGCAGGCTGGGAATAGCAGACTTGGCATGGCACAAGTTCTCATAAAGCTGGCATGGGCAAAATAGGAATGTGGGCGTGTTGGTGTACAACAGCCACGGCATATTGCAGTAAATGGAAGGATTTGGATTATATCAGGTGGCTTGCAGACATACTGGCTGGCAAAGAAGCCTATAAAGTGTGTGTATAGACAGGTAGGTTTCCCTTGCAAACCTAGCTCAAGTTACGCTGCACACACATCCAGCAGAAAGCAGTCCTGTAGGAATAACATGTTGGGCAGGTAGGAGAAATCATCCCAGCTTCAGATCTGTGAAAAAAGTTGGGAAAAATTGTGACAAGTTATTTTCATATTTTTTAGAGGCTCTACTAGCTCTAAATCAGAGCCTAGTCACCTCCAAAACTAGACAATTTTAAAAGAAAAAGAAACCATTTCCGTAATATCGACTTATCAGCAGCGTGACTTGGTTTAGTCCTCTGCTTTCATGAAGAGGGAAGTTGGCGTGTATCTAACTTGACACGTTGATTTCTGAGCAAGCCTTTCCTAACGTTGTGCGAGATTGTCATGTCTCTTGTTGAGAAGTCCAAGTCTCAAAAGTGAGAATTAGTTTTGCGGGCACTAATTTTTAATTAGACTGCTTTTGTTAATACTTTTGAAAATGTCTTCTAATGGCTTGAAAATGTATTAATATAGCTGGTATGTAGATATTTAATTTATTGTTATGCATACACAGCAATTACTCTCCATGATGGTACTTGTGAAAGGAATTAATTCTTCATAAGATACTATTTTCATGGAAACATTCTTTTATCTAGAAATTATACCATAGGAAGCACAATGTAATTACTGAATTATTGTTTCAGAAAGAGACAAACTTTCCTGCTACCTTTCATCAGAAAACATAAAAGCACCACTGCATAAACTTATATCTGACATCTTGCATCTGTCTTTCTGGACCTCAAAATTTGAAAAATGCTTTGGACTACAAAGTCACATAGAAACACATACAAATTTTCATTTACCAACATTTTCAACACAACTCTGCACGGAAGCTTGGGTGGGTGGTGGGGAGCAAGTGGAGTCATGTTGTTTTAAAGTTCTCTCAGTGACAGCTTTTTTTATTTAAAAAATTAGGTGGCTGAAACCTCAGTTGCACAGTTTGTGCTGCTTAAGTGAGGCTTCTTTTGTGCCTAGAGTTGGCGATCACAAGAAGGTCATTCCAATACTTAGCCCACACCACAATGATAGTGCATTTCATACAATGTATTTCATACTCACTAAAACACAATGTGTTTCCTTTTATCTTTTCACTACTTTTTGGATATTTTCCATTTGTTATGAAACATTGACATGAAAGATATATCAAGATATCAAGATGGTCAAGATAGATCCTAGTATGAAATGGGAAAAATTGAAAAAAAACCCTGTAAATCCTTATGACTGAAATACAGAATGTTCCACTGAACAGCATGTTCATCTTTGATTCCTTTTTCACTGTCTATATATTGTCCCTGTGTATTTGCAGTTACAATATTTTATTAGTAACTACTTTGGTAGTCTGGAATTTTAATGGTACCTTAACAAAGTCTTGCCTATGTCTCAGTTGTTTGTGATGCAAGATAATCAAGATAGTCTTTTCCCTAAGTTTATTCAGACATCATGGTGAGTTTATAAGAGGAGGAATGGAGCAAAGAAGAAAGGAATAAATGGGCCTAAGAGCTTATTTTACCATATTGTGGCTGCAGAGTATCTGTTACATTTTTCTCCTGCATAATACCCTAGGTAATTCGTTAGAGACTGTTAGAGAATAGTTGCTTACCGTTAATTCAAAATTTCATGGTTAAAAATGAAAGTATAACAAAAATCTAGTTTGCTTGATTGAAATGATTGTTACAACAGGGTAGTATGTCCAAAGGTAAATATGTATTTGGAATTTCTCTGTCATTTTGGATTCCGGAGTGATGACACAGCTCCATTCATGCTTTGTTTTTGACTGCTGAAGGGTGCTGATATGAAAGTGCAGCAGCAGGCTGTGCAACCGTTTTTTTAGAATCAAGTCATAAACCTGTTGGCCATCCGTGATGTTCAGCTTTTAGTGTCACACATGCTATTTCCAGTAGGTGCCCAGTAGAGGGCAACAAACACTGTTTTTTGAGTGTAAAATGCTTTCCTATCTACTTCATAAAGCAAAGAAATACATCAGTTCTTGTCCCAAGGTCGTCAAAACTGATTTACTGAGCGTAGTAGGTCTCGTTACGTCAAGCTGCTATATTACAAGTCTCGTGATATGAAACCAGGTACTAGTGCTCACTTATTCGAGCTTGTATCATTTATCACTAGAAATCTGTCAAGGTTTGAACTTTTGCTGCATAGTGTTTGAGGTTAAATAGGTCTTAAATATATATATACTGTAACTTTCTTTTTATAGCTTGGATGAATTTCAACATGAAGATTTTGTGCAAGATAAAAACGGACAGGCTGTATCAGAGAGTTTACAGCACTGCACAGGTACGTTGCAAATAGTTGTTACATTAACCCTAGGAGGTTTAAGCCTAGTTCTTCTCTTCAGGTGCAAAACAGGCGACAAAGATATCCTTATAACCCTTGTTCGTCAAGACAGCTCTTGTGGACATCTGGCTGCATCAACCTCTAGGGAGCCACTGTAGCAACGTATTGTTAATGCCGTTCTGCTCAGTCGTGTCCCTGATGTGTTCTAAAGGATGGCTGGAAGGATAGGGCTGGGCTGTTTCCCAGTATGGGGAATAAATTCTCAGTGTTGCTTTATACAAGTTTTAAGTTAGTTTTGTACCTCAGAAGCACTTAGTAGCGTAAGACCTCACATTTTCTCTTGGCAGTTTTCTTGCTATAGTGATCTGCATGTGATAAAATTGTCCCTCTCTGGGAAGGTAGCCCCAAAGCTATGTGAGTACCTAATTAAAAAGACAAATACAAGATGTGGGAGGAAATGGATGAAACATGCAAGCCAGTAATAATAATGATATATGGTTTAGGGATTTTTCTAAGTTAGTATTATTAATTTCTTCTTTCTTCCTCTGCAATTGAAAAATAAAGTCGTGTTGCCTGCAGTTAGCTTCTTGATACCTATTTTTGGATGAAGGAAGAAGTCTAATTTGTCAGTTGTCATTATGTGCAGCTTGGTCTGGTTTTTATTTCACGCAAATATTTTGACATGTTTTCCTCTTTTCAGAGCTTACTGAATATACTCTGAGTCATGTAATTTTATCTAAAAGTTTGTCTACTACTAGCATCTGTCCCAACATTAACATCTGCCAATTTACTTCTATGTATAACTATATTATGTATAATGTTGTCCATCCTTTTATTTTTGCAAGGCAGCAGTTCATCTTCATTTAGTAATGACCTCGGTAGGTTTTCTTTGTAGCCTATTGATGATGATCTACTCCATTGTGCTGCTTTAAAGCAACAGAAATTACAGTGAATTTTCCCAAATGTTTAATATATTAAGAGACTGAAATGATGAGGAAACTTTCAGATTGGAGAAAAATTTGTACAGGTAACTGTTTAAAGTGAAGTTTTATTCCAGAGAAAGAGCAGCTTGAGATACTATGTAGAGATCTGTTCTTCAAAAGTAAGAAAACATATCCATAATCAAGTCTGAGAATTAATTACTTTCTTGGTTGTTAGTCTTCGGTGAAATTTCTTCTTGCTTTTAAAAATGAGAAATCAAATTGAGTGTTCTCACCTGAAGTTATTTTTACAGGAATTTCTGGTAGCGGTGGTGTTTATTGTGCTATGCTGTTACTCTCTCTAGAATTGTTGGGATATCGTGTAGATCTCATAAAATGAATGCATGTGTGCGGTTTCAATGAGTTCGTTTAAAAGGTTGGTTTTCAAAAAAAAACAGGATGTGAGGATGTACAGTGAAATACATGCCTCGTTTTTACCTGTAGTAAAGAAATCTTGCATTAGATACTTACATTTAGATACTTTTATTTAGATATTTATATCTAAAATACAGATATATTTAGATACTTTTATTCTTAAATTAAAATGTCATTTGCACTGATATTTCCTCACTGGATTTGAAACCCTATTTAACTTCAGTTGGCTGATATTTTGAGTATAGTCCAAAATAAATGAATCAGTCTCTCACCTAATGTAAGTATGCAGTAATTATATTAATATGTTAGTAAATGTAGCTACTAAACATATGCACATATTTTTCTCACATAACGTCAGTCCTACTGGCAATATCATTAGTCTTTTATAAAATACTAATTGTTTGGCTGATGCTAGTTTTATCTAAATAACAGCATGTTTATATTTTGCTTAACAAGCCTAATAATTATGGTGCATGTATCAAAGTGAACACTTTTCTATGCTGTGTTCCTTCAGAATTTGAAGATACCTTTTTTTTTTTTGCAGCATTGTAGGATTGTATATCAGTTACTTACGTGTCATATACTTATTTTTCCATTTACTGATATGCAGGTCATAGGTACTGTATAAAATGGAAAAGTGTTACTCTGAGCTTCATAGTGTTGTTACCACGGTCCCAGGTAGAGCTTTTTTTTAAATACCAGCAAGGGAAACTGCCCTTAGCTGCCTTGAGAGGCTATTTATGGGAATGTGAAATTTTCTCTCTCCCTCCCTTTATGACTGTGTATTAGCGGTGCTGACACTTCTGTCTCTTAGCAGCTCCATATCCTAGCAGTCTGCATCAAAGTACCACTTTTTGAATAGTTATTGGGTAGATATACAGAAAGAGCCAATAGAGATATTTAAAAAAAATTATTTAAGTATTTTTTTAAATATTGAAATATCTTGGGGGGGTCAGTATTGGGATAAGGTTCACTCACTGGAATTTAATTTACTCCGGGTACTATTTTTTGCAAGAGGTACAAAGGAGGAGTAAAAGATTGCAGTCTGTGCTGTAAGATAACATGAAACGTAATTGTAAAGCAGAAATGCACTGACTCAGATTTACTAACAAAAGTGTTTGCAAGAAACTTTAAGGTAACAGTATAGGCTGACGACCACGTGAACTTCTAATTTTTTACAAGAAAAAGCATCTGCTGTATACTGTAATTATACAGTAGATTTATAAAAAAATATCTCTGCTAACTGAAGTCAAAATAGGGTTCATCTCAATCGCTTGTTGTGGGAAATCGTGTGTTTAAATGTTCATCATAGCCATTTTTATCTTTTTGATTGGTTTAAAGAAGAAAGTAGTCTTTGCTGCCAAGAGGCGCTCTGTAGCTAGAGGAGTTCAAACATCTGCTTTATTTTTCTTCTAAAGTGCGGTCAGATTGTTAAAGATTTCAGCATCTTATTGTTTAAATAACCAGTCGTGGCCGTTTCTACTGTGCTGTCCTAATTACACATTTGTTTACGCTAAGTTAATAATGAGTGTACAAGTAGGACACACAAATTACAGCACCAATGATATATTGAGGGAGAAAAGTAAAGTCGTGATGGAAGTTCTAGAAAGAGAAAGGGTTTTTTTTAATCCTACTACTTATATTTTGAAACTTTTTTGTACTTTATTTGCCTGATGTATAGTATTAAGTCTTCATGCTTGTTGAGAATAGTGTAATTCCCCAAGGAAAACGGCGAGAAACAATGTTTCTTCGTGTAGCAGCTTTCACGTGCCCCTTTACCTTATATGATGAATTCCGTTTCCGTGAGAAAAATACTGCAGATTGCTTTATGCCATCCAGAGCACACTTTCAGTTTCAGTATTAGTGTCAATTTTCTTTAAATTCACTGTCCTTTGTTGTCTAATTCAATGCAGCAAGACTCTTATTTCCCTCATTGAACGTTCTTGCGTATGTGGTATCGTTTGTCTGCGTGCATTCCGCTTTCTTCATTTTTGAACATCCTAATACTCCATCATAGCAATTATGACACTAAAAAGAAGTAAAAAAGCATATGTTCATAGAGAAATGTTGGGGTGGATAATATACCCAGTTCAGAAGGGTGATGAGCAAGTTGTTTCACAGGAGGTGAAGGAGATAGAAGGCTATACTGAGCATATTTTGAAATGAGCTTTCTGATAAGCTCAAAAGGTGGGGTTTAGCACTTGCCTTCAAAATTGGAAGTGATGGTTATATAAGCTTTTACCATTAACAATCCCCAAGTTACATGTAATAGGACAGAAGAATGGAGCTATCATTGACTGTATAGCAAGAAATTTTAAATGTAGCGTAGTCTTCAATGCAAGCATACGGTTATTGTTCAAGGGATAGAAAAGTTTATGTTCACTTGTACCCATTTTAAACTTGTTTTCATGCTTTCTGCCTGTTGATTAAAAAAGTTATGCGCTCTCCAAAAAGAAGCTACGATGATGCTCTTCATGTGGTGAAATAAGTCTTTTTACTACAAGCCTAGCCTCTGAGGTTACCAGTTTACTCGCGTTGCAACCCTAGTTTCATTGTGTTGTATGTTTTGAACATTCTGCTGTGTCTTCTTAATTGAAATGCTCTAATGAAAATATTTCTCATCTAGCAGAGAAGGGATATGATTCTATGAGCATATAAACAACTAAATATTTTCTGTGTTTAAAATAGACAGAGAAGGAATGAGTGATATACCTGAAACTGAAGAGACTGGAAGAACTTGCGATTCATGGCAGAGTGACCTATGGGCACAAGTGAAAGACAAGTTAATGAAATATTTGCATCACAGCACAATTTTCCCAGAAAGCATCCCACGTAAATTTGATTATGTGCACAAAGACTTACTTATGCAACAGTACAACCTTCATGCAGCAGTGCACCAGCCAAAAGAAACCAGAATAGATAAAAGTATCAATGAGTTCAAAAGTGCTAGTGGCCTTGGGTATTATGAAGTGACAGTTCTGGGTAAGTATTTGGTAGCTCAGCTTCTAAAATAGGGTTAAGCAAGAGCAGTATAAGATCTTAGCTCTTTACTGCGTTAACTTGAGAATGACTTGAAAGTTCGTCAGAAACTGAATGGATTTCTCTAAATTAATCAGTTGATTCTGAGTGCTTCTTGAAGTTTAAAAAAATGGTTGACATTTCAGATTTTTGTTAGAGTCATAATTTAGGATAATTTATACCGGAAAGCTGTAATTCTCATTAAAAATACCTTTAAATGAAATTACTGAGTATTTTGTTGCTGGTATCACTTTTCATATAATTGCAATTTTCTATATAGGTTTATGAGTATCATTTGAAGAATGTGTGTAGTCCTTAAGCTATTGATTATTACAATGAGAGGTAGGTCCTGTTCACTAGTTCAACCAGTCTGACATAATCAGGTAAATTATTCAACTGCACTTGATTGTCAGCTGACTTTCCTGCTGGAGAGGTATTCATCAGAAACAAGTTAGTGTTCTTAAAGGGAAAAGGACAACTATAAATGCTTCTTTTGAGCTTTATTCTCATTGAGTTATTTTTTGAGTGCTGTTGCTCCTGAAGTGCCTTTCTTCCATGCTAGAAAATTAAGGGCTGTATTTTAGCCATGCTCATCAACTGCTCTCTGCTGCTTCTGGTTAGCACAAAGCATCGGTTGATTTATCTTTTTTTGTTAAAACATAAATATGCAAGTTGATGTGTATCTGTTTGTTAGCATTACTGTGGGATATTAATGTTTGATTTTGTTTTCCCATTAAAAGAAGGAAATTGCCTAGCTTAACAATGCTCATGTTAAGTTCCCGTAATTTAAAAGTTTCCATTATTTACTAAGGGAGGTTTGCAGAGAAGGTGTTTGAATATTTACAGTCATTAGAATCCTGGGACTTACCATATTCAAGACAAAAGTAGCACAAGTACTGCACCGCACACTGCATAGATACACTGGTTGTAAAATGAATTTCTCTGCCCTTGTAGCAGCGATAAAGTTAAAAATGAGTGTGAAATGGCTTCCAATGTTGGTTTAATATTTTCTGAGCTGACAGCATTGTTAGCCTTAAATCATAGTATGTTATAACATCAAATCAATTTGAATGTGCTTATGAATAAATATATATATACTGAAATGTATTTTTAGATACAATCATTAATTAATGGACAAAGAGCAAATAAATAAAAATCAGTGTTCAGCCTTGTCCTGGTTTCAGCTGGGATAGAGTTAATTTTCTTCCTAGTAGCTGGTACAGTGCTGTGTTTTGGATTTAGGATGAGAATAGTGTGGATAACACACTGATGGTTTACTTGTTGCTAGGTAGTGCTTACACCAGTCAAGGACTTTTCAGCTTCCCATGCTCTGCCCTGTGCACAAGAAGCCGGGAGGGGGCACAGCCAGGGGGGCTGCCCCAGACTGGCCACAGGGCTATTCCATACCATATGGCATCATGCCCAGTGTGGAAACTGGGGGGAGTTGGCTGGGGGGCAGCGATCGCTGCTTGGGGACGGGCTGGGCATCAGTCAGAGGGTGGTGAGCAATTGCATTGTGCATCACTTGCTTTGTATATTATATTATTATTATTATTATTAATTATTCTTCTTCTTCTCTCTTCCTCTGCTGTCCTATTAAACTGTCTTTATCTCAACCCATGGGTTTTACTTTAATTCTCTCCCCCATCCCACTGGGAGGGCGGGGGGTGAGCAAGCGGCTGTGTGGTGCTTAGTTGCTTGCTGGGGTTAAACCACAACAAGCCTGCAATAGTTTGGTTTTTAAAAAAAAGAAGAAATGGTGCGTGAAGTTGCTAATGGGCTGAAGATTAAATTTGCTGCTAACTTAAATATGTTTTTCAACAGGTATAAACCACGATGTAGCAATAGATGTTGCATTTCTTCCACTGTTTTGTCCTGAAGATCCCCACTTATTTCAACTAGAAGACATTCAAAATGATACGTTATTGTCTTGTATGAGTTGCATCTCTGCATGTCAGCAGAAGGCCACTAGCAATGAAAGGCTTCGTGACATGTTTCCACTTTCAAGTGAGACTGGCTTTCACTGACGTTACTCATTTATCGTTTCTTGTTTTATCTTTCAATGCACGAGTTAATCCTCTGTAGAAATCTCGGTTGTAGGTCAGACATTGTTCACCTCTTCAGTGAAAGATACGTGAATTCTATGTGACCACCACTGGAGCTGTTTTCATACTCTGAAGACAGGATTTTAATATCCAAACCACAAACTCCTAAGTGACCTAGATAGTATTTGCAGTTATTTGTTGATGCAAAATTATACTGACATAGAGGTCAGTGTGTGTGACTAAGCGTGTGAATATTTGGCTTGATCTGCTTTGAAAGAGTGTGGAATAACTCAATCAGTCAATCCATTTCACTGATGTCACTCTGAACAGCTGCTTTAACGCAACCTACAGTGCCTATAAACTGAAATATTTGCCTGCTATTGAGTTATTTTCCTTCAGATTATGCTTCTAATTACTGGCACCTCACAACAAATACAGTGAACACTATTAATGTGTATCATACTGCAAAGTGCTATATAAGCATCGTGTTTTCCTGCATGTTTATATAGACAGACCTGATTTTATTTAAATACATCTTTACTTTTCCTTGAATAATACTATGAAATCTGAGAATCCCTAATGGTTAAGTAATGCATATTTCAGTTTTTCCATATCTAAGTTCTGATGCCGTCACTTCTAGTGATGGAATTTGCTAACAAAAATCTACCCAAAAAAAAAAAAAAAATCCCAGTAGGCCAGCATTTAATAGTTAGAGGGAGGTTTTTCAGTGAAAGAAGGTTGAACGTATACACTTTACTGCGTGGAAAACAATGTTGATTCAGTATACTTTTTTACCGTATGTATATTAAAACACCTTTTCTTAACTTCTAGATGAAATTGTAAAAGCAGCGATGGACCTAGACGGCAAACATGTTGTCTGCATCCTGGACATCTGTCACTTGGGTGATGATAAGGTGGAAGTCTTTCTGAGCAAAATCTACAAGACAGTGGAACCTGGTGTGCTGGATCCAGTGTAATTTAATAACTTATTTTTCAGATTTATATTGTTCAAAAGGAGGGAAATAAAATTGCTGTAACTTGAATACACCCTCTACACATTGCACTTTTCTAGAACTAGCAGACACAAACATAACATCATGATTCTTAGAGCAGTTGTAATGGTCATCCATGTAACTGAGAAGGACAATTGTTGCCTTTATTTTTTGGCAGTCTTGAAACAGATTACACAGTGTCTTGGTCACTTATGTTCAAGAAGGATGAATAGGGAATACAGTGAGCTTATCTTTTGATAGGATACCAAGGAGTATAAGTGCGATTGTCATCTCTCTGTCTCTGCCTGTGCACGTACGTACACAGGAAATGTATACATCAGGGTGAGAACTGAGGAGAGAGGCAGGCTTTCCCAGTATTAAGGGCAAAGTTTGCAAAAGAATTAACTGGCTGTGATATAAATTTAGGATGGAAATTAGAATGATTTTTAGAGCTAGAGCTGTTATGTTCCATAGTGATCTTTCAGTGGGAGATACTAGGGGCAGCCTAACTGCTCTTTAGGCTTGGAGCTTACTGTGTTTGTGAAAGGGATTAAATACCATGGTGCCTTTCGTACCGGGGACTGGACTCAGTGATCCAAGAAGCCACTTTCAGTTCTTTTTACCTGAGCAAGGTCAACTGCTGTGTTTTTATATGTCTGCTTTTGTATATACAGTGTTGGATAGTGAATGTAGCACCCAAAGGTTTTTAACGTATTTTATTTATTAGTAAAAAAATAATGAAATATTTAAAAAAAAGAAACTTTGTTAGTGGAACTTGCTTCTAGCTTTGCAAGAGAAAAACTCTCTTTAAGGAGTGCTTAGCATGGCAGGATACACAGTTTGTCACACCATTGGGGTTTTTTTCTGTTGATCACTGCTATCCTCTTTCTTTTCAGTAGTAGCTGTATTCTGAGTACATGAAGGAGCTCAGCAGCTGCGAGAAGCTGCTACTTCCACAAGAGCAAGAGACTGTAAAATTCTGTCACCTTTTTGCCTGTATACTAAGTAGCAGCTGGCTCCTGCTGAGTTCAGAACCAAGTCCTACTTTTTCCTCCCATGTCAAACAGCCTCAAATCATTCATACAACTGAATCCTTAGGAAATTATTCTCAAGCAGGAGCTAAAACACATTGCTATTTGCCAACTTGTCCATGTGAAATGCTGGTCTCAGTTCAATTCTTTGAGAAGAAATGATCGCGTTATGGAAGCTTGCCAATTAAATTGTACCATTATTGACCAAAGTCCACAGACTTAATTTATAGGAACAGATTTATTCTTTTGTGGAAAACTTCTGGGCATGTTTTAGCAGCCTGTTGGGAATTGGGGAGTATCTTTTTCAGCTAGTAGCTCACTCATCTGCCCTGGGGACAGTGGACTTCGTCTTCAAGTACTTAAATTCTGTACCTTAACTTCAGTTAATGGTAATTGAAGGAGAAATGTCCCTGTCTTTATTATAGCGCAAGTTCATAGGCAACTTCAGATAAAAAGTAAAAGCCTTAACATTCTAAAGAAGTTGATGAGGTTATTCTGTCTCTCTAGTGTGGTTTACAGTTTAAAAATGTATTAATGAGAAAAGTTTAACTTAAATTGCACAGGGACTAAAAATTAATTAAATGTGACTATGTATTGTATGTTTATATTTTGTATGGATCATACAGTATTAGTTCTAGAGCAACGTTTGTCAACCTGTGCCTTTCAGAGTATGTTGTAACCTTGCCACAGAAGGCAAAATGAAAACGTACCAACCCAAGAAGAGCACGGTGTTGCTCTTCTACTGTCTAATTTGTGTAATTTTATTGCTTATGGGTATGCGAAGATTAGAGGCCATTGCTCTAGAGTGAGAGATTAGCACCAGCACTTCGTGTACCAACTGAGCCATGCTGACTGTGTCAGCCAGTGTTTTTTATTTAGATATACTTCAGGTCGAAGTCTACTTTTAATGAAACCATTATTTCTAGAAGCAATTTTTAAAGTAATTGTCTTTGTACAGAAGGACTGATGTGGCTAACACTGTCACAGAGCCACTCCGTTCAGTTGCTCTAGCCACTGCATCCATCCCATGCAACAGAAACGCAGCAAAGGCTGCCGCATTGCACTGCTTACGACACTTTAAACGTGTAGCATTAATCATTTCACCCTCCCTGTTAGGACTTCCTAACTCTAAAAGAAATACCAGAATGGTGTGGAATATGTACAATATGCACTTGAGACTTTAAAGTATAGAATTTGATTTTACAGAAGTGGTGTTTGAAATTTTTCATGGCAAAAGCTGGGAGGAGAGATACTTATTCTTGCCGAATGAAGTGCCAGTGTTAGAAGCACAGGCTCTCGGTGTGTAGCTAGAGACTATTCAATGCCCATAGTAGACTTGGAATTTCAATACTCTGGGTCATTCTGTAGAAGCACTTACGCCTTCCCCTTAAGTTACACTGAATTTAATATGCCAACTGCAGTTTCTGAAGTGTTGCAGTGTTAATATATGGTTCCACCACACTCTCTCCCTCCTCCCTGCCAAACCAGCACTGTAGCACTGGGGCAAAGGTCTTCTCTGCAAAGAAACTACTTGCTGTTTTATTTCACTTGGTGTTTATTGACACAAGTATAAAACCAAAGTATTTTTGATCCAGTGTCTGTCAAAACATGTTAATTTTGCCATGTTAAACCAAGATACAGAATCTTTACTCCTGCAAAATGTCATAGGAATCATCTTTCTTGCTGCTGTGTATTGCCGCTGCTGAGGGTAAAATACTATCAGAGCACATTCCCTAACTGTAGAATTCATACCCAGCCAAAGAACTGTACTCTAAAATCTTAACATTTGCATGTGTTTTATGTTTCCAGCATTAATTTCAAAGAAAAACAGAAGAAGGTAAACTGTATGTAGCTAATGGTACTTTTGCGTATATAAAACTTGCCAAGTCATAGATCTTAGAGGCAAGATGAGTTTTGAATTAATGTGATGTAGAACTAGTGCAACTGAAAACTGGAGAATATAAATAAATGAATTAATATATATATAAATGTCTTGGATTATTTCTTTCAATTTTTTTCCTTTTTCTTTTCACTTCTGAAAGCTGTTTCAGTTTTCTAAGAATCTTCTCCACAGTCATGTTTACTCTTTTAAAGAATCTTTACAGGAGAACTAGGTCGAGCTTCCGTCAAAATATCTGCCACCAGTTGCAGCTTCTCTGGGCTTCCAACGCTGTGCACAGCATGACTTTTGCAGAAAAACCGGACAAAGGTCTTGATGACTTTACAGTTTGTCCTTTGTTTTCATTATGGACTACAGACTTCTGACATTAGTAAGGTTTTCATTTTTCTGTTCTAATATAAGAAAACAAGAGTTAATAGTAGTAATTGTTACGCAATATCACACTGATGGATTTCAGAGAAAGAATCTATAGACTACATCCAGAAATGGAGAGTTGTGTGATAATCATTCAAACATCTCAATGTAAATCTTGAAAGTGAGCTAGGGTGCGAAAATGGGCTGAAAGACGTAGTTTGCTTCTGTGGTCAGTTTAGGTGATTCTACGTCTCTTGCATTGGTATAAATCGATGTTAGAATCATTCATTATAAACACTAGAACAAGCTGGACGTGACAGAATAGATGACTGAAAGAATCCGAAAGGAGAAATGCGGGGAATGACTTGGTTATCTTAGTCCGTAAGATGGGTAATTTTTTTTAATATTTCCCTCCCCCCACTTCTGGCCTTTTTAAGAAGGTCATTACATCACAGGTTGCATTGTGAAGCGAGAACCCTGAGCTCACATCACTGAATGAAAGATGAGCTGGTCCTCTGAAGTGACGCTCAGGTTGAAATAGGAGCAGGGGGCTTGAGCGATCTCTTAGGAAGCATCGTCACGGCTAGAGTTTGTGCAGCCGTGGGAGAGCAGGAGGGGGAGAACGATGCTTTGTGAAGAAGGAGCAGAAAGCTGGGGCCGAAGGTTGCCTGCAGGTCCTCCAGTCTGCGCCTCTGCTTCCCGATAGGGAGGTGTGTCGCTTGTGTCCCGCCCCAGCCCGCGCTCCAGATAAGCTGACTGACGCACCGAGGCCTTACCTGGGTGGTGTCAAGTTCCTGCTGGAACTTTAAATTCAAACTCATCAGCAGGCTGTGGGCTAGCGGCAGCCACCACCCGCCGAGAATAGCTGTAGGCATCTGCGGTTTGTGCTTATACAAATAAGCAATGAAGCAAGTGGCTAAATTCTGGTTTTTCTGCCTCTTGGTTGTTAGTATTTTCTTCAAGACTACAGAGGCATTTTCTGTGAGTGCCTCTGTAAGTTTATTCTATTACAACAGCACTAGCAACGGGTCTGTGTCCGAGCAGTGCGAATGTGGCCTGTATGGAATAAATTCTCCTCTGCTTAGTGCTTGGGGGCCTGTGGGCATTCCTAAATCTGCTAATCTTCAAGCCTGCGACGCAAATACCCACTTCACCGTCACAAAACCACCGTGGATAGCACTGATTGAAAGAGGCAATTGCAGTTTTGCTGAAAAAATTCAGGTGGCAGCCAGAAGGGGTGCAACAGCAGCTGTGATCTACAACGCGCCGAACAAAAGCAACGACACCGTCCTGATGTCGCATCTCGGTGAGTATCACAGCGCGAAGCGCTGAAACCTGATCATTTCTCTGGAGTCTGGTCCAGGACAGCCGGGCTCTAAGGAAGCAGTTGTGTTTATTGCTTTAATCGAGAAATTAAATGGGGAAAAAAAAAATGTGCAATTTGAGTCTTGACTTCAGTGCTTAAAAAGAAATACTCTGCTGTTAGGTTCTGAGCTGGGCACAGTGCAGCCAAACTGGTGAGTCCCCAAAGTTAGTACCGTTTTTTACCTCTCCAGCACGCAAATTATTTTAGACAGTGACGTAGAGAAACTTGTAGTGTCTGCTTTGAAGGCACTAGTTTATTTTTCGAGGTTAGAGGACACAAATGAACCTACAGGTTCTTTTTTGCAGATTGCAAGCCAGATCTTGCTTTTTTTTTTTTTTCCTAAATTATTCTAATCCTTTCTGAAGAGTGGCTGGTCTCAGCCTCTTCTGGGATTCCCTGATTCCTTCATGAAAGGTTAGACAAAATGACTGTAGTCACCCATTCTGGCCCTAATAGCTATGGATCTGGCAGTAGGGAAGAAGCGAGAAGCTAAGTGTGAGACTGTATTGCTTGGCTTTTATTTCTGTGTGTGTTCCTCTAGGCCAACCTGTCTAATACGCGTTTCGGTACAAAGCGTACGGATACGTAGCTAATTCTGGGAAATATACGTTGGTGGAGCTGCACTAGGAATCCTTTGGCTTAAGTAATGCTTGACTGGTTTTGTGAGCAAACCGAGCGGTTTTTAATCCAGAGATGAGCCAGCGTTTTGCTGATCGCATCCCCGTGCTGGTCGGGGTCGCTGCTTCAGGCAGCTTCCAGCTGTGGAGCCCACAGCTGGGCTGTCCACAGGAGTCAGCCACCAGCAGCTGTTGAGCTGGCTCCCAGTCCCAGTTATGCACCTGTAGGAACATCACAGGCGCTTTACAAACCTAACCATCGCGTGAGGCTTCGCTCAAAAAAACCAAAAAAAAGCATCCTAAACAAGGTATTGCGCAGCGCAGTAAGAAATGTGCTGTACGGCCCTGAAAGTGCAGTGCCGCCTTGTACTACACGGCCAGCTTTGACTCTCCTGATATCACGATAGAGCTAGCGTTTGCAAACGGAGCTTAAATGTTTTACTGGGAACGTGTAGCCAATAAACCAAAGCTTTCGTTCTGCCTCTGGAGAAAGTGATTTAGACTTCAGTGGCCGGCATGTCAAGACTCAAATTAACTTGCTTTTTTCCTTTGGTTTTGGAGCGTGCCAGCCCATACTAACACCGGGTGAGTAAAGGCAGAATTGTACGGGCTTTATGCAGCTGCAAAATCGGTGCCAGCTGCGTTTGGTGCGAGCGGTGGTGGTCCCAGCTGGCCAAGGCGTGAGCGCGGCAGGAGTAGGGGGGCCCGGTCCCCGGAGGTCAGCGGAGGAGAATGGGCTGGAACCTTGTTTAGACCCGCTGGGTAACTGGGATGTCACAAACCCGACAGTTAGACTAGACTCCAGAAATAAAAGAATTATTTAGGGTGAGCTCTGAAAGCAGACCCTAATTTTTCAGATTTTTTTTTTCTAAAACTGAGAAGATTTTTTAAATCTTGAAAGCAACAGATATATCACCTGAGAGTGTATTTCGTGAGACATGAAGTCCCATCTTTCTTAATTTAATTAATTTCATTTTCTCAAAGACAAATTGTGATTTTTATAGGACTATTTCCTATAGTCATCCTGTAGGACTAAGGCAGATATTACAATCTATTTGGTGGCAAAGAGGGTTTATAAATTAGTGCAGTAGTCACCTGTCTTAAACATGGTGAGGGCAAAATACTTCCATGAGATGAGCGCTTCGTCTAACCAGCGTAGAAGAAGCATCTTCTCTCTGTATTCGTTTCCCTCAGTGCCAAGCGTGGAGCCGTACAGTCTTTAGGCAAAACTTAGAAAGCCTGGGAGAGGGGTGGGCATTGCAGCACGGCATTTAGAGCAAAAGAGGGCTTGGAGATGATTTATTTTTTTACGGTAGAGTTGTTCACAGGGCTGGGGAAGGGAATCTCCTGTTTGGCTGGAATCCCCCCAGAGAGGTCTGAGGAGACCTGGGGATTGGTCCTCCCTGCCGTTCGGGTAGGGGACCTTTGGAGATGAGACGCCCTGTTGGCAGAGCAGCGAGAGAAACGCCTGCCCTGCAGCTGCCAGCGATCTGCCAGCTCCTGATTAAACAAGGAGCCGCAGCCTGCGGGGTTATCGGCTGGGGCCAGCCCCGACATCGTCAGTCACCCGTCTGTGTTGCTCTGCCGCGGGGCTATAGGGATCCCATCCCCTTCGTTATTTATTAGGCCCTGGGGCCTTGGCCGCAGTTTCCCGCTGTCCTCCTCCCTTCCTGCCGACTTTAACATAAAATCAATAGAGCTTTCCAGCCAACCTCATTTTCTGTTACAACAGTACAATATTGTGTATGTATTTTGCACCGTAAAACACCCGCTTACAGCAATGAAATAGTTTGGTCTGGGCAAAGTCCGGGTGCGCAGGAAACGTCGGTGATCGAAAGCTGCTGGGAAGGAACAAAGAGCAAAAACTCCCCTCGCGGTGACTCCTTCCTCATCCTCACCGCCGTTCCTTTTACCTGTCATCCACTTTGCCGGTTAGTGGGCATTGGTTTGTTGTTACAGGCACACAGGGAAGATAAAACCGATACATTAATAGCTTTTACTGTGGAGAATTTGAGAGGTCAAGATACCAGTAACAACTTCCCCATTCCTCTCCAATTACACAAACCAGAGGTGGGAAAATGCTCGACTCGAATCCGAAAGATTTTCTGTAGGTGTTTGTGTCACTTGCATCAAGATAGGTTGATCCAATGGTACAGAGACTAAGCTTTTGCTAGAAGAAAAATGTCTCTTTTTGGTAATTCCAGCACTTGATTTTCTCTGGAAAGGTAATGGAATATCCATCTGTAACAACATTTTTCCAGCACCGCTCCTTGCAACTTAAATGGAAATTCCAGGAATTACCAAGTTTTTGAAACACAGCCAAATTGAAACAAAGTATTTCGGGGCTCCTTTTTTAGGAAGAAGCCCCAGAGCACAGCGGCGGCAGGGTGGCGGTGCTCTGCGAGCCGCCGAGCAGCCGGGCGGGCTCCTGCGAGCGTTGCTGGCAGGGGCCGGCAGAGGGCTGCGTCCCCCGGCACTGCCCTTGGTTTTCCTTTTTTCCTGGTCATTTACAAGAGAAAATAGGAGAGTGGAGATAGGAGGATGAAAAAAAAAAAAAAAAAAAAAATTAAACCACCATTATTGCTGTGGATACCAGCCCAATATAGCAGCTAAAGTAAAATATCAAGTGTGTTCTGAAAGGTTTTCTCCAAGGGATTTACTAAGACCCGGTGAACGGGAGCTCTCTTACTGGTGAAAGTCGCCAAGACTCAAGAAGAACCCTGGCAGAACTGGTGTATAACAGGAGCAAGCGGGTAGCTCAGTTGGTCTGTACAATAGAAATAATTGGCAATCCTGACAATAATTGGAAAAAATAAAAAAATTGTGGATTTGCATTTCCTTGCAACTTGTTTCCAGAATATTCTGTAGCCTCAAAGTCTAACCTGTTATCTCAGAAGTATGTTGAGATAAGGTCTTATTAGCTGTTGGTGCAATACCGACTATAAACTTGTGGGCTAAATGCCTGACAATGGAGTTTGGTTTTATCTTTTGTTTTGGAAGCTGGTATAAAATCTTGCTCGGGTTCCCCATCTTAACTCTTTAAAATATTATCACTTCTTTCATCTTCAGAGTCATTTCTGTTTTACAACACATTTTGACTCGTCTCCTCTGTTTACTATAGAAAAAGCCGGGCTCTCTGTCCTAGCTTTGAACAGCCTGTGGGATCTGCACGTGAAAACAAATGAACTTCCAAGAACGTCCATGCAAAGCAGATGCCGTGAACTTCCCTTTTCATTTATTCCTTGTGAACTAAGTGGCTCTGCCAACAGCAGCCCACATGCCTCCGTGAAGTCAACGTTCTCATAGCGTAGACTAAATTCCTCCGTTTATTGTCTGAGAAAATTGTCTAAGCGGCTTCACATCTTCGATGCAGTGAGGGGGCGGGCGCGGGGAGGGCAGCGGCAGGGAGGGCCGAGCGCACAGCCCTTCACCGGCGGGAGCCGGCGCTGGACGGAGAGGCTGGGAGAGCCGGGGCGGGTCGGTCTGGAGGAGGCTTGAGGGGTTCTCATCCATGTGTACAAATTCCTGATGGGGCCAGGGAGGGTAAATACGATGGAGCCGGACTCCTCTCAGTGGTGCCCAGTGAAAGGAATAGAGGCAACGGGCACAAACAAGAAATTACAGAAGAAAAACTTCTTCGCTGTGAGGGTGGCGAGTTGCCCAGAGAGGTTGCGCAATCCCCATCCCTGGAGATACTCAGAACCCAGCCGGACACAGCCCCGGGCTGGACTGTCCGATCTCCAGAGCAGACAGCCTTTTCCTTCCAGAAAGGCTCCCAAAGCAGCCGTAAAAATCCCTGCGGGCTGTGCTCACCTGCGCAGGGCGCAGGCTGCCAGAGAGCTGCGTTCAGGTCTGGGATTTTCCAGAGTCCCCAGAACATGGAGCCAGCAAAGCCCAGGACCTCACCACGCCGGCACTTAGCTTCTGTTTCTTTAGCTTCCAAAGCAATCAATGGGCTGAGCACTGGCTTTATTTCAGGTGACTACGTACTGTGACCCACCTGTTCATCCATAAGCTTGGTGGTGAACATGGACAGGGAGCCCAGATTCTGCTTCTGTGGAAAACCAGCAGAAGGCTTGTCATGGGACCGTATGAAAGCAAGATGGAAAACATAATTTCATGAAATTGCAAGTGTCTTTGATGGGAGGAAGAGTGCATGTGAGCTTTGGTCAGTGTACGAGCATCCATCCCTCCTGTACCTTCTGCCTCTGCTGGCTGTTTTACCCGTATTCTCTGGGGCAGCAGAGGGCACAGGTAGCGCTGTCACAACAATCGGGCCCGCGGTGCCAGAAATACGGAGGCACAATGTTTGCTTCCCTGGCACCGGGGACTCTTGCGCACATCTGGCTGGCCGAGGGAAAGTGTTCGGTGCCAGCATGCAGGGCGATCTGACGCACTTATTTTTCCATGTCCAGGGAACAGAGAGTTGCAGGCTGGAGTTTCCAAGTTGTGTTAGAGCCAAACAAGCTCCCAGATTCATAATAAAACTTAGCTGGAACTGGCAACCTCCGTGTGTCTTCTGCATCTAGTCACAAGGATCGCCTCAGCTTCTCCTGGAAGCTCCCGAGCCCCGCAGGCAGGAGGTGGGGAGGTTTCCAGCCTCCACGCCTCCTCCGGCCTGAGCCTGTCCTCTTTGTAAAGCAGCAAAGGGCTGCAAAGCTCCATTCCCATACCTTAACTTCTTTTCAGCTAGCTTAAAAACTTGGGATGCTGTAGCCCACACCGTTGTCTACTCTGGAGCAAGTCACCTGCCCAAGCCCCTTCCATTGCCGGTCATGGACACGAGCTAGTTTTGGATGAGGAAATGCAACATCTGTTGTCTTTAACTTGTGATTCAGGGTAACGTTTGTTCATGGATTTTTTTTTGTCCCATGACATTCAGTCCTGGGTTTCATTTTATGGTACTTCTTTTGATTGCTTTTTCCATTTTCATAAGTGCTTCTCCTTTCCATTTCGTTGCTGAGGGCAGAAGGCCCAGAGACACGGTTCAGATCTATACGCAGCGCTTGGAGGGTTCGGTGCCGGCTCCTGTAATGCTTTGCCCTAACAGAGATTTCTTGTGTCCTTGTGAGCTTTCCTCCAAAGGCAGAGACCCGGAGCTGGGTACTTGAATGAGAAATAAATGCAGTTTTGAAGGACATAAACGTACAGGTCTCTCATCAGCAAGACGCCCCAAGTGATCTGGCTTGACGTTAAAAAGCAATATTTAGCATACACAATTTTTTATCTTGAAAAAAGATGTTTAAATATTTACTCAAATAAGATAAAGCTCCAGATAATGCTAGGGTCCATCCCTGCAGAAAGCAGTGAGAGCGTTCCCAGGATTTCACTTTGTTTATCTGAAAGTCATGCCCTACTTTCTGAACTTCTCAGAGCCTCCACCAGTAGCCATGGGGAAAAACTGAAAAGCGAAATTACACAGCGTAAGTTTTTAAATAATAAAAATCTTTTAAGGTTCAAAAGATCAGATCTGTGCCAGAAATGCCTTCGTGCTGTACCTATTTTAGATGTAATTCTGCTTCTGATTTTGTGAGAGGCCATGAATGCTGCTTACCCTATCATTGTCACATCTGCAGTCATCATGGGCTACAGTGCGTTTAATTTCAGAGCCTTTTGGAAAGCTCTCACAAACAAATGTAGCAGAGGTAAGTTGCGCTACTTGTTCATGCGTTGTAGTACATGTCACAGCCCCTGCAACGTCTGGCCTCTTTCTCCAAAACAAAATGTGCTTTCCCCAAACTATAAAATCTCAGCTTTTTATGTAAAGGGGAAAAAAAAAACCCCAACCAGCAAAAAAAAAACCCCTATCAGCCTGCCAGCCTCTTGCCTGGTCCCTCCAGGCTTCCTGGTAGCAGTGACAATTTTTAATTGCTACTCAATACCCACCTTTTCTGCTGTGATTTACAGGCAACTGAGCTGAAAGCCATCAGACGAACCATATTTTTCAAACACGAGTAAAGGATACACTTCAGTAAGGCTGCAGATCTGTTTATTAATGATCATTCTGGAAGATTTAATGAATGAGAGCCCAGAAAGTTCTCAATGTGAGATATGCAGCTTAAAATAGGTATAACTGGCATGCTGTTTTTAAAACATATCGTTGTAACCCTGCTGCGGTGTCCCTCTGCGCTCTGCCGCTGTCCCAGCCACCTCAGCCAGCTCCTCACAGTTGTGCCGGCCCGGAGGAGCCGCTGGCCGTGCCGGGATGCCCAGGGACCGCTGGCCTCCTGCAAGTGGCCTCCCTGCCAAGCCAAGCAAGGCTGGTGTCTCCCAGCCCTTACTCGGAAGGACTGACCGCCGTCAGCACAGGCGGCCGCGTTTTTGCCCCAATACAAACTCTCGACTTCCTTTGCTTTGCCAGCCTGAGAAATTCCTCGACCACAGCGAACAAGCTTTCTGTTTGTGCCTGCTGTTTGCTTACTCGGTTATTTTCAAGCGAGCAGAAACATTGCCTGAGCAAGGAGTCAGAAACTTGGTACCAAACTAACGCCATGGCAGCGAAATGTCCGCCATCACATTTGTTGATGCAATTTTGTTTCGTGTTATCACTCTCTGCG
The DNA here is from genome assembly GCF_965183815.1 of Platalea leucorodia. Classification (NCBI taxonomy): domain Eukaryota; kingdom Metazoa; phylum Chordata; class Aves; order Pelecaniformes; family Threskiornithidae; genus Platalea; species Platalea leucorodia. The sequence continues at coordinate 16,938,870 of NC_138832.1, read as the reverse complement.
CTGCACGGTGAGAAGCTCAAGTTTAGGCTCCATGTTTATTTTGGTGAGATTACCAAATGCGTTGTGGACGTTTTGCCACCAGGCAGCAGCCTGGACCGCGTGCACGTTTCCCAACAGTTGCCGAAGGGCAGTGAAGTTGGTTGCTACCACCCAAGGCCAGGCTGGAGCTGACGAGCGGCTGTGCCCCGGCACAGAGCCGCCCGCGCCCAGCCGCTCGGCTCCCGCAGAAATGCCTCCGCACCCGCAACAGCCGCACCCATGCTGTTGCTTTGTTATAATCACGTTACAAACCGTAATGGATGGTAGTGATAGAGACTGTGGCTAAGCCTTCTACTCAAAATCCCCAGAACTATAGGAAGTTTTGTCTCCCGAGGAGGTGCCAATCTTTGTCTTTGGTCCAGTTTTGTCTCGGTGAAAACGCCAGAGCTAAATATCCCTAAAGCTTTGGAGGCAGTTGAAGCTGAGCAGTTTGGCTGCTGGCCATTGCATAAAGCTGGGCTGTATTTTCAGGGTGTTGTTAAGTTGTTCCCTGCACCTACATGCAACAGGTTTCAAAACAAACCCATGTCTCTCTGCTTACAGATACACTTCTTACTATAGCTAGGGATGTTACTGTGGAAATAAGTTGTCTACTTAGATGTGGAATGAGAAAATGAGAGGTTTGTTTAGGTTAGGACGAAAGGGTTCCCTCAGTAAGCTTTGTATGTTTAGCAATATTGATCTTTAGCAAATTGCTTCACCTGCTCTTCACTACCTCCTCTGCACTCTGCTATTTCAGCAGCAAAACCAAACGCTGATCCCCCTGTGCTACGGAGCTACAAGAGCCGGCAGGTGCCGTGCTGGCAGGGTGGGCGCGGGCGGAGCGGGTTGGTCTCGAAGCCCCGGCGCTCCGGTAGCCATTCAAACCCGAGCCAGGGCTGGCTGCGTAACGCTCGGTGTCCCGCATTTAGCACGGGTGCCAGTGGAGGAAAATGTGCGCCACAGATTGACGCCGAGTTATCGGTTATCAGCCACATGGATTTAGAATCAGCCAAAAGCCTGTGTTAAAAACAAAGCGGTGCCGACTCGTATCAGAAAGGGTTTAACTCTGTGTTTACACTAATTTTGTTGGCGATTGCATAGGCAGCCGTTGATCTTGTGCCGTGTAATCACTGCACAGGAATAATCCTTTCCAAATGATGGGCTCCCATCCAGGCGTGTAGCGACACATGGCCATTTGGGAATGTGTTTGAGTGGCTCCCGGTGCCGGGGGCAATTCCTGCAGGGCAGCTGATAGGAGCAGGGCCTCTCAACCAGAAGAGCGGCTCTGTGGAGAAGGGGAGCTCGAAATGTTCTTGTTTCTCCTGTTATCTTCCTTTTTTGCCTCAAATCCCCTGGCGGGGCTCTGTAGCATGTCATGCTCACGTTTGCAGCGATTCTGCAAGCACTCTGACCACGCTGCCCGATGCGGGACAACCTAGCAAAAATGTGTATGCGCCGGAGCAAGGGACTTCTGAATGCAAACTGGCTGCCCAAAAAGTAACTGCAGAGCCCTGAAGACACGTGACTTTTCATTGCCAGATACATAGATCGAATAATAATTAACTATGCAAGCACAACTAATACATAAATAGAAAAAGGTGGTTTTGGTTCAAGTGGCAGGTTTATAGCGTACGTCTGATGCCACGGAGAACAACGGGCAGCGAGTTAACGCAGCTAGCCTTGTCCTTTATAAACCGATTTCAGGCAGGACTGATGCCCCACGCTGCTGAGCGTTCAGCAGATATTAACTCCACGGTGCGAGGTGGGCTGGGTCACGGCTGGGCGCCGGGTGCTGGTGCTGCTGGGCTTCAGGGCTGCTGTGGGGTCGGCCCCTTGGGGGGATTGGCCCCTTGGGGGGTCCCCGCAGGCCTGCTGGGACCCCCCCGCTCTGTCCGCTGCGGGCACTGGGGCGGGCCGCGGGGTCGCCCACTGTGCCGGGAGGCGACGGAGGGCGGCGACCCGGGGAGCGATCCGGGGGTCACCCGTCGCCCCTGAGAGGCGATGCCAGGAGGAACCGTCACTTCTGAGAGGCGATCCGGGTGGGCGACCCACCGCACCCCCCCGGGACGCCACCTGGGGTGGGCGACCCGCTGCCCTGGGAGGCGATGGGGCCACGGGGACCCCCCCGGCACCCCCCGATGCCGGCGGGGCACGGGCGGGCGGCGGGGCCGGGGACTCCCGGCGGGGTTCCCGCGGGGGGGGGGGGGGGGGGCGTGCCGCGGCGGGGGCGGCCCCGCTCCTCCCCCGTGGGCGGTGGCGGCGGCGGGGCCGCGGCGATTTTAGGCTGCGGCGGCGGCGGGGCCGGACCGCGCCGTGCCGTGTCGCGCCGCGCCGAGCCGAGCCGTGCCGCGATGCCGTCGGGGGCCGCGCTGCTGGCGCTGGCCGCGCTGCTCTGCGCCGCCCCGCCGCCGGGTCCCCGAGGGGGGGCGGCGGCGGCGGTGTGGACCGCCTGGCTGAACGTGTCGTGGGAGGACGGCTCGGACCGCAACCGGAGCGGCTGGGAGGCGAGCGAGAGCGGCCTGTACGGGCAGGACTCGCCGGTGCAGGCGGCCGCGGGGGTGCTGGTGCTGCCCGACGGCCGCGACTCCTTCAACGCCTGCAGCGCCCGCACCAACTTCAGCGGGGCCCCCCCGGGCGGCGGCGGCTCCCCGGGCTGGCTCGCCCTCATCCAGCGCGGCGGCGGCTGCTCCTTCGCCGACAAGATCCGGCTGGCCGCCGAGCGCGGAGCCGCCGCCGCCGTCATCTACAACTACCGCGGTACCGGTAACGACGTGCTGCCCATGTCCCACCACGGTGAGGAGCCGGCCTGCTGGGAGGGGGGAGCCTGGGGAGGAGGGGGGTCCCTGCGCTGGCCGCTGCCCCTTCCCTCCCCTCCGCAGGGTGCGGGAACGGGGCACGTCGTGGGGTTAACCCCCAGCCGGTGCAGCCCTCCCGGGACATACCCAGCTTTGGTGCTCAGTAGGAGGCTGGAATTCCTTTCTGGCTCTTCTGCACAAGAAGAGTTTCTGCCCGGACTAGCCGGTCCTGTTCAAGGCGCTGCTGCTGTTGAATATTCTCTGATTAATGAGTAACGATGTCTGATAGCCGAGGCTGCTATTGCGGGCTGAGGGCGAGCAGGCGGCCGCCTGAGCTTTCTGGCCTGGGTGGGCTGGGTGCTGGCCGCAGGTGTGCGTGGGGTGAGGGTGGGAAGAGCGTCTCTGGTTTGCCTGGGTTTCTGGCATGACCAGGTAGCTGCCTGGAGCTGATGGATGCTGGGCTTTTTTTTTTTAAAGCCTGCAAAGTCTATGGAGTAGACCTCAGCTCTGAAATAGGCTGGGTTTCCACGCTCGGACACAGTGTTTCCCCATGTCTGCAGGCGAACCAGCTCAGAAACAGGCAGGTATGAGACTCTTCCATAGGTAACTTTTCACCAGCAAAATGCCCCTTCCAATGCAAGTAGCTAAAGCCCTTTAAAGGTTGTTTCCATTTTGCAGAGGCTGATGACAGCGCCTCTCTCCTCTCACTATAGAAAGCCTCCTACTTGCCAGCAGTGTTGTTTTTTTTTTTTTTTCTGAACTGCCCATCTTTAAATTAAGAATGAGATTTGGCTGTGTTTCAGGCTAGTGTGTTCTGAGAAACACCAGGCTGAAAGCAGTGTAACTGCCTTCTGGTACCAGCCCGAGCGGGTGCCCTGTCTGCGGCGGGGCAGGGCGAGCTGGCTGTGGTGGCTCTGCCCAGCCCTCCGCTCTTGGATCGCCGCCGCGCACATCTCACGGGTGCGTTGGTATTCGGCTAACTGGCTCTGCTCGGGGAAGCCATGTCTTCTGGAGAGAAATACAACAGAGAAAATGAATGCTGAGTCTTAAAGCTTTGACTGGTTTGAAAAATAATTACATCCTTGCAGCACCCCTCTGATGAGGGGTGGAGGGGATTTCTGTCTGTTAGCAGTGGAGGTGAGGCAAGGGAACAGTAGCCGCCTCTGGACGTTCATTGAATGCAATCTTAATGGGCTGTAGGACTGTCTGTACTCCGCTTTAAGAATTTAAAACATACAATCTGGATGGGCTCTGGCCTTTCTGAGTCAGAGCTTTCTTATATAATCAAATAATCTGCTGGCAAATGCTATCGAGATGGGGCTATTGCTGGGCAAGTTCCTCCTGCTGAACTGACCATAGCATCCCTGCCCGGAGCCCTGTTCACTGTGTGCCTGCCCAATCCTGCTGCTCTCAGAGGAGCTCCTTTGGCACTGCTGACCTGGGTAGGTCACTGCTGAACCTGTTCTTGAGGGAAGGTGTATGTGCTCCTGCCCCCTCCGCCATCCTGGCTGCTGGGAGACCTACAGGATCTTAATCTTGCTAGGAGCCGCTTCTTGAAATGAGCCGTCTGCCCCGAGAGCAGCTCCATCCTTCCCCATGCTGTCTCTAAGCTTTCTGCTGAGGGATTTATGTCAGAGTGGCTCTAGCTGTCCTGATTATCCTGCGTGATGGGTTGCGGGCTTGAGGGCATGTTGAAACTTGCCGGCTGAACTGTAGACAAACAGGACAGGGACTTCTCGGAGAAGACAGCTTCTGTCAAACCGCTTATTTCATCTGCATGACTCCTCCTTGCCATGTCCTAGCACAATTACTGGGCTGAGCTTGTTGCTGCTGTTGCTTTTATTCTTTGTCCTTGTTTTAGTCCCTCACTTTCTCTCCTGTTCCACCCTCCCTTTCCTTCCTCTCTGCACTTGAGTTATCTTTTTCTGTCGTGGTCATCTGTGAGTCCCTGTTCTCACCGCTTCCCACAGCGATGCTATTCCTTCTGCGCAGGGGGCTTTGGTGGCACGCCGTGCTTGGGCCGCCCCTGCCCTGTGCCCCTGCTGGGAGCCAATGCTCCCCCATCAAACTTGACAAACGTTGCAGGCTTTCAAAGAAGCACAGCCAAGAGGAAGCAAGCTGCAAGTAATCACTCATTCGTTTTGCCAAGTGCGGGATATTCCTTTTATAATGCTGATGAGGTGTAGTGCTGTAGGCTGAGCTCAAATGTAAGGGGTAAGAGCTGGTCATGTTGCCCTTTGCTGAGCTGTGCTTTGGGATGGGTCTCGTCTTCTGGCCTCCAGTGGTGGCACTGGGTGCTCTAACTCTTCTGGAGGCAGTGGTGAAGGTAGCCCTGCTCATTGAAGACTGGTTTTTGTGCAGCTGCGGTTCCTGCTGTTGCTGTAACGGCTGTAGCTGTGCTAAAGGCGACTTCACAATCTGCATTTCCTAACTGGCTTAATTTTTGCTTGAACTGGGCCATCGTATGCCGTCAAGTGAAACCAAATGAGGCCGAGTACTTCCTCCGAGCTGAGGCAGTGGGAAGTAGCAGGAGGTGGCTGTGCTGCGGCGAGAGGGAGCTAAGCCTCAGGGCTTTCCCAGCTCCTGAAGTGCCTGGGGTGGCATCTCCTGCCTGCGCTGAGGGCTCTCCTCTGCAGCAGGGCATGGGAGCTGTCGTCCGCCTGGCCGAGAAGGAAGGTCCCCGCGGGTGGGCTTTGATGAAACGTATGGCACAACATGCTTTTCTGTGCAGAACTTTGGTAGCAACAGAACACAAAGTTATTAACAGAAGCTATCTAAAAGTACAGAGTACCTTTTTCTGGACTGTCAAGCTTGGCTTTTGAAGCAACTTTCTTGTTGAGAGGCTTAAATGTGCCTGTACTTGACAGCAGTGTTTGTCCTGGTTATCCTGCTTCCAGAGGCTTCTTTTCTTATAGTCATCATGTTTAGTCTGATGAATTCTTTATTGCTTATATCAGTGCTCTGTGTGGAAACTTTTTAGTGTGCCAACTTTTTTTAAAAAACAAAACAAAACACCCCACCCCCCCCGACCACAAAAACCAAACCAAAACAAACCCCAAAAAACAAAACCCAAAACCACCCTGGCAATAAAAACAACAGAATGCAATAAATAGCCAAATCAGATATGATCAAGTCCTGCCTAATCCTCTCTAACACATAGAATGTCAAGGATTTAATGGAGTCCAGAGTAATATTTACTTTGTACTTTTATAAGCACAAAACCATATCAACTAGCAAACTTGAGTTATAATTGTGCTTTATTTTAAGAAGATGGTACCACTCTGTGGCAGGCTGAGCAGAGTTTCAAAGTACAGTTCTGTGTGCTTGTAATTGCACCTCTCTGTAATCTGTATTGACCTTCTGAAAAAGACATTTGATTGGAGAAAAACAGCAGCCTGTGGGTAAAAAAGTGCACGACAAGATTTGGTTTGTTTTAAAGGTGGACCTTGGCTTACGATAGAACCAGGCTGTTAGGCGGCTGTGGTGTCAGGGTATGGTGGTAACCCCGGGAAGTGTTTTTTGATGTTAAGTATTTCCCGGCAGCTGGGGAAGAAGGATTCTTTGCAGGTCAGAAAGCTATTGTGATCGCTTTCTTTGGTTGCTCTCGTGTTGTGCAGCTCTCGCCTTGAGAAGCACATCACCCGATCTGCAGAGGGCTTATTCTGGGGGAACACAGCTAAATAATTCCGGCAAAAACCGTCACAGCGTGTCTCAGGCTAACAAGATCTGGTTCAAGTGTAAACCTGCATCAGTGGGTGACAGGGGAAGGAAAGGTTAAATATGTAGCACTGCCACTTAACTTGTTCTGCAGGAATTTCACTGAGGTGAAGGCTAATCTCCATATGCCGAGAGGAAATGGAGTATGGCACAAGTGTATAATTGTGCTCTGCTCCAACTTTGTGTGAGCCATGATCTTTAGAAACAAGCTAAAACTTTGCCATGAGATTAAAAGGCTGATGTGACCTGTAAAACTGTTCCTGTTAAAGACTGAGACCGAATAGTAATCCCACGGCAGGCTGTGCTGATGCTTTGTAAATGTTGTGTAAACCAATAGTGCACCTCTCCTTTGCAGTGAGCGAAGACTTGTGCTGAGCACATTCGAGGTGAGGAATGAGGATGCAAGGTCTAAGTAATGATACTTGCTCTCCTGTGTTCCCTGGCCACGGCCAGGTGAGCCTCTGCAGATTATTTGGCCTTTCCTACCAGCAGCTCCTCCTTGAGAAGGAACTTGAATGGATCCACTATGCCTGGATGGTATTTGCAGTGTGTATTACCTGGAGTTTGTAGCTCTTTGAATCTGAGAACAGCTATTTGATGTGCATGGGCTGCAGCTTTTGTCTTTATGTGCTTAATTCAGTTCTCTTGGCTGCCTGGTTTAGAGTAAATTAATGTTGCAGCCGTAGTGGCATTCAGATAACTGACTGGGGTACGCGGAGTCTGGCTGACGACCCTGATCTCCCACCTGCAGGGTATGGTGGGGCTGCGGTAGGGAGTGGGGGTTGCCCACAGCACAGAGATCTGTGAGCAAGCGTGAGAGGCACTGAGAAGCAGGACAGACTAATTGGTGCTACTGGCAACTTCTGATCCCTGCCCTTGCTCTTTTTGGTCTAATTTAGGTACCTCTGTGCCATGGAAAACTGCAGAGTAGGCACCAACCCTTATATAGCCTGGAACAGGTCTGTGAAGTGCCCTTGCTCTTTGGGTTTACTGGGCTGCTGAAATGTGAAAGGAGGAATTAAAATCCTAAGTGACAGCTGTGGTAGCAGAGGCTCCATCGCGTGGGACACGTGGCCCTAAAACAACAGCGGCGCTTGTTTGCCTCCAGTCTTGAACGTGCCAGTGAGCAAACAGCGGCTGGGCTCAGCACTGTTCCCCACTGTATCAAATGTGACCCGTCGTCTTTCTGCACAGATGCCTTCTGCCTTACACTGTGCTGACTTACATTATTTTATCATTAGCTTTCTCAAACTTGTTTCCAGTGAGCACTTAGCTGCTACCAGTATGTTGAGAGCAAGGGATATTAGCTGTGAGCTCAACCTCATTTGAAGAGGATGAGCAATGTATTTACTAAATCAAAACTGCTAAAAGCTGTTGAGTAAATTCCCTAATGAAAATTCTTCAGTGAATGTTGATCACTTTTTCTCCAGAGCGTTTTAGATGCTGTTTGCTAGATTGAAAGATGATACTTCACGTGCTGTTTGGCCAGTAGCCCTTGCAAGAGTAAAGAGAGCTGCCCTACAGGTCTCATTCATCTCAGTGCCCTTAATAAGTATACTGTCTTGGCTGCTGTTTTAAAGGATGATTTCATGTTCTAAATGTTCTAAGATTTAGGGCCTGGCAGCATTTACATAAATCTTACAGGCTCGGGGGGGGGGGGGGGGGGGAGAAAAGAAAAAAACTGATAATTGTTGGATTCACTTGGCAAATAATAACTTTTAATGCTATTTGATTAGAGTGTGGGTTGGTTTCCACCTCCAGTATCCCCTGGGGACCCATGGAAACTCACGTCATGTAAAACTACATTTGGTATTGATGTGCTCCTTTAGACACCCAGCCTGTTTGGTAAAAGTCTCCCCACGCTTCCTAATGTGGAAGTTGTCTTTATCCACGCTAACTGGTGGGTGACCGATCTGGAGGCCAGCCTCACCGAAGGGTCTCCCTAGACAAACATGGGCAGTAGTTCCCAAGCAGCATAGTCCTGTTAATAAATGTAGCGTTGGTGAAGAGCGTATGGTGGTATGTGTCTCCAGGCAAGGACTGCTGTGGGCATGAATTCTCCAAAATAGGCGTTAGTTTTGCGCAACACCGCCACTAGTTAGCAGGGGGTTTCTCTTCTTCCCTCTCTTTGGTCCTCACCATGCTGAGGATCTTCTAAGGCTTGCTCTCATCTTTAAATTTCTCTGTAATGCTCCCCCACCCCTTTTTTGTTTGTTTATTTTTCTTTTTAAAGCTCTGCCTATTGCTTCCTACTGCTGAGCACTCCTGCCAATTTTTGCAACTTTTTCCAAGTGTCTTGCTGTTGAATGTTTACCTCTGTAGCTTGAAAGACTTGTCTGTTGAGGAGGAAGAGATCAGGCATAGTGCCAGCTGCCAAGTAAAGCAAGCCGAAAGTAGATTTCATTAAGCTTAGGTGATAGCGTGAGCAAGAAGACAGTTCAGTCAAAAAGCTGGGGTCGTAAGGGGCTGTTGCTTTAAATAACTGCAAAGTAGCCTGGAAGTGAGCAATTCTTTTATCTTGGTGCCAGGTAATGTTTGGGGTGGAGAGCAGGCAGAGCAGGAGAAGGGGGAAGGACAAGCCTACCTACAAGTCAGCTTATCCAGGCTTAAATTGCTCCTGGAACTGAGAGTTCTGTCAGCCTCCGCCCTTGCAAAGGGGCGAGCTTATGGCAGGGCAATAAAGGCGTGAGGATGAGTTTCCTCTGACGGTGTCTGCAGTGGAGGATGAGTGCTGGGATAGGTGCTGCTTGGTCAGATCTGCCTTCCTGACAAGACTTGTGCATGTGGATGAGAGCAATCATTACTTTTTTTGTCAACATTGTACCATTGACGAGAGCAGAGCTAGCGTGCAGGCGTCTGGTTTCCTAACACTTCTCCGAGGCTGGGTAGAGCCCTTGCGTCCGTAGCATGGTGCTGAGGCACAATGGCTTTTGTGTGCAGCGCTGGCCTTTCATCCCAGGAGAATTACATCATGTCGGTGATATTGGCTCAGTCTGTGTACGCTGTTAGTTTATTTTCCCTTCTACTGTAATAGATCAGAGGAAACTCGTACCAGCTGGTTTGATAACCATCAGAAATCCCGTTTCTTACTATTTCAGTACAGTGAGAGAAGCAATATTCAAAATTCTATGTCTTACATTTTTTTTTTTCTAAACCTGAAAGATAGTATGTTAAGTAGTCTTCCTACGTGCCTGAAGAGCCAGGTGTGCTAATCTGGTAGGAAATTGTTGGAGAGTCAATGACAGTGTCTTTCATGTTAAAGTACAGGAGGTGGCTTGATCTCCTCATGCCTTTTTGCTGATGTTGGGGGTTGGAGGGATGCCAGGGGAATACTACTGGCTCCTTTGACTAAGGCTGAAGGCACAGCTAGTGCTGATCTTCTGTGCTGCAGGCACCATCTCACGTAGATTAAAGCAAAGGTCCAGCCACCATCTGACCAAGGCCAGGGTTTGTATTTCATCTCCCTAAAGAGTCTTCATATAGTGATTCTGCTGTGGTTAAGGAGAGCCTGTCCTTTCCTTGAGAATTCAAACTCTGCAGTCTGCTTTTTGCTCTTCTTTTTGTATGTGAAGCAATCAAAATCAAAAGTAATTTCTTCCATTCTGCTTTTTCTGAGCACGTGGCTTACGTGGTGGTCAGCTGGGGCTTTCTATAGCTGCGGAAGGGGGGTGTGATGGGTTGTTGCTGTGGTACTTTGAACAGTTCTTGTGTGACCACGTTCTCTGAAGACTTCTCTGCAAAATCATGCAAGCTTTTTAAAAATGAAATCCTTCATCCTGTAGTAGTTCTCTGGCAGAAGTTACTCAGCTGTAGCAGAATGCCTGCAGCCTTTATTCTGTTAGTAATTGCATCCTTCATTTCTCAGTCCTCTTAAAGCATTCAGAGGAAACGGTTCGTTGGTTGTCTGCTGAATTGCTGTTTAATTCCTTTGTAAAACAAAAAAATGTGATCTTTTTAAAAAAAAAAAAAATTCTTAGTTTATCTGGACTTGCTCTGCCACTGTGATATTAAGCAACTTCCAATCGGCTAGCCATGGCTAGCCTGTCACAAAACCCCTTCTACACAGGGAAAGATAATGTTTAACTTTCAGATAGAATTACTGTACTGTTTCCTTCCCTTCCCCTTCCAGTGGCTTCTGTGAAACTGTTTCTCTTCAATATTAACACCCCCAGTTGAATCCTAAGGAAAATTGAGTCTTGGTTGGATATTAGGTTAAAATATGGTTGAAATGGATTGCTGATGCCAGCAGGAGCAAGGACTGTTTGCGGGTATACGCGAGTGAAGCGTTGGGCAAGGCGCAGGGCGAGTTCCCGGGGAGAGGAGGCCGCGGCAGATACGTTGGTTGCCCAAGGCGCGCTCTGGGCAAAGTGAAACAATACCGGCAAGGCTCTGGGCACCTAATTTCACTCTGCTTAAAGAGGATGCAGAACTTTGGACTTTCAGAAAGGGGGGGAAAAAATTACGGGATCTGAAATGTTGGAGCTTGTGTGCAGCATGCTAGCTCTTCCCTTGTTCTGAAATAATTTGCCTGCTTATCATGTTTTATACCTTCTTACTTAAAAATGCCTGCAAAACTATTGCCTTCCTCAAATGTTTTCACCAAACCATGTTGTAGCTAGGTCGGCTCCCAAAGGGGAAGGGGTCCCATAACACTGTTTTACAGCCTGTTCTTGGTAAATGGTGATAGAGACATCAGAGGGGTTTGGCTTTGCCATCCGAGAAAATAAAGATTTATAGAAATTTCCCTAGGTTACACTGAGGCCTTTAAACTGAAATGAAGGGGTCTTTCATGACTTAACTGAAGCTGAATTTGGTTGGTTTAAAGCAAATTCAAACAATGCAAAATGGTTTCGATGCCTGAACGAGCTGAGAAACCAATTTTAAGTGAGGCTAGAGGAGCTGACTTGGAGCTGGAGTTGTTGAGTTGGCTTCCATGACATGCAAAGCTGTCAAACAGCTGCAAGTTAATTATTCACTGCAAAAAGCTTTGCCAGGGCCTCACAAGAGTCGGAAAAACATACACTGCGTTTGTCAGTGTCACCTCAGACTATTGCACAGAGAAAATGTTAGATATTTCTCTTAGGTTGAATTAATGTTCTCTGTGGTGTTAAATGGGGTATCAAAGTCAGTGGTAGAGGAGGGGAAAGGGTGCAGAGATGGCAAGTTTCCTAACTGAAGTTTTTGCTTAAGTTTTGAAGGCAGATGATGTTTTCTGTTAGGTACTAGTATATTAGACCTTAAAACGGGCTGCACCAGAAAACAGCGTACAGTTGTAACGCTGGTGTTGTGGTTAGCAGTCTGAGCCAGTTCGGTTTTCTTGGTTATGAAACTCAAGTGGTGAATAAGAAATGTGGTATTGCAATAAAGATCCCTTAAATTTAAATGCTGAAAAAGGTTTCCTTAAAACTGAACTTGTTTTCTGGCAGTTAATTAGCTGGGAAAGTTAAATATGGCCTTCATAACTTGAGGGGGCTTTGCTAACACAGCAGAGATTTAAATTACTGGAGGTGCTCTCTTCCCCTTTCTAGGCTGTGCTTCAGTTTTATTAAATGCCCAATGCAAAAGCTATGTTAAGATTAACACAGGGGCAAGGTTTTCTCTTTTTTTTCAAACGTCTGGAAGAAAAGGCAAAGATCTGAAAGTGCAACAGCAAAGTTTGACTTCAAACTGGTTGGAGCTCTGGGGCTCTGGCCGCCGCGCGTGGAGTGGTTTCAACTTGTAGGAGCTTGCACCGGAGCGTCCAGAAGGCTGGATTTTACCCTGGAAAACACACTGCTATAGCAACACCCGGCTCCCCTCAGGGGAAGGTTTGGTTACCAAAGCTGTCTCTGAAGGGGTGGTTGCTGTGAAAGCAGCGGTGGGTGAAGCTTCGGCAGTGCCCTGTACTTGTTGTGATGCTCTCGTGCGGTGAGTGGCTCGACTGCAAGGCTGGAGATGCAGGACGCGAGGGATAAATTTTAATTATGGTTAAGGTAGCATTCAACTTTCATCCCAGGTGAGGAAATCTGCCTGTTATGTTTACACACATAGCTAGCAGCTGTGCTTGGAGGGCCTCTGGGGCCTTCCCATGCTCCTCAGTAGCACAGACTTCAAGTCAAGACCAGGAACGAGCTCAGTGTCACCATTGCAGAGTCTCCTGTGGGCAGAACTTCCCTGTAAGTTGGCATGCAGCGGCTGTAGTCTCTGGCTTTTAAGTCTTACTTGCTGTATTTATTTCACCTGCAGTGCTAGTGTAGCTCCCTTCTAAAGTTTTATTTTCTTTTTCTGTATTCATAGAAAGGCTTTAACAGTAGTGAGTTTTAGGGGCTGGGCGGAAAGCCTTCAGTCATGTAGCCTCTAATTACTGCAAACCCCAGTGCATTCCTTAATCTCTGAATCTCCTTGATGCTTTGTGAACTCCAGACCACCTGGAAGCTGTACTATAACTGCCTGAAAGGGTGGACATCTTCAACAGGTCCCAACAGAGATGTGAGAAAGGAATGCTCATTACTGGATGTTAATAATCAATATCTATGGAAAACCAGTTCCCTTTTCATTAAAAAAAAAAAAAATCACTGTAACACCCAGAGAAACCTGCTCATAGTGTTTCTAGAAGTTGTAATTGTACTTGTAATATGCCTGGGAAGGAGGTTGTGCTTCTAAGCTGTTAGGGCTTCTCATTCCTTCACCTGCATGGGGCAGGAAGGAAAAAAAATTGAGCATGCCTGAAAATCCCACCTCCTGTGGGAATCGGCTTACAGCTTTGTTCACCCTGAACACGCTGCGACAGCTCTTCCGAGCTGCTTCTGTGGGAAGGGGGTTTATGCTGATAGCTGTGCAAGATGAGGGGGTTTATGCTGATAGCCGTGCAAGATACGGCGACTGTGGCGGTATCAACGCTGTGCTCTAGCATGGATCTGCAATGCAAGTGTTGCCTTGAGGTATGCCATGGAGTCCCACCATACTTGGCAATGGTACATAGGGGCCTACTCATCTGGGACTTAGTCATATGTGGTGGCTCAAAGAGCTAAAGTTCTGGTTATCCTGTACATTGTGTATATTTAACCTGAATCAGGTAAGTAATGCTTTGCCATACCTTGTTTTGAAGCAGGGTATTTGGTTGGCCCCAAGATCTAATACTTGCCTTGATGTGCTTTAATGCATGAACAGATTGTGATTTTTAGCTAAAAATGACTACTATTAAGGCATTGATTAGGTTACATTGCAGTCTGCTAAATATTGTGGGGTGACTGTTCTTCAGGACCTACAATTTGCTTGGTTCAAAGTAGACTTATCTGTAGTGCACACAAGAGTAGTACTGGATTACCATAATCCCCTTCATGAATGTGAAAAAGCAGGTGTTTACTGTGCAAAAGTTAATACTCAGTTCTGTGCACCTCTCGCACATTGCATTTCTCTGCTGAATTGCCAAACCTGTAACTTCATGTTTACAGGGAGCAGAAGTGTAATGGCAGAACAAGCAAAGTCTTTGCAGGGCAGAGTTTAATATAGGAATTTATATTGGTATAAATAGATGCAACTCCATTCTGCATCTAAGTAAACCTGATACAGGAAGGTAAAACTTTGATCCCAGTCATGCACTCTCCTTGTGTGCCAAATGTGCTTGTGTCCCAGCTCTTCCTCCACCCCAACAAACCATTTAAGTTCTTGTGCTTCATCTGTGCCAACCCGTATGTGCAAAACAGCATCCTTCAGATTTTGACCAGCGTGCTGCCTTATGAATTGGGAGGTACCTTCTGCAAAGCTCCATATCTACAGAGGCAGATTGTATTTGTCTAAAGACTTGAATAACTTTCCCTCTCCAATCTCGCAGGAAATGAGAAAGGAGAAAGGCTGGGAAATGTTTAACCAAACAGGTCTTGCTTCTGTTTAGCAATGAGCCCATTATTAGCTAAACAGGCAGCAGCTTAATCTCACCTTCTAATGTCCCTTAAAGTGTTACAGAAAGCTTTACCTGAATCACAAAAGCTGACGTCTAGGCAAGGAACTTGGGTTTCTGTGGGGCCTTTGCCGCGCACAACTAATTGACTTTCCTCTTGCTTTGCTGGAGTCTGGGGGGGGAAGGCTGACGGTTCAGGGTAGCTGCTATGCTTGAGGCGCCTCTGCAGATGTCCGCTCAGATAGCTCGTTTCCATTAAGATACCCAAGCACCGTCAGGAGCCTCTGTCCAGGTTGGTGGTGTCCAGGCCACAGTAACATGTTTCAGTACCTGTCATGATGGGACCTATCTAGCGGCTCAGGAAGCGTTGGGTGGGGGTGATGCTAGCTGGTTTTATTCTAGAAGCACAGCGGTAGTCCTAAACATGGATTGTGGGCTTCTATCTTAGCTTCAGGCTAACAGGGCACCATTGAATCTCCTCTTGGCAGGCGAAGGCGGCCTTGTGTTCTGCCAGGTAAGGGTGATGCACCCATGACAAGCTCTGTGCGATGGTGCCAGAGCCTTGTTTGGTCCCTGCCCAAAAGGAGATTCTGAAGTGACTGAACTCCTGTGCCACTGATGGCCAGAAATTAGGTGCCATTTCTGGATTCCTTTTCCCTGTTGTTGGCACAAGGCATTTGGTTAACTTGATGTGGTGTCAGGTTAGCTCACCTGTAATTGGCTTTAGAAATTAATGTTGGTTCTACAAGTTTGCATTACAAAATATTGAAGATGGATGCCGATGTATGTCAGTGGGGGTTTGCTCCAAGGGGGGGAGCAGTGCAGGTGCTGATGGAAATGACCACTCTCCTACGTCTGTCCTTGTTGCTCCAGTATCAAAGCTACCAGCTGACCATTTGCATGTGTTTGTCTAAAGCAGAGCTGAAATGGTGAGAGGAATCTCTGGCGGGAGGCGGGAAAGTGTCAGGCAAAGACTTAAAACTGTCATCTAATGACATCCTGGTAAACTGATTAGCCTGAAACTTAAAATGGAAGACTTTTTTTCTTTAAGGGTAAAACTTGTTCACAACTGATGGCTTAGCTGAAGTGGTTTTGCAGGCTGATGGTGACATTTCATTAACAGGAATCCCTACGCTACATCTTGTATTACGCATAACCACAAGCTATATTTGACTAGTGAGACATGCAGGAGTGAAGGGGAATATGGCAGAACAAGCTTTTTTGCTTTTTTTTTTTTGGCAGGCTTTTTATTTTCTTGTTGTCACAGCCTGTTCTTCCACACTTTCTTCCATGCTTATGAAAGTAAGTCTCAGCTTCTGACTTGACTCATGCTTAATTATTTACTTGCTCCTAACACCTGACTCCAGCTCATTTTATAACTGACGTGTAAGCCCTAGTTCATCATAAAGGACAGTAGTTGCAGTCTGGCTGATTTTTTTTTTTTAATTTCTTTTTTTCCCCTCTTCTCTGTGTGATGTACTTCTCATTACAAGGAGCTTTCTGAATAAAAGATGAGTTTAGTCACACTGAGGAGAGTTGCTAGACATCATGCTTAGCCATCTTGGATCAAAGGCATTATGTGAACAAGCTGGAAAACTAATAAGCGCTTTCTCAAATGAGAGTCTTTGTGGTTTAACATCAATTCTAGTTTTTTGATAGCTGAAAGTTGGATAAGGTTTCTCTTAATGGAGGAAAAAAAAAAATTGGTTTCCCCATTAAAAAGTGTTTGGCTGGGAGGTTAGCTAAAAATAGCACTTCTGTAATAGCCTTTATGCCTTCACCATGCAATATCTGTTATGAATGTTGTGCAGCTGATGGTTTAATGCAGTGAGACCCCTGACCGGCTAGTCTTCGAATCCACTTTTCTTGTATTTAGTTCAGACAGAGGCCAGTGACAATTTACTCTTCTCCCTCTTTCTCCCTCCACCCCCCCCCTTTTTTTTTTTTTTCCTCTTAAGAGCCTCTCTGTTATATTGAGACTGCCTGAAGTTCCTGCCAATAGTATCAAATGTCCTCAAGCGCTTGCTTGTCACTGAAATGAAAGCAGCTTTGTTCTGGTCTGTACTTGGTGACCAGAGTTGCTTGACATGTCATCCTACCATAGAACCCTTGGTTCCCCTGATGGCTTGTCGTGATGCTCAACTGAGTAAATGAAATCTGCTGTTAAAATCTGGATGGAGTTTGCCATCTGCCACCAACTGTTCAAAAGCCAAGCACATCTCAATATTTGCTTGCCTCTGAATTTGCATTAGAAACCCACAACGACATTTATAGTTCACAACCAAATTTCACTCAAACATTTCTCAATTGTTTCTGAAAATATAGAAGCAAAGGCTGATCTATGGCTTTGATCGCTGTCATGGTTTAACCCCAGCCAGCAGCGAAGCCCCACAGAGCTGCTCACTCGCTCAATCCCCCCTGGTGGGATGGGGGAGAGAATCAGAAGAGTAGAAGTGAGAAAACTCGTGGGTTGAGATAAAGACAGTTCAATAGGGAAAGCAAAAGCCACACGCACAAGCAAAGCAAACCAAGGAATTAGTTCACTCCTTCCCACCGGCAGGCAGGCGTTCAGCCATCCCCAGGAAAGCAGGGCTCCATCACACCTAACGGTTACTTGGGGAGACAAACGCCACCACGCTGAATGTCCCCCCCTTCCTTCTTCCCCCAGTTTCTATACTGGGCATGATGCCATATGGTATGGAATAGCCCTGTGGCCAGTTTGGGTGTGCCCCCCCTGTGCCCCCTCCCAGCTTCTTGTGCACCTGGCAGAGCATGGGAAGCCGAGAAGTCCTTGGCTGGTGTAAGCACTACTCAGCAACAACCAAAACATCAGTGCGTTGTCAACATTATTCTCATCCTAAATCCAAAACATAGCACTGTACCAGCTACTAAGAAGAAAATTAACTCTATCCTAGCTGAAACCAGAACAATTGCTCAGTGTCTGGGAAAGTACTCAACAGTACTGTCAAATTTAGGAAAAGAGATGTTAAGAAGTAGCAGGAGAGCAGAGAGGGAGTCAGATCCATTACAGGAAGGGTCCCTAAGCCACTGGCTGCGTACCTGGCATCCCTGAGCTCCTGGAGATACTGCAATCCCTAGTGACCTCACTCTGTATAGGATTTTTTAACGCCATGTAGTTGAGAGGCATATTAAAATGTAAATCGCCAAAGTGTTGAGCCTAAAATAATGACAACGCGTGCCCTGTATGGGAGTGAGGAGTGCTGTGGAGAGGAATGAATTCTAAATGTGGTTCTCTTATGCAGCTCATAGGTAATCGGACATACCTTTCAGCTGAACAAGCACATGGAGATGACGCTTATTCCCTCAGCTCATTTTGAATCTGCAAATGCTAGTTAGAAACTTTCCAGTCTGTTCTTTAGCACTTGAGCTGGAATGTCTAAGACAATGACTTTTATACAACACCTGGGAACTGAGCATGGATTCCCCTTCTCCTTTGCAGGTGCTGAAAGCATCGTTGCAATTATGATCGGCAACCTGAAAGGCACGGAGATCTTGCACCGGATTGAGAGTGGCATGAAAGTGTCTATGGTTATCGAAGTGGGGAAAAAGCACGGTTCTTGGGTGAATCAGTACTCCATCTTCTTCATCTCGGTGTCGTTTTTCATTGTCACAGCAGCAACCATGGGCTACTTTATTTTTTATTCTGCTCGGAGACTCAGGATGTCAAGGGCCCAGTCCAGGAAACAGGTGAGTCTGTGTGTGCCATTGCTTTTTTTTCTTTTATACCTCTGAGCCTCCATGCTGTGGATCTTGAGGACAAAATACTGGTTGAGCACCAAACTTACTGAATTTGTTCATTCCACAGGAAGGAGTGTGATCTTTAAAATGCTAAGAGATGTATCTTTAAACAGCATAAAACTTTCCAAAGAAACAGCAAAAAGTAAACTATCTGGACAAAGCAACTGATTGTGTTTAGCTAACTTTGTCTCCTACAAATTTTACTCTCTGAACTGCAGTGCAGCCGTAATACTGACGTATTGGAGGCGGTGAGAGAGCTAAACTGCTTTTAGCTGACCCTCACACTTCCCACATAGCACTGCCTATGTGCTAGCTGTAATGTGAGACACGACTGCAAATGTGTCTGCAAAACGGTGCATGACTTTGGCCGCCTTTCTGTAGACCACAAATTGGGAAACTGCTGCTTGTTGAAAGCTGCTTTCTGACTGACAGCTTTCTGAGAATTGCAGTGACAGGCTCAATTAGGAGTTGAAAAAAAAACGCTGTTAAATTGTGTTCTCTTTAAACACCAGGCAGGGAGTTGCTAATGAGTTAAGTTTCCAAGTAACTCTCTTCTGTGCAATGATCTGATCAGCCGATAGGACTAATGCTTACAGCTTTGTCTTCTGTCCGATCAGACCTGCCTTATACCTGCTACTTCAGGGCTTAAGCAAAAATGTTAAAAGTGAGAATAAAGTCCTGGCATGACATCTGTCAAAGGTGATGGGTAGCATCAGGAACAGGATCCGAGTGGCTCAGGTGTGAGTACTTCAGCCTTGCCTTTACAGTTGTGTTGCAAAGAGACCATTGGTATTTGCAGTGCTTCTTGCAGGAGCTACCTGAACTCTGAAAGAAGAGTTATTACACAGTCCTCTCCTACGGATAGCAATACCACAAGCATCTTGCTCTAGCTGGGCTCGGAGTATGTGAATTATCCCCGGATCAGTGGTTAGATAGTTAAAGAAGTGATAGACTTATCTGCCATTGCAGAAGACTTGCCCTGCTGAGCTTCTCTGCTGTCCTGGAGATTTCGGGCCCCTTGAGCAAGATCCTTCTGAAATGAGCTGATGAAGCGAGAAGTTGGACACAGTGTTGAAATTCAGGCCCGTTTCAGGCTTCTGTAACATTTTAAAACTGGCTTCTTTAAAATGTTAACCTGCAGAACCACCATTGTTCCTGGCAGGCAGGGAGACTAGCTAGGGTAAATGGCAGCAGTATTCCTGGAGCTGAATGCTGGGTTCTCTCTAGTAATCACAGAACCTAATTCAGTCCAGTTTCTGTTCTGAAATCCTGTTGTCTAAGTGTCATCTTGTGGATGATGGTCAGCTGGCTATATCCTTACTGAGACTAGAGATCTAAGAGTGAGCTGAAACTGTATTTGTGCCTCGTCTAAGCTGTGTCTGCCTCAGCTCCTGGGCTAGGCCTCCTCTAAGTGCTTGGTTTAGCCCATTTGCATGTTTTGGTGTTATGCCACACCGGGAAGTGGCATGAGAATACAACAAGGGAATAAGGATGCAGCAAGGGAATAGTTGAAGGAGCAGTATTGGAAGTTGTCATCTGCCTGTGAGATGTAGCATTGCCACTCTTGGATGTCATATGGAGTTGTCTCTGTGGTACCTTTCATGAGGGATGGCATGGAGCTCAGTAACTTGATGCTGTCCTCCTGCTGACATCTGTGGACAGAGATGCACACTGTCTCCTGCTGATAAATTCCCTCTTTCATTCCTTGCCATCTACCGTCGTATGAGAACTCTGCTCAATGCTAAACAAACCTGGGCAGGAAAAACTGGGTGCCCTAGAAGCTGGTCTGCAAAAGTCACTGTTTATCAAATCACACGAAAATTTTTCCTCCTTTGAAGGTATTTAACAGAGCAGTTGTGGAAGTCCAGCTCTATTCGGAGCTATCAGGCTTTCAACAAGCTACAAATGTTATTAATGCCTCAGTGGTAGATGGTACTGGGAAAATCCAGTCTGCTTGGCTAGCACCTTCACAAACTATTTCTATCCTGGGCTCTGTGTACATGAGGAGTTTACTGTAGATTGAAAAATAACATTGATGAATGACGTGCCAGTTCCACATGACTTCAGCTGAACTGAAATTAAGGAGCCTTAAAAAGTGCTTTATAAAGTATAAGAATAGAAGAAAGCTTCTCTGCTATCAGGGGGTAAAAATGTTCTGTTTTGTAGAAGTGAAACTCAAGACAATCCAGAATTGTTTTCAATTGTTTATACCATGGCATCTAAAAACTGACCTCACAATGATTAGATAAGCAAAGAATAACAAGAAAGTTCTTGTTAGTGAAGGTGAACTACTGAAAGGTGATTTTAGTGTTCCCTGTTAGCCAGCTGATTGGATTTTCAGTGTATATCCAAAGTTTGAGACTTTTAACTGCTTTGGCTCCATGAAACGCTGAATATTAGTCAAACAACTTATCAGTTTGCATGCTACGTGGGGAGCTTTCCTGTCATCGTTCAGCCCTTTGGAAACCCTGATTGCCTGGAGTTCAGTCTGTTATTTGGTGGAGTAAAGGAGTGTGTCTTGTCTCCTTTGTTGCAGAGATGTCGAAGAGTTATATGTTTTTTTTGAGGGGTGTCTTTGGGAAACAGTCAAGTGTGTTGACAGTTAAGTATTACAAATTTTCCCCTCTTTCAGAAGTGAACTGCTGTTCTGAATGCATCCCTTTACCCTATGTTACTACTCTTTAAAGTATGCCTGCTTTTTTGACCTTCCCTCTGGGATTATATTGCTATTGTGAGGAATCTTTTATAGTGTCAGTCTGCCCCTTGAACCAAAACGAGCACTTTTGAATTGCTCTACCGACTGCTGTGATGAGCTGATTGTGATATGTGATAATGATGCTCTGTAGCTTGTCTCTTGTATGTTCAGGTTCCTGAATATTTGGCTTGTTCTTGTGGACTGAGCCACAGCCCCAGGAGAGCTCTTGCGCTGGACTGAAAAGGGTGATGAAGCTTGAGTCGCACTTGCTTACTAAGGGGTAGAAGAGAAAGAGGGGAGACCATTTTCTAGATACTTTGTCTTTTCTGCAAAGGCTTCTTGAAACCAGGAGTCTAGCTATGTGTGTGTTTCATTCATGCATGAGACTAGTAGTTATCCTGGCTTGAATTGGATGGCTTCCAGGCATTACCATATTGGCAATACATTTTTCCTTTTCTTTTGGCTTGAGAAAAAACTTCAGACTTCAGTGCTTTCTGAAGCAATCTTCGAGTTTATAGACAGTCAGGCTGTTGAGTACCTTTAAACTTTGCCATTGGCCAGTACAGTTTCTGTACTTCTTGGTATCGCTACTTGCTGCTTCTGGTGAAGGCACTTTTTCTGGATGCTTTGATCACATATAACCCAGGTTTTAAGCATGTTCTCCTCTGCAGACCTTTCTTGAAGGCAGCAGCTGTCTCTTGCTCAGCTTGAGCAGGAATTGCGTACAAGTCAGTAATGTAAAACTGTGCAAAGGGTTCCTTTGTAAAGTTGAGTGACTACTGAGAAGAGCCAGTCGTGTTATCTTGCAGTCCACGTGAAAAAACTTATGTTTTAGTTTAGTAGCACATCTGTCCTAACTGTGAATTAAGAGTAGCTTTTTCCTCATGAGCCAGCTAGCTAAACTGTTTACAACCTGCTAGTTCTTACCTGAATGCATATTTTCTTCTGGGCTTGAAATTCAAGTCCCCACCTCTGCAATCTCTTACTGCATCATGAGGTCTGTGAGCAAGAAGGTGGAAAACAAGGCAAATGTGGTAGTTGGTTTGCTACCTTTCTAGTCCATGGAGTACTGGCAAATTTAGTTCTTCAATATATTAACCTTTCTTAATCAGGCAAAATGGCCAGTGATGTTATCTGTGGCCTGGTTTCTAATTTAAGCTCAAGTCTTCACTTCCATTGATTTCATAAAGATTAGATATTGCAGCTGAGAAATGACCTAATTAGTGGCTTTGGAGGAGGTGAGTTGCTCAACTTTCCACAATTCAAAACTGTTTTCCTGGCAGTTCCTGTGGGGAAGAACTTCCTTAGCTTACAGGAGCAGAGCAGGAGTTCCTGACCTCCATAGAGCTTGCCGGTCTGCATTGCCATGACTGTGCTTGCAGGGTGCCAGGAGGGCACACAGAAAGGGATGGAGATAAAATTGGCGGCATTGGACCAACAGAGACTGAGGACTAAACAACAGCAAACCTAATTTTCCTAGTTAGGTACCTCTCTACTTCAACGTGCCAGAGCCTGGAGAGGAGTTGGGACCTGACCTGTTTTGTAATATCTTGATTCTTTTTTTTTTTCTTTTTTTTTTTTTTTTTTCCCCCTCCCCTGCCTCAACTTAGTCAGCTATATTTTCTAGACTTGCTGGGTTGGGGCTTTTGGACTTTTAATGTCATTAACATTCAATGTTTGCTTGAAAAACTTGGCTTCACAAAATGCTGTGACATTCCAAGCTTGAGTATCCTGGATCTCCTGGTAGGCTATTCAATAAAAAGCTTCCTCTTGCAACCTTTCTCCATCTGCCCGGAGGGGTGTTCTGCTGTACTTACCAAAATCAATGTTAAAGGTGACTTTGCCATCGGTGCGTTTAATGAAGAGCAATTAAACTTGTGCCCAGGCAAAACTTAAAATATTGTTTCAGTAACTTATTAACGATACAGCCAGTTGGGTCCTGTCTAATATGCTTGGCCTGATGTTAGATGTGTAGATTAGATACTGTATGAGGGAGTACATTCCTAGAAAGTTTAGTTTTCAATTAAGAACAAGTAGCAGTGACAGATAGTTCTGGCTGCCTATAAGAAACACTAATATTGCTGCATTCCTGCTCTGTTGATGTTACCATGTTTGTTGCTGAAACTTTTGGGGGCCTCAGTGTTTACTGAGATGAGTATGTGGCTGCTTCTCTGTGGCTTCAGTCTGAAACATTGACAAGAGGAGCATCATTCTAAAGTTAACCTTAAGTGACATATGGAAATGTATATTGATGTCTTCAGTAGAAGAACTTTACAAGCTTCAAAGAAAACTGGACTAGGTCTTGTTCGTAAAAAATACACCTGAAAACTTGTTTGCATCCTTCACCTTTGGATTGTATGTATCTCTTTGTTGATAGTTGTTAATAGCTATCAACTATCAAACTCTTAAAAGCATGCACATTGATGCTATATCTTAGGACCCCAAAACAACGCCGATACACAAATAGGTCATTTTGCACCAAAACTGTTTGACAGGGTGCCAGCGGACCATATAAGTCAACTTGTTTGCATTAACTGCTTCAGCACAGGGAATCTTACGCAGACTTGAATTACCAATTCTTGCTGAGTTTGTTAGGTGTTAGCAGCCCTCCACCCACTTGTTCCTTCTGTACTTGTGCCACCAGCACCTCACCTTCATCCCAGGAAAGATCCTTATAACTGGACTAAAATGCGTAAGGGGAAGTAATGCTGGAAGGCTAACAGTGCGGGGTTCCTGCACTGAGCAGCTGAGTTGGGAAGAGGATTTTTGTCAGCTGCAGAACTTGAGTCTGGTCTGCCCCCAAGGTAAGTGCCGTGTTGGGACGGCACTGCCAGAGCTGCCTGATACGCCTCCGTATCCTGAGGCGGTAAGTGCACCGGGGAGGGAGAGGACAGTCTTATCCTTCATGTTGGTGGAACAGCACCAACCTGTGACCTTTAAACAGAGATGTTGGCTCCTCTGCTAATTAAATGCTTTGCAGTGACAGCTGGACAGCAACAGTTGCCAGGCAAGCTGGGCTTCTGCTGTCAGCTCCTCTCTGCCCTGCTGTCCTGACAGCAGCAAGCAAATTATTGCATGAAACCGAATGCTTCCTCCTCTGCTTTCATTAAAGCTGCTATGTAATCCACCTGGGCTGGTCATTTGATTTGTTTTGCACCTTGTGTCACAGGGAGGGGGAGAAACAGCTCTGAGCGCTTTTTTTTTTTTTTCGTTTATTTTCCCCTTTGTGCCTGTTACTTTGAATCAATATTGAGATAAAGCTGCATTCTTCCACTTGAGAGGAGCGCTGGGTGCTAGGAGGCTCCTGAGCTGTTTGCGTGCTCCATAAAGCAGTCGTGGCAGAGGACTTGTTCAGGGTGCGTTGGTGGTAGCTGAGGTGATTGGTAAAGAATCTCACCTTTCATCAGGGTGTGAGTTTGTGGCAGGAAGGTGTCGTAAAGTGAGTAGTTAAAATTATTGATCATCGGACTCAATGTTCAGTCTCCTGTACCAAGTCCATTTGAAGGCTTCTGTTTGTTTTGGCTGGGTGTAATCTGATCAAGGTATTATCTTACATCTTCTCAAAGAAGAAACCCTTGAAAATCCTGTGCTTTGTGAAAACATTAGGTAAAACCGAAGCATATGCAAATGCCTTGTTGGTGTGTCATCCAGAGTCAATAGCCACATCAGTATGTCCTGAAACTCTGTTTCATATTGTCTCTAAATAGCATGGTCATGCTTACTTGGCTTGTTTTGATAAGATCTAGGTTATAAAACTGGTGCCTGCTTGCAGTAGGGACCTTGGTGAGTATTAGTAACCACCACTTATGAGAAAAATGACTGTGTTTAACCAGGGCTGCTTTCTGTTACAGCGACAACTAAAGGCCAGGGCCAAGAAGGCCATTGAACAGTTACAGCTGCGTACCCTGAAGCAAGGGGACAAGGTATGACTGATCCTATAATTTCCCGAGCGTTATGGCACACCCTTTGCCCAGCACCCAGAGAGTGGTCCCTAGTACTGGAGCAGGAGGCAGAAGTCTCTCAGCCCCTAACTGGCTGTTGCAGAGACAGTTCCTCTTTCAGACCAAGTCCTTTTCTGGGATGCAAGACTAATTCATGCATTCCTATAAATCAGATTTTTTTAGCTGCTTGCTTGTAGCCTTGATGAGGTGAGAGGTCCTAATTTGCCGGTGTGGATGCTTAAAGGTAAACTAGTATATCTAATCAGCTTCCCTGGCTATTCTTTTTGTAACTAAAACTGGAGGTAGCAGTTTCTAAACCTCTACAGTAGTGCCTCAAATAATCCAATGATGGTTTGCAGCTGGACTTCTGAACCATGGGATTAAACTTCCAGTGTTTCTGTCAAAGTGTCATCTTGACTGAGTAATCCACACCATGTGTTTATATAAGATTATGTACAGGAGCTGTCTTAGATTACTTTAGCTAGACCCCTTTGTCTGCAGTAAATCTGACTGTAGTTCAAAGGAAGCTTTCAAAGTCTGTTAATGCTGTAAATTCATTTCACCACTTTAGGAAACTGGTCCTGATGGAGATGCCTGTGTTGTGTGCATTGAGCTGTACAAGCCGAACGAAGTAGTGCGTATTCTGACTTGCAAGTAAGTTGTCTTCCAAACTGCTCTTTAATCCAAACTCTGGAAGCATGCCTCTTACTGGTTGTTCCTTCTGCTATGTTAACAAAGCTGATCAAACTTTAATCAAGTTGTTGCACAGCAAGAATTCTTGAATCTCTGTCAAGCAGTGTTTTGAACAACAGGAACTGTGTAAATACACACTTGTAGTGTGCCCCGATGGCCCGTGTTCATAACTTCCCCTGTGAGTGGATTGACAAGTATAACTTGGCAGAGCACAGTGCCTCTCCAGGGGATGCCAGGGCTTTTTTAAGATTTCTTCCTTTGCTGGTGTATAAGAATGTTACCTCTAAATTGCAGATAACTGGCAAAACTATGCCTGTTTCTTGTCACTTAGTTTACTGGTTACTAAGAGGGTCATGCTCCTGCTAAACTTGTTAAACCTTGCTAACTTCTATAGTTTAGAAGAAAGCATTTCTATTCTTGTGTGCATCATCTGAAACAGAGATCAAAATAGAGCTATAGCAGTTTACGTTTCTAGAATTCTCTACTGTTGTATGTCATTGCTGTGCTTCCGTGGAGGCCTGGTGTTGTAGCACTACGACTTTAATTTGATTGCTCCTAAGATGAGCAATGAAGCCTTTTCAGGGCTTAAGGAAACTTGTTCTCTGGGATTTCACCCTGTGCCTGCTGAATGGGCCTGCTCTGGCAACGCTTCTCAAATCAGAGGGCTGCACTGTGAACTGCACAGATTTTGTATGGGAAGAGGTTTTGTAACCTTTGAGGAGGGTTACAAAAAAGCACTTGGAAAAACTTTCATGTGGGAAAAATCAAGTTTTGAAGAATGGAAAAACCTGTAACTGCTGTTGTGTGCTGAGCAGTGTTATTTGTCAAACACTATCAAATCTGAGCTGGGGTTACCTTTGCACCGGGTTACAGTTTTGCAAAAGCTTTCTCTGCTCCCAAGCAGTAGGACTTCTAAGCTGTTTTGATATCAACAAGTCAGCCTGTTAAGGTGTTATCAACAAAATTCCTCGATCTAATGCTTAACAGTTTAGAAAAAACCAAAACTGAATAAGCTTTCAGGCACATGTGTTCGTGATTATTCAGTTGTCTTGTCAGGTTTGTGCTCGTGGGTAGTCCTGTTTAGCAATGAAGTAAGTCCCGTGAATACAGAAGCATTTAGATGGGCTCTAGATACTTTTGGCTGATAGGAGACCTGACTTCTCATTATTTCCCTACTAACCCTGCTAATCTTGATATGAACTTACAAACAAACCATAACTTAATGGGTTCAGAGGGGAGTAACTACTTTTGAGTGTATTCTTTATACACTAATTTGCGGCATTATGCTTTGCTCTGAGACTGCTTTTACATAGTTTGTGATGTTTCATTCCTCTTTGGCCCAAATGTAGCTCTGAGAGGCACTAGCTTAAGACGACTGCATTTACTTGATAATCTTTGCCAGTGGTGATCTCTGCCAGTATCAACCACATTAAATTCTCTCTCACATGAGTTATAAACTGATATTTACTGCAAGAATGTACTTCATGTTGGTGGTTGACCTCAACACCGAGACTTTACTTGTAGAAAGCATTTAGCTATATCCATAAAAGAAACAAGCAACTGAATGCTCCTGTGAGTCACATCAGTGGTATCTAAACATCTGGGCCCTGTGTGTTTGCAGAAGGCATTGTTGTCCAGCTAGTCAAACTGAAGGTATTTATAGTATCAGAGGTACACAAGAGCAGTATTAAGTCAAGTACTTAAAATAGTCACGCGTCAAGGAAGTTTCAGGTTGAACTCTAGACGTTACGTCGGTGCAGCTGGAAGGAGGTGCTGGTTATGTGGGCTGAACTGGAGAATCTTGGTATCATACTGGGGCATAGGATACTGAGCACTGGATGTGGTGATCTCTGCACTTGTCTCATAATAGAGTTCCGATTAATATTGAGCAGTGCCTGTCTGCCTTGCTATTTCTATTCAGGCTGAGGGAACAGGCAGATTACAGGAGTTCAAGTCATCCTCCTAAATCTGTGGCCTAATTCAGACCCATTGTGGAATTGAGTGTCTTCATAGAAGCACACATTTGCATCTGTAATGGTTGAACTACAGTTACTTTCTTGAGTACACAGCCTGCCAAATATCCCGTTGGAATACACAGTGACTGCATAGGCAAAGTAAATGTGTGGGAGTATAGTTTATCTTGAGGGCATAACTCTGTGAGATTATTTTTCTATGTAGTTTTAACAGAAGCAAGTGCTATTTAGTCATCCGCATCTGCATGACAGAAGCTAACCTTAAAGCTGAGGCTGAGATGTCAATATTTGAATTAGCTAAATTATCAGCTGGGAATGTATTATACACAGATTTAAAAAAAAAAAAAAAAAGCTTAAGACTGATGTAGCAAAGATGATAATGCTACATCCTAGAAAGCATAAACCAGCTACAGGTTGAGAGATGAACTATCCATAACTTTCAACTGAAACTTGTGGCAAAATAAGGCACCACAAGTTAAAATGACCTTATCTAGAATGAATAAATTCTCTGTGTTTCTTAATGGGCCTTCATAGCTGCCACATAAACAGCTTTCCTGGTGTGAAACCTAACTTGTTGGTTACTTTCTTCCACCAGCCATCTCTTCCACAAGAACTGTATTGACCCCTGGCTTCTGGAACACAGGACATGCCCGATGTGCAAATGTGACATACTCAAAGTTTTGGGTATTGAGGTAAGCCAGTACTCTGTCTTGGTGGCAGATACCATTATCAGTATTACGCTAGTGTGGTAACCACGTATTGAGCTATTTCATGCTGCCTCCAGAGCGCAGGTGATAAGCACAGGCGTTGTCATGTTAGTGGTGAGATACTACAGGACTAATTGCTTTGTCCCCTTTAGCGAAGCCGGCAGCTGACCTGGTCTGAGTTGGTGTCAGCTAAAGCCTTGGGCAGAATGTCAACCAAAATTGATTGTAATGCATGAATGAAGAATTGCTCTTAGCTCTTGCACTTGCAGCTAAGGGTGTTTCTCAAAGCTTTAGGCAGACTTTGACAACTCATGCTGTCCCTGAAACCAGCTTCTATTCAGTTACGAAGTACTGTGAGTCCTTGAAAAGTGAATTGTTAGCATGTATGGCTTTCCTGGAGCCACGTGACTCCCTAGGATACATAAGGAATTTCTGATGTGTTCTGCAACTGCTCCTTGTGGCAGGTGCCAGGGGAAGATGCTGTTGCCGATGCCTGACGCTGCCTGGACCAGCTAGAATGTGTGCCAGAGTTTGCCTGGGGGAGGGAGATCTGCACCGAGTGGAAGGAAGAATCTGTTTTCCTGGTGCTGGGCAGTAAAAGGGAAGGGCTGGCTGAAGAATGCAGAAGCTGCATCTAAACTTCCTGCTCAATTAGGCAGTAACTGGTTTTCGCCTATGATGCTGGAGCTTAACAGCAGATCTTTTTTTTTCAATTTTAAATCTTTTTTTCTGGGTAAAATGTCACTAGACTCCAGTCCTTGCAGGCATTAGTCTCCTGGAAAGATGCAGCCTCCTGCAAAGTTGTAACTTAACCGTTTTCTCTTTTTTCACGAAGGTGGACGTAGAAGAAGGGGCCGAGTCTGTGCAAGCCACAGTATCCAGTGGGACATCAAATGTCTCTACAGTTAATGATGAGGATAATCATAGTGAAACAGCATCATCTGGATACGCTTCTGTACAAGGAGCAGATGAATCTGTTTTGGAGGAACATGCACCATCAGAAAGTGCGTCTGTTGTTTCATCTGTCTTGCTAGATTGCATTGCACTTTGTTGCTTATGCTGTGAATTAGGGGGGAGGTTGCCTTAATAACATCTCCCAGTGCTTGAATACCTTGTTTTTCAGGGTAATCTTAGTCTTCCCCTTTGTTTTAGTACTTGGCTCTGACACTTGGTCTTTGTTTTCAAATGAAACACAACCTAAATGTGAATTAAAAGCTGAAGTCTATGAAAAGAGCAGTTGAAAATCAGAGACTCACTACTTAAAGGCAAAAGAGATTTTTCTGAAGGTGTCCCTCATCTTGTTGTCTCTTTGGAGATTTCATTTGGATGAGTGAGTGTTGCTTTGCCACCAGATCTGTCTGCTTTAAGTAGTTAATTACTTCCAGAAAACTTCTGCGGAGTCAGTCCTGCCCTAGCTTAGATGATGCAAAATAGAGATGACAAATACTTCAGCTGAATTTCAGATTTTGCCAAGGCTGAGTCATCCCTGAACACTTTCAGAGAATTTTAATTGGAAGAGACTATCAGCTTTTTCAAATACCTTATGTTTTTGAACAAGAGCAAACTAATTGAAAATGTCTTTTTAGTGCTCAACTTTACCAATACATGCTCAGTGTTCCTGTTAATTTTAAAAATTGAAAGGTTTCAGGTAAACAAATGGAAGTAACTATCCTGTGGATTGTGGAATGGCCTTAAGAAGAGGAGTAATGGGGAAGCGTACAGAGGCAACAGCGATGCTCTGGCTGTGTCCACTTAGATTTCCTGTGGGAAGCTGATAGGAAAGTGTGGGATTTGCTGCCTGCCACCTGTGGGATATGTTGCTCCAGCAAGTGACGTGTACGGCAGTGCCCCGTTTAGGCACCCCAGCAGAGCAGAGGGCACTTCCTATAAGCTAAACATCAGAAGTTGAAATTGCATCCCTATAAGCAACTGAAGTGATGCTGGATTAATGATATGGCTCAGGCCCTCATGTATTCTTGCTTTGAGTGGCAAGGACACACTAACATCAGCCTGGCAAGGTTAGTCTGTAAGGAGAAGGCCTTCCTCTCTGAATCAGCCTGTGTCCCACAGTTTATCCTGAGCCTAGTCTCTAAAGTTGCTCCTGATGCCTGCCCTCAGCAGCCCTAAAGTTAGATGAGAATTGCCAGTCTCCTTACAGTGGGATTTCGTAGCCTCACACGGCCTTCTGCCACTTGAGCACACAGCCTAGGCTTGCTCAGCACTCGTGAGAAGTGAACTCCAGAGCCAAGCAGGTACCTCTAGAAAAGACAGGTGGTGTCAAGAATGAGCTCACAAAGTAATGGGGGGCAGCAGAAAAGTGGTAGTTGGAGCATGGCCTTGGGTTTCCTCCTCTGCAGGAAAAGTGCTGGGAAAAGACCACTGCAGTGGGCTTCTGGAAATAAAGCAAGCGTGGTTGTTTTAAGGTAGTAAAGCTTGCCTATGACACTTCTTAACTTGTCTTTTCTTGGTTTTGTTCTGGACAGATGACAACATGCATCTTGTAAACAATGAATCCCAGCCCTCAGCTGTGAATGGCCTTCCACACATTGACAACCCAAGTTTTGAGGCAGACGAAACACAAGTTTGTGAAGTCAAGTCCTAAGAACATGCCCAGCAACATGGTGTAAGCCTTCTGCAAGGAGCTGCCTACTGCCATCATGTGTATACCAAACGTTGCAAGACTGTAGCAGAAAAATATTGCCTTGGCAATGCTGAGATCAAATAGACGTGTTCAAATCATAACTGTATGGTTTGCCATTCTTAAAACTGCATCTCCCATGAGGAATTTAGTTTTAGTACTCTTCAAATAAAGCTGTCTTAAATACAAAGAAAAACATCAGATTTTAACACTAAAACAAAAGTTCCATCTCCAGCAAAGCTTCTCTTCAGCATTTGAGTCATTTAAATATGGAGAAGATTCTTTGTTGTAGCTGTGTCTACTGGGAATTGTTTTGACTTGTTTTTTGTTGTTTGTTGTTTTAATTCAAGTGGATTTTCATTGTAAACAAATTGATTTTGATCTGGTCTAATATTTCTTTACCAGGCACTGTTTAGTTAAAGCACCACTGTATTTGATAGGAGAAAGTACAAACTAAGCCTGTCAAACTGGATTTTGCCCACAGTGTCTTTGGTTCTCTAGTAAACCGATTGATTCTCTACCTCTCAACTCCAAGCCGCCAACCATGCATTCCTAAAGGGAAAAAAAAAAAGAGAGCTTCAGGATGACAGGCCATATCTGACTTGCACAATACTGTAAAGGGAACAATTGCAGGAACTCTTCAAACCTGTTAATATTAGACAGTCTGAAGGATCCTCCATGATTTTTGGAGTTGTAACCATCTCTAGCACCAGCAATACGCCAGAGTCCTGGCTTCGTGAGAGTCTGGGATGACTTCAGGAAGACTGAACTAAAGATGAAAAGACAGGTTCTTCCCAAAGGATCTCCTGTGTTTTGTTCGGAAAGGGATCCAGCCTCTGAAAAATGCTGGACTGTTGCTGTGCACTGTCTTGCCTGTGTGCTAAAGCTGCAGGGAGAGCTGAGATGACTGGAGAAGTTGTCTGCCGTCTGTGGGGAGTTGAACTGGGGTCGAGGAGGAACACTGGGTGCCTCAATAATAAGTGCAGGGCCTTGCCCAGTGAAGGTAACTAAGGACATCTTACAGATGCACTTTATTTTTTTTTTTTTTAATCTCTGTATCTATGGCTTGTTTCTAATGTTAGCAGAACTTTGTCTTAAAGCCCGCAATAAAGTACTATTGAATCTGGAGGGGAAAAGCAATGCATTTTCTTATCTGTAATATAATTAAAAATGTTGTAAATATTTCATGATTTGTATTGAATTTGAATATGAAAATGTAAATAAAACTATATTTTGATGACCCTGGCTGACATTAAATATTGATTACCAGCTCTTAGCTGGAAAGAGATGCTGAATTTGCCCTGTCCCACAACCCCAAAAACTCATTCAGTTTTTGGGAGGCCAAAAAGCAGCCGTGCTTCCTCAAACTAATTGGAATAAGGAGTGCTAATTATGTGCAGGGTGCTACTGTTGCACGAATTGAAATTGTGTTGAGAGTCTTAAGCATAGGAGCTGTACCCTATATAAAGGAAAAACCAAGCACCTTACGGTGTGTTCAGTGAGCTGCTTGATATAACTCTGAACTGTTCTTCTAGGCGTGTTTGGCACAAGGCACTCTTACGTGAACTCTTCAGATCAGACAGGTTGCATCTCGCTTTCCTCTGTCAGGTTACTCAGCATCCCTCCCTTACTCAAAAGTTGATACTTGCTTTGTAAGACAAAGCACTTTAAAAATAATTAAATGGCCTTTGTTCTGTACTATACTATTAGATGTAGTAAAAACTTGTCACTCCCCGGCCACTTTGGTAGTAGTTAGTCTTGTGCTTCTTTTTAGCTCAGTTCCAAGTCTAGTCGAGGAAGCAGTGGTTGGTAATGGGCTCAAATTGCAAAGCTGAGTATAATCAGACTTCACTCTGAAGCTGTGTTTTGCTGTGATCACCTTTCTATTGAGAGCAGAGAAAGGAGCAGCCAAGCATGTAAATGTACAACCCCTGAACACTTTCATGGAAGCATCTGCCAGTCTCCTGTGTTTAACAGGAAGAAGACTTGACCTTCAAAAAGAAGGAGGGAAATCAGATCAATTCAATACATTGAAAGGTACTTTGGCTTTTTTTTTTTTTTTGTTCCAATCTATACATTTCTTTATAAGATTCAAGCCTTTTTTTTAAGTGCAATAAACCTGCCTTTTTTCCAGTACTGATATTTCTAAGGGTTAGGTGGATGCACAGCATTTTCTCAAGGAATGCACTAGTGGAGTACTGGGGGATGCAGCAGTTCATGGCAATGAACTCCTACGGTAGGATCAGATTTCTGTCAAGATGTGGACTTGCTTTGGAGCTCAAGGCACTTTACTAATTTTCAGGAAGATTTTTAAGATTCTTGTATCAAATGTGAAGTACTGCTAAAGGAAAAAATGTAGGATTTGTACCTGAACAGTATTTGAGCTACTGCTAGGCAGAAGAATTTAATGCTTCTCTGGTTTTGCAGCTTAACCTGTGAGTCTGCTGTGTTCTTGTGTGCGCAGATTTATTTGTAAATATTAGCTATGCGCAAGGGTTGTTTAAAAATGAAAGTGTGCAAATTTCATGCATGCAGTCTATGATACTGAACTTGGGTCTGTTGCTGTCCGACACTGAAAAAAACATTTTCTTATTTCACTGAACCCTGCAGAGGGGTTTCCCCTTTGAGAACATTGCCACAGTTCTACCTGCTTTAAAGAAATTTCAAAGCTCCACTCTCACTTTGTATTTTCAACGTGCCATGGATAGCAGCTGTCTTTAGCTGACCTTGCTTAGAGCACTGGGCAGCAGATTTTTTTTAAATTTTTTTTTTTGGCGATGCTACAGGCTTGAATGGCTCTGTGTTATCTATACGTGTATGCGTGCACTATGATAGCACGATGGACTCTTTCCTCTAAGCAAGAGGCAAACAGGAATGTGCCTGGGGATAGGGTTTCTCCTGAAATGCAATGCAAGCTTGCTGTTATTGCGCAATGGTTTGGGGTTTTGCTATATATACACTAACGTTTGCATGTAAGATGCTGGAAATGATGTGCCTACGAGTGGTAACGGTTGCTAAAATGTGTGCCTCTTGATGCTGTTAATATTCCCATTGAGTCACACAGACATGTCAATTATTCTGCCCCCAAAGAGAAAGCAGAACAGGTTCTAGCATCGTCTCCAAGTGTTTACTCACTGCTGTCATTTATCTCTCCCCTAGGAAAGCTCTGATCTAGACACTTCACTCAAACGCTTGCGTGCTCTCAAAGGGGGACTGGGAAAGATTTTTTTTTATCCCTGCAGGAGAGAAAGCCTTGTCCCCTGGTGCTGGATTACTGTGCTTTCTTGTAAACCGGGCTTTACAGCAGGGGGATTTTATTTTAAATCCCAAACCAAAATAATGCAATTTTCTCATATCGAGGAAAATTTTCAGGTGTCCCTATAGAAATGTAGTTATAGCTGAGATTTTTGCCTAAGGGAAAAGCAGGACTTGTGATGAGGGGCTGCAAACATATAAAAGCAGTTTGAGTCAAAAGGTCAGTTGGACTCTTCCCATAAAATGGAGAGACTTAGTCCATCTCAGTCTTTAGATGGAAAGATCTGCACTTGTCAAATGACCTAACAGTTGGACAGAATATATATATACACATCTGCCTTGGCCGTGTGATTTAATGTAATTCCATTCCGTGTTTAACATATGCCAGCTCAGCATGTAGCCCTGCCTTTTCACCCAGGTTTAGACTGATGTTTCTCCTGTGCCGATTTGAGCAGAGTTCCACTCCCGCAGGGGTATAATGGCTGGCATTTTGGAATGGATGAAAGAAAATCTACTGGCTTTGGCAGTTTAATTTTGGCTCTAAGGGAAGCTTGAAACCAAATTGCAATGTTCACCCGCTGTGAATTAACAACTATGTAATTCTCTGCACTGGTTGTTCAACTGTTGGTTATACAGAGTGAAGCCAAAATTTATTTATATAGCTATTTATCTATTTATATAATCTTGGCTATGGTTACTTGAGGGAATGAATTTACCATTTCTAGGAGGTCTTTAATACAGCGACAGAAAAATTCTGCAGCCCTAAACGGATCTCTGTTGCTGTAGAATGCATTGATTAGACTGTAGGATGATTGTGTGCTGATTAAGAAAGAATTTAAATGCCTATAAATAAATTCCTCCAAGCTGACAGAGGAGCACTCTTAACAGTATTTGGTTAAGAATCCAGTGCCTGAGGGAATTGGAAAACAGACATTTGAGACCTTGAACCAAGGGAGAGGAAAACAAAACACACATTTTCCAAGCAGTAGCATTTTACTGTTAAATTTTTATCCAATTAATAAAGTTTGACTCTTACATGAGAAAGCAATGTATGTCCAAACATGTTCAACATGTGTGAGACACCAAAAGCCAAGCTCTGGGTCGGAAATGCCAAGGGCATCTCTCCTTACAATTAGCATTGGAATTGAATGCCCTGTGTTGGATCCTTAATAGGTATTTCCTATCCAAGGGCTTGGCTAATTGGGGAAAATTAAATGGTAAACACTCTCTCTGGGAATGCTCTTAGAAAAGCAGCATCCATGCAGGAATCATGCTATCAGTTCAGCTGGTAAATCTCCAGGAACTCACTAACGTTAGTCTGTTACTCTCAGTCACTTCGAGTGTGGGGATTCAAGAAACTGCCTCATGAAGAGCAATGTGCTAGTATATCTAGGAGTTGTTTGCCCTGTCTCATTAATGTTTTATCTGTGTTAGTAACCACATGCTGGCTAATGACTTTTAATTCATTTTTCCTTTCTAGTACAGGTAAAGCATCAGAAATGTATTGCTTCCTACTCTGTTATAAAACCAGGTAAAAAGAATAGTAGTGTTAGTTAAATCTATATTCAGTCCCAAAGGTAAAACCTTTTAATACTACAGCTTCTCTTGCTGTGGTGCAATGAGTGATTGGAAGAAAAGGAAAAAAAAAAAGTCTCATACCAGTGCAATTCACACAGTTTTGAGGCCTTCCAGTAGAGTTAAATATGATTGCACGCCCCGTTCTGCTTTCACACTGGTGCCTTAGGGTAGGCGGTTCCTTACGCAGCTGGAACTGGATGGGCATTGCCAACCATCTTTCTGTGAGTGCTTGGCAAAATCTCGCCGTGCCTGTGCTCGCAAATAGACCAGTGCTGGCAGAAGCATTTTTGGTAGTGAAATACGTTGGGGACTGTTGAGAGGGATGAAAGGAAGACAGGATAAAGCAAAAGTGCCAAGTTTGCAACCTATAGTTAGTGCATGATGTGCATAATTTTTTTTTAGAAAGAGCTCAAAGTAGAGGTGGAGTTTAGACAACCATGTATGTGCTGATTTTTTTGTATGTTATACAATCAATAAATCATTATTCTTGAAAATCTTAGGAAGGTCAATTATGCTGGAAAGAGAGTGCTAAGGGAAGGATCCAACAGGACAGCACACTACAGCGAAGTTCCTGGGAAATGGGAAAGTCGGACTCGCTCCATTTGTACTGAATGACAGATTGTGTCAGGACCAGGAGTGAATCTTGCATGGAGGCAGGAAAAGATGGTAACTCTGAGAAGTTCCCAGCACCAGCAACCTGCAGTGGAGGAGGCAGTGAGGCTTCCACTCCTGGAAGGTTTTTGTTTGTGTTTTTGGTCAGCAGCAAAAGATACAACTTAGGAAGCAGAGTGCTATCAAGTGTAAGGCCTCAGGGAGAGATTTGGAGCTCTTTGGGGCGTAATGAAGGGATTGAAGAAGAAACAGCAACAGAGGGGGCTCAATAATGGGCAGGCTGAGCAGCTGGGTGGCTGTGATGGTGACTTCATGGGGAGCTGGGAGTTAGGCTGTGCTGACCAGTGCTCATGGAAAGCAAGTCCCGAGGTCATCCCACAGCCTTGGGAAACCCTCAGCTGCATAGTTCCAGCACCTGATTTTTTTTTTGAAACCTATCTGTGAGAGAACTGCTCTTTAAATTGGAAGGAGACAGCAACAGAAGGCAGTAGTCAGAGCAGATACTCAAGTGCAGTCCCTATGAATATGAAAGCTGCTGCCTTCTTCCTTAACAGGATAGATTGATTGATTCTAGCGCAGAACAACTGGTAACGTCAGTCTGCAAATAATCTGAAGAGCTAGTCATTGAGGACAAATACCGAAGGTCTTGCAGACAAATCATGAAAATACTGAGACCATGAGTCAAGCTGTCGTTAAGGCAACCAAAACGTCTACTCCGCTCCAAATTAGTGCTGAATTGTGTTGGGTAATAGAAGCAATGAGGCAGATTGTCTTTTTATAACATGAAATGTAAATAGGCAATGTAGACCATATGTCCGCTTCAGCAGCTGGTGAGGCCGCTCCTCTGTTCTGGCGTGGCCTGCGGCCGGGGAGGGGACGTGCCCGGGCGTTGCAGTCGGTGGAGGTGGGGGTCATGGCTCCCTTCCTTGCGTGGCAGGTTCTCCCTGTAGTTTTTTCTGCACCCCAGTCTCCTGCTGCAGCGTAAGGCTCAGTGCTGACAGCAAAACAAATGTGAAAGCCAAACCGAGTCTCTGGTGACGTCTGTGTGTCTTCTGGGCTGAAAATGGAGTAACATTTGGGCAAAATTGAAAATGGGACTTCTCTCATTGGCAAAGAGAGCAAAAAAGTATCCAGCCCGCTTTATGAAAGCATTTTAGGGAGACGCTGGAGGCATCTCGGGGAGGCCCGAGCCTGCTGCGGCCCTGCCTGACAGGAGAGCGGCTGGGGCCGGACAGCTCCCGGGCGGGGGCAGGGGAGGTGCCGTGTGCGGGGAGCGGAAGGAAGAGCCTCTCCCCGAGCCTGTGGGACAGGAGGAGCCGTGGCTCTCGGGCCGCCTCCCCGGGCGGGGACGACCCTCGGGGGACTGCAAGCGGAGCCTCCCCGTCCTCCCGCCAACTGCCCCTGAGGGAGCGGCAGGCTGCCGCCACACGGCCCCGCAGCCGGGCGGCCGCGCAAGGCCCGACGGGAGCCGTAGTCCTGAGGCAGCGGCGCTGGGCGGCCGCCCGGCCTCGAAGGACTACAGCTCCCAGCATGCCTCGGGGCAGGGGTGCTCCCCCCGCTTCCCCCCTCCCCTCCCGGCGGCGGCGCTTGGCAGCCGGGCTGTGTACGTGGGAGCGGGGGGCCGGGCGGCGCGGCGGGCATGGGCGGCGGCGAGTGAGGGGACCGCCACGATGTGGCTGAAGCCCGAGGAGGTGCTGCTGAAAAATGCCCTCAAGCTGTGGGTGCAGGAGCGCTCCAACCAGTACTTCGTGCTGCAGAGGCGGCGGGGCTACGGCGAGGAGGGCGGAGGCGGGCTGGCAGGTACGGCCCCCCCGGGGGCCGGGGCAGGGTCTCCCCTCGGCTCGGCGGCGAGGCGGGGCCGGCTCAGGCCCGCTCCCTCGGGGTTCCGGCGGGAGAAGGGGCCGGAGGAAGGGCTGGAGGGGGCGGGTGGCCGTTTGCCGGTCCTGGGACCCCGCGCTCCTGTGGGCAGGGAGGAGGGGAGGCCTGGCCCAGTTGGGGAGCCCTTGACCTTCATGGGGTTTCTCCTGTGGTTCTCTTTTTCCTCCTTTCCCCCTGCCCCCTTTTTCCTTGCATGAGTGAGGCATTTCAAGGGACATCCCACTGGGAGAAGGAAGGTTTGGTGAAGTCCGGCTGAACATGAGCCAGCAGTGTGCTTAGGTGGCCAAGAAGGCCAATGGCATCCTGGCCTGTATCAAGAATAGTGTGGCCAGCAGGACCAGGGAAGTCATCATCCCCCTGTACTCAGCACTGCTGAGGCCGCACCTCGAGTACTGTGCTCAGTTTTGGGCCCCTCACTACAAGAAGGACATCGAGGTGCTGGAGCGTGGCCAGAGAAGGGCAATGAAGCTGGTGAAGGGTCTGGAGCACAAGGCTGGTGAGGAGCGGCTGAGGGAGCTGGGGTTGTTTAGTCTGGAGAAGAGGAGGCTGAGGGGAGACCTTATTGCTCTCTACAACTGCCTGAAAGGAGGCTGTAGCGAGGTGGGGGTCGGTCTCTTCTCCCAAGTAACAAGTGATAGGACGAGAGGAAACGGCCTCAAGCTGCGCCAGGGCAGGTTTAGGTTGGATATTAGGAAAAACTTCTTCACTAAAAGGGTGGTCAAGCACTGGAACAGGCTGCCCAGGGAGGTGGTTGAGTCCCCATCCCTGGAGGTATTTAAAGGACGGATAGACGTGGTGCTCGAGGACGTGGTTTAGTGATGGACTTGGCAGTGCTAGGTTAACAGTTGGACTCGATGATCTTAAGGGTCTTTTCCAACCTTAACGATTCTATGATTCCAAGTTTCTGGCACGCTCCATGTGGGATGGGGCCTGCTGGTGTCCATGGCAGCGTGGCACCCAGGTGCAGAAGAGCCCGGTGGGGATGCGCAGCCTGGCAGGGCTGGGGGCAGCCGGCACCCTTGGGTTGTACGTAGAGCTGAGGCCAGCATAGCCCGACACTTGGTACTAGCTTAACAGATCTTTGCTCCAACGGACACCCTGGCAGAGTTAAGATTTGCAGCTTGTTGGAAGAGGAGATGTCAGAAGAAATGAAGGATCTGTCTTGCTTTGGCAAGATGCTCATTTCCAAACCTCTTTTCCGGTATGCATCTGAGGCTGCTTGAAATGAGCTCCTGCTCAGGCATTTCTGATCACTGATTTTAAAAACAAGCGTATGATTTGATGGAGCTTGTCAGGAGGGGTGGGTCAGAGAAGTGACATGGCATTGACCACAGTATAATAAACTTTATTTCCTGAGAACTTCAAGGTATGGAGCTGAATTTCTATATTTAATTCTTGTCTGTTGGTATCATTATGCACTACAGGGACCCCAGCTAGCACTGAGACCTTTGCTGTGGTGGTAGCTATTCAGACTAGAACTGACTCCTTCATAGCCTGGTGGCGTCTGTCATTGACCCTGTCAAGGAGAAATGCTACAGGGAAGCAGAGTAAAGTCGTTCCTGGGTGGGATATGGTTCTTGGATGTTTTGCATGAGTTGCATCTCTCTGGATTTTCTAGGCTCTCTCTAATTGTGTCATCATAAAACAAGCTATATTAAACGTGAGGCATGATTGTCTTGTTGAAACATTTATTCATTCTACCGGACAAAAACAAAGCCCAGACTTTTGGCTGACGAATTTCAGATGTAAAAATAGCCCTCCCAGCTGGAGGTGGGGCATTCTTCATTGGCATCTGAACCACTTGCAGGGCACAAAGAAAGTGTAAAAAGAAAGCATCACAAAATCCCAGATTCTCTTCTAGGGATATCATATTATAGAAAGATAGGTAATGTTAGGCTTCGGCTTAGAACCATCGTGATATTTTGCAACCTTGGAAGTCTTGTGGTCATTAGGCTAGGTGGGCCATTCTCCGCCCTGGTGTCTTTGGAAATCAAGAAAGCTGAGTTGGTATGAAGGTTATCTTTCTGTGTGATAAAATTCAGTTAAGAACTATGACTAAAGTTAAACGATAAGAACTAGAATTAGCTGTTAATTTAAAAATATCCTCATAGGCTTACAGCTGGACAGACAGCTGTGCCCTCCTAGTGCCCTTTGGTTTTTGTTGAAGGTGAGGCTTCTGTCACTAGTCTTCTGTCCTTGATGGCATTTGACAGCGTGGAAAAACACTTGAATGGGATAGTTCCTATAGTATGTTTTGGGGTTTTTTTTATGTGTCATCACACATTTTATTTCTGTATCTTTTCTTGTAATGTGAGATTCATACAGATTTCATCTGTGCAAGTTCTGTTTTTCACTGGACAGAAACAAAAAGAGTGAGATGTTATTGAATTAATATTGTGATTAAGAAAGATTAACAAGAAAATTGTAAAAAATGCAGTTACATTTGTGTTTGCAGATTTGAAAATATTCAAACCTCCTAGGTATAAGGTAGCGTAATTTGCTGTGCCTGATTTTAATTTTATATTGCTGTGTGTCACTTAAGAAAATTAGTGCTTACTTTAGAAAAAAACAATGAACAGCTATTACCTTATGAGGTCATTGCAAATGTGCCAAGTAAAATCTTGTTCTCCTGAACAGCATTTTTCAGCTGGTGAGGCAAGGCTAGAGGTGACTGGCAGCACTGAGGGACTGGGGCGTTATGAGAGAAAGAGGCAGGCAGCAGTGCAAGACTAAGCCTTGAGGGAAGAGAGCGGCAATGCCTCAAGACAGGAATGGGAAGAAAGATGAACAGTGCTGCAGGGTTGGAATAGCAGTAATGGGGACTAGCTGAGGAGGCAGTAGCAAAGGATTCCCAAGAATACAGGAGTATACTTGGTAAGACTTCCCCAAAGGGGAGATGTGAGTTTTGAGGAAGAAGCCAATAACTGGAGAAGGTACAGACCAAGGAGAAAAAAGATAGATGACAGCAGAAACACTAACCTGAAGAAAGGCTGGGTATTCTGGTGCTGTCCTAGGTTTAGAAAGAAGGCTGCAGTTGGATTTGTTTGTATGACCCTTCTGGACTGACTGTTACAGCAGGACCAATTTGTAATCTGTAGATGATACAGTTAGCTCTTATGGCTTGTGTCCACACACAGCATAGTTCTGAGTTGGCTAGCGTGGATAAAAATGGACAGAAATATCTTGTGCTGGTTTTGCTTAGCCTTGGCTCTCTTCCTGCAGGTATGTGCCTGCTTAGCTTTACACTTCATTCTCTTCTCTTTCTTAGACCTCACCTAAGGATACAGATGCTGTAACCTGTTTGACTGATTCTACATCTGGTAATTCAGCCTGCAACAGACTGTCCCAAAGTATATTGCTGTATGCCTGTCAGTGCAACCACTGGTCGTTCTGTCTTCTGCAGAGCTGCTATGGGCA
This sequence comes from Platalea leucorodia, assembly GCF_965183815.1. Classification (NCBI taxonomy): domain Eukaryota; kingdom Metazoa; phylum Chordata; class Aves; order Pelecaniformes; family Threskiornithidae; genus Platalea; species Platalea leucorodia. Next base: position 16,897,312 of record NC_138832.1, on the reverse strand, counting down.
AGCTACTCAGGTTTTCTAGAGTGAAGTTAGGCAAAATGCCCCACGTGCTGAAGCACAGTTATGATGACACAAAACCTGTGTTGTGAATGCATGTGCTGTAACGAAGATCTAGTGAGATTAAGCATGTTGGTGACAAAGATGTTGCTTTGGTTATAATTTAGACAGGACCTTAATTAGTAGTTATACAAATGAGTAGGAGTAGTTACACGAATGAGTATTTGGTGTCATAAAATACCAATCTTTCATGGAAATGTCAGAAAACAAGTTATTTGTTTTCTGCTTCCATTGTTTCATTTTGCCTCTTTCTGCTTGAGAAATTTAAGTAAAGTGCAACTGCAAGAGGAGAAAAACTTATCAATGAAATACATGGTTGGAACTAGTCTTCCCTGCTTCTTGTATGTGCTGTGCTTGGAAAGGTAGGGAAAACCCCTGACTCTTCAAGTCCTGGATTTCCTGTGACAGTTATTGCCATCCTGAAACTGTAGAAGGCCCCTGCTGGTATTCCTGCTTTTTAAAAGATGCAGCTTGTCTGCATCATTGCTAGCTAGGTCGCAGGCACAGGAGCCTGGAGGAAGGGGAGACAGAGCTAGTCTTGTACGTGTGCTCTGGAGAAATTTTCCTTATCTGGTATCTGTCAAAAGGAATAATGTTAAAGTATTATCATTGTTAATGGCAGGGATCTTTGGTCTCTAACAGAATTTTCTGGTGGACCAGTTAAAAAAGTACTTGGTGATCTTTGTACAAACTTAAAGAAATTTATTTTGGTAGGAACTGCAGGACCTGAGAGAAAACTTGCGCTGTAGCTAGACTTGGTATGCAGCAAAGATGCTTACTTTTCAAAACTTAAAGGTCTGTGCTGTGACAGGACTAAATATACAATACTAGAATAAATGGCAGAACTCATTTATACGTGCTGGTGTTTTAGCACACTGAGCTTTTGGTGTGGCTTGCTTGCTGCAGGTCCTCTACTGTGATAGGAATCAAAAGGAAAACTCACTAGATTACTAAAGATCTGAAATGATCTATGCTGCATATTTTTTTCAGCAGCTGTAGCAAAGATTATTTTGCAGTGCGTATAGTTGTGAGACAAATAACACCACTCTGTTAAGAAGCATATTTATGTTTGGGGATGACAGGTAGGAAAACGACCAGCACGCGCTTCCCAATTTGTGCTATTCAGCTTTTTAGCTGTCCAAAAGCAAAGATAAGGAGGAGCTGTGATACTTGCAATACTTTTCTCTGTACCTACCAAGGAGACTGATACTTACATTTTTTCAAAGTTATGCTTCTTATTTTCCCTTCTTTCAAGGATATCTTTATTGCCGCAGATAGGCAAGATAGATTGCCACACAAGGGCTCGGATACACACCTTAGTTTAATCAGTTAGTGTTGTCTTACCTGAGTCATAACCACTGACCATAATGTACTCGAGTTATTGTAAATGGAGATGAAATCTTTTTTCACTGAAGTCTTAAACTAACCTGTTTTACATCTCAATTGACTAATTGACTAATTTGCATCTCAGGCCATGCTCAGTATTTCATTAAGCTGAGGTTTCTTAGTTGTGACATCAAGTTCACTTGGGAAATAAAATTAAGTAAAAAAAGGGTTCTATGCTTAATTTGAGGAAATAGAAAAAGGGTCTTTTTCACAAGTTGGCATTCATGTGTTTTAAATGAAATACGCAGAGATGATGGCTTTTCATGGTTTATGTGGTATGTGTTTGTATATTTATCTAGTGAAAACTGGGACTTCAGTCTTTTTTCTTAAAACTGAACCCAAATGCTCTGTAAAACTATTTGCTGTTACAGAATGGAGCTTTATCCTGTCTCTGTAAATAAATATTTACTGTAGTAGGGATTTACAGTTTGGGTCTCCTGCATTGTAATTTGGCAACAGCTCGCTCTGGATGCGTGTTTCTCCGCTGAGATTATATTGTGTGCCAGAGACGCCTTTGTGGAAGTTACATAGCGTCTGCTATGCTACTCTGGTAGTTTTGGTTTCAATGGACCTGCATCTTCTGATTTTTCTAAAAAGGTTTTGCTGAAAAATACAGTCCATTTGAATTGTAGTTAGGATGCTTGAATTTGTCTTTGCTTGCTTATGCAATGGATTTCAGTTTTGTAGTAAACAAAATATTTCACATACTATTCTTACTGACTTTATTCCTTGCAGTTGTATCTAGGTATTATATTGCCTTCAAGATTTATTTTTCTTTTCAATTCACAATTTATTAAAAGGTTGACTTTATGGTACAAAAACAACTAAAAAAAATAATTTGAAATTAATTATTTTTATTCTTCACGTTTATACGTCTTCAAAGCTAGAAATTTTAGTTGTCAGGACATAGCTATTTAAAACCTCTCTTAAGGTTGCTCTAGGCTTTCTGGCTGTGAGGTATCCTCTGTAGGATTCTGTGGAGTCTCTTCGTGTACCTAAGAATCATATGCTGAAAGCTTAGGAGACTGACTGTAAATGGTTTTAGCTCTTGAGGTATGACAGATATCTGATCAAAATGAAGGATGTTTGCTATTGTATTGGGTTTGCATGGCAAGGTTTTGGTAGTGGGGGGGCTGCAGCTTTGGCTTCTGTGACAAGGTGCCAGAATCTTCCCCTGTGTCCGATAGAGCCAACGCCAGCCGGCTCTGAGACGGACCTGCCACTGGCCAAGGCTGAGGCGATCACCGATGGTGGTAGCTCCTTTGGGATAACATATTTTAAAAGGGGGGAAAAAACTGCTGTGCAACATCAGCTGGGAGAGAGGGGTGAGAATATGTGAGAGGAACAGCCCTGCAGACACCAAGGTCAGTGACGAAGGAGGGGGAGGAGGTGCTCCAGGCGCCAGAGCAGAGATTCCCCTGCAGCCCTGGTGAAGACCATGGTGAGGCAGGCTGTCCCCCTGCAGCCCATGGAGGTCCATGGTGGAGCAGAGATCCACCTGCAGCCCGTGGACACCCCACGCCGGAGCAGGGGGATGCCCAAAGGAGGCTGTGACCCCATGGGAAGCCCACGCTGGAGCAGGCTCCTGGCAGGACCTGTGGACCTGTAGAGAGAGAGGAGCCCAGGCTGGAGCAGGTCTGCTGGCAGGGCTTGTGACCCCATGGGGGACCCGTGCTGGAGCAGTCTGCTCCTGAAGGACTGCTGCCCGTGGGAGGGTCCCACGCTGGAGCAGTTTGTGAAGAACTGCAGCCCGTGGGAAGGACTCACGTTGGAGAAGTTCATGGAGGACTGTCTCCCACTGGAGCAGGGGAAGAGTGTGAGGAGTCCTCCCCCTGAGGAGGAGGGAGCGACAAAGTGTGATGAACTGACTGCAACTCCCATTCCCTGTCCTCCTGAGCTGCTCAGGGGGAGGAGGTGGAGATACCAGGAGTGAAGTTGAGCCCAGGAAGAAGGGAGGGGTGGGGGGAAGGTGTTTTAAGATTTGGTTTTATTTTCTCATTACCCTACTCTGATTTGATTGGCAATAAATTAAATTCATTTCCCCAAGTCGAGTCCGTTTTGCCCATGATGGTAATCGCTGAGTGATCTCCCTGTCCTTATCTCAACCTACAAGCCTTTCATTGTATTTTTTCTCGCCCTGTCCTGATGAGGAGGGGGAATGATAGAGTGGCTTTGGTGGGCACCTGATGTCCAGCCAAGGTCAGTCCAGCACAGCTACCTGTCACAAACTTACTTGTTCTACAGCATTTTTTCCCCTTTGGTTCTGCTCTGATTAGCCTTTGAATTCTTCAGATTGTAGAAGTGAGCAGTTATTGCCCAGATGAAGCTGCCTGTAGCTGCAGAATATCACTCAGGGAAAGCTTTTACAGTATTTTCAAACAGCTTGTTTTTATGATGATGTAAATAAACTAAGAGTAAGAACTCAATTGTACATCAAAGTGTCTACTTTTCAAAATCCTTTCTGTAATGGGGCTGACCAGTGTTGTGCTAATAGAACACTTCTGTTTATAAGGAACTCTTACAGTCTTATAAATATTTTATGTCCCTTAACACTTCTAATATAGCAAATCAGGAGGCTGTCTGATCCAGTTTTAATATAATTAATAATTGACCTCAAAGGTGCTGTTATGCATTAGAGGAGAGAACAGGCTTGTGCTAACTTTGCTTCAGAACAATAGTGCTCTTTTAAAAAAAGACAACAGCATGTTTTCTTTGCTTCCAGTTCTTCTTTGGTAGAATGGAACGTATATTATTCTGTTTGCATTACAGTAGTCCCACAAAGGATAGGAAGTAGTCAGATTGCTGGGTATGATATACATATTTAAAATAGAGAAGATTGTCAGCAGTAAAAAAGTAAAATATTAGTACTCTCTTGATGTACTTGGTGAAATAAGTAGAGAACAAAATGGTGTTGCCCTGAATGGCAAAATGCTGGGCAGTTATTTTCATGTTGCCGTAAATTGGTACAACTGAGAGCAAAAATCATTGCTGATATGTTTTGGTGCATGTCTCTGCAGCTAATGTTGATATTTTGTTAACCAAGTGTTTTAGAGACTTTTGGGAAGAACACATCCTTATTTCAAAGCTATTCTGGATTCCTTGCCCTTTATTTTATTTTCTAGGGTATTTTACCCCATTTATTTAAGTATCTAGGGTATTTCCCAGTAGTTTTACTCAAGTAGCTATGACACTGAAAATGTTTTCTAAAAGCAGAGCCCTTTCTCCGTGTCAGTGTGCATCATATCTACAGCTGAAGTCATTCTCCGAGCGAGGCAAGAGGATGATCTAGGTGGAATCCCCGGTAGAAACTGTGGGGTCTAGCTTGGAGCAGAGATGAGAGTAGATGACCTTCTGTAGGTTGTCCCTAAAATTGGTTGTTTGAGAGCAAGATGTACTGCATTTCATTAGTGAGGGATTAGCAAGTACGGCCTGAGCTGCTTTTTCCCCTTGCCTCCCTTGTGGAGATAATGCTAGTGTCTGGGCTGAGCAGTTACTGATTCTTTTGTTATCTACTCCTTTATTTTACAGTTAATATCCTTGTCATTATACAGGTGAATTTTAAGTCTCTGCAACCCTGGAAGTGAATCATTCTTCAGTAGGCTTGTGTGAATGGAGTTAGCAGAGTGCCAGCAAACCGCTCAGCCGTGGTCTTACTTGCCTGGGTGAACGTGGTTCTTGATTTCCCATTGGGAGGTAGCAATAAAAGGGAGTTCTTGCTGAGAAGCACCCAACAACTTGTAGTTATGGAAACCCTGACTGATAATACGCTATTCAAAAAATTCGCAGCTCATAGAGCGCTTTCAAGACTAGGGTAAGAAGGTGAGACTGCTGATTCCTTGCAATTATGCCAGTGGCCGTAGCTGTGGAATTAGTTCGTAATGTACTGAGTATTTGTCAGCTTAAGCGCAAACCTGTAGTCTGTATCACATTTGTGGGCAAAGCGGTATTGACTAGTGGGACTGTTGAAGTGACTGATACTAACCTGATGCAGTTTATTGTCTCTAAAATCTAATGACCTTCCAAGTAGGGGGAAACTGTTACGGTGTTTTGAGGAGTGCTGCTTTCTAGTGCACTGTTGTAATCGTTCTCTCAAGCTGAGCAGTTTCATTAACCTTATAAATGGTGACTAATGTCCTTGTACTGTATATCATAACAGAAAATGGTATTAGGAGAATTGTGAATGAAATGATAAAACATTTGCTGAAGCAAAGCCAACTTTGAGATCCGCTCAGTGTTATGACTCATTCAGTAAGCCAAAGCTCTTTAAACAGACGTAAATGTTGCTATCTATTAAATGTCTGACTTCAGTTAGAAACTACAAAAAAACCCCTGCTTTCCAACAGTAACTTACAATCTATGAATTGCAGACAAGACAAGATAGTAGTTTTGATTGATGTAATGTACTGTCTTTGGGGTTTTTTTGTGTGTTTTACATTATTATTCACTTCCATTTTTTTGAAGAGAAGCAAAAGCATTCTGAAACTTGAATAGCCACCGTAAGGCAGTCATACAGGCTCTTTGCTGAAAGCATATCCTTAGGAAAACCATGTTCTGAGGATGATTGTCTACAGACTTCTCAATTTTGTCTTACTTTGCTTTCTTGTATTCTCTCACAGTTGTTATTTTTCAGAATTTGAGAGGGGGTTAATGGAAAGAAAGTGGAACAAAAAGTACCAGAAGCCAACCTGAAAATTCTGAAATAACTTTTGAGGGATGCATTTGAAATGATCTAAATCTAATGCTTCTATGGAATATTAAAAACCTGAATCAAAAGGTCATTTTCCATTAAACGTGGAAGGGTACTTAGAGGTGCTATGAGGGATATATTAACTTTGCATACAAGTTCTCTGCCCTAGTAGCATTTTTTTGGGGAATACCCTGCATCCATGATCTCAGCAGGTTTGTGGAACAGACTTTACAGCATCTCTTTGGGTAATTGAATCTCATATTTTTTGGGGTGATCTTTTCTCTTATTTTGCAATTCTTCTGTAGGAGAATAAAAGCTCTGTGTGATTGAATCGTTTAGGTTGGAAAAGACCTTTAAGATCAACAAGTCCAACTGTTAACCTAGCACTGCCAAGTCCACCACTAAACCATGTCCCTAAGCACCACATCTACACGGCTTTTAAATACCTCCAGGGATGGGGACTCAACCACGTCCCTGGGCAGCCTGTGCCAGTGCCTGACTGCCCTTTCGGTGAAGGAATTTTTCCTAATATCCAGCCTAAACCTCCCCTGGCACAGCTTGAGGCCGTTTCCTCTTGTCCTGTCTCTTGTTACTTGGAAGAAGAGATCGACCCCCACCTCACTACAACCTCCTTTCAGGTCACCCCTGAGCCTCCTCTTCTCCAGGCTAAACAACCCCAGTTCCCTCAGCCGCTCCCCATAAGCCTTGTGCTCTAGGCCCTTCATCAGCTTTGTTGCCCTTCTCTGGCCACGCTCCAGCACCTCGATGTCCTTCTGGTAGTGAGGGGCCCAACACTGAACACAGGACTCGAGGTGCGGCCTCAGCAGTGCTGAGTACAGGGGCACCATCACCTCCCTGGTCCTGCTGGCCACACTATTCCTGGTACAAGCCCGGATGCCATTGGCCCTCTTGGCCACCTGAGCACACTGCTGGCTCATATTCAGCCAGCTGTCGACCAAAGCCCCCAGGTCCTTTTCCGCCAGGCAGCTCTCCAGCCACTCTTCCCCAAGCTTTGCTTTAGTTGAACTTTCCATTTATGCGGCCATGCTAGAAGGATGGCAAGCATAGGAAATACAGGAAGGAAGCATAAGATATTGTTGCTTGTATTTTTGTTTCTGTTGTAACAAGAAGAAAAAGTTTTACTTGTGCATCAGGATCCAAAAGCTTGTATTTTTTCTGTATGGATCTTTCTTTTTTTGGATTCCCTGAATCTTAGATTTGAAAGGAACTTTTAAGATATCTGGGCTACTGTTTTTATTACTGTGCAGAAAGAATGATTTTGGCAGCCAAGATAAAATGCGTACTTATTTTCTCAGGAAACTTTTTGCTCCCAGTTATGGAGAGATGAAGTATGTCTCATTAATGAAATTAGTATATTTTGATATGAACTCTGTTTAATAGGCGCTAATTTAATATTTAGTGGCAGGGAGGTGACATGGCCATTGTATCTTGGGTGTATAAGCTCTATGGGAATAATGCACTTTATGTAATATACTCATGCATGTGATGGTAGAATGAAATATTGGTGTTCCATACTTTATGTAGGAGTCCTCTCACAGACTGTTTATGAAGAATGGCAGGCATTTTGTAGCTGTAGTGAGATATGAGCAGCAAAACCTTTGTATGTACAGGAGGTATGATATGGTATTCTCATGTAAAATTGTGGGATTTTTATAAAAATCAGACATAATGGAATTACAATCTCCTAAGAGCTGTTTACTGTGACTGGAAAACAGAACAACAGTAAATGACTAATTAAGAGGTAGTTCAATTACTGCTTGTGCTCATTGAAGGCTGGAAACTACCATGTTACTTTTCAGGTTGTGCTCTGGTTTACGATACTACATGGCTATCGCTTCCAAGGGGGTCATCTCAAAAAGCTTCTTCACCCTCATTTTGTGTTTATAATGGCTTTTACTGGATCAAAATATCATCACCTCCCAAAGAGGTTCCTCTGGAAGCACTTTTTGCTTTACTCATTTGTACTTGTTATTTTCTCAGAGTTAGTCGTTACTTGAGTAGCATTCCTGTTCACTAAGAGAGGAACCAGAAGTGAATGTACATTTCAAAACCTTAGTTTCACTATGCTGTATACATTTTCTTGAACACAACAGGTCTTCTCGTGGGAACATTAGATGCGGTGTTGGATTCTACATCGAAAGTCGCCCCATTTCGCATCCTGCATCAGACACCAGACTCTCAAGTCTACTGGTCCATTGCTTGCGGTATGTACTATGAATTAGAAACTGACTGAGCTTATAAAGTGAAAATTGAGGGTACAAAGTGTGGGATCCATTTTTGGTTTAATCCTCTCATCATTATTCATTCCTGTGACCTCTAAATGGTTTGAAATTATTTGCAAACCTGTAATTGACAGTACTATATGGTTCCAGTTTTTCAGAATATATCTGTGGATATATTACAACTTCCGATTACCTGCTTTCTGCAGTAGTCCATCAGGTACTAAAGCCTTGGTGTTCTCTTAGAATAACAGAGGCACGATCTTTTCTTCTGTAAGCTGCAAATGCAACTTGGCACAGTTCAGGGTGATAGGGAGAAGCTGACCCCTGGGAGTACTAAGTGTGCTGTAGGTAGGAAAACAGGAGCTGCTTATCCTAATGTTTTTTTCTACCTTATCTTTGCATGTTAAAATGAGCCATGTTCCCAGTCATGGTCAGAGCTGAATTCTTCCTCATATCTGTTGCTCTCATAGTGTAAGAAGTTCTTTCTCTTTCTTATATTGCATTATTAATCAGTAGGAAATGGAAAAGAAAATTGACCTTGAGAGTGGAGTATATGATTTTTCCTAGAGCATGTTTTTTGATAGTGTGCATGGGTTTATTTTGTCGTGGGTGGTTTTTTTTTTTTTAATTTTTTTTGCAGCTTCTGCTGAAAATAAGGTCTTAATTCCTTGATACAGGCTGCTTCACTACTGAGTGTCCAAAGAGACCTTCATTCCAAAAGTTGAGAGGACTCTCTTATTCTTTACATGCATCATTGGTTTTTCTTCTGACGCATGGTCTTGTCTTTCTATTGAAATTAATGAATATCGTCATGTGGTCTAATGCTAAAAAGTCACTGTTGTGGAATTAATCTATTTCTTAGCCTTATTGGAAACTCTGAAAACATCTATAATTACAGTAAAAAAGAACCAGTTCATTTTTCCATGCTTTATTTTTTTTTAAATTAGTGGTGTTCTTTAAAGAAACAAGACTCCATCTAGACTTCTCCGGGCTCTAGGCCTTCTTTTTAGTTGCCTGCGGCAAAAGATGAGCTTTGCAGGAAATCTGCCATTGTGAAAACACAAGCATGAGTAATTCCACTGGTAAATGCTATGTTGTTGTTACATTGGATTTTGCTGTTACCACTGTATTATGAATCTTCATTGCTCCACATTAAATGAAAGATTGTGTCCCTTGCTGTCTTTTCTATGCAGTTAGCTACTTTCAAAATACAGATTTGTTCTTTTAGATGTTTAGTTAATAGTTTACACATTTCATGCTGTAATGCTAATCTGCTCCTCTTCATGTTCTGCAAGGACTCTCTGAAGGGCAGTAGTCAGTGAGAAAACTGTTTAATAACAATCTGATGTAATCCATTACATGTCACTTTAAAAGGACAGCCTTATAAAGTTGATAGAATTTGAACAGCTTGTGAATTTGTAGTAAATAAAATTTTAGTACTACTTCTGAAGAAGTCAGAACTGATGGTGACAGGCTATCAAAGAGGTACTTTGATAAGTGGGTTGGAAATACACTGGGGAATTCTAATGCCATCAGGTCAGCTCTTGGGAAAATACGAAGGGTAATCTTCCCCTTAGGACTGAATTTATATCAATTCTGTGCTTCATAAGTATACTTTACAACAAAAAGCTACATAATGTAGTTGTACTTTGTGTTAGAAAACAGATTGTTCCTTCTGTGAAGTGAAGAAATTGAAGAGACTACATGTTGTTCCTGCTACTACATATTAAGGATCTGAAACAGTGCTCCTAAATAATTTAAATATTTATTAAAAAGTTTCATCTTTACTGTGTCACATCTGTGCCTCTGATTCACACTGTGACTCAAATAATTGGTCTACATGTGTAGTCTGAGAAAAATAATTATTTTGTGATTTAATTGCTATGTTAATTACTCTTCATATAATTTTTTAAAGTGTTGTTGCAAATCCACCCTGTGTAGTGCAGTCTAACTATTTAACCGTATTTAGAACAATTTCTATTCATTCCCAAGGCAACTTTAACTAATTCTGTGGAGTCCATTGAAAGTTGTTTAATTAGTCTTTACAAAGTAAATTGAGAAAAAAGAAATTGTTAGAGGTGTGTTCTTGCTTAGGGGTATTGATAGTATGTGATTACACTGACTGATTTTATTTGTGAGCATTCCTGTGGAGGATGAAACTGCCAATTAATTTATATTCTAGAATCCCTTTATTCAAACCTATGTAAATTCTTTCCCTCTCTTTCCCTCTCCCTGTCTCCCACCATTTGATGGGGAGCCACCTGTCTTTAAAGAACTGACTCAGTACTGAATTTACTGGACCTCCGCTGTTGTTTCACTAGTACCATCTCTGCTTATTACCTATTACCACTTGCATAATTTGTAACTGAGTATGTGAAAAGAATAAGATGAATTATCATAAGCATTTTGAAGTTGGCCTGCCAGATTTCTTTAATTATAAAAGTAGCTAGTGGGTAAGAGTGTTCCTTTGTATTTAAAGGAAACCAGTCATCTAAATGTATTTCTAGAAAGTTCAGCTGAGATGATAGTTTTTTCTTTGCTATAAAGTTGCAGTGACATTCACCATATGGTAGGCGATAGCTCTCTGAAGCCTAGATTAAAAAGCACTGTAAAGTAAATAAAGTAACAAGGTTGGCTTCTTTCTAAGGTGTTTGAAAATGCAGTATTTATATTTTTGGAACATTGAATTCTATCTTGGCTTGGTGTCTACATTCCTTATGGTTATCGATAACAGTTTTTTTAAGTTACTTCTCCCTTGCACATATGTAATGAAAGGAAAGAAAACAGTCCTTATTCCCATGTGTTTAAGTCCCAGAGGGTCCAGAAGAAAAAAATCCTAATTCTGGTGGTGCCAAACGGTGTTTCAAGGATCGTTCAGCTTATATGAATCAGTGAGCCTTTTTTCCTGCATCAGGAGTTAGTTCTGGTGTGTTTTCCATATGGGGTGCAGCTGTGCTTCTGTCCTCTTATAGAAGCCTGCAACTCCATGAAAACACTGCGTTGTTTGGAATTACAGCAGAAGCAGAACTTTATTGTAGGTAGAATGACATTGTTTCCTGAATGGTGGTTGCCTAAGCTTTAGTGTGGTTAGAAATAGAGTTAAAATGTGACTTTATAGAGAATGAGCTAAAAACATGGCTTATACTGAGCACAAGTAAGTAGCAATTGGTTGTTTGTTGTAAGCAGCATAAATGGTTGTTCCAAGTATCCAAAGAGAAATCTTTGATACCTTCCTGGTTACGGTGATGTATTCTTTACATTCTTACACGTTAGAAGGGATTTTGCACAGCAGCTCTAAGTCTTGGAGTTCTACTCTGGAAACTGTTGTGGGCCAGTGATCAAAGGTGAGGATACCGAAGGCCCAGATTTCATTTTCTTCTTAGTCTCATGAATTTGATCTCACATTTCCCACCTTCTAGACTATTAGACTGCGAGTGTTCTAGCGATGCTGTGCCATCCGTGTTGGGGAGGTACTGCTGAGCTGAAGAAACTATCAGTCCAAGTCAGGCTTCAACACTGAGCCACGCAATATTGACAAAGCTGAGATGCTTCTGGATGTAAAGACTAGAAATATAGCTCCATAAAGGGCCTGAAAGATAAAAACACAGCTGTGCACTTTTTTAATGTACATCAAATACATTTTTAGTATACACGAGAGTTGGACAATAAATTTGAGACTTGTGATTTGGACTTGTGTATCTAAGTTACTCTGTGAATCGGGAATTTGCTAAGTATTCTCTTGATTAATATTTTTAGTGAAATGGTTAAAATCTGTTCTAATTTTAAGTAATACTAACTTTGTCTTTCAATCAGGATCCAGCAGAGAAGAAATAACAGAACACTGGGACTGGTTAGAACACAATGTTATGAACACATTGTCAGTATTTGATTCAAATGAGGATATTACGAGCTTTGTCCAGGGGAAGATAAGAGTAAGTAACAGGCACATGACATAATTGGGAAAGGCTAAGTATTTTTTTCCTCAAAATGTACATGAATAATATGTCCTCTTTAGAATATCAAAGGACAGCATTGTAATGCTACATACTTCTGACTGAGTAGTATGTGGCTGTTAACTTCAATGCACTCCATTTTTCCTGTTTATCTGTCCCACAGTTAAGTAAGGTTGTTTGACATAAACTCTTCTTGGTAAATGATACACCAGATTCCCTTAGACAGTTTTCTGCAACTGTTGATATGTTATTTCACAATAATTTTAATAATGCCTGGGAAGTTGTCGTGGTTTAACCCCAGCCAGCAACTAAGCCCCACACAGCCACTCGCTCACTCCCCCCCCGGTGGGATGGGGGAGAGAATTGGAAGAGTAAAAGTGAGAAAACTCATGGGTTGAGATAAAGACAGGTTAATAGGGAAAGCAAAAGCCGCGCGCACAAGCAAAGCAAAGCAAGGAATTCATTCACTCCTTCCCATTGGCAGGCAGGTGTTCAGCCATCCCCAGGAAAGCAGGGCTCCATCACACGTAACGGTTACTTGGGAAGACAAACGCCATCACACCCAATGTCCCCCCCTTCCTTCTTCTTCCCCCAGTTTCTATACTGGGCATGATGCCATATGGTATGGAATAGCCCTTTGGCCAGTCTGGGTCAGCTGTCCTAGCTATGCTCCCTCCCAGCTTCTTGTGCACCCGGCAGAGCAGGGGAAGCTGAAAAGTCCTTGACTAGTGTAAACTCTGCTCAGCAAGAACCAAAACATCAGTGCGTTATCAACATTATTCTCATCCTAAATCCAAAACACAGCGCTCTACCAGCTACTAAGAAGAAAACTAACTCTATCCCAGCTGAAACCAGGACAGAAGTATATGGTATATTTTTGTGAAGGTGCAACAGTTCACTTTATATATGCTAAACATTTAGCCCAGGAATTCTTGTGATTAAGTGAGGAAAATATATCTATTTCAGAAGAGGAGCCCAGGAAATGTGTGTCTTGCCTAAGTTGTGTGGGAAACTTGGTGGATGAGTCTGAAATAGCACATTTGATTTGTGATCTGTGTTTTGATCCTCAGACTATTCTTCCTGTTCTAAAACTTACTATGCTGTTAGGAGAATGCTGCACTGTATGTATGCAGGTGCATATATGATACCTACCCACATGGATGCACATATAAAGTAATTCATTCTTTTGTTTTAGGGTTTGATTGCTGAAGAGGGAAAAGGTTCTTTTGTAAAAGAAGAAGATCCCGAGAAGTTTCGTGAAGGTCTTATGAAGTTTGAAAAGTGTTTTGGATTACCGGAGCAGGAAAAGTTGGTTACCTATTACTCATGCAGTTATTGGAAGGGCAGAGTGCCTTGTCAAGGATGGCTTTATCTTAGTACCAACTTCCTTAGCTTTTACTCATTTTTGCTGGGAGCAGAAAGTAAGTAAGCCTCGATACTAAGCCTAGTTACTTCACGTTTTACTGTTTATCTTTCAGATTTGGAAGAATTCTTCCTATGTCCTAAGGGAGCTATTTTGCCATGTGAGCAGATGTCAACACAGAATAGAAAAAACTGCAAACATAAAATACTTTATGGAAATTAATAAATTTGTGTGACTTACTACACAATGTCCATTAGTTTTCTTCCTCTCTATAAGCTTCAGAGAGAAGGCAGACCTGTTGCAGTTGACTGTAACTAAAAGTTGTCCGTCATCTTTAGTTCATGCTGCATATTAATTCAGTCTGTGAGGATTACAGTTATTTCTTCACACACAGACTTCATATTTCACATGGGTGCGCTACGCACTGTTGATAATTGCACGTATCTTTTTTTTTTTTCCTATGCAACGTTAGTTTGAAATGCCCAAACAAATGCCTCTAATGGTGTGAGCTATAACTGTATGTATGTAAAAACTAGAAAGCATAAAGAAAGTAGGATCCTTTCTAAGCTAATTTTCATTCATATTGGGAAATGTCATAGCTAATGGGCATGGTTCCTCTAAATGCCAGTAGATGATCGATTTGCTTTAAGAAGCCCTATTGGTAAACTATTAAAGTGGGGTAGCTTATATGATGGTGTTTGTTTGCAATTTGCAGTTTCACGTGAGAGTGAAGAAAAGGTGATGTAAGCTTGTATTTTCATACATGGCGTGTCTTTAATGTTTTTCTTTCTATAAAATTCTTTCTAATGGCATTATTTTATAGGAATTGTGAAGAGAGTGGTTTTTGTGCTTGTGAGTTTGTAGCCGTTTCCAAGTGTTATCATTTAACTATATTGCTTAATTATGTTTTATTAGTTTTGTTGACTACTACTTTTCTTTTTTTAATATGAGGGTAGCAGCTAACGAGAAGTTACTCACATCTGCTTATATTTGTATCTTCAGTAAAACTTGTTATCTCCTGGGATGAAATATCAAAACTTGAGAAGACTTCCAATGTGATTCTGACAGAGAGCATTCATGTGTGCTCCCGTGGGGAAGATCACTATTTTTCCATGTTTTTGCACATTAGTGAAACATTCCTTCTCATGGAGCAGCTGGCAAACTATGCTGTTAGGAGACTTTTTGACAAGGAGACGTTTGAAAATGACCTAGTCCTTCATGACCCCCTGCAGATCACCAAGAGGTAATATATTAGTCTGTCTGCTCTGGGCCCAGTGCTTTTTTAGGCAAAGGGGAAGACAATCCTTGTCTCAAGGAGATATGTAAATGTCAGCAAAGCTGGTGTTCTCTTAAACAAGTGTCTTATTAAAATCTGGGATCAAAGCAATGTGAGGCATTGTAATTTATTGTTACTTTGCAGTATCAGAAGTCTATATGAAGGCAGGAAGTGATCAAACCTTCAGAGCTGGGCTTCAACTATAGGTTTTGTAGTAGTTTGTGTTTTTAAAAGGCGTTCTAGCAGCATTTACAATTAGAAAATCAAGAATGAAGCTGCGGTGTCTCCAAAGAGACCTGATGAGGAAGGAGGAGGTGGAGAATAAATCATTGAATACAGATGTGTAAATAATAACTGCATGGCTTTTCTGCCACTGGAGATGGGCGATAAAATCAATGAGTTGCAGATGGGTGCATGGCTTTCCTTATTTACGACAGTATTTTAGGCAGTGGGAAAGCTGTGTATGTAAGTAACCTGGTGGTTAGGGTCCTTCCTTCTCAAGGAAGGTGTGTGATTATTCCTTGTAGTAATTTTATGGTTTCTCTTCAGTTCTGGTTTCTGTTGAAGCAAATCTTGCCTTTTCCTCAGAGAGCTGTCCAAGTTCTCACTCAGATGTTCAGGTTTTGATCTGCGGACCACAGCTATTTACTGTGAAAAGTAACCAGGAAAAGCAAGTCTGTTGTTAGGTAATTTAAATTCACATAAAGGGACTAAATCTTTGTTGGAAACTGTTACCTATCTGCAAATCAGAAATTATGATAAAGCACTTTTTTAATAACTGTTCCTACTTAAAGCTCCATGCACCTATGATTTAAGAAAAAAAAAAAAAAAGCTATTTAGTTTTATAGGACACTGATAATGAAACCTGTTTTAGGTTGTATTTCTGGGGTAATTGATACTTCAGTTTGGTAGCAATGCTGGAGAGGGATGTTGCTCTACAACCAAAACATTGTTTCTGGCTGCAGTTGTCTGTGAAGATTTAGCCCATGGCAGATGTTTGCAACATGTGCTGCATTTCTATCTTATTAACCCTCTGGCAAGCCAAAACTTGCTTTAGGTTTAAATGGACTATTCTGGTGGGTGGGGAAACAGAGCAGATTAGGCTATTAGTATGTTTTTCTGCACTACCTGTAGGCCCTGACTCAGCAAAGTGCTTTACTGTGTAAGAACATGCTTGAATCTATTCCTGTTCAGTGATGTATTGAAGTATTTTGTTAAGTGGGTGTATATGGATAGGTGTGGTCCTGCCCTTTGTTGCCTCTTCAAGCAAAACATTGAACCCTCCAGATCAACCCTGTGATTATGAGAGAGCATGATGTTTTACTGTCTTTTTCCAAGGTGTTTTTAACTTTAGTATTTGTAAAGACACTTTAAACTTATTTAATTTTTCTTTTCTCTCTCCTACCCTGTTTTTTGTTTTGTTTTTAATCTAGAGGCCTAGAGAGCCGTGCCCACAGTGAGCAGTTTAGTGCATTCTTCAGGCTACCCAAGGAAGAGACCTTGAAGGAAGTTCATGAGTGCTTCTTATGGGTTCCTTTCAGTCATTACAACGCCCACGGGAAAATGTGCATTTCGGAAAACTACATCTGCTTTGCTAGCCAGGATGGCAGCCTGTGCAGTGTAATCATTCCATTAAGAGAGGTAATGCAAACTACAAGTCGGAGCAAGTTATACCAGAAGTTTTGCACTTGTATAGTTTAATGCCAGCTTAGCAGATTTTCATTAGAATCTGCTTACTTTACATGATGTCATACATTTCGCCCTACCTTGGATACTGCATGTAGGAATTCTGTTCGTAGAGTTATAGAACTGCTTTCATGTTTCAGCTTTCTTCCCTGTATCCTCTTTTCCTTTTCTGTTTACTCTGATTTCTGTAGCCGGGTACAGAATCCAAATTTTTTAATACTTTTTTTTTAAATGAAAAAGCTTATCCTTAATTCTTGAAGTTGAGTTAATGTGAGATTCTCAAGATAAAAAGTAAAGAATTGGAGAGGGTAGAGGATCTTGAAGATTAGTAACCGCTCTGCTCTTAGCTCAGTAGTGCAATTCTTTTTGCAGCAGTTGAGCAGTGTTGTCGGTTCAAAAGTCTGTAGGAAAATCCGTTAACAGTTGTCAGTGAACAAGTATCAATGCCATTACAGCTGATAGTCTCAACAGACTGAATAAGGACCATATTGTAAAGGGCACAGCATTCGTATTTCTACAGCGTACTATAGCTAGACTGTGGAATAACTTCTGGAAAAAAAACCCTTCTCCATCCCTCTCTTGACTTCATGTGATCTGGGACATTGCCATGTTTCAGTCTTCTGGTGTTAAAAGGTTTTCATCAGCACCCAGACGTATTTTAGAATAGCCTAAAAATTAACCAGGTTCTGTAATTGCTCTGTAATATCTCTACATACTCTGTGTACGTACTGCCTGACATAAGGCACCTGACACAGGGAGGTGAGCTGAGCTAATTTCAGCAATGCACTTGGTGTTCCCCGCCCAGACAAAGCAATTTATTTGATCGTCTGTAAGTAGCCCTGCAAACAATAGAGACTTCCATAACCTGTGAAAAACAAGAAGAGGCTGCGTTAAAGGAGCTGACTCTAAATTTGTTCCTGTGGATTGTCAGGCCCTCATTATTTGTTCTACAGTACTGCAGGGTTACTTTATTTTAGTGGTCTTTCGTTCTTTACCTGTAACAATGTAACAGCATCAGCAATGGCAGTCAGTCTAGCTATTCATGATTGTCTCACTTGTACTTGCATTATTCAAGTGTATTAACTGCTCTAATCGGGAGCTGTTCCATCATGGCAATTAAAATCAGCTCCAGCTGTCATGTGTTATGACAGCTGTCTTTGAAAGGGTATTCTCAGTGGAAATTCATTCTTGTGAAACTTGTTTCATTTGATTACTTGCAAAAGCCATGTTTTGTCTGCTTTTGGATGGTAAGAAAAAAAGTAACAGCTTCAGCAGGTAGAAGGAGGCAAGATTTTCAAATAAGCTCAGCACTCACAGCTGGGAAAACCTTCTCAAAGATTTTTGGTACTCTGGAAAATCTATCACATAATACTTATTACCTTGTGCTAAAATAGCTCCAGACCACTGAGCTTTGACAGTAGTGAGTTTGTTACTTGCATTACTAGTTCTGCTTGTGTGGTGCTTCATACTATTGTTTCATGTACACGTGTATGTTTAACAGGTTTTCTCTTTTAGAAGTAAGCTGGTAAAATTTCTTGCCTAATTTATGTATCCTTGCTTCCATAGGTCACAGGGGTGGATAAGGCAGATCCAGCCAACAGAGGAGTCAGCATTAGTACCAAAGGAAAAACAGCTTTTCGTTTCACGGAGGTTAGAGATTTTGAACAGCTTGTGGCAAAGCTCCGAATGAAATGCAATGCAACTTCAAGTCCACAACACATCATAAATACAGAGGTAACTGCTCTGCTAATTCTAATTTCTTAGTACCTGTTCCTAGAAATAAGACTGTGTAGTCTTACTAAGAGTTTATGTATCTTTGTCAGTGTTTTGCTGTGTAATGCAATATGTTTACATTTAAGCCTGAATCTAGACACAAGATGGGTAACAATGTCTGCTGTACTTCTAGATTTCAAGTCGTTTAAATATTTTTATTTTTTTCTCTTTAAAAAATATTCCCATCACTTGCCTTCAGACCCTCAACATTAAAACAAAAGTCCACCAGTCTGATGTAAAATTATGTGTTGCTGTGTCGGTTTTTGCCAGCTGACTATTTGACTCAGGAAGTTGATAGAATGATTGGAAGGTTGTTTCTAGATGTGAAGAAATCTGTATGTGTAGTTTCATGCATGAGAAATAAGAAAGCAATGAAAAAACATCCCTAACAAGCATTACTTACTATAGTTGCTCAATCTCTTCCCTGAAGATTTTCCCCTGAAAAAAAATTAAATACAATCAGCTGGAGTAGCCTCTAAAGTGACAGTTGTAAGAGTGGAGAAGCATACAAAGAAATGCCTTTTGGGAGAAAATAATCAGTGTATCAGCAAAATCTCCTACCTTGAAATTTTGATTCTTAAGGGTTAAAAGGCAAAAATGAGTAATAAAAGCAAGATAGTTTGATATCAGCAGAAATGCTCAGCTGATAAGGGTACAGCACAGCCCTGGGAGACCTGAGTGGTGAGGCCTGCTGCTCAGGGGCATTCCCTTTTAGATTACCTTATTTTGGGTTATATCTGCATTATATTGACATACCATGCTAAGTGATGTACCTCTGGTTTTAAGGTGTGGAAGTAAATAACTCGTGCCCGTATGAAAGAGCATGTGTTAAATAATGGTGCTACCGTTTTGGGTTCTTTTACTTTGTGTTCCATCACGTTTTGAAAAACAATCCAGGTTCTAATGCTGGTTTTTAAATGCTCAGCATTTATGCATAGTTCAGTATACGGCTCCATTTAAATGAATGTTTTTCTTTTGACTTCAGTGGTGATGGATGGTCAGGCCTCCCTATCTATTACAGTTCTCATTATGAATATTTTTCCTTTCATAATTAAGTTTTTGGCTGTAGAGATGGATTTTTTCCCAAGTGCAGCCTCCTGAAAGCCCAGCTGTGCAGATTAGGGATTGTTGGTTTTCATTTATTTTGGAAGTCTGTGTCTGGTACCTGTAACTTAATATCATAAACAATGATGGCCTAGAAGCAAAACGGTTACTGGTATCAGTGCTGCTTCTTGAAGCATTGTTTGGCATTTATAACTACCACTGTTAAATTTTTTTTTATTCAAGGTTGCAGCTAGTTCTGCCTCTGACAGTCCAAAGGATTTCGATGCGGGACCATCTAAGATGAGTCAGAGAGATAACAGCAAAACTGTCGGTACAGAAGCCCTAATGACTGTCTACCATCCTCAGGATGCTGAGAATCTAGACTCTAAAATGGTAAGGGATAGAATGGCCAACAGCTTTTGGAATCTAATTGAAAAGGACTGAAGTATATTCAAAATGTATTCTAGCAAGGCTGCTGATTTCCTCTGGGGCCTTGCCAGTCTTCTTTCATCTGCATTTTCTGTATTTGGAGTCCACAGGGTGCTTCTTCATGGCTCCATTCAATTTTCTGCTCATCTTGTTTAATAATGATGTGCCTTATCTTCATGGAGCTAATTCCTCCTGCTCTTCCACCCCTCAGGGAAGAGTTGGCTGTTTGTTTTATGATAGTGAACATGTTTCATATCTATCTGAACTGTCAAGATACAAAGTAACTACAAACTCTTTGGGAGCAAGGAGAATGTTATCAAGAAATTGACTTAATTTCTTCCTTGCTTCGTTCTTTTGCACTTGTGTCTAACAAAGTTATGCTCTGGAGAATGTTTCTTCAATTGTTTTTGCAGTAGGACATCCTATTTTTGCTTCTCCATACTGTGTGCAAGAAGACAGAAAGATTTTATTTTAAAATTAATTCTTTCAGCAGAACTGAGTAAACTAACATAAGGAATTTTTGATACTAGAAATATCAGAAAATGAACATCCTTTAGGCAGGAGAAAAGGGAATCCAGATTTTTGAGTTCTGCTTTTTATAGTAGATTGAACAAAAGTGGAAAAAATCTACTTTTCCTTTTGGCGCTTTTAATTGCTTTAACAATGTTAAATCTTACTGCTGCACACACAGAAAATGTAGTGGCAATGTTCACCTTGTCTCAGCCCTGGAGCCTTGCATGAGTTGGAGCACCTGATCATCAGTTGCTTTGCTTCAGAGAAATTGAATTGCATTTTAGGTGTAAAATCAAGAGTTTATTAGTAATCTTGTACTTTACAAAGGATCCATTTCACTGTTTCTACTGTCTCTGCCTCCTTCTACTCTGCAGGTAAAATGCCCATAACTTCAATGTTGTCCGAATGGGGAATTTTTGCCAGTTTTCATTCTGTGAAGCAGGTTTTACTTGCATGGCTGGTCCTACTGAGGTTCAGATGCATACACTCTTGTCTATGTTGATAGAAATTGCTAGTTTGTAAAAACATTCTATCTGATGGATAAATATTTGATTAAATGTAAAACCTATGTGGGCATAAATGTTTTCAGCTATTAGATCCCCTCCTTAATCCAACTGGACTTCATTCTGCTGCAAATTTTCCTCATTATTGGTTCTCTCCTAGTACTATTTGGAGCTCATGTAAATAAACTGAGGAAAGATTCAGAAACTGTGGGAGAATAATGACACTGATGTCATGCCATCCATCTGTGTGCTTTCCACCATTTGTAGCCATTCTGTTCCAAATCTGTCAACTAACATAATGCAACAAAGCATGATGAATCAAAAAAAGGAAGCAACCTGATTTGCCTGTTGAATTTCTGTGGGATATTATTTAATCTGTAACAGTTAGTACATTTTTATTGCTGTCAGCAAAGACCAGTTCATACAGATGTTGAAATCAAAGTATGTTAATTTATCAGAATAATTAAGCAGGTATCTGCGCTTTGCATGGAGTTGACTTTCCAAATAATCACTTACTTGATTTCAGTGCGCCATCATGGCCAATTACTTTTTCTCATAGTTTGTTTGTTAGAGCTCCCAAACTAGCACAGAGAAACCTGCCACCGCACATAAGCAATCTGAATCTTCTCTTCACCCTGTTTTTCCTGGTTGTCTTTTCTACTGCTTTGATTCAATTTCATCTTTTTTCCTTCTTCTATTGATTTACCCTTTACCAAGAAAATGTTACACTGTTTATCACAAAGCAGCAACAAAAAATGGGATATTTTAAAATTGGCCCAAGTTAGAATGAGCAGGTTGGTTTGTATGTATCATACAAACATATATATATATTCATATGGAAACAGCTGAAAAAGAATCTTACAAGAGGAAGTTTTAATGCACCTCTAATTTTTTGCCACAGGAATTATATCAAATGTTGAATTTTCTTATCCGTTATGGTGGCAATGCATTTTTGGAATGCCTCAGGAGAACTATGATGGCAGAATTTGTCTGCAGAGTTGCATCTTGCACTGGTTAGCTGTCTCACTGCTTTATCACTCTTCATTCACTCCCTTTAAGTCCCTAGTACTTCACGGTCCTTTGATAATAATGTAATTTTTGCTGATGTGGTGTCAAAGTTGCAAATAGTTCAATCTAGAGGTAACAAATAGGGCTGTCTACCTATTGATTTTTAAAAAAAAAAAAAGTTTAGCAGAATAGTGAACAATGAAACATAACAAATTGGTGGTGATGACTTAATTTAAAATGGAAATCCAGCCTGCCTACAGTTATTGCTATTTACAGGTTGGAATCATTCTCAAGTGGGAAGTAAGGAAAAAGTTGAACTTGGGAGTAGCTTGAAAAAGGTAAAAGGGAGTGATTGCTGTCTTAATACAGCAACAGGGGGGCTTCAAGTGAAGTTAGAAGGCGGCAGGTTTGTCTGGGTTCAGAAAGCAATTATTTGCAGGGAAATATCTGCTGCATGTTGTTAAGTTCAGAGAGATTGCCTCTGCTGAGGAGGTGCCTGTGCTTCTATTTGCTGGAGGATGAAGGAGGATTTTGCAGATGTTTGCTTGACCTTACTGTCCTGTGGCACTTGCTTTTGGTTTCTGTCAGATGGGATACTGGATTGGATTTACCTTTTGTCTGATCCAGTATTGACATTCTTGTAATAATATACTTTAAAGAATAGTAGGTCACGTAGGAGATTGCATTGTATGCCAGACTTACACTATGCACAGGTTAGACTTTGCTCTGATTTGCCTCAGCATTCATTTCAGGTATCAATATGGATGCCAGTGCTGCCATTTCCAGGTTATATATCAATATAACTGAGAGCAAAATTTCGTTCTGTTCTCTGAAAAATGAGGAAAATCTTTCAGTATACTTAACGCTTCTTGTCTTCTGCTTTTCATAGTTGAAAGAAAAAATGAAAGAACAGTCCTGGAACATTCTCTTTGTCGAACGTGGACACGGTGTCAGTATGTTTCGAACAAGGAAGACTCGAGACCTAGTTGTAAGAGGGATCCCAGAGGCATTAAGAGGAGAGCTCTGGCTACTCTTCTCAGGTATTGCATAGGAAGTATAATTGATTCATTTTGGGGATTCTACTGTATGGATGTTCTAGTTGCTGACTGAACATAGTCTGACAAAAAGTGCTCTTACCTCTGGCAATTTATCCAAATCTTTCTGAAGAAAGACACTTCAAAATGATGGAACAGGATAATTCTGTCTATTATTTTGTTTTGCAGTGATTCAAACTAAACCTGCATCTGCTTCTTTTACAACAAACTCAATTGAAAAATAACGATAAGAATACATGCCGCTCCAGGGGACAATCAGTTTCAGCAAAGCCTCTTTACTTGCTAAAAAGAAAGCATGTTTGTGGGACTGTGTTTCAATTGTTTTAAGCTTTCTGAGAGGATAGCGTTACCAGACACAAAAAAAAAAAAAAAGTTTTCCTGGGAGAGAATTTGGCCCGAGTTATCGGCAGCTCCTTGCTATACGCCGTTGCTTGGTTTAAAAAGTGAGATGTACAGGAATTGTGGACTTTCTTACACACATGGGATCTCTTGCCAAAGCTCTGAATGTGCTTTTGTGGCTTTCTTCTGTAGAACACACCTGTGTCAGAGCACTTGAGGAAATGGAGGCCCAGGGAATTAAGACACTGCTTTTACAACATCTCTGTGCGCTTTCTATTACCGTTCACTGAAACACTTAAAAAAGCCACTGACTTGATCAGGGTCATACAGGAAGCCTGTGTCAGATTCAGAAAATGAGCTGCAGATGTTGAGGAGCCACCCAGGACCTTATCCGCTAGCTGTACGCCCTGTGTTCCCCTGGGCAGAGCTTTCTGCTCTTGTAGAGGATCTGTTTATCATAACGAATGCATTTTATGCTCTTCATTCAGCCTACTGTATGGTAGTTCCTTTTGAGGACATATGAACATGGATTTATCTTTGCTAGTGTTCTTTGAGCGTTTACATAGGTATTTATGCTCCTGTTACCAGACCGATATCTTTGTCTTGGAAGGTGTTGACATAAAAGTTATGGAATTAATTAGGTAAATATCAGTCCTTTGCCTAGTTTTTCTAATCTGTTCCCAGCTCTACAAACGGAAAGGTTTTGTGTTTGCCAGAAAACTTGAGCAAAATTGTAGGTGAAAGGAAGCTCCCCACCCCAATGAAACAAAAAAGTAAGTCAAAATCAACTTTATAATGGAAAGCGACTTAGATTTCCTGCAAGTCTCATTTTATTTTGCTTTTCTGTTTTCATTTCAGAGTAATTCCATTAATTTCAGTAGAATTACTCTGATACGTTACTGCAGTAACATCTGGAGATTCATGAGGTACCTCAGTAGTCACCAAAAGTTTTTATACAAATTGCAGATGATCACGTAGATACTTTACTGGTGTTCTCTAATAATATGCAATACGATGTGTTGGCAGGTGCTGTAAATGATATGGCATCCAGCCCTGGTTATTACACTGAGTTGGTGGAAAAGTCCTTAGGAACGTGCACTTTAGCTACTGATGAAATTGAACGAGATTTACGTCGCTCCTTACCTGAGCATCCTGCTTTTCAAAGCGACACAGGAATTTCTGCACTCAGGAGAGTTCTTACAGCTTATGCGTACAGGAATCCCCAAATTGGATATTGTCAGGTACAGCAGTTTTGAGACTCTTAAATGTTGGTTGTCTAAATATTAGGTTATGATGGCAGTATAGTGGCACCTCCTAAATTCAATCACATAAATATGTAATGGTTCAGTGTATATATGTAATGTATATATATGTGTATATATATGTAATCTAATATGTAATGGCTCAGTGGTTCACTCACTTCGCTTATTTTATCCCACTATGTAACATGAGTTTTTACATTGTACTTGAATTTGTTGATAAATGCTGTCATGTCCACTTCATATATGCCTTTGTATTCTTACTAGGCTTTTAGCACTTAAAAATATTTTTATGTAGTTTAAATACTTTTTATTTAAATACTATTAAATACCTGTTTTTAATAATAGAGAGGTAAAAGTCATACTGGATACAGCTATAGGTTATCCTAGCATTCTAAAAACATGCTGTAAAGTGCTTTCAGAAATATAAATTTTAGCAAATGGCAACAGTTGTGTTTTATCATCTTTCCTCGTAAATGCTTCCTTTCCTGTTTAAATGTTACAGGCAATGAACATTTTGACGTCAGTACTTCTGCTGTATGCTAAAGAGGAGGAAGCATTCTGGCTTTTGGTTGCTGTGTGTGAAAGGATGCTACCCGATTATTTCAATCGTCGAATCATTGGTAACATCCGTCTGTCTTTTTATCTATCCAGAATTGAATGTAAATGATCATTCCTTAAGAACAAGTGTAAGGAATGAGCTGAAGGCTTGAACAGTGGAGAGAAACTGTTGCATTTGGCTCAGTATTGTGAGGTGGAAGATGGAAGTTACAGAGAACATCCCAAGACTCCTCCTTAAGAAGGAGTGGATATGATTTTCAGATCTTGTCATTACTCTAGGCGTAGCTCCTCAGGAAGTAGTCAGTTAGACTATTATATTGTTCTTTTGGAATTATAACTGCAGTTCATACTATTTATTTGAAACTTAGTCAGCTTAAGTAAAGGAAAAAGAGTTACTCTAAGTCCGGGCTTACTCTTTGATCTCATACTCAGTACTTGCAGGTGCATATGCCAGAAGAAAATTGGACATGAAGTTTCTCTCTAATTGCAAAGAGCGTGTGTCGGCTGTTAGGAGAATCATTGGAAGTAGCCATGCGCCCACAGAAGTGCTAACACACTTGACAGCATGCAGCAAGGCTCTGGATCCATGCAGAGCGTGCATAGCTTCCAGCATAGGGAACGAAGCCAGTGGCTCCATGCAGCTAGGCCTGTGTTCGCTTTTACAACGAAGTTGCATTAGGACAGGGGCTTGCTTTCTGGCCGGTGCTCCAAGGAAAGTATGCTTCTCTGTATTAAGATTTGGGTGGTGGTTTTGTTATCCTTTCCCTGCAGGTGCCTTGGTAGATCAGGCAGTGTTTGAGGAGCTCATCAGGGTTCATCTGCCTCAGTTGACAGACCACATGACGGACATGACTTTTTTCTCCTCGGTCTCTCTCTCCTGGTTCCTTACCCTTTTTATCAGTGTGCTGCCTATTGAAAGTGCAGTCAATGTGGTGGACTGTTTCTTCTATGATGGAATAAAGGCAATCTTGCAGCTGGGTCTTGCAGTGCTGGAATACAACATGGAGAAGTTGCTGACTTGTAAGGATGATGCAGAAGCCGTCACTGTTCTCAACAGGTATCAGTGTATCCGTTATTCTTATGGGCTGCGTAGCAGCTGCTGTAATTGCAAATAGATAAGTCATTCTGGGGCAGCTGAGAAGACATCTGCCCAAGACTTCCAAAGGCTTCAGAGGAATTAAGTGTTCATCTCGGGCCAAAATTCTGGGAGGGGTGGCTGGAAAGTGTGCCTGGATCCTCTGAAAATCCCATCCTCCATTGAAGTTCTTCTAAAACCATTGCCACTTTGTGTATTTTAAATTAAAAGCAATGTGTTTTTTGTCTGGAAAGTGTATCACTTAGAGAAGGTGGCTTTCCTTAATGACGAGGTAATCTAGAGCACACTAAGACTGTTCCAAACAGCTTGGGCATCAATTTACTGACGACATATTCTACAGCTCAGTTCTCGTAGTTTAGGCTACCGGCTCCTTGGCTGCTAATGGCTTAAAATAGAAATAGGACCAAAAAAAACCCGCGATGAGGACAATCATGACCAGATGTTTGTTCTATATTAACATTTGAAGAATAAATTCAAATATGCACCATAAAGTGCATTTTAAACTGATGAATTGCAAGCAAAACTTGCACGGTTTTTGCTTCGCTACCTAACTAAATTCTGTTGTTGCTGCTGTGATTGTGTATCATGGAGTATAAAAACAGCAAAATGACTGTGCTATGGGAGTCACCAAGTTATGACTGTTAAGAACTGATAATAAGAAGTTCCTTTTAGTGAGACTTTTAAATGTTGCATGTTTGAATAGGGTAGGAGGTACAGAATTCATGAGGAAAATGTAATTTTTATTATAAGAGACCATACAGCCTGGTATTTATTGTAAAACCTAGCTGTACTCATTTAAATATTTAACACTTAAAAAACCCCTAACAGTAAGAGCACATTCACCCAGTTTAAATATATTAAATTTTTAAATCTAGAAGTGTGGTGAAATTTTAATTTTCACTTGAACCAAACAAGCTGCTGTTTCCACTTGACACCCAAGATTTTGATGATTATTACGAACTCCTTTTGAACTCTTGCTTTCAACACTTTATCTGGCTGTAACACTTCTGTTGCACAGTTAATCCAGCCTGCAGCATGCTGGTATATTTAAAAAAGGATTACAGTAGTTTGCGTCTCCTCAAGAAAAAGCAAGCTATCAGTCCATAGATGCATGTTCCTCGTGTTGGCAGAGGAATTGGCTGGCCTTCATACTGGATCCGTTTAGGCTGGTTGTGTAGGTATGATGAATAGGTGCAGATCAGGCATGTCTTGGCTTATGCATCTGAGGGAATTACAGTTGCCTTGGTCACAGTTCAGGACAAGCCTCTTCTCTCCCAGTTATGTAGCACAACCTTGCCCGATGGATTAGAGAACCAGGGGAATGCCGAGTGGAAGGGACCTTGGCAAGTCTCTAGTCTAACTTCCCACTCAAAAGAGGATTACTGCTAGCACTAGATTACATCAGCCATGTTATTGTCTAGCTGGGTCTTAAACACTCCAAGGCTAGAAGCTCTACAACCTTCTCTGGGTAGCCAGTTCCCATGTTTGTGTATCTTTGTTACTATTACAGCATATTTATGCTACTCATGTTGATACTCTTTGCTATTTCCCATTCTCTGTGCACTTTTTCTTCAGCATATGCTGATGTTATCATTTTGCTGTGATAAACTGGTTCCTGCTGATTTCTCATGTGTTTGCTTTGTGCAGATTTTTTGACAGTGTCACTAACAAAGACAGTCCTTTGCCTCCAGCTGTGCAGCAGGGCTCCAACCTCAGCGATACAAAGAGTGACCATCCAAAAGTGGACATTACTGATTTGATTCGAGAGTCAAATGAAGTATGTGTTCTTGTGGGTATGTTTTCACATCCCATGCAGTGTTTACGTTGCATGGGCTACCTTAAGAATAGTGCAGCTGCATTGTACAATACTAGAGTACAAAATCTGTCTAGATTGGTAGAAATTGGGCTCTGTATTTTGTTGAGCCTCACTGACAACCTTATAGGTTATGCGATAGGTTTGGTGTTGTACTGTTTTGTTTTTTTAACTGCCTGGAATGTGCTTGCTAGGCTGTCCTGAGTGGAGTTCCCTAGCTTCATCACAGGTCGTGTATTGCCATCTCTCATTCACTTTATTAGTATGTCAACTAAATGACAAAGTACAGCAGAAACAGCCCTTGCATTTACTAATTTGGGACTGGTGAGTGCACATTGCAGATAGTGGTAACAGTTGACATAACAACCCGTGCAGGAAACTGTGTACTTGGGTAGGTTATTGTATGGGTTAAATGACTGGTAAGAGATGTGTTGGGTGAGGAAGACCAGTTATGATCTTTCAGCACTTTCTTTCAGTTTGCAAGTTTGATTTCTGCAGCACCTAGCTTTGCATTGGGGAGTAAGTAGGTCTGGCTTCTCCTTCTCCTTTTGTCCTCAGATTTTCATGAGGCGTTTCCTTCCTTGGCATGCTTTGTATCAGGGTATTGAGCCATTTGTAGATAGGTTTCTGCTCAGCCCACCTGAAATGAAAGGCAAGCTGAGAGAAAAGATTTGTTCACATTTTTTTTTTCTATTAGCTGGTTTCCTTTACCTATATGATACTTTTTTTTTTTTCCTTTTCTGATTCTCAGTCATATGTTTCTAGTGAAAGATCCACAATACATCTCTTTGGGAAAAATGTCCTGACCTTGACTCAGAAAAGATTAACTAAGTGTAATTTGTATAATTTAGGAACTGTCTCTTTTGATTTTTACTGAGAAGAGGGCTTTGCCTTTAGTGGGATGAACAAAGACAAGAATCAGAAATTCAAGTTCTCTTGAAGTGTCTTTATAGCATTGGGCTAATCATATAAAAAGTCTGGGCTTCTGCTATCAGTATTGTTCACAAGAATGTTATACTGAAGCTTCATGTTTGTAAAACGCTTTAAGATTCTTGTAAGAAGAGTTGCAAACTCTCATGGGTCTTTCTTGTCATGGTGAGATCTTATAGTGAGGGTGAATACTTGCAGAATAAAGAACAGAGATGGTAAATAATGAAGTGCTGTTTATTGCATTCTGCAATGTAAGCTTAAGCTTTCACAGAGGTGGAATTATTATTGAAAGACAAAGCAAAAGAAACTCTCTTCTTCCCCTGCCTTTGCAGGCAGGTGACTGGACCAAAGCAATAGCCTCTGATTTGGTACAGCTTTTGAACATTAATTTGGGCAGATCCTTGAACCTGAATCTCCCACTTCCAAGTTGACAGCCCTGTTCCTAAGCCCGTATCCCCATTTCTATCTCATAGCCCCTTTTTTGGATGCAAATTTTTATCTTCAGTTGAAACTGAATTTCTTCAGTGCTGGTAAGTGTCACAACGCCTTGTTTGAGAACTGCTGATACAAAGTGAGAGTCAATTTCCTGCTTCCCATTTTGACCAGACAGTTAATTTCAACACAGTTCTGTTCCCTTGAATGGTTTTATTTTCATATCACTGTTGAAATAAAATAAAACAAATTTTGAAATGGGAAGATTGCTGCAATGGAGAGTTGTCATTCTGCAGATAGGTCTAGTTACAAATCATGAATAAGTGAACACAGATGTTCTTTGTGATACTGTTGCTTCGCATGGATGTTCACAAGATAAATGAGATTAAGTGAAAAGATACGGAATTGAATTTAAAATGATGTTCAGTTTATGCCTTTATGACTCACACACAAATGCAAGACTCATTCTTTGGCAGTCTAATCAGGTATGAAGAAGTCATGTTTAACTAGTGAATGGAAGAATGTGTAACATTTTATCAAATCACACTAATTCAGAGTTAGATTATACATCTTGTTTATATTCTTACTGAGGCCATTGCACAATATCGGTGCCCAGAAGCCAGACCAGTGAATGAGTTATGATTCAGAGATGCAATTTCTCTCTGCTTCCTCTTTGTTCCAAGTCAGAAGTATGCTGATAGTGGTCTTCAGAGGAACACAGAAGTGCGGTTCTGGAAGAGAACTCCACAGGTCATCCAGTTCAGCACCCAGATCATCCTTGAAAAATATCTGATGTTGATGAAACTCTTCAACAAAAGAGAATCTGCAAAAGCTTTAGCCCATTGTAGGGTTTCTCTGCCCTTGTCAGAAAATATCCTAATATGCAGTATAGTTCCTCTTGGATGCTCATAAAGCACCATTGAGGACAGTCAGTTGCAGTTTTCTCTGCAGTTCCTTGTTGCTGTGAGGCTGCTGTTGTTCATCACTTACCCTTTCAACTCTGATCTTTTCTTTTTCTAGATTCAACATAACCAGTTCCTCTAACCTTTCCTCAGAGCTTACGTGCTCGGACTCTCTATGACCGTGTTGCAGTTTTTCATATCTTGTTTAAAGTGCATTGCTGAAAATGGGAACAAAACACACCGTGGAAAAACTTCGGAAAGTCCTGCCTAGTTTGGTCATTTATCACTTATTTGTTCTCAAAGTTTGGTATTAGAACCAGTTGCGCACATGGTGCGTGGTGATCATGGTTAGGCCACGTCTTGCTGGTTGCATGCGTTGCTGAAAAGTGTCAAAAACCTTACAGAAGTAAAGATGTATCCTATCCGCTGTTTCAGTTCTACACACTAGACTGAATTTCCTCATATGAGGAAATTAAATTGATTTCACATGATCTTGATAAAGAATGTTGGCCTGTTTTGATTTATCATATCTGTTTCTATTTAGATTTTAATTGCTTAATAATTTGTTCCATGATTTCTCTGGGAATTTGTTTCTAGTTTTTGCCTTCTATCCCACTTTTCTTTAAAGGTAAATGTATTTATTTTACTCCAATGCTCAGACACCTTCCCTGTCCTTCAGAAATTCCAGGGGTAGCTAGGAATGGTTCAGAAGTTACTTCAGCTAATTTCTAAAGTTCACTAGAGTGGACTTCAAGCCCTGACAACATACACGTCTTAGACTTTGCTACCCTGCAGTAGTAGTCACCATGTGATAGCAGAGATGGATATAGAGCAGACACGCGGTAAAATCCTTTCCTTTGTCTTCCCACACATTGAACTACTCCAGTTTCTTCTTTCTCCACCACTCTGTGAAACACCTACCCTTTTAAAAGTTACACTGTTTAGGGAGAATGTTGGTGCTCTAATAAATAATTTTTTGCTCAGAATTTCTGAGATCTTCCTTTGTGTC
This sequence comes from Platalea leucorodia, assembly GCF_965183815.1. Classification (NCBI taxonomy): domain Eukaryota; kingdom Metazoa; phylum Chordata; class Aves; order Pelecaniformes; family Threskiornithidae; genus Platalea; species Platalea leucorodia. The sequence continues at coordinate 16,865,998 of NC_138832.1, read as the reverse complement.
CATACCTGTATTGTACTTAGCTGCAAGAAAGACAAAAATATCTGCTTAGATGTGTCTAGCAACAGTTGATTTCATGGAACGATGCTTTTCTTCTTAGAGATACGGCGATATTCGATACGAGGATGTCGAGAGCATGCGCTGCAGGAACAGGCTTTATGTGATCCAAACGTTAGAAACTACGACCAAGCAGAATGTGGTGAGTGACATGGAAGAGCTAAACCCTTCCCTCTGATAAAATTCATTCCCTTTTGGAAAATTCTGAGAAGAGCTACGTTTTCCAGGGCCAAATATATAATTTTATATACTGAAATCCCTCTCATCTGCAGGGTGTCTGTTAACTGCGGTTTGGCCTGTGACATTTTCAGTCTGTGAATCGCAGCATGACCTTCTGGTCTCGTTACAAGTAACACCATCACGGACAACTTCTAAAGGCTGGCATATCTCTGACACTTTACATTGATTGGAACAGGCTGACCTGTATTTCTATCTGCTGCTGTTAAATTGTTAATGCATTTCTCTTGGAGGCATAGAGCACTGTAAAATGTCCACAGCGCTACAGTAAAGCAATTCATCTCCTGCATTTTTACTCTGGGAAGCAATCCCAAATGTCACTGAAGAGATTATTGTACTGCATTCAACAAGGGTTGCTTTTTGTCTGTGGTGTGTGTGGATGTCTGGTAATGCGTGCATGGTGTGGTAGCTCTTCAGCTGCCAATATCATCCTTTAAGTTCAGACTCCTGAATGAACGTGGAGGTTGCAAAGTGCTTCCTTTGGTTGCCTGTTTTCTTCAGGTGGCTCATTTCCAATAACTGATGATAATACTAGTCTATTTAACAAGCAGTGCTTCTTTCTGTAGTACATGTGGCTTGTAGCACTGGTTGTGCTAAGATGGTAACTTGTATTTCATTTTACAAAACGTACATATTGTGAAGATGGAGCCTGGTCTTGTAGCTAACTTTATTTTAAAAACCGGTGAACAATTTTTTTTTCATATTTAAAAAATGAGGATTCAGCTTCACTGTTGAGAGCTGAACATGCATTTGCCCATTATAAAGGAAGCTATATGTTATATCATTATAAATAATTGAGTTTTATGTCCTGGGTTTCATAGTGTAGGCTCCATGTACGCAAGTAATGTGACTGGCTTTAAGCACCATTTTTTGGGAGAAATTATTTCTTTCAGTCTATAATCTTCTGATTGCTTTTAAAAAGAAGTTCTATTCTTACTCCTAATTGTAACATGCCAAAATCTGGAATATTCAAATAGTGTCTTTTAATGTAAGGTTAAGTCTCCCATAACTTCATTCTACAGGCTTATTCCAAAGAGGGAAGACTCATTAATTAATTTTCTCTTAATTTTGTTTCAGCTACGTGTTGTGTCCCAGGAGGTAAAATTCAGTCCTAGTGATCTTGAAGAGCTTTATGAATTATTCAAGGTAATGTGCCATTTTCCTCACTTACCAAACATCCATCTTAATGGTGGACTGTGTTATGGATGTGAAACAGTTTTAACAAATTGAGGTAACAGCTAGATTCAACGTATGTTTTACATGTCAGCTTTAAATCAAATTACATAGTTAACTTCCTACATCTTTCACCCAGAGAGAGTTGTTGTTTCAGAAAATCTAACATTTTATCTTTCCTTTGCAGAAGGAGCACTTTCTTTCCTGTTACTGGAATGTAAATAGTCCTGTCTTGCAACATCATGATGCCAGTTTGCCGTATCTTGACCAGTATCGGATTGATTGCCAGCAATTCAGGGTTCTCTATCATCTCTTGAGCCCCTGGTCACACTGTGCAAACAGAGACTCGCTTGCATTGTGGACATTCAGACTGATGGATGAGAGCTCCGATTGCCTTATAAACTTCAAACAATTTGCCTGTGTTCTTGGTATGAGAACAACACATATATGTAGTACATTCACAAGGGAACTCCATCTTGAGAGTAGTCCTGGAGTGTGTCACCTGCACTATATACAGAGCCTAAGGAGACTAGCCTCTTAACTTAGGGTCAAATAGTCTGATTTTTATCACGTGACATTAAATGCAAAGAATGTTTAAATGGCGAGCCAAATGCTCGAAGTATATTTATAAGCTTGAGAGTGGGAGCTACACTATTTAGGTGAATGATAAAGCCTTTAAGTTATGGAATTGTGCTCTCATTTTCTTGTCTGTATTTCACCATGAAATAGCTGACACAAGGCTTTACAAACTAGTAACTTTCCTGAGCCTTTAATCCCCTGGGGAATAATCTCCTATTTGAGATTAAATTTGAATATGGCTTTACCATCAAAATATCGGAAAATGAGGAAATGGTATGATCTCATTGCCCAGCATGTTTGGTTGATGATAAATGCTTCCTCATACTAAGCCACCTCATGCACGGATCGTGCAAGATGACCAGTGGCTTATATCTGTAGGGAACTGAAAGTTTTCTTGACTTACTACTCTGTTCCTTTTATCTTGTTTTCAAAGTGGTATTGTTTGGTAAACAAAAATTTAAGGGAAAATGCCGAGAAGACACTAGTGCTATATTTCTTTGGTGTTGTGGTTTCATTTTAGTAAGTCATAGACATTATTAGTGTTCTTTCCTCAGCATAGGCAAACCCCAGGCTCAGCTGCAGGTGATACTGCCTTCCTTAAGCTCCATCTCTATTTATACTCCATGTAAGATAGGACACGTGTCCAGTTCCAACCTCCCTGGGTTGTATTTGTTTAAGATGGTGTTTTAGAGTTTGGTCCAGTTGAACAGACTGTCTTGCCTCTTTCCTCTAACAGATACCATGTATAATGGAAGTTTCACTGACAAACTCAAGCTTCTTTTTAAGTTGCACATCCCTCCAGGTAAGTGAGAGGTGGTGGCATTTGGGGAGGGCTGTTCCTGGCTTTTATCATCTTTGCATGTTTTTTTTTTCTTACCTTTACTTTTCTTCCTCTTGTCTCCAGTCCTGTCTGCAGTACAGTCTGATAGCTGTAATACAGATGTGTATTTCTTCTAGAGTGATGTGTTCCAATTTATTCATTTATTTATTGCAGCTTTTACTGAAGTAGAATCCCTAAGCCCTTCCAAAGGTGGTGATCTTTCAAAAGAAGAACTGATCCACTTCAGCCAACTCAGTGGTAAGCTCCAGAGTGTGAGGCTTTGCCTGTACAATATTAGAAGGAATCTATTAATTATCTTGTGAGAAATGAAAAAACTAGTAAAATGAAAACTAGTAAATCCAGTAAATCGTATCACTGTTAACAAGAATCCTCTGCAAAGATCTTCTGTAGATAGTTACATTTTCATAAAGTCGTGTAGAATTTATGGATAGCTGGTCTGGTGATTGAATTCAAAGGCCATGGGTGTTTACATGGAAATAGGGGAGTGTATTTGGTCAGCATTTCTCAGCATAGTAGGCAACCTGTTGCAGTGGTTGTTGAAGTGATGGCCATTTCACTTTTGCATTCAGGGCACAAAGGGATGATATTTCCTACCTCAGGAAATAAAATATCCAAATCGATAATTATTTTGAGGCACATAAGCAAGTGTTTCAAAATCCTTTGCTTCCATTTTAAACTAAGTAAACTGAAAAAGTTTTGTGGTGTCTAAGTTTATGGAGTTGATAAAATATTCTGTTTGGAAAGCTGTGTGGTTTTACTTCTTTGGAAGACAGATCCTTTTTGTTTTTTAAAAACTATCCAAAAGTACCTTATCTGTAATATATGGGTACTGTTCTCCCCACTGTTCAAGACATGGCCCATGAGCATTATGAAGATTGTTTGCTTGATATAAGTGACTGCAGTTTCTTTTGTGATCTCCAGCCTCATGGTGGCTTCTATTTTTATAGAAAGTATACAAATCTTACCATGTGGTTTCTTCTTGCCCTAATCTGTGCTGAGAACAGAGGGGTCGATGAGGGTCTTGCTCCTTAAGGAAGGGATTTTTGATAAAAGGAAATGAACCATTGGTTCTCCTTTCTCAGAGAAATAACTCACTCTTCTTTTTCTCCTCCTAAACTGTAGTTTCATCTGTTGGGGATAGTCTTGAAAGTGATTCTTTGAAGAGCAGCCCAGAAAAAGGTAAAGAATCCTGGAGACACATTTGGTAGTTTTGTGTCTTTTTGGGGAGCAGAGCTGGGGAAGTGTGTGGTGACAAAGTATGCTGAGTAACGGCATCTCTAGCATAGTGCTAAAATTATATCCGCTTTTATAAGTATAGTCCGGGGGGGGAGGGCGAGAGGGTGATGTAAACTCTGATCCTGTTTAGTCCTTGGCCCCACCACTCTGTTGAGAAGGAATGACATGGAAGATGCCAATTCTTTTGCTCATCATCCCTCACGGGAAGCTCTTAGTTCTTGTTTGTTCACTTCTTTCCCCCCCCTCCCCCCCCTTTTTGTCAAGTAGGGAAGGGGAAGGTTGATATTCAGGCATATCTGAAGCAATGGCAAGATGAACTTCTTAAAAAAGAAGAAAACATTAAGGATTTTCCAAGAATGAATCAGGTAAACTGAGTCTTATTTAAGTCTCTTTTTGACTGCTCTTTATCCTTTAAGTCCTATTAGTAGTTTTCTAAAGGATTTGTACGATCCCTTAAATTTCAGACCTTCACATTAATCATTAGACTGTGTTTTTTTTGAACTGCTGTGACTGTAAGCTTATGAAGAGAGGGACTTTCATACACACTTAGGTTTATCGGGGCTGTTCCACACCCATATTGTCCTTAGAGCAGTTGTTGTAGCAGGTGCCTAGCAGCAACAGGCACTGGATTGAGACCACAATGTGCAGTGCAACAGGACAGTTGTGTTGCTGTTCTCTGAATAGTCTCCTCTATATCTCTCTCTAGTCTCAGTTCATCCAGTTCTCAAAAACTCTGTACAATCTGTTCCATGGGGATCCCGAGGAGGAACTGTTATATCGGGCTATAGCAGTGGTTACCAGCCTCCTGCTGAAAATGGAAGAAGTTGGGAGAAGACTGCAGAGTCCCACATCACCAGTCAAAAGTCCCGTTGCGGTTATGGAGGTGCCTGCTGAAATCCCCAGAAAAGGGCAGGAGGAAAGCACCTCTGAGCAGACCGGAGGCAGTAGAGCACAGAGTTTGAGAGGGAACCATGAATGGTCTTTTGCCTTTGAACAGATTCTGGCATCCTTATTAAATGAGCCAGCCTTTGTGAGATTTTTTGAGAAACCTCATGACATAAAAGTTAAAATAGAGAGTGCTAAAAATTTACAACTTAAAGCGAGAACCAGAGTGTAATTTGTTTTAACTTTGACTCTGATTTAACCACATAAAGCGCTTACAAATGAAGGTTGTTACTATGGAAATTGAGTCTGGTGTTTACATAGGCAATGGAGTTTGAAGAGTTAGCTTTAAATATCAGATTACTGGTATGTAATGTAAATAAAAATAGTTTGAAGCACAATCACTTTCTTGCATTGTTCATAAGTTTCACTCCAAAAAAAGGACTGAATAATAAACTGTCTTTACCATGTTATTAAAATATGCAGCATTGCTTGCAAATACTGGATGTCACCTACTGCAAACCTATCTGAATGACAGCTGTTCCAGCGTGTGCTCTCCTGGTTCATTTCTATTACTGTGATAAAAGAAATGACTTCCAGCCATTTTCACTTAGAAGGAGTATCGACAGCTTAGAGGTTGTCCTCCAGGTTAGCTTAATTAGTTATTTCCAAACTTGCATGTGGACTGGGATCAAAGCAGGGTGAAGACTAAGAATAGAGGCTATGGTAGGCACAAGAGCATGAGGTCAGAGAAGAAAGTTGCCCTGCTCTCAGTTCTTCTGCTTTGGTGTTACCAATGGTCCTGGACTCTTGCAGATTCTAGCCCCTCGTTGGTAGTTTGCAGGCTGCATTCGCCCAGCCCACATCTCAGTGTTTGCAACAAACAACTGGTTTCCTGCTTTTCTAGCTCAGCCTATATATGAGTTCTCTTTCCCATTTTCATACCAATCCTACAATACAGGTGAAAAGGACGGAACCTTGTTTGGTCATCCAGGCTGCGCACGAACGCAAAAGCTAGTATAGATTGTTGAAATCAAGGGAAAGCAGCAGCTAAACCTGTCTGACCACGTCATTCGTCTTGCAAGAGGAGCCATTGTTGGCTTCTTAGGAGCATGTTGATGAAATGTATAATTTTGCTTGTGTTTGGAAAGCCCAAGCACAGACCGTCTTTAGCTGCTTCATAGTTAGCTGAATGCTGACTGTTGAACTGCTAGGGACAGATTGCAGTTGCTCCTTTGCCTACTCCAAGTCCACGCCTCGTCCTAGTACTTGTTCTTTCTTTTCTATAGCTCTCTGGATTTTTGCTGCTGTAATATTTTCTGTCTGCCAGGATTCATGGCAACAAATTCCTCTGGAATCTGACTTGAAATTTTTAATATATAAAAAAAATGATATAGTAAAGATGCTGTGGAGGCAAGCTCTGCCAGTGATAGTGCTGATAAATGTTGACCTTGAACCTTGGGTAGCTGGTGCTAGAATGGGTTTAGAGAAAGAGGGGAAGAGCTTGTATTTTAACAACAACAACAAAGTAAACTGTGACTCTCTGCTGAACTGTTTAAAAATGGCTGTTTCTAAAGCCTGTATGACAATCTTTCTCTGCAGAGCAGCACTATTTTTATACTGTGCATGTTTTTTGTAAAGAAGCAGAATGGGGATGGTATCATTCACTGAGGCTCTTCTTGCAATACTAATATGAATGAAGAACAGAAATGAAATTCTGACTTGTGTTGTAAGCACTTGATGAAATACCATCATTGCAATTGGTGTTAAAGTTCCCATGCTGCTTCTAAAGAGTACAGTTTTGATTAGGAGCAATGAATTTATGAATTATTTCTTCTACTCTCCCTCATACTCTCAGGTATTAATGTAAAATAAAGTTTTACTGAATGAACAGTAACTCCAAAAACTATATCATATATGTGAGAAATGAAGAAGCTTTTTCAGAAGCCTTCACAAAGTAATTACACTTGATACAATCTAATACTGATTTGTATTTTTATGCATAAAATATAAAAACTAATTTATCCATTCATATGGATATGTTTCTGAGGCAAAGTAGGGCAACACTGTGTTACTTTTAAAATGTATTTACTCACTGTTTTCCTAATGTTATTTTAGAAATACAAAGCAGATGATATTGTTGTTCTAGTCCAGGACGTACTCAGATAAGGTTTGCTTGGTGAGTAATTCTTCTGCAAATAGCCGTGCTGAAATGAAGGGAGCCCCATGAAAATAGATGCAGCTGCCTATCTGAAAAGGTTTTGTAGGTTTATGACGGATATTGTTAATTTCAAGAAGTAGTCAAGGCTATGAACTATTTGCCAAGCAAGGTAGCACAGAGATATGAGAGTCTTGAAACTCAATGACTTTTTTTGGTTGAGAGCCAAGATGTTAAGATCTAAGTACAGAAGACTGTACTGAAGGAACCTGCAAAATACAATAGCCTTGTGACCTTCTTGGTTTGGTTGCGCAAAACTGAGCACCTTTTTAAAATTCCATTTTCTATTAGTGTCAATCCAAGAGACTGTAGAGCCATTACCAATTATGCAGTAGCTCTTGTCAGCTATCATATCTATGTATAAAGGGAGATTACAAGCATACATACATACATATATATATATTTAAAAAAATAGATTTAAGGTGAGAAGTTAGGATATGTAGGGGAACACTAAGTTTTATTAACTGCAGGGATTTTCTGTTCAATTTGTTTATATTTTTTCCCAAAAAGGGTAATGTCTTTAAATCATTCCTGTAGTACGGCTGCAGGTTGATCCAGCAGGACTAAGTCAGAGCGGCCAGGCATCCAGCCTCAGCAGGAGCGAGGGTGGAGCAAGTTGCTTCCAGCAGGCTGGCAGCAATCAGGCAGCTGCCTAACTGGCAGGTTCTTCCTTTGGGAGCCTGCGGATCCCGGGCTGCTCCTTTGGGGAGATCTAGATGTAGCACGTGCCAGCTGTTTCCAAGGAGTGTGACCCAGAGGTGTGTTTGCTGGGCTGCTTCCACAGCGTGCCATAACACTGAGCGGCACTTAACGCTTTCCTTGTGACAGAGCAACTCTGGAGTTAGTGCCTAGCTCCTTTCCTTCCCTTTCCTCTTGTGGAGACAGGCTGGCTAACAAATACACGCGGGCTTAGCTGGGACCGGGGCAGCTAGAGCAACAGCAGCTCGTTCCCTCGCTTCAGTCCCAAAGGGTGGTGCCTTGACGTTAAAGCCCTGTACGATCAGGGACAGCGATCTCCATGCGAGACAGCTTTGTGGCCATCTGAAGTTCTCGGTGATGCAAAGATGAACGCAGCTTCACATCACGTCGCGTTAGGACGCTGCGGGCGTGCACGCGTCTGTTGCGGGAGGTCAGCTGCGGCGTGTAGCTGGGAAGTAAGCAGAAGTGCTAGCAAGGAGGCTGGCGATTGCAGAGCGTCTGATGCAGAATTACTCAGCTACTTCCCAAGGGGGGGACTTTCCATTCAAATTGTAACTTGGAAGTCTTTAGAAGTGTTTTTGAACTTTGAAGAGTTCATTCACCAACAGGAAGCAGCGCAGTTAAGTGAGTACTGATGTGTCATTGCACATATCTATGCTATTTTTTTTTTTTTTCTGTAACAGTTTTCATGAAGTTATCTGTCTTTTTTTTTGGTTCGGTCGTAGGACATAAATGAATGTGCATCATCCAGTACAAAATAGACAGTTGTAGGTAGGATTATAGATTGCTAAAACTAGTGATGCTGTTTATACTGTTTTAAAATTGCACTACCTGCTGCAGCGTCACCAGTGTGACTGGGCAGCTATGCCATGGTTCTTTACCCTGAAACGCTCTCAGTGGCTGCGAGCCTACGCTGCACAGTCCTTTCTAGTGGCTGGGCCGTGAGTATTGTTGCTATGCACGTAGGATGCCTTTTGTCCAAGGGAATCGTTAGCCCAGGGGGACGCCAGCAGAGCTGCCACGTTCCCTCGGGCTTGCAATAGAGCGTGCTGCTCGGGGAGCCGGGCGCCGTTCCCTGCGCTCCAGGCGAGGAGCTGGCTGCTTGACCGCTTTGTGCGCCGAGTTCAGGGCTTGAACGCGCGAGGTGAGGGCATAGCTCAACTAACAGTAATAAAACTACAGGCCCTTTCCACCGTGGGGGAGACCTGCTTGTAATTCCACCAGTAGCATTTCCCGGGACACGGAAATGGTCGCTGCCGTGTGATTCAGAAAAAGCACTCTGTGTTTCCGTCCATTCTTAAGACAAGCCACTTGTTCATCACTCCAATGGCTAGATAATAATGTATTTTTAGAAGAGTTTGCTACCATACTGACTAAGAAAGAGCCGTGTGTTGATTTTATTAGAAATTTCTCATCCAGTTGTACCATACAAGGTTCTTGATTGCGATTGCAGTTGTTATCTGGACTAAAACAAATATTTCAATTTGTTTCCAGAAGAACAGGCTATTTGTCTTTTTTGCTATAGCTTTGTCACTTTACCAAGAAGGCAACACGTTTGTGTTGGCAGGTTGGATTTTTATACAATGTATTGTATGCAGACGTACTGTAAGACAAATGGGATGTTAAATAAAAATTTGTTTCACTTAAAATAAAAATATCTGTGTTTGAGGCACTATTATTTCTCGTGATGGACTGTTGCAGAAGTTCCTTCAAGAGCATTGCCACGTTTAGTGCTTCCCAAAGCAAGGACCAAGCCAGAAACCACGCTGGGACGCCAGCCTCCCCAGAACCGGAGGAAAAATGAAGAGGAGACCTAGATTTTGAAGCCTGGGACTAATTTAGCCTTGCATAGTGCCTAAGCTTGCTTCAGTGCCAAGACGGCAAGTGAGTTAGCACAGGAAGAGTACCATTACTTGTTTTTTTTAAATCCAAATTAAAACATTTAATTGGAGAGGGACTTTTTACAAGGGCATGTAGTGATAGGACAAGGGGTAACGGTTTGTAAAGTGAAAGAGGGTAGACTTGGATTAGATATAAGGAAGACATTCTTCACCAGGAGGGTGGTGAGGCACTGGAAGAGGTTGCCCAGGGAAGCTGTGGGTGCCCCCTCCCTGGAAGCGTTCAAGGCCAGGCTGGATGGGGCTGTGAGCAACCTGGTCTGGTGGAAGGTGTCCCTGCCCATGGCAGGGGGGCTGGAAACATGATCTTTAAGGTCCCCTCCAACCCAAACCATTCTGTGATTCTATGATTTACAACGTGCAGACATGTCTACACCGACTCTGATGCCTTGTTCTTTCTAATTTATGCGTTGCCCCTATTGCTTCTGGCACTGGTCATGGGCATCCCAGTCTCCGTCTCGAGCCCCGTCCCTTCAGCTGTTTGTACACGTGCATACGCGACGGCTGCTGCTCTTGTGCCTCCTGGAGAGCAAGGAGCAGGTTCTGACCCCCAACGGACCCGTACCACCCAGGGAATAACAGCAGCACGTAGTGTGTAAGAGGTCTTACAAGTAGCATTTTATTTCTTCTCTTTTTTTTAATTTTAAAATACTATGTACAACCTGTTTAAAGCTTGTCAAAATGCACGGGCTCCCTTTCAATGGAGCTGTGCACGGACATAGATTCAAGACAAGAATAAAATCTTTACTGTTCATCTTCATAAGACACTTCCTTTTTCCCATTACAAAATACTTTTAAGAATAGTAACATTTATAAATGTATCTATATTCAACATCATATAAAATAAACCAAGATTTATACTCAATTCTAAGCTTTTTTCTTATTTTTTTTTTTTTACACAGAGTATATACAATATATACAGTCACTTTTCATTGTGTTTGTCAAACCAGCCTGATTATACCCACCAGGCTTTAGCTTATATGTACAAATATGCTAAAAGTGCAAGACTTTATTAATTAAAGCTGCCTGTGTTTTCAGAGGTCTGGAATTGTGTGGCCTATATATATATTTTCATATATAGATATACACGCACATACATACATATGTATATTAAAAATACATATATTGGCATATCTATATATATATATAGAGAGAGTATATCGGTGCTGTGTACTAGAAAGCCTCAGAACATAAATGAGTAATAGGTCGCCACCGACCCTGGAGCCTAACCCCGGCACCTAACCCCGGCACAGGCGGCATCAGTCACCTTCCTACGCTCCGCTTGTCACAACAAGTCACGCTTGTGTTTTCGTGTAGGCACCCTGTGACCCAAACCTACCAGCAACCCTCAATTCCAAATGGGTCCCAAAAACACAGGTCATAGCTAACACCGAGGTAAACAAGTACAAACCAACCTGAATAGAGAGATTTAGTTATTCATATATTTTTTTTGAGAGTGAGTGACAATATAAGGCAAAAATCCCATGGCCCTGATGCAGCCTTCCCCCGGCCTGGAGGCAGACTGAGGAGGGACCAAGCAAGCCCCAAAAAGGGACTGTGGGATTTTGTCCTTGTCTGGAAAACACGGCTCTACCCGTGAGGCGGCGCCTGGGACCGCGCAGCCACCCAGTGGGGGGGGGCATGTGATAAAGTGCGTTTTAGGTCTCTTATTTCAGCAAGGCCAATCTTACATGTAAACATCCTTGCACACCTCCTGTGCTCCTCGCTGAGAGGCTGCGAGCGGGGGCGGCGGTGCCACCCCCGTGCCCGCCCCGTCCGTGCAGCCCAGCGCTGCCATCAGAAGGGCTGTGCCCATGGCACAGCCCCGTCCGGCACAACCACCGCCCCCCACCCCCCAAACCCCTTCTCAACCCGCTTTTGGGGGACTTGCTTTCAAAGCCACAGCAATGCCAGAAAACTGCTCTGCCTTGGCTACCTCCCTACCAAGCCCTGTTTAAAAAAAAACCACCCCTCCAAGCCCCTGACCCCAACCACCACCACCTCCGAGAGACATTTGAGCGCTACCTGCCACGTCTGGGCTCACGTACGGTGATGGGACACTGCAGAACAGCAGTGGTGGTGTGTTGGGACGATGCAGGTTTAATGGGCAGGACAGGGAAATGCCCAGCCTTTCCCTCCTGCCAGCCCCACCGGGCCACAAATCGCGTACAATGGTGGAGCCCTAATGTACGTGTGTGTTTGCCTCCCCACTACCAGTATGTGCCAAGGCGGGGGGGGAGAACAAACAACCCCCAAAAATACAGCAACCCCTCCTGCCCCAACCTCATGAGCAACCCTGCTGTCTTGGGATGGGGAGGGGGGACCCTAAAAGTAATAGTGCTTTAAAAAAAATAATAAAAAAAAAAAAAATTATTTCCTACCTCAAAGGCTCTGTGCTGGCCCAGCACAAACCGCCTGGGGCAGGACAGACCCCATGCTCTCCCCAGGCCCTGGGCTCTAAGAGCCGAGGGTTGAGGCTGTATTATTTCAGCTCCAGATCGTAGCGCAAAGGCAGGTGCTCCACGTCCCACTGCCAGCGGTGAGGCGGCCCCGGCCCATGGCTCTCCTGGAGCCACCATGACTTGTAGGGGTTTGAAATGGGGGGGCCAGTTCAGGCTGTGCCCAAAAGCAGCTGCCCAGCCACCCCGGTGCCCGGAGGCTGCCTGTGCCGGCACTCGCAAGGCACTAGCCCCGATATTGCAACCCTGGGGGTAAGGGCTGCTGGGCACCTCCTCGTCTCCATGCTATGGCCCACTGTGCTCCCCCAAACCCTGCTCATGGCCGGGAGGCTGCACCTCCCCTCCGCCTGCTCTGCAACCCGCAACCCGTCACCGCTGGCATCCCTGGGAGGTGTGCGCCCGAACGCCCCAGCCAAAGCCAACCCATGCCACTGCTTTTGCCAAGGGAGGGGCCCTGCGGGAAGCCGGGGCTCGCACAGCTTTTGTTCGCGTGCCCACCCCTGCCCCAGCCGAAACATCAAAGCAGCCTTGCACCAGCCCCACGAAAGCTTGCAGCCGCACCCTGCTCCGGCCGCCTGTGCTCCCACCACCACCCTGGGCAACGCGGCACAACAAAACCCCAGCCCTTTCTGCAAAAAAAAAAAAAAACCACCAACAAAAAAAAAACCCTGCAGGTGGGAAACAGCCCCTTGTGCAACAGGGCCGGGGCACGGCCGGGGCAGGCGGTGAATCACGCTGCACCCTGCCAGGCAGCAGCAAGGCTGCAGCCAAAACCATGTCTGGGGCAGGTCTGTCACGCTCCCGTTCCATTCCGGAGCGTTCCGGGAAACTCAGGCTGCCGCAACCTGTTTCAGTCAGGCTGAAACACTCGGGTTTTTCTGCCCCCGTGCGACCGCTCACGCCTGGCCCCAAAGCTAACGAAATCCTCCCAGCGCAGGAAGTGTGTGTGCCTGGTGGGGGAGAGCAAGCTAGCTAGCTATAGGTATAGCTATAGCTACAGCATTAGCTATCTCTAGCTATAGATATATTTAGCATTAGCTATATCAATTTTTGTTTTTACATGCTAACTTTCCCACTCCCCCCTTTTCTTGGGGATTGCTTGGGGTTGCTCGTGCCAAAGGCCCCTCCATCAGCGAGCACCAGCATCCAGCTGCTGCGGAGGTGGTGCAAAGAGCCAAGAAAGCAGCTTGCACAAGAATAAAAGCAAACAAATGCAAAAAAAAAAAAGGCCAAAAAAAGTGCGCTTTGCTTGGATTCAACAGAGGTTACAGACCAACCTGACCCTAAACCTTGCTCTGACTGCCAGATGGAGCTTTGCTTCTAGACGGATCTGGTCCTAACTAATAATTGTCTTGCAAAGCTTATAGTAATGGCTTATCTCATCTCCTACGTTTGAGCTCTAACAGTGCCCAAAGTTAGTACTCAGCTACTAATGCTTCAAAAATGTACATTTGCATTTTTCCTTTGGAAAGACACAAACAGTAGGGACACTTAATTATACACCCACTGAGGAATAAACTGATTTTTCAATTCATAAATATAAACTTATAGTTAAAAAGTGACAATTTACAAAAATACAATTTATTGCTGACCCTACGGGCTTGTAACGTCACTTGTGTCATTGTGATCATACGTTTCAGGTTTGCCAAATTGAAACATAACCCAGCAAAACCACAAAGTTTGCTGTCATATGCTGTTCTATGCTTGCTTGTTTGTTTGTTTTCATGTATAGAAACATATACAACTACATCACTTGAAACAAAACCACCAAAAAAAGAACAAGTAAGGATTCTTTGTCTGTAACCTGAAAAATATTTGGCTACAGGGAGTAAAAACCATATAAATTTATCTGCACTTGTTAACCAAAATAAAACATGACAAATATCTTACTAGCTGCGATGTGAGCTGGTATAACAACAGTAAGAAATTCAGGCAAAAGTGGTGTTATGTGAATTAGCAGCATTATCCAATCTCCTGGAAAACAAAAAAATTGCGGGACTGAGGTATAGAGAAAAGGAAAAAAAATCCACAATGGACCTACTACAGCGAAACGAGTTATGTACATGGTAACCCAACGGCGTCCTGCGGACCGGTACAGTCTGTGTATGTGCTCCAAACACTGGGCTTAAATTCACAGTGACTTTCAGCATTGAATGAAAAGGGTTTGCTCCGTTGCAAAGCAATCTTTGTGGCAACCTGATAAATAACCTCCCTGCAGCCAGAAAGCCATCGCCTTCCAGTTGTACTGCTCTGCTGGGCAAGAGCACGTACGGCTGCCCGAGCAGCATCACGGACCGGCTGCGTGGAAATCCCAACCGACGAGGTGCCCCCGGAGCCGTCCGTCCCCAGCGGGGACTGTCCCTCCAGCCACCACCTTCCCCGTGGGGCCCGACCTCACCCGTCCCGGGCTCTGACGGCGTCGTCCTCCCCTCCGCGTGTGCCCGGGGCACCGAGCGGCTGCAGCCAAGGTGGTCCCTGCCTCCCGGACCCGGCGTTCAGGGCAGCTGCATCTCGGGCAGGTCGGGCAGGTTGCAGGCCTGGCCCTGCGCGTGGCGGCTCTGCTGCTGCGGGTGGAGGAAGTAGCTCAGGGGGTTCTGCTGCGGCGGGTGGGGGGGCTGGAAAATGCGCTGTGTCGGACCCCCGGGCACCGGCTCAGGACCTTGCATCTGTCGGGAGACACAAATCCGACAAGTCAGACCTGCCCTATCGCCCATCCGCTCCCTCTCTTGATGCAGGGCTGATGCTGAGGCTCGTACCTGGGAGTGCAAGTACCAAATCCTAAAGGAACCTCTATCCATCGAGGGGACAAGTTGTGGACAAGCGGCTCAGGATGCTGGTGCTACCAGCACGACTAACAATGCCTGGAGAGTACAGAGGGGAAGCAGGACTCATCCATCCTACCAACCCCACAGGGAGCCCAGCAGGAATGGAGACTTTCAAAAGCTACTTGGTTGCGAGGTAAAATCTGCAGGATGTCCAACATGGAAAGGATCTTCAGGCAACCAATGAAGAGGTTGTAGAGCAACCTTGTCCATGTACCACCCCATGGCTGGCACCCCAAAGATGTGGAGTTGCTGGTTCACCCCCTGTTAAAGGCACTGTGGCACCGAAGTCGGGTTTTCTGTTGCCCTGGAGCTATTTATCTCCCCCAGCATCATCGCTCTGCTGTCCATATTGCTAGTCCTCAGGACCTCGGTGCAGCCCGTGAGCACACATACCCAAAGTGGGGACAGCTCATGTCCACATTTGCTGACAGCGATTCATTTCTTACTCTAAATCCAGTCCTGCTGCATGACTACTTTCAGCTGTACCTACGCCTCCTGCTTTGTTTTCGACCGTCTTTGCCTGGAGGACCGTAACTTACCTCTACCAACCAGGCAAGTCTTGGAGAGTGTATTAATTACTAATTAATTATTAGTTTCGACAACCCCTCTCCTTGGCAGCATCACTGGTTTGGCGTGCACTGATGAAGCTGTGCTTTTAAAAAACCTGTATCAACTTCTCCAGAGATTTGTGTTGTGAAACACCCATTTATTGAAAGAAAGCAGTGATGGGAACTGATAAAAACCTTGCTATGCTGAGACGTAACAGCAAGAGGCATGTTTTCAAAAGAGCTTATCCCTTATCATGTTTCACATCTACAGCAAGGTTCCCACCAGAGCTCCTCTGGATGACAAGCTGTGTTTGAAAAATTGGATATTTCTTCTGGACACTAAGGGATAACCGAGTTCATTGGAAAATATGGCCTTGAACAGGTGCAGAGCCAGCCTGGAAAGGCTGAGCACTTGGGTACGTGCAGATCCAATGGGCCTGGAGGATGTGCAAGTGCACTGACCAGGTTTGATTAGCCAGGTAAGCCCCCAGAAAAACAACCCAACCCCAAAGCCGTCCCTGTGCATCCTCACAAACCTACTCCCGCTCCATTACCTGAAGGTAGAGACGGTGCTGCTGAACCTGTTGCTGTGGCCACTGGTGGAGATGAACCGGTGTGTTTGTTTGGTGGGGTGTGAAGCTGGTGTGTGGGATCATCAGAGACGGGGAGAAAACGGGCGATGGGGCTGGAGGTCGGACAGTGCTACAGGTAATCGGTTGCATCTGTATTGGGGGAGGCAAGATCTGCTGCTCTGCAACGAATCTGCCATGAGGAGGAAAATAAGGTGTGAGGACCCAAACCCAGACCCACCACCGGAGCAGCCCTGGGGAGCCCAAGTGCTGCAGGAACCAGACTGGAGCAGGGTTTGTCAAACCATGCAGAGCCTGGCGACAGCAAGCCCCAGATTTCCCCCTCCCCATCAAGCATGGACTGGAACTGCAGACAATTAAGGTTTTTAAGGCTGTACATCTCCTCCATGACTTGATTAGGTGTTTTAAGCTTTGCAAAAGCCAGAAAATGGTCAAAAATATTTTTTTCAAAGCATTTTAGTTACCATAAAGTTCTTTGTAATTAAAAAATATTCTCATTACTTTTTCTCCTAACCAGCTGACCTTTTGCTTCTTCTAAGACTGAGACTGTTTGTGTTTGCGTGATCACGTACGAGTTTTTCAAAGTAATTTTCAGCGCCATAAAGTGCCCTGCTAAAACACTGCATGAAAACAAGGGCCAGCAAAGACTCACTTTCCTTGCTGCCTGCTGGCACTGCTCTGCGTGGACTGGCCACTGCCGTTGGCGGCGGGCATCATGGCTTGGATAGACTGATCCAACAGCATCCTGCGGTGGAGGAAAAACAGGGGACCATCTGAGAAGGGAGAGGTCCAAACTCCTGACTGTCAGTCTGTAGAAACGAATCCCTGAAAATCCTCCCTGAAAGCATGCAAACCATCACCCTGAAAAAGCTAATGAAATAGGATGCTTATTATCACCTTGTCTAACGCACTTGCAGAGGTGAGCTGAAATTTGCTAAATCTCTCATGTAAGAAATATGTTTTATAGATGGTGAGACCTCTAGGGTTTATCTTTTTTCTTTACACAATATTTTGAAATGGCTGGATCCTGGAGGCAGTTTCTGAAGATACCTCCCTGAAAGGTGGGTGAATAGTTCGGGGCAGTTGTATATGTTTTATACACCGTTTCCAGCATTGTATAAAAGAAAAATGGCTTTGCAACGGCTCTTGTCCTGGCTAGAGAAAAGACACTCTGGAGCTTCAGAGCAAGCAGACACAGGTTTGGGAAAGGCTGTCCCTGCTAGTTTTTCCTGTTCAGTCCCTCTGACAGCAACAGATGTCCAAAGGTTACTGAGCTACATGGACAATTTATGGAAATACGGAGAGAAAAGGATTTCAGGCCCCTGAGGGTACGGCACAGTGTGCACAGCACCCTGCTTGCACACCCAGCGGGCCCACCACTGACCCAGAGCTCTGCAGGAGGGAACATCCCTACGCCGCTGCTGTGGCACCCAGCGACCATCTCCCCCTGAGCCCAGATGTGCCTGCCCTCCCCATCACCCGCTATTGCTATTTTTTATCACCGCCATCAGGACAGTGCCAGCAGGGCTGCGCTCCTACCTGAGGCTCCTGTCCTGGCCGTAGTCAGGCTGCGGTTGCCTTTCGCCGCCATCAGTTGGCATCTGTGCAGCCACTGTAATGGGATGCGTTTGCGAAAACACCATGGGGTTGTTGTAGAGGGGCACTGAAATGCTCGTCTGCCCTGGCAGACATGTTTGCTGGGCTTGGTTTCCTCTCATTAGGTGCTGCTGCTGCTGCTGTACCTGAAATGAAGAGAGATACCCACGTAAATTTTTGAAGCTCCCTAACAGAAGGCTAAAGTAACTGCTTCCAGTACGCAGATGGGAAAAGGAGAAGGAACAGTAGGATTCTCTCCCTGAACACAGCAATAGGAACAGTGTAACTATTCAGGACAACCAACCTGTTTGCATTTATTGCCCCTGCACGGCAGGTGCTGGGATCCCCAGTGGCAGGAGCAGATGGTCTCTTGGGAAATCAGAGTACAAGGGTAAGGGCACGCAAGGCTCGAGGGAGAAGAGACCACCTCAGAGGGGAGAAGGAGTGCAAATCTGAAGTCCCCAAGGAAAGCATCTCACCCGTCCTTTAAAGCAGTAGTTTTGGTCTTTTTTGCTTTTGGACACCTCAATTCTTTCCCAAAGAAAAGTGATCATCTATAGTGGATTTAGGTCTAGTGCTGACAAACGTGTTTTTCAAAGCTGCCTTCCAAGACTTCTCAGGCAGAAGAAAATTAATCTTTTAAAATGATGCCTCCTTCCCCATGTTACAAAGTCACAGCTCTCACTGGCTACGAACCACCACCATGTTGCAATCGCAAACAGAAGTGAATGAGAGCCCAAACCTCCCACTCAGTTCCTCTCCGGTCACCAGGACCACTCCAGCGGTCCCCAGGGTTTAGTGCTTTTAGGCTATCTGGCTTTCATTTTTACAGTCGAATGACATCATTTGCAACTGACTCTCGACACAAATTTCATAATGCCAGCTACGCAGTAAAACCAGCACAGAGGAGATGTGCGGGACCACGGGGAAGGGGGACATGGCAGACAAGTATTTAAAAAGCCAGGAAAGGGGATGATGAAGACAATGAAGCAGCCGGCAACCTGGGCGGCCGTGCCGCAGGGATCCCTGAGGAATTGGCGCGGTGACGGCAGGTGGGTGCCGCAGTAGTGCTTCATCCCCAAAAGGCCTTGCTGTTGTGACTTCTTGGCTGTGGTCTGCCTGGGCGTCCCCGGCGGCGGCGGCGGCCTCCTGGGGATCGGGTGCTGCACGTTGTTAAAGACGACAGGGATCGGCTGCTGCATCAACATCTTTAAATAATAGAGACACATGAGTTGTTGCAGCTCATACGGTGGTTGTACTGCCTGGGAGATACCGTCTCCGGCTCCCAGGCTGTCTCTACCAACATATATAACACTGCAGCAGCCACATCTCTGAATCCAGGGGCAAAGTGAACCATGAATAACAGAAAATCAAATGTTAGCTTGTGCCCAAGTATTTATTCAGAGCCACGACCATTCCAGCTCCATTACGCCCGTTGCATTTTGCAGGAATGGCACTGGGGATCCAGCAGCACTAACCAGCCACCGAACCGCCAAGGTTTTTGTGCAGGGGGGACTTTGGATTAGCTTGGGATTGTTTTTTTCTAACTCATGAAAATTACTGATTCAATACTTAAGCAGATACTGATGCCACTCATCTCTCGGGAGACACTGCTCCCACATCTGAGACCAAACTACCAATTTATCCAGAGCTCATTTCTAAATGCTTTTGCCACTGATCTGCATGCTCAAAGGAAAAGCAAATGGTTTGTGGGTTTGGGACCCCCGGGGGCAGCGGGTACCTGCAGGTTGGAGTCCTGCACTAGCTGGAGCTGCTCCTTGATGACATGGAGCTCTTCTTGCTGCGTCTTGATGTCAGCTTGCAGTATGCGGGTCCTCTCCTCCAGCTGCTCTTTCAGCTGATGCATCATCCCCAGCTGGGTTGGGAAATGGTACACTGGCTGCGGAGGACAGAGAGCACGATCATGGGGTAAGACCACTCCTGCTACTCACATTCATAGTCATGCTGGCTTCAGAAAAACAACCGCTTTTCAGCTTTTGCCATAGAAAATGTGATGCTGACAAAAAAATGGCAATTGCGTGTTTAACCAAACTACCACTGTACTTCCAGAGCAGCAGCACAACTGGCTCATACTCAGTGCCTCCCTCCAGGTCTTGGTCTGTTAAATTTCTGCGCAGAGGTAGCGTCTGTGCACGGACTCCCCTGTCCCTTCAGCGTGACACCCTGCTGATTTCGGACCACTTGTGCTTTGTGGCAGACACTGCGTGCTAACCCTCGCCACACCTCCAGGCTGGGCTTTCCGTTGTGCTGCTGATTATATTTGCCAAATGCCAGGCCCAAGTTAGGTTGTAATCCCACCCTGGGACCCATCCTTCACACCTAAGTTGGCAGTTTTCAATCCCTGTATTATAGGCCGAGTGTTTACTACACAGACCTCAAAGCTCTGCGAGGATGGGCCTCATAGTTACGGTTTATGACTCCCACATTTTTCTTGTGTTTTTTTCTCTTTTTCTGGCCTAACTCAAACCTTCCACGACATCCCCTTCCTCTACCAGGGCAATAAAACTCTTCAGCACCATATCAGCCTGCAGTTAGTTGCCAGCAATTCAGAGATGAGCATTCAGCAGCCCCCAATGACAAGTGTAAACCTTCTTCTAAGCTATTTCCTTGGGTGTTCCTACCTGCTGTCTCCTCGCTGAAATAAGCGGTTGCAATAATTTGGTTGCACGTAAATCTCAGTAACAGCAACAGAAGGGGCACTGAAACCTTGCCCCCACACTGGGACCAGCCAGCAAGGAGGTAAGAGCAGTGAACCGAGTTTGCCTCGCTGACTGGCCATACCAGTGCGTTTAACAAAAATAAACGACGTACCATCACAGCGTGCTGAGAGGGGACTGCCGGCTGAGCCACGGGATGCTGAGGGAGGTGTTCACCAGGGGCTTGAGGAGTTGCTATGGCCTAGAAATGAAAACTTTGCCTTACTGTAGGTCCATAGCACCTCTAGTGCAGAGTTGGTGCAATACCAGCTCATAGCGGCGATGAAGAGCTGGGAATTTAGACAACTCCATGAGGATGAGTCTGAAGGGAGAATTTAAGCCCCTGCATGCTCCCTGCTAATTGCAAATCCTCAGTGTCAGCATCCTTTTCTAGATAAAGGCCATTTCACGTGTACAAACCCCAAGAAAAGCAGGCTCACGGTGTGAGAAGGTGTTTGGCCTGGAGGAGCAAACTGAATCCCGAAAGGAGGCAGCAGAGGAGCCTCTAGCAGCTCTCCACCGGCTCTGCTGGCCAGCCACGCTCCCCACAGCCCTGGGAAATCCCATGCTCAGGCCCAGCACGCTCAGAGGTGGGGATCCAGCCTCTCTGAGGGCAAGATCAAGGTTTGTCAAGCTCATTTCTTTATGGCATCAGAAAGGCTTTTGCTCGCAGGAACCACTGACCTGAGTGCTTCCAGACGATGCCAGCCGTAGGGCTGCCTTCTCTGCCTGCCCCCCTGGCACCGACGGCCGGGTGGGCGTGCTGGTGTCCGTGTGTCGTGTGGATGACGTGGCTGGAAAAGAGACGGTTCACTGTGATACAGCAGATCCATGCCTGGGTACCCTGGCCAAGCCCGAACTCTGCGTACGCAGATGAGCAGAGACCCAAATGCTGCCAAACTGGGTCCCCAAACTGCCCCTCCGTGGTCCCTCTGGCTCTCTGCCTGACTCGTGGGGCTCCCTTCTGATGCTAACGCCCAGGTTCAGCCTTCCCTCCATGGGTGTCTCTAGATGAGCTTTCCCACTCTCCCCCTGGCAAGTATTTCAAGAAAAGCCCCCTGAGTTGGCTCCTACCTGCAGCCACGCACGGGCACTGCGGTCACCTCGCTACAGCCCCCAGGATAGGGGAGCACTCGTGGGAGCTGGCATGAAGCTGCCAGCAAGGCCGGCAGCCTTCTGCACTCCTTCTGCAGGGGTTTATCATCAGGGACCAAACCACCCCATAATAAAAGTTTTGTCAAGGTTCAAGGCTCAATCAAATTGCTTCAGCTTAGTGAGTCACCTCCTGTCCCCTGAGCCACAGCAAACAGCCACAACCCTTAGATGGTAGAAAGCTGCTCTCACCTTGGCAGTGGGCTAAGAGGGAGGAGGCAGCACGTGGCTGCGGCTCTGCTGCCGTACCATAACTTGTTATGGCACAGTACGTTGGTCCCGGTGCTGAGCAGCCCCCTCCCGCCCTGACTTGGTCACTCCCAGCCGAACCCCGGTATTCTGGAGGCTGCTCTGCCCTCCAGCCCGCTCCTTGCCCCCGTGCTGGGCTGCCCCCGGCCACGCTGGCACCTACACGCGGAGTCGGAGAGGGCGGTGTGCGAGGAGCGACGGGAGCTGTGGGACGACAGCGACACTCCCTCCCGGCTGGCGTCCTGGCTGCTGCCGCACTGGCCCATGTCCAGGTAGCTGCTGTGGCTCTGCGGGGAGTGAAGCACAAGCGGCAAGACTGTCAGCAGGAGAGGATGGCGTTAGAGGGGACCTCCACCTCCCTGACTGCTTGTTTGCAGAGAAAAATAACAGACTGGGTGCGTAGAGGGTCAGCACTGCAGCACCACATCACCAAATCCCGCTGCAGTATTCGATCAGCCCCTCAGTATTCACCCTAAAGCCTTCAGGTATCCTCGTGCAGACAGGACCCTCAGGATCGCACCCCAGGCACCCCTGGCTTTGGGGCGATGCCACACATTTCTGTCCCGGGACACCCGTCTGGCGGCAGTGAGCGGCAGTGGAGGGGACGCACCGTGCATTGGGTGAATGCTGTGGGATTGCTGCCCGTGCCCCGTGCTCTGGTGTGCCACCCTCCTGCCCGCGAAGCTGTATGCAAATGGAAATATGCTTTTATAATTAGCTTCCTTCTGCCTGATTTCTTCAGGGATGTCACAGTTCATTGGCTGTGTCACACTGGGGAGTGGTGGCAGAGGCAACGAATGAAGGTAGCAGGAGGGGCTGGCTGGGGAACGGTTTTATTCATTGCAGAGATGAAGAGAGAAGGCTGGGAAGGGACATGGAGCAGTGGCATGGGGACATCAGCTGCAGCCCTAGGAGAACCTACAGCAAATGGCTCCTGAGGGGGACAGGTACCGGGCGATGCCGAGAGCTGCAATCCCGCTCGCCGCTCCCCGGGGAGCAGTCGCTCCCAGCAGGCTGCTCTAGGCAGGAACCTGGCAGCACATCCACAGAGGGGAACAGCTGAAGCTAGTGAATATTAACAGCTTTGGAGCCGTCACACCAAACTGACAGATGCCGCCTGGCAGATGGTTTACGGCAAACAGCCCATAACTGTTGGGTAGCAGGAGACTTTCACCTGCAGGACGTGGGTGATCACGCTGGCTGTGCCACCACCCTCCCCACGCCTCCCAGGGAGCTCCCCAGCTTCCCATTCCCCTCCAGACGGTCAAGCAAAGGGAGGATCACTTTGCCTCTCCTCCAGCTGCGTTACATCAACAGATGCAGCTTAAGGTCTGCAGAAAAATAGCTCAGCTATCATGTGGAAAGGGGACAAAGACACAAATGTGTGCTGTGGTGACAGAGAACGGCTGTTTGCAAGATGGTCCTTGCTCAAGTGCAAAACATCTCTGGGACAGCTTCCCCTATACATCCTATAAACGGCTTGTATAAAGTAATGTCTGAAGAGCAATGAGGCTAATGGAATGATAATTACACAACAATCCACTTGAAATGACTTTGATTACTGGTCTTATTTGTACACTACTGAGAGGAAGATCTTAGAAGTAATTAAAATGACCTTGTTAATTAGGCAGGTGTGTTGGGATGCCAGGCTGATTTAAGCCATGGAAATTATTGCTCTGGTCACAATCCTACACTTGATGCGATCCTGCCCAATGGTGTAAACAGAGCTGAAATGTGGAATAAGAAGAAGTGTTTTCCCTTCACTTCCAATCTTTGTCTGAGTGTCAGCGATGAGCTGGCGTTAACAAAACAGGTACCACGTGGTACTGCCCTGCGCTCGGATCCTCTGCGCCTTACTAACGGTGACAGGTACAGCAATCTCGCCTCCAGCTCCAGCTCTACTCTTCTGCTTCTGAACTGGGGTGGTTTCACCTATCGTTTGTGTAACGGTCTCAGGAACATAATGAATAGAACAGCAGCAATGCAACCGCTGAATTTGCAGTTCTACGCCTGAACCAAGACCGGCAGTTTAGAGCCATGCAGTGGAAAACTTTCTCAGGGTCTGCCTGAGTTGGGTTATGACCCAATGGAAGGCTTGGAAGGAGATAGGAGTAAAGGAGAAGAAGAAAGAACAGAAAGATCTTCCTACGACTGGTAAGCGATTACTCAGTGTAAACACCTACTCACTCAACTGTGAAGGGACATGGTACCTTTAGAGAAGAGGATGCCAGTTCAATTGATGACTCTTCAAGGCCAAGATCTCGCCTTCTTTCAGCTCGAACTTCTGCATAACTAAAAAAAAAGAAAAAAAATTAAAATCCAT
The DNA here is from genome assembly GCF_965183815.1 of Platalea leucorodia. Taxonomy (NCBI): domain Eukaryota; kingdom Metazoa; phylum Chordata; class Aves; order Pelecaniformes; family Threskiornithidae; genus Platalea; species Platalea leucorodia. The sequence goes on along the minus strand of NC_138832.1, from coordinate 16,841,722 downwards.
TTTTTCAGTCTGGATATTGTTTACTGTATGGTAACTATCCTACCATACAGGTCACTATGGCATTTTCATGTTGAGTCACAAGCTTTGCACAGTACGCACACACACACACACTCTCATATACAAGGTGCTTAGAGGAACATCACCATACAGCCTTGCAATCCGTGAATAACTGCACATGCTGAACATCCACAGGTAAGAAACAACAGGGCAGTGTCCCAGTCCCACTGCGCCCAGGACCGCAGAGCCTATATGATTAATTGCACTAATCATTCCAAGCACAAACGTAGACAGTCCTTTGCAAATTTTGGCCCTGGATGCCTCCAAGCAAAATTAATCTAAAAGCAAAGTGCACTTGGTTATTGAAGACAAAAATGGGTGTCTTTGTCCTCAGTACAATTTTCCTAATAAAGGCGATTCCCATTTTCCATAATCAGGCAGAAAAATGATCCTACAGCTTCTGTGCAGGTACACTGCCATAGCAAATGTACATTCATTTTCTAGCCTGCTAATGATTAAGAATCAATTTTTTGCATGTTGTACGGTAGCTCAGTGAGACTTAAGCCAGTGCCTTGGGGAGGAGGAGACCAGGTCCTCTCCTTCTGTGGGTGCACAGCTACATCAGAGCTAACATCCCTCACCGGTGGAAGCTCTGAATACAAACCGACGGCTGCCTGGGTGCAATGCGAGGTGCAGGAATCCCCAGGAATGTGCCTCTAAAAGTGTATATTTGCTTTCCTCACTATTTTTTCTCTTAAATAATAAAATATTTACAGTAAACAATGCCACATGATTCACCATTAGGATAATGGTGGGGTAGCCTTGTATGTTAGAGAGTGTTTTGATTGTCTAGAGCTCAACGAAGGTAATAATGATAAGGTTGAGTGCTTATGGGTAAAGATCAGGGGGAAGGCTAACAAGGCAGATATCCTGGTGGGAGTCTGTTACAGACCACCCAACCAGGATGAGAAAACAGATGAAGTATTCTACAAGCAGTTGGCTGAAGTCTCACAATCTCTAGTCCCTGTTCTCGTGGGAGACTTCAACTTACCAGATATCTGCTGGAAATACAACACAGCAGAGAGAAAGCAATCTCGGAAGTTCCTGGAGCGCGTGGAAGATGATAACTTCCTGACACAGCTGGAAAGCGAGCCAACCAGGGGAGGTGCCCCGCTGGACCTGCTGTTCACGAACAGAGAGGGCCTGGTGGGTGGTGTGGTGGTCAGAGGCTGTCTTGGGCTCAGTGACTATGACATGATAGTTTTTGATTCTTGGAGAAGTAAGGAAGGGGGTCAGCAAAACCACTACCCTGGACTTCAGAAGGGCAGACTTTGGCCTGTTTAGGAGTTTGGTTAACAGAGTCCCTTGGGAGGCAGTCCTGAAGGGCAAAGGAGTCCAGGAAGGCTGGATGTTATTCAAGAAGGGACTCTCAAAGGCGCAGGAGCAGGCTGTCCCCATGTGCTGCAAGTCGAGCAGGCGGGGGAGAAGGCCGGCCTGGCTGGACAGAGAGCTTTGGATGGAACTCAGGAAAAAAAGGAGAGCTTACCCCCTTTGGAAGAAGGGGCAGGCGACTCAGGAGGACTACAAGGATGTTGTGAGGATATGCAGGGAGAAGATTAGAAAGGCAAAGGCCCAGCTAGAACTTAGACTGGCCACCGCCGTTAAAGAAAACAAAAAATGTTTTTACAAAGATATCAGCAACAAAAGGAGGGCCAGGGACAATCTCCATCCTTTGTTGGATGCAGAGGGAAACATTGCCACGAAGGATGAGGAGAAGGCTGAGGTACACTTAATGCCTTCTTTGCCTCAGTCTTTAATAGTCAGACTGGTCATCCCTGGGGTTTTCAGGCCTCTGAGCTGGGAGATGGAGATAGGATGCAGAGTGAAGCCGCAGTTGTTGAAGAGGTGGCAGTCAGCAACCTGCTCCTCCACCTGGATGCGCACAAGTCCATGGGGCCAGACGGGATCCACCCGAGGCGGTGGGAGGGAGCTGGCAGAGGAGCTTGCCAAGCCACTTTCCATCATTTATCAGCAGTCCTGGTCAACCAGGGAGGTCCAAGATGACTGGAAGTTAGCAAATGTGACACCCCTCTACAAGAAGGGTCGGAAGGAGGATCTGGGAAACTACAGGCCTGTCAGCCTGACCTCGGTGCCGGGGAAGGTCATGGAGCAGATCATCTTGAGTGCCATTGCGCAGCACGTGCAGGACAACCGAGGGATCAGGCCCAGCAAGCATGGGCTTATGAAAGGGAGGTCCTGCTTCACTAACCTGGTCTCCTCCTATGACAAGGTGACCCGCTTAGTGGATGAGGGGAAGGCTGTGGATGTTATCTACTTAGACTTTAGTAAGGCCTTTGACACTGTCTCCCACAGCATTCTCCAGGAGAAGCTGGCTGCTCACGGCTTGGATAAGTGCACTCTGCGCTGGGTTAAAAACTGGCTGGACGGCTGAGCCCAGAGAGTGGTGGTGAATGGAGTCAAATCCAGTTGGCGGCCGGTCACGAGTGGTGTTCCCCAGGGCTCAGTGTTGGGGCCGGTCCTGTTCAACATCTTCATTGATGATCTGGATGAGGGGATTGAGCGCACCCTCGGTGAGTTTCCAGATGACACCAAGTTGGGTGGAAGTGTCGATCTGCTGGAGGGTAGGAAGGCCCTGCAGAGGGACCTGGACAGGCTGGATCGATGGGCTGGGGCCAACTGTATGAGATTCAACAAGGCTCAGTGCCGGGTCCTGCACTTCAGTCACAACAACCCCAGGCAACGCTACAGGCTGGGGGAGGAGTGGCTGGAGAGCTGCCTGGCAGAAAGGGACCTGGGGGTGTTGGTTGACAGCCGCCTGAACATGAGCCAGCAGTGTGCCCAGGTGGCCAAGAGGGCCAATGGCATCCTGGCTTGCGTCAGGAATAGTGTGGCCAGCAGGACCACGGAGGTGATAGTGCCCCTGTACTTGGCACTGGTGAGGCCGCACCTCGAGTCCTGTGTTCAGTTTTGGGCCCCTCACTCCAAGGACATCAAGGTGCTGGAGCGTGTCCAAAGAAGGGCAATGAAGCTGGTGAAGGGTCTGGAGCACAAGTCTTATGAGGAGTGGCTGAGGGAGCTGGGGTTGTTTAGCCTGGAGAAGAGGAGGCTGAGGGGAGACCTTATCGCTCTCTACAACTGCCTGAAAGGAGGTTGTAGCGAGGTGGGGGTTGGTCTCTTCTCCCAAGTAACAAGCGATGGATAGGACAAGAGGAAACGGCCTCAAGCTGCGCCAGGGGAAGTTTAGGTTGGATATTAGGAAAAACTTCTTCACCAAAAGGGCAATCAGGCACTGGAAGATGCTGCCCAGGGAGGTGGTTGAGTCCCCATCCCTGGAGGTATTCAAAAGACGGGTAGATGTGGTGCTTAGGGACATGGTTTAGTGGTGGACTTGGCAGTGCTGGGTTAATGGTTGGACTCGATGATCTTAAGGGTCTTTTCCAACCTTAACGATGCTATGATTCTATGATAAATTGGCGAGGATGTTTTAAAGACTCTCTGAGTGCTTGTGGGTCATAGGCACTGAAAGGTGCCAGAATTTAGGGTGCTGAAATATTAATGGGCCATAACCTTTGTGGGAGGCAAGAGAAGGTGCTGAACTGAACTCATATCATTATAGGCAATGAGTTTTCCTGAAATCACATTTTAACTTGTGTGTTTCAATAATATATTCTAAACCTTAATTATATGAGACAGAATTGAATTTAAAAATCTATTTAGGACTGTATCACTATGTTTAAGAGGTACTGGAAACAGAAAGAAGAAACAAGTTCATGCACAATAAATTCAGAGCTTAAAGTGAAGCTGAATTCCCCGAAGGATGGCAGAAGCAACACAACTCAGAAGCAATCTCTCTGTCTAACATTTGCTTACAATAACACTTCACAGGTACTTTATAGCAGCACACACAGCTCTAATCACTTACACCTGCTTAGTGGTGTAAGGTGTTCTCAGCCCGTGTTTCAGAATATCCCAGTTTACTAGTGTTTGTTCTTCCAGACGTTTGACAAGAAAAAGGGGGACCAGAAAAAAATTCACAGATCCCTGACAGTAAAGAAAGATGCAGTGAGCAATATGTTTACTCAAGTTAAGAGAGCAAACCAGTACGTCACTATTTTTCAAGCCCTTCAGCGATGATATTCTCAGTCTTAACACAACCTTTCCTCAGATGACAGTGGCGATCAAGCAGGTTCCCCCCCAGAAGGCGGGTGTCCCCAGCATCCCACGCTCGCAGGGCCTCCCAGCACGGCTCTGCAAGGCAGCTTCCCACTAGGGGGGGATCCTGGGCTGAGTTTCAGGGGAGGAACAAGGCCAGCAGGACAGCAGCTCACTTCAAGTCATAAATATTTAAAGCTCTGATCAAAAGGTTTTGTAGGAGATGTATGATCCCATTCATGCCCATAAAGCCGTCTGATTCTTAACAGCTTTAATTCTTCCTATGGCCATGTCGTCGCTAGGGATAAAAGCGGAATGTAACACACTGACAGACTTGGCCAACGGTGGCTTCCAGGCTTTTGGCCCGGTTGCCAAAAAAAGAAAAGAGTAATGAAAACACATTATGCTTTTCCCCATGTTCCCTGTCACAATAGTTTTATAGAATTACATACCATCTTAGCGTGTCAATATGCACAGCAAATATGTGGCTAACACAAAACAGAACTAGAAAAAATAATGGATGAGCACACGGGAGATGATACATTGTGAAGGGCTGGTGCTTGCTCCTACCTAACTACCAGGTGCGTGCAAACGATGAACTCGGGTTTGGAGTTCCACTGGTGGTAGGTGATGTAGTAGTGTGTCTGTAGCCATATCCACTGCTGGCCTTTGGTCAGGAACCGGTAATAACAGGACTTTCCTTTTCCAAACTGCATCACTGTTAAACAAAAAAGAAAGCAATTTCTAGCAAACAGAAATTTCATGGTGCAAAGGCGATTAGAAAAACCACTTGGTCCCATAGCCCTCTTGCAGCCTGCCACTGCACTAAAATGGCTCTTGCGGCTTTATTAACATGACAGATGATACAAAACCACATACTGAGCTTTTATTTGGGTTCTTTTCTGCTACTGGTTTTCAAGAGCGCACTTTGCTATGTTGAGGTGGTTCTTATAACTAATAATTGGCATTATATATAACTATATAACTAGCTATAGTCTTATACCTTATTCGTGGACTCCTCTGAAATAAGCATAAATAACATTAATTAAACAAAGTATTGGCCTTTCACAAGTACATGAGAATGCATTTCAGAGACTGGGGGCTTGAAGTCAGGATCCTAATAATGGCACAAAACAATAAGATAGTGGACTTCTAGCAGTTTAACTGAGAGTTTTCTTCTGAGAGATGACCTAAATACACCAGACCTGGTACATATTATCAGGGTATGTCCAGAAAATTCTCAAGTGGTGTAATACAACTGGAACATAATGAGGGGAACTACATTAAATAACCACATTAATTGTTCCTGGACTGCTGGGAGTACAAAATAAAGCATGCTCACATAAAATACCCATAATTAATGCAAAGTAAAATACACACGTGGTTTAAGCAAACCCATTTCACTTCACAGTAGGCAAGATGCCTGCCCAGAGCGGTCAACCTGACAAACGGGAACTTACCAAGCCACACTAACCTAAGTATTTTTACTCACCTGCACACCTGTATTTTGTTAAATATCAGGACTAACTTCTTTAGCAATCCCATTAACAGTGATGGGCTTTAGATGAAGCACTTAGCGAAGGTCTTCTGGCTAATATGCCATGCTGGGGACCATTCAGCTCCTAGTCCTGGCAGAGATTTCCTGAAGCAACTTCTGTAAGTCACTTTGCCAGCACCTGACTTTATCCCCCTGCACAGTAAGACTAAAAGATCCTTTCCTTCAGGTGTGTTGTGCAAATACTCTTTTAATATGTAAGAGGGGATCCATGGCTAGTGGAGATGTAGCACATAAATCACTAAATAGATTCTCCGATGAATGATCTGACCCACTCTCAATATGGTTAGCGTCTATGTCAAACCGCACCAAAAGGACATCACCTGGTTAAGTAGCTCACTTCTGTCTGAATGGTCTTTTAAGCAAACAGCACTAAAAAGTACTGTACTTGAGAGCAATTAAAATATTCCTTTAATATTCCCATCTACACGCTTGCTGCACTTGACACAACTTGCGTCTAGCCACTTTCACAGCCTCCTTCGAGTGCTCAGCCGGGCCACCCGCTTCCCCACCGCCTGTTCTGTACCAGCGCTTTGCCTTGACAGGGCAGAAAAGCCAGCAGGAAAGTGGAGTGGGGAACTTGACATTCAGAGAAGAAGTAATTTTCTCCATTCTCTACTAGGTCCTTCAGCATCTTATACGTGTAAGTGGTAGAGGGTACGTGGTAGAGCTGGGGGTGCTTTGCAACTCAGAGACGAAGCAGCTTGGCTAGCTCCAGTGCCCTGGGGGGTTGCGGAGTTTCTTGGTGTCCCTGCATCGCGCTGCTCTGCATCTCAGAGTAATTACAGCATCCCACTTTCTCCACTCGTTGGGGTGTCCTTGTTTGCTTTTGACAAAACTCTCTCCTTTCAAATGGAGACAGCAGAGAGACAGATAGAGAGTTTGCCCAACAGGAAACCTACAAGTAAAATTTCTTGGCAAAATACCTGATTACCTAAATGTGTTTTACAAAGTGCGCAGTGACTATTCATTACAGTGCTTGGCAATGCAAACCAGCTGGAGGACAGACCTAATTCTGGCTCAAATCTCAGTCTGAAGTGCATGTAACGAAACGGAAAAATACAGTCTCAAGGACAAAACATCTCACATGCTCATCTGGTAGAAAAGCACACTGATTAATAGTAGACCACGTCTGCTGCCACCTTTTGCCCTTCCTCAGATCGGCTCCAGCCTTCAGCAGGACATGGTGCTTCAGCAGCGGGCTGCACTGCCGCAGTACTCGGGCTAAGTGCTCCTTCTGACCTGGCTCCTCCTGACCTGGCTCCTCCTGGGCTCTTGCTGGTCACAGTATTTCACCTTGCATGAAGATGAACTTAATGGACATTCTCTGGTGTTCACCATCAGCCTGAACTGGACTTTTCTGCTTTTCTGCTTTACTTTCAGGTCGACCAAAAATGAGCCATCTTCACCCACAGGGAATCTGTATTTGGTACTTTTGAATTTAAAAAGGAGTCTGAATCTCCAGAACCATTTTACTGATAGTAAGTGAGGTTCACAATCTCTAATTGCACAGGCAGGCGATCCAAATGCTGCTTTCAGAAGGCATTTTGGTGAGCTGAGCCTCCTGGCTGACCCTGGAGCCCAGGGGAACAGCAAGACCCCATGAACTGTGACAATCAACAAACCCCCCAGGGTTTGGGGCTGCCCTCACAAACCGGGGGCAGAGGGTGTAAGGTTCTGACTTCCCAATTAATCTCATTTCACTCTCAGACAATCTGCGCTCAAACAGGCTATTTGCCAATTTGGGAAACCTGCATAAAGAGTTCCTGAGCTGAGAGAGTTCTGCAGAGATTCAGCCTCCCAGGGAAGCGTCAACTATGACAATCTGCCATGGGAAGAGGGAATTCCCTCCTGCCCCAGATAAAGGTGCCTTTTGCGACGACAGCAGAAGGTTTTGCACGAGTGACAAGCGAGATCAAAGACAGGCACGGTGCAGAGGGAGAGGAACTTACAGTGTTCATGGCACCTAGCAAGAAGCTCCAGGTCATCTGCGTGGTAGTAATCATACCCTGACGTTCCCAGAACTTCAAAGGGTAAATATCCTATAATAGGTGGAGCCCTAGAAGGGAAGCAAAGGCAGGGAGTGAGCACAAAACCTGACGCTTTGACATCCTGGCAGATATGCTGCGATACTAGCGACCAAAACCATCTCATACGTTCACTTGGCAGGGAAATCAGGAGTGGATTTTCATATACACAACGATGTATTTTCATATACAAGTGAAAAAAAAAAAAACCAGCGAGCGAGAGGTAAAAATTGAGAAAATGAAAAGGTGTGTGTTTACTGTTTCATAGCCTATTCATTATGTGGGTGTAGAGAAAGGCATGTACGTATGCAAGTGACTCAATTCGTTAGGCACGCTTGTGAGACACGCAGCTTGAGAAACGCTATGGCTGTTCGTCTGCATAATAACGTGGAGCTCGAGTAAAATTATCCAGTAGGTTGGATGTAAATGTCATCGGGGTAGTAACTTCAGAAGAAAGAGCAAGTGGGAAGCTGCAATGTGTATCAGGACCAGCTTGGGTAAAAGAAAAAGTAACTGTTCCCGTGGAAAAACTTGGGAAATTATAACCAGCAAAAAATGTTTCTATGTAAAGATAAGAATAGGCATGGGGCTGATTTTAAGGGCTGCTATTTCTATGGCAGGTAGAGAAGGAGGCGAGGAAGTATTTAGATGGGCACAGTGCAATGACTTAGCTGACTATTCTGCTGTCAATTCTAGATTTTCTATTTTCTAGGCAAAATATGAGGTTTTTTTTTAAGCAGGTGTCCTAACAACACTGAGCTTATGCACAGCCTTCACCGGAGCCTGCTGGCTTACGATTATGAAACAACACTGAAATGTGAGGAGATAACCACAACATGTGAGGAGATAGTTTTTGCCTCTACTCCCTATATCAGCATGCCACCTTCTGTCCCCTAGCACTCAAATACACTCCTGCTTGCACCAATCTGAGCAGCACACGTACTTTGTGAGGCATGACTTGTGCTAATTTGGCTCCACCTATTTGTTTTGGCTGCTGGATGTGGTGATGGCATGAGGCTCACCTGCCAAGTTCAGCGTGTTCCTCAGGAATAAGGCGGCGGTGTGTTAGCGAAACGGTTAACGTTTCAAAACCAGGGCAGTCAGAAGGTGTCACTGCCTATAAACCTGCCTCTCCCGCTGCCTTTCTCTTGGTGTGTCGAGTGACCCTCGTGAATGGTAAACGCCACAAAGTGAAGGTGAATGCCATAAAGTGGCCAAGAATATGAGCAAAAAATTATTTAAGTGTAAGTACATTTGGGTTTGGATGGACCAATCCTGAGTCTTCTGGATATTAATATGGGAAGTTGTCCTGTCCTGGCTGAGCGACCCAAGCTCCACATTTGTACTCTTGAGAGACATGGTGGGCATAGATTATTCAACTAAAGAGAGCCCAGATGGGTCTATAACCTCTCTCTTCCGCACAACCGCAAGCAGTTTGGCACCAAATGGGAAACAGGGGAAAAGGAAGGACAGCCAGGGATCTGCTCAACGGCAGCCCCAGGAGGATCAAGGTCGCAGCAGGAGCTCCCGAGTCCCAGCACGAGGGGTTGGCTGGAAGAGCCAGTCCTCCACGCTCTCTGAGGGCAAATCTCTTGAAACAGAGCGCACTTAGTACACAGTGGTCTCTGCCACAACACAGCCTTATTTATTCAAATAACTTTTCATATAGCACTGTGTTCCTTTTCCTCATGTGACCCAGATTTCTGTTGATGATTAATAATATGTGTATTTATTAAAGTGTCCTTCCTTGCTGTCTCTTTGGCAGAATGCGCCAGTGTCTCTCCTATCTTTAATGACATGCTTATATTCAAGACAATATTGTCTTTCAGATGCACATCAGATAAACATTCAAGCTGATCAGGAAAGTATTATGCTTTCCTGACTTTCACCAGAATTCTTTAACTGAGAAAGCAACCGCAAAATGCTCCTCATGTGTCATTTGACAAGGAGCTGCCTTGCTTGTGGAACAATTTAAAAGTGTCTTGTTAGCTTAAGTTCCAGCCTTGAGGCCTGCAGCTCGCTGTGCAAATGGAAATGCAGAGTCTTCAGAAAGCCTTTTGAGTGCAGTCTTTTAATAAATGAAGGGAAAATAAGAAGACCACAAGACAAATAGATCATTATCAAAGTTGACAGGTTTTCTTCCTCTGCACGTATTTACATGTAGACCCGGAATACAGATTTTTCTTAGTTTCCTAATGTTTATGCAGATCTATGGAGTGCTTTCTGCATTATCTATCTGTACTCCAGTTTATGTTGTCATCATGACAGCACAGGTCCTGATTCCAACTCATGCTGGGTACCCCCTGCCCCTGCTGACGGCACACCCCAGCGCCAGGTGGTGCGAGTTGACACAAACAAGCAAGAAACAGCAAAATACCCAACAACGTTTCACAGCATCCTGCGGACTGTACCGGAGAGAGGTTTGAATCGGTGATTAAATGAGACAACCCACACGATCCCCGACACCTTCTTGGCTCACTGCTCGCATCCAGGTCTGTCACAAATTCTGCCGCAGCATCTGCATCAGCTTAATTTACTCTCAGTAACAATGGTTTCCTCCCTGGGGATATCAGTGGGACTGGAGTGGCTGCAAGCACCCGGCGCAGAAAGATTCCTCTCTGAGTCATAACCCAGATTCATCAAAAGACTCTTTGATAGGTTTCAAAGCAGCTCCTGCTCGCCTTATTCACAGGAGCTGCTGGGACACAGCCCTTTGGAAAACCAGCTCACTTCGTCAGACCGTGAAATAAGGGCCTTAGGGCTCTTTTACGAATCTTAACATTAATCACCTGATTCTGAAAATGTGCATTATTGGACAGGCCAATTAAAGTCCAACAAAGGCACTCCAGCAAGATCTCGACAACATGAATAATAAGCCGACTGTCCCAAACCACACAGCATTAACCGTAGCGCTGTTGCAGGTCAGTTCCTCTCTGCTTCAAGGTATGATGCATGAGGTACACATCTTGTTTACTATATAAATGCAAGTTATGATTCATTTATATTTGCTCTCTCTCTCTTTCTTCCTCTAAATGTGCAGATGATAGTTAGGTTTTTTTCCTCCCAAATATTTTTTTCCCTACAGCCTGATTTACCAGTCTTCTATTTCTAATAATGGCTACCTTTGCACAGCTTGCAAAGGAAGGGATAATGGAAAGGGCAGGATTTTTCAATGTGCTTATGTCAAATACAGAGAAGTAAAAAGGTGAACAAAAACCTCCAGCTGCTTTTGAAGAGAGTGAATCCTATATTAATCAGCTTAATAAAGTGGTTCCAGTCTGTTTCATTCACCAAGCTGAATCCTAGCCCACCATACGGCATTGTCAAAAACAAATCTGCAATTAAATCACCTAATCCACTGCTTTTTCTTTTATTTTTATAAATTCCATCATTTCTCAAGGTGAAAATCAAAAGTTTATTGACACAGCAAAAGATTTAGAAGGATTCCTGGAAGCTGCAGCTGGAAAACAGAGGAGCAAAACCAATACAGGGAACAGGACCCACACTGCTCAGTTTTAATGACCTAATATCTTGGTGAAGTTAGAAATTTTCCTAGACATTTTCCCACTGTTTTATATGGTTTCTTACCTGCCTAAAATAAGGAAAACATCAAAGCATTTAAGGATGCCTAATAAGTAAGTTCAGAGTATTATTACTTACTCAGTTGCATTTGATTAGAGCTATTCTACTTAGGATCTCAGGCAATAGCTACACAAAGTTTTCTATTTTTAAACTACAGTTTGTTTATTCTTCAGTGACTAAAACCCAATCTCTTACCTGTGGTCCAAGAATAAAAATTTCCATTCCAAACTATGCCTCGACGTAAATTCTTCACATGGCTCTTCAACATTGCAGAGCTCCTGCAAAACAGTTGGCACATTCAGACATTTAATTCTATGAAATGCCAAAAGGAGCCCTCTAACAAGACCAAGGATGCATCTTGGTATAACAAACCTTAGCAAAATACAGGGCTTTTAAAGCATTTGACTTATTTTCCTCTAAGGAATGTATAAGCCTTGTTTTACAGATGCATAAACTGATGAAAAGTGGCTGAATCATTTACCCTGGGCTGAATTTCAGAGATAGGACAAATAATCCAAGGGCCTCATCTTGCAGTCTGTAGGCAAAATTCCGCAGCTTTTTGTAAATGTTGGTATCTGAAGATGGATGACAGCACCAGGTCCATCCTCAAACTGAGCTGGCTAATACTCCCTCGAGCAAGCAGCACCTACGGTCATTATCCCTGCCATCACTGTGCTGCGCCACAGGACACTTTTACAAACCAGCAGAAAGAGTCCCTGAAAAATGCTGTTCACAGTGTTTCAAGATGCGGGTGGCTTTCTTACGCAAAGGAGCGGTGGGATGTATTTCTTTAAAGGCTGCAACTTTTCGAGCGGTTTAGCTGGTCACCTTGTACTGGTGGTTCCTGGGCCGACCGCTCTGAGACACCCCAGCACACGACCGCCTCTTCTCAAAAGCAATCTCATCATACATACTTATGTCATCTCCCACTCACAAACACAGCGGTGTCCTCTCTCATTTACCAACCCCCTGCACAATCTGTGCTGCAGAACGTACTCTTTGAGAGGCTGCTGCAACGCCGGCCGATGCCCGCGCGAAAGGGAAGATGCACTCACGGAGCTCTCACCTTTAAGAACTGCGGTGTGACAAGACGAACAGTTGCTACGAGGCAAATCTGCTCCTCCGTGGCTGACCTGAAAGCTCGTGCAATCGCTGACTCAAAGCCATTACAGGAGGGTGTAGGCACTAGACACAACCAGACAATTTATTTAAGAAGAAGAGGCAGGAGAGCTTTCTTTTCGTGTTAAGACAGGTACAATGACTGATGAAACCCAAGAAACAAACTCCTCCTACCCACAAGGCGATGCCACACTGATACACGCTGATGTTATTTAAAGCATGACCCTTTAGGCTCCGAGTTACACCGTTGTAACCACCTACCCCTGGCTTGCAGGGAAGCTTCATAAGACAGCCCTGAGCAGCTCACAGCGTGCAGCTACAGTCTCCTTGTCAGCCTTTCTCCAGCTCAACATTTGCAAGATCCAAGGTTTTACACATTTCTCAAATGATTTAATCTTTAAAAAAGTGTCATTTGATTGCCACGAGTGACACAGAATAGTATAATTTACTGGTTATTTGAATAAGTAGGCTGCTTTACAATTGGCAGTAGCTCAAATGGAGGCAGGATCAGCCTGGCATCACTTCTTTAAGCACAGCACGCAGAAGAGCGTACTCTTCTGACCAACAGCCTTCCCACCACTTTTATATGAAAAATATCTCCAACATGTTCACAGCTTATGCCATCCCTGCCGATTATGGGACATTTTCAGCTGAAATAAGGCCTTTAGGAGGCTACAGATCAACATACAATTTAAAGGAGAGAGGTAGAGAGGTAAAGGTAGGCTGTGGCAGTAACTTACCATGAGTAAAATATTTAAAATCCACTACAAATTTCACATATTCATACATCAGGGGTTCATTTGGATCTAAGCTGCCTCTTGCTAAATGGCAGCAAAACTCTATTTGTTTTTCTGCTGAAATGAGAGAAAAGAGGGAGACATACACAATGTTACTGGAAGTCTGCACTTTAGCATGCTCCGTCTATTGACTCTATCTAGGTGTGTATACCAACCCTGCTGCTGTGGTATCAGAGCACACCCTGCTGGGATGCTCTTGATACCCGTAAGTAAATATATAACTACTAGGAGCAACGATCAGCTGGTTCTGCTTAAGGAAATGTATTCTCACCCTTTCTCCCATGGCTTTACAGCCACCCCTGGGCGTGAAGCCCTGGCAATATCGGTCAGCAGTATTTTCCTGTGACCTCGTGCACGCATGATTTCATGTAAAGCTGTTAAGCGATATTGCAGTCCTCTGCTCCAGCACTGCTCCGTAGAACCCAGATCCAAAGGGCACTGAAGTCAACCTAAGCCTTTCCATTAATGGTGGAGGGCACCATTCCAAGGTCTTATTCAGTTTTCTGCCCAAGGTCTGAATTCCATGGATTAGGCTATGCGGTCTGCAGCCAGAAGGAAACCAACCCCAGGGCAGAGCTTCAGCACGAGGGCTGCCCAGTTCCCACTGACGCCTACGGGGCAGCAGAGAGGGGAGGCTAGCACTGCCCGGCCACGGCGAGCCCAGTGGGAAAGGGGCTCCCAACACAGGCTTGGTGAAACGTGGCTGTTTGTTAGGAAGACGCTGCTGCCTGCTCTGGTGCTGGGGACGTTTTCTGGGGGAAAGGGACATTTTGGGGGTGGGACAGAAGCCAGCAGTAGAGATCCGGATGGACCGTTCAGATAGGAAGGCTGTTGCTTAAATTACATGTAGGGTTTCTCAGGTGTCCTGAGACATGCAAGCTTCCTAAGGAATAAAGACTCTGCCAAAACCCTTTGGGATTTCTCCTACCCTTTTCCTTCCCCCAAGCCCCTCACTCCTTTCACAGGCTCAGTCCAGCATCCTGCCCTGGGAAAAATATCTAATGAGGGCAGCTTCACTGTCCTATGATGCAAAGCAGACAGTAAAACACAGACTGTCCAAATCAAAGACCAAGTACTGGGAGCATGTAGGAACATTAGATGATGTGCTGCATTAATAACCAGAAATACTAACTGCGGCAAAACAGAAGTGGCAGGCAGGAGAATTAAATAGCTGGAGAGCCCTGTGCAGGCTCCACTGGGAGCTGTTTGCCTTTGGCAAATTTCCCTGACGGACAGACGAGAGCGGAGCTTACCGTTTAGAAAATCAGCTGCAACGGGATCTGTCATGAGCACATGTGGAGAAAGGAGCTTGTACACCTCGCTCTGCTCCCGCTCAGGCAGAAAGTTTAATATATTTTGGTCCACCAAATCTGACTGATACAAAAGAATGCTTTGTCATGTTCAGTAGTACAGCCTGACACAACCACACGCCTTTCCATCCCGCAGCAGAGCACAGACACTGCTGGTTTAGCGCGGATGCTTAAGACAAGGAAGCCCAGTCAATCTGCAGGTGGATCTAGGGCAAAATATAGCCCTTAGGTTATTTTACCCCAGGGTTGCTATCTATTTGCAAAAGGTTGAACAGGTCCCAGAGGCTGCCCTTCAGTTCAGCCAGTTGCAAGCTGGAGAAGAATCTCTGGTACCACAGGAATACAACACGATGAGAAATATCATATCAAAATGAAAATTTCAAACATTTCCCCTTGGAAGCATTAGACAGAAGTGGGAGAGCTTCTCCTCACATCCTCCATTTGTCTTTTAGGCTGAACATCTGGCAAAGTCAGCTCAACCTGCAAGTGTTTCAGTGCTGATAAACCCACACATCCTGACGAAAGGGGTTCTACCAAAATGTCAGCACGTATTCGTTTCTTTGCACACCAGGGCATTCAGCCAGGTTAACCGTGTACTCAAATTTGCCCTCACATAGCGTCACTGGTGCCTCATGCTTGGCACCAGATAAAAATGAAAAATGTTTTTGAGGGAACAGTAGAAACTTCTGTACCCAACAGCTAACTGATGTCTAGAAATTCTCCCAGAAAACTCTAAGGCCACATATTTGTTACTAAAGACCATGGGCTTCAAGTAGAAAAATGCAATGACATTAGAAAAGCATACATTCAGTCCTGAAATAATCTTTAAACTATCTGAGAAGAGCTTCAGCATGCACAGATTTCACAAGCATGAGATTTTCCATATACCTGGTGGGATAAACACCACCCAGACCCTCCTTCAGACGTGCTGCCAAGCGGTGAGCTATGAGTACAGTGATTTTGCAGAGGTGGGGTTTTTTTAGCTAACTCGCAGACCCTGACAGAGAACCTGTTATTCACAGGAGCTTGAGAAACTCCCTAAGAGTTTGTTGGTTTACCCCCCACCCACAGTGAGTTGCCTCTTTGGTTGGATAAAACCAAGCCCCAGCCCTGCAGTGACGGGGCTGCGCTAAGGCAGGGGAATGATTCTTCAACATATTGCGTTGTCAGAACTTACCGGTAAGTGTCCAAGCAGAGATGAGACACTATCAGATACATAAATAATAATCCCATCAGTGGTAAGAGCAATGAGAAAGCCATCTAGTGCCTAATGATAAAAAGCAGGCAAAAAGAAAAAAATAAAAAGAATTACGCAAGGGAACAACTTAAAATATAATAGGCTAATTTGTTCTTTGGTGATGCTTCTAACAGCCTAAAACTAACATAAGTCAATTATGGAAATGATAGTTCAATGTGGAAAAATAAAAATTACACATGCTGTCTAATTCAACATTCCTCTTATATTCTTATTTGCTCATTAATATTAAATTGAGTTGTATTTTTCACCCAGTGAGTATTTATTTAACATGAGGCAAGACAGCGGTGGTTAAAATTTCTACACCCACACAATCCTGGTGACTTCAGTCATTTCATTATGTGTTCTGAATTACACAATTTGGTGCGTAAGGAGATGTTAGATATCATCACAGCAAACCCAGCATTGTGGATGGATGGATGGACAGATGGGTAGATGGATGGACGGATGGACAGATGGATGGGTGGATAGGTGGATGGGTGGATGGACAGACGGATGGATAAGCAGAGACAGAAAAATTATACAATGCTGTATTTTTAGCAATTTATGGACAATATGGACAAGATCTAAAGCCTTATTTATTTTGCTTAAAGCACTCATTTGTTAGGCTAGTGACACAACAATTTTAAAGTTTGTTTTGTTTCCCCTTTCTTATTCGCAATGGTTTCTGTCCCAGAGCCAAAGTTCGCTGTCCTTTTTAAGTCACTGCATGTGCTTTCCTCTTTGGGTGTTCTCCTTATTCTTCACAACATCTTCTACCATTGACTCTGTCTACTCTGCCTTTGCTGAAAATAAGCCCTCTCTGGAAAAAACCCACTGATTTTAAGTAAACTGGTCAACAGTCTAACGTAGTCCAGCAAGCCAACCGTTATTAAAGGGCTCTCTCTCCCCTGCCACTTTTAAGGGGGGAATTTGTTTTGATTCAGCTGGAACAAACTAGCTTGTTTGGTGAGAGAAATTCCCAGAAAGAACGAACTGACTTTTCCAGGGAGGTGAGTCACGATGTCCTGATGAAAAGGAATAGCTAAGACACTGCAGCACCTCCCAGCTCAGCCCAGCATACACCCTTGTTTTGGTGGGGCAAAGAGCAACAGCTGCCCACGCAGGGTAGGAGATGTCCTCACGACAGGAGCATGCAGCACAAACCCAAAGCAGCATCCTTAAGAAAGGGAAAAACGTAGGCTCATGGAGTGTTTCTAGATCAGCTAAGCATTTTACAGGTGAGAGTATCAGAGCTGTTCTCCCGAATGCACTTAAAGGCAATTCAAGCAGAAGATACAGCTCACATCCCAAGTACAGCACCGCACAGCTAGCAGCAGCAAAGGCAGCAAAGTAAATGCTGCCTGGCTAATGGGATGTGGGAGGATGAGAGCTGCTCTGTTTTTTTCAGGTCCTTTCAAGTTTTTGCTAAAACTGCTAGCTCTAGTGGCTCTTCTGAGAAGGGAAATTCTCTTTTTCCTTTCTCACCAGGCCAAATCTCGGCCAAACTGGTCTTCATTCCTAAATGAAAAGTTGTTTATCTTTAAGGGGAAGCAATCATATTTTTAATTCTGTGTCTGCAAAGCATTTACCACAACATTGGTCTCTGTCAGGTTTGGATTATTTGTGCCAGCAGAGTAGAAATCATTAACATTAGCATTGTGACCTACAGGTGAAAAGGAACTATATCTCTGAACTACTCCACTGAACTGATTACTTCTCACTAATCTATGCAGCTTTAATTTCTTCTTACCTCTAACATCAACTGGGTGAACTCCTCGTTGCTAAGAAATGAAGGCTTCCAGTCTTGTCTAATCTCACAGGCTTCTGTCTGTGCTGTGATTTCTTAAAGAGAAAACATCAAAAAAGCAACATGACTCATGCTAGTTGGAACTTTTTTTCGTTTTCAAGTAACACTAGATTTCTTTTAAGAGGCTTTTGGAGGAATCATCCTCAGATCATTCTCCACACAAAGCCTTCTTGTACGCAACAGTCATTTTCCACGCCATCACGATACAAATGCATTAGCAATCAAGAAAAGGAAGAGGAGACATTTTGGGCAGTCTGAAGAAATCCTTAAAAAATAAGGTCAACGGGCTAATTTCAGAGTAGCTGAGCATCACTGTGAGCAGAGGGTGCCCATGACTCTGGAGCTGTTTCAGCAAGGCTCACGGGAGGGCCCAGGCAGCAGGACAGGCTGCACCCAGCCATGTCCTACCCCAGGAGACCTGGGAACAGGGCACAGAAACCCCTTTCCCCTGGCTTTTGTAGTGCATGCTGTTCCTCAGCTCTTCCTCCCTCATGCTTTGTTTGAGAGAGTACAAAGTGTGCCAGGGGCTGCGGAGATGGAGCCATGTCACTACATTAAAAAGCATACAGCACTGCATCTTTTCAAGTATATCTATGTTTAACTGGTCAGCACTGTATTCAAACCTAGCCCATTTCCCGAGGCCAACAGCTATGCCTTATTCTGCCCCTCGCTTAGGTTCATGCCCTCTCTGGAGGTCTTGGATGCTTGGAAAAAACAGTTTTCATCTTCTGAGTGGAAACTGGCTGCTGGGCAGATGCAGAGCCAGTGCCTTCAATGGGAGCACGCCAGCGCCCTCCAGTACCTTTCTGTTTCTGTAAGAAGTCGATGGTCCTCTGCAGTATTGTGGACTTGTCCATCTTGAGAGGGTGGCCGTGGCCCTGCAGCATCGTGCAAAGCTCTTTAATGAGGACATTGAACTGGTCTCTCCTCTTCTTTTCGGATTTGTTGCGGGATGCCCTGAGTGACAGAAACATAAATGCCGCTAAGTAAAATGAAGGACGTACAGCTCGACCCAAGGAGAGGTAAATGGCCCTGCCTCAGCAAAACACTTTAAAGACAAGAATCTAAACTCTGTTGGGACTGCTCATTTGTTTAAAATTAGGCTCGGGTGTAAGCGCCTTGCTGGTGCTTAGAGCCCTGCAGCAGGACCGAGCTCGCTGTCAGCAAGGAATGCCTGGAGGTAACAAATATGATTTACAACCATTTGAGCAAGACTGCATCCTTACATACACTTCAGCAGCAGTTCCCATTGTTTCAAAAGTGGTGACAACGAGGTGAAGGTGTTATGGGCAAAATTTCCCCAGTAAGAGAAGTCCTGGCATCTACACTCTCTTGTTTTGCCCACCTCATTTTTATGAACTTTTGCTTTGCAGTTAGTACACACACATAAAGGTCAAAATGCAAAGGATTCTTTATTCCCTGACTTAGCTTATAGGCAGACAATACTGTGCAGAGACATCTCAACTGCAGAATGCAGTCAAGCACACGCTCTTGTATCTGGCTTTGAAAATCTGCTGACATGAGATATGAAACTGGGAATGTTAAGAGTCTGGCTGCAGAAACCACAGACAAGTTTCCAGCTTGCATTAATACAGTTTAAGAGTGTTTTATTAGGGTTTTCCCCTCCATTAAAAACAATAAAGGAGAAAGCAAATCCATTCAGTTTCTTCCAATATGTTCTTTCCAATGCTCATATCTGAGATAACCCTATTTTCATACAACCTCTTCCAGTAGTAATTAATTTTCTTTTCAAGTGTATTCATGATGATACATGCTTCCTGTGATCTAGACCGAGTGTGGTATGCAGAAAGCATTTCCCTTTGTATTCAGGTTGGCATTTGGAGGTTCTCAGATCCAGCATTTATGTTCACAGCCATCTCTGTTTTGGCACTCGTGTACGATGACTAATGAGAACTGAGCCAAATACTTCTCTGAAGGGAGACTAACTCATACCTGTGCTAAAGCAGGACTGCTCTCTAAGTTTCACAGGGAACTCTACCCCAGGTGGGCAGCACTGCATGAAGTCAGTAAAATCACAGGTCAGGAGTCCTGCATCAAGATAATAAATAGCCATGGGATAACACGAGATTCTGAGGCCACGACAACATAATTTAAGGACCACTCAGCTGACTAACCCACTGTAGGGGTGGTCAAACACACTATGAGAAGCTTGAATATGGTGACTTAATTATGCTGTTTGTGGTCCTCTATACACGGCCTGTAAACTGCATGGGGGTTTCCCTCTGACATCAGTGGTCCCAAGTACTTTTTCAAGCATTGGACAACACAACATTCACAATTCTCCCCTGAGAGAGCTTCCACTCTCAGTGCTCTCTGCATCCCTTCATACCTCTTTGCTCTGTCCTTCTCATCTTCATCCATCAGTTCGTTTACACAGCACAGGGCTCTGGAAGGAAAAGACAGAAGTACTTACTGAGACATATTCTCTGATCTTGTTGAGTATGCCAGAATATAGAGCTTTGTTTGTACTCTGTGACCTCCTGGATGTTTCAATCTTCCCTTTCCCAAACTCGACTCTTGTTAGGTAGTTTCTTGCTTGTTCTGTCAGCTACTGAGGCTTGAGATGTGAAACTGTTGCTATACGCCTAAACATACAGCTACAATAAGCGTGACTTTAGAGGGGAAGAGCTAAGAGCCAGCAGCCCCTCAGCCTGCCTTTGCACTCCCCTCTGCCACAGGATGGGGAACCCTGCCGAAGCACTGAACGCTGCACAGGAATCAGCATCGTCTCTGCAAATGTGAGAGCCGATTTGTCTGTACCGGGCAGCACTGTGCCTGGTCCTGTTTTGGGAAATCAAACAGGCTACTGGCTGATTTCAAGCATTGCAATGCTTAAAAAGCATCTGAGATTTCTTTCCCAGTGGAAGGGCATAGGAAGAAGAAGGAAACTGTGCTAATCCCCCAAAGGATTAGTATTAGGCAACAGCAGGGTACTATCAGGACACCTAAGAGATGATATGATAGACAGGTTCATCCAAAGCACCCTGCAGCTAATGACTGCTGCTTGCACTGGTGGACTTCCACCACATCATCTGAGCTGTGTCCTACCCCTGGGATTCATACCCAAAACTTTAAGTTAAAACTTCCTCCCCTGGCACTAACCAGTGAAAAGAAGGGAATGTGACCTGGGTTCCCTGGGTTCTCTACGTCCCTGCACCAGAACAGTCATTGTGGGCTCCTGTCTTTACTTTATCTTAACCATTCCTGTAGCACACGTAAGGAGAACAGTTGGCAACAACTCCTAGTAAGGACACAGTACTCTTAAGCCCTGTGAAATGATGGGAAATTCAACATGAGGGTAACTTCTTCGCTGGTGACTTGCTTTCTGTGACTCAGATGGGCTAAGTCTGAGGGACAGGGAGCCAGGCAGATGCAGGCAAGCCAGTTGCCATCACTTTATGCCACATTGCCCGGGTCAGAACTGCTAGGTTGCACCCACCTCAGACACCTCCACAGAGGAGATCGCACCCATCCCCGGTATCAGCACCAATCTGCCTCCAGCTCTAGAGAGCACTTTCACTGGCAAAACCCTCCCACCCCACCCAGCAGCCAAGGGACATTTTTCAGTGGGTACATCCAAACGTTTTTCCTTGCTTTGAGACTACTCCAAGCTCAAACAACTTGGTGGCTATAAAAGTAACATGAAATAAAACCACACACAACTGATAGGAAGTCAAAGATGCTGCTCACAGTAAAAGCTACAAAAATTTACCCTCCCTTTCCTGCTCCAGGGCAAGGATCTCCCTCTCTGCAGATGAGCTGGGCAGAAGAAACTGTGTGATTTCTTTTGTCCCAAAATAGGAACGTACTCCATGGGGAGGGAGTGGTTCTCACTGCCTGAGTCACTGAAAGCTACAAGCCAAATTAGACGTTACCTGTTCTATTCCTCAGATTCATCAGTCCAGACTGACGGAGTGGGATTAGCACTTATCACCATGTAAATAGAGATGGACAAAAATTAATCCTGGAAGGAAAAGCAAAACCAGTTCAAACACAGTTGCAGGCAAGACAGCCTAGAAAGCAGCAATCACTTCAAGCTGAAAAAGTCTACCACCGTAAATTAGAAACATGCTCAAGTATAACTGGTGAACGCTCAGCGAAGCCTCCAGGAACGGGAGCTGGACCATGTTCTGGGGCTCCTGGCTCTGTATGCACCAGCTGCTGCTGCAGAAGAAGCCTGGAAGGCCAACTTGACTTCTCCTGTACAAAAAGCTATGTGGCCCAGCAGGGTGGAGGAATGGCCCAACTAGCTTGGGGCCACTGAGGATTGATCGGAGTCCTTCCAAAGTATGACAGTTTACGCAGCATGCATGCTATGAAAACCAGCAAGTATGATCCATACTTCAGCTATCCAATCTTGCAATGAAAAACCTCCTTCGAGATGAACATGATCACCTAAAGTCAGTGCAAGCCACAACCACCCACCTGTGGATTCAAGGCCTCCCACTAAGATTTGCTGCTGATGGGACACACACGTCTTTTTGTTTGAGATTTAACCGGTTACTTATGAAGACCCTGAACTCTTGGCTGTACCCACACCACAGCGCCCATCTCTCTGAAACTGTCGCTGTTGGAATTTGTTTGGCTTCCGATGAGGCTCGTTCTCAGGAAGGATGCAGATGCAACCAGACTGTCCACGACTGACAGTGATACCTGCAACAACAGCCAAATGCTGGGCTTCCAAATTTAACAAGCTTTTAATGCCCTTGAAGTGACCTTCCCACCTTAAGCCCAGGTTCATGGCTGTTTCTCCTGTTACCACTAGTTCAAACATCAGCTCAAGACACTGCAAAAAACCTCGCTGCCACTACCAGGGGTTACGTATTTGCGACCATGGTGAACAAGCAAACATACCCCCCCATTTTTGATCATCTAAAGGACTAGCAAGAGCTTGTTCGTTTCTCCAACTAGTGGAAACACCGCAAAGGGAAGGAAACACAAGAAAGTGGCTGAAGAACCACTGCAAGAGACACAGGTCAGGCATGCACGCTGGAAAGGGCAGCTGGGACGGGGCAGGGGCTGACCACGTGAGGCGGCTGCTAAACACCATGAACGACACAGATCCCGACCAGTGGTACAGGGAGAGTGCTTTGAGGGGAGGTTTATGTGACTAATGTGTGACAACAGGCCGAAGTGCTGCTCATTGCAGCTAAATGAAATTACGTCAGTCCATTCACTCAAAAAAATCGGCTCAGATAAAGTGTGATGGGGTGGTTGTAAATGTAATATGGAAGATAGCTGCAAGAGGCTTGAGCCTCCTGACACAACAGAAGTACAGGAGTAACATATAAAATACCTAACGTGTTTCAGTGGTAAGTGATTCAGTAAGAAATGCAGCTGGGATGAAGTGTTTATTTTCAGTTTGGAACATGAACTTCCAGGGAAAATCTCATGAACTCCTGATATCCCCAGTGAAGCTGCAACTGAAAACAACACCTACATAACCCGTGTAAACACAGTGGATCTGCTGTGCTTCTGCTTTCACAGTCGTCGTATGCTGGTCAAGTTACAAGCTTTTAGCCTAGTTCAAAAGGAGCGTGTGATGTTATTTGTCACCCTGTTGAGCTATCATAGAACCGAGGGGCTGATCTTAGTCACTGCTGCTCATCGGTCAGTGCTGTTGTATCAAAATCATACGGTTGTTTCTCCTCTAGAAGAATGACCCATACAGAAGTTTTGCTGACTCGTAATAATTTCAGAGATATGTAGGTATAAAGAAAATTCTTTTTAAAGCAATGGGTTAAATTATAAAAACCACTTGTGAATGTGC
The DNA here is from genome assembly GCF_965183815.1 of Platalea leucorodia. Taxonomy (NCBI): domain Eukaryota; kingdom Metazoa; phylum Chordata; class Aves; order Pelecaniformes; family Threskiornithidae; genus Platalea; species Platalea leucorodia. The sequence continues at coordinate 16,818,327 of NC_138832.1, read as the reverse complement.
AAACAGATCCATCACAATTTTTCAGGAAACATTCAGCACAGGAAGGACACGGACCTGTGAGAGCGGGTCCAGAGGAGGCCACAAAAATGATCAGAGGGCTGGAACACCTCTGCTGTGAGGAAAGGCTGAGAGAGCTGGGGCTGTTCAGCCTGGAGAAGAGAAGGCTGCGGGGAGACCTTACTGCGGCCTTTCAGTACTTAAAGGGGGCTTATAAGAAAGATGGGGACAGACTTTTTAGCAGGGCCAGCAGCGACAGGACAAGGGGTAATGGGGTAATGGTTTTAAACTAAAAGAGGGTAGATTCAGACTAGATAAAAGGAAGACATTTTTTACAATGAGGGTGGTGAAACACTGGAACGGGTTGCCCAGAGAGGTGGTAGGTGCCCCATCCTTGGAAACATTCAAGGCCAGGCTGGACGGGGCTCTGAGCAACCTGATCTGGTTGTAGATGTCCCTGCCCATTGCAGGGGGAATGGACCAGGTGACCTTTAATGGTCCCTTCCATCCCAAAGCATTCTGTGATTCTATGATTTCTATGATTCTAAGTATGCAAAAATTAAGTCAAACAAAAGGATTCTTTCCGAGCTTTGAGCGCAAAGCTTTATGCAGAAACCTTCACACCGCCTTGCCCATGGGTTGCCTAACAACTGAAAACTCCCAAGAAGCTTGACAGGTTTTCTGCCTTGTATGCATGGTTGCCCTCCCAGCCAGCTTGAATAGCAGTAAGTTGAGGGAAGCTGTTTGGTCACCGAGAGAGACAACAGTCCAGTTAATGCTCACCGAGTCTAAATTGGGAAACGAAGCCCAGATTCTCCAGTCTCTAGCCACAGCAATCGCATCCCACTGCTGTACGGCTGATGTGAGCTGCAAGGGGCAGAGGAATGAGGCTTCCCAGGTCAGTCCCAGTGGGACACCCTCAATGAACGTGAGAGATGTCCTCAGCCAGCACCAGACTTCGAGGCTCTAACAGAATAAATAGCCATAAAAGAATTCACAAGCCCAAACACACGGAAAAGCTTTTTGCATGATGCAGCAGGATGGTGAGCTACAAAAAGCCTTAGTAGAAGACACCTAAGGACAAAATATTCTTAACCGGATTAAGCACTTCAGGACTACATTTAGCTAAGTGCTTTTTGTCTTGTTATGAGCCAGAGCTAAATATAGTAACTAGAATACTTAAGAATAGTTTCATAAGGGTTGTATACACTCCTCAGCAAGATAAGGCACTTAGCACTACTGACAGCAGTGTGTCTGCATGTTAAGAGTATTTTACATAGCTCCAGATAGAATCTCTTTGACCTTAACTGTATTAACCAGAGGGATCAAAATTTATTTATTGCCTCCTGAAAATCCTCTCCTGCAATACTTGGAGAGAAGGATTCCTGAACTCTGTGGGCAGGTAAAGAGAGAGGACACTCGTCAGTGCTGCCAGCATCATTTTTCACCCCCACCTGCAGTAGGTGAGGATCAGCTTTCTCACAAAAAAATGCACATCCATCATTGCTTAATGCCCTCTGTAAAGTGAAAAGGTTTTTTCTTCCCTTGTACAGGGAGTCTCAAAAAATACTCATAGCATTTTATATTTTAGACTTTTCAAGTATCACAGTATTTGAAGTTGTTTCCAGGGTTACAGACAGGGTAATGTAGTATAACAGCCTTCACAAGACAAATGGACTTCTCAGACACACAGCTAATAGTTAAAGCAGTATTCCATGCTATCTGCAATATTCTGGCACATTTTTTACTGAAGAGAGAATAGGAGAGGGAATTTTTTAAAAAATCTTTGTTTTGCAGAACTGACTGACTTCAGGAGCTATCTAACTGCAAACTTCTGAATAAAGAAAATGTTTATTTATTGGCTTGCTGCAAATCATCAAAATACTAACATTACCTCAGGATAACTCTTCATGGAACATCACATTAGTAAGAATCATCCCCTGAAACCAACAATTCCTGTGAATGCTTTATTATAGCTTTAATTTTAATTATTTGTTTATGTCACTGATGGCAAGGCAAAGATCACTCTATGAGTGTAATGCTGCACATTCCTTTGTGATCAGCAACAAACCAGGCTTTCATCGGTCACCTAAAAAGGGTCCCTGAACCCAGCTAGTTTGATTTTTTTTTTCCAACTATATCAACTGGTCTAACTAAAAATATTCTCTATGCATAAAAACTTTGTTGTGCTTGCATTTAAATTTTCATAAAATTTTGCATTTGAGTAATGTACGGCACTTAGGGAGTCTTCAAATCTATACTGTAGGAAATATTTTAATTATGGAAATGTGCTGTGCTAATAATCTCCACAGATTTTACATGCAGTGAATTCAGCAGAGAGCCCTCAATTACAAGATGCAGCACTTTGTGGCACAACGCAGTCATAAATAAGAGAGTTAATGCATTCTCCAGCAATACGATTCATATGTCAATATGCCAATGTTTCATTCTTCTTGAGGCAACAGGAGGGCATGACTGTGGTTGACAGCTAAACAGCTGATTTAATTTTTAAAAGGCAGAATTTAACCTTTTCAGTAAAGTGCTACTGATTCAATTATAAGATGCTAATGTAAATGACATTTGAAAAACCAAACAGTGCCACTGAATCTTTATGGCAGTTCAGCACAGAAGTGATCACCACCTCCGTTCGCGCACCGGAGCGCCGAAGCCCTGCCGCCTGTCCTGTGCCGCTGAGCTACCCAGACGTTCGCCTGTCACAGAGCACAGAGGAAAGCCATGGCAGCGGCTCTCACAGCCCTCCGCTGCAAAGGTCTTTCTCTTACTCTGAGCAGACTCGATGACAAACTTACCCACCTCTGGGACAACAGCAGCAGGAGCTGCTGTACGGCTACGGCATTACCCTTTGCTGGTGTACCCCATACGGCACTGCCTCGCCGCTGCCGCGTCACAGCTCAGCATGAAAGCACGACATGGAAATGCAAACACTGAAACAGATGTGGCAAAGGAGTTGCAGCTCTGTGTTATTTGATCTGCTTGCTTACTTTTTTTCTGCTTGCATTTTACGCTCTCCTTCCCTTGCCATGCCTTGCCTTCGGTTGTTCTTCACTCTTTCCTGCTCTTCTTTCACTTATCCCCCTTACTTAACATCCATTGGTTTGCAGTTCAGAAAATTGGATCTTTCTTGAATGTGGTTTCTCCCCATCTTGTTTCTTATGTCATCTGCCTTCATCATTCCATTGCCTTTTCTTCTCCGTGTTCTTCACTGTCCTCTTCTCAAAAATTAAAAAAATGTTATCGTGATCTCAGCATTGACAATCATCAGCCATTTACCTGTGGGAACTCTTGGCTTGCCCAGTTCTGAGGCATGCACGACTGCCAAATGCTGTCTGGGGACACGCTGCCTTAGAGATGATGCTGGTGGGGATCAGATGGGTTGTCTTCAACACAGTTGGCTCCCACACCACCCTGGTCCAGGTCCAGGAGCACTGGGTCCTGTCCTGCCTGATAGCTCCTAATTCCAGCTTCAGACCCTTTCCCTCTTTGGAGGAACTGGGATCCCCCTCAGTTCAGCAGTAGAGCCGTGCAGCTCCATCCTTTACAGAAACACCACCCTGCATCTCCACTGCGGGACAGCTGAGGGCAACGGCCCAGCACGGCACGCTCATCCGTGGCAGCTAACACGCACCTGCACTCTTTGGGGGTGTCAAGGCAGGGTGACGTGCCATGACTGTACCTATATTTTCACACAGTGTCTTTGTTTACTGGAACATCGGTAATGGTGGTGAATTGGTGAGGGAACCAAATATTCTGTCCTCTTCTGTTAATCTGTCAGGAGAGGATTTTTTGTGCCACTATTGTAACTATTGCATCTCAATGCACTCACTTATCTACAGCATACCCTCCCCTGGTTTATTGAGCTCTAAATTTAGCTTGTTACCTGTGACAGATTTATGACTACATTCATTATAGCAGTAACAGCTTCAGACAGAAGCTAAGAGGTGCCCAAAGAAAATGGATTATACAAAACAATTACACCATAAAAAAGGCTGTATCAGAACACTGTGATTCAGCACAGCAATGAAATGAAAGATACAGGGAGGAACAATGGTGATGTGGTTTTTTGGTTTTTTTTTGGTTTGTTTTTTTTTTTTTTTCACCAGGATATGCTGTTTTCTGACAAAAGAAAGGGGGGAAAGGATTAAAAACTAACAGACACTTGAAAAGAAAAGATCATTACTGGAACATTTTGTTCTCTAGGATTTTTGTCAGATCCTGGAGAAAATACCTGGCCAAGTTTGTTCTGTTCCAGCAAATTACTGAACCTTGCAGGTACAAGATACAGCATTGTAGAATATTATTTAAAATGTCTCCAGGGTTTCTGTAACAAGAAGGGCATGCATTTAATTAATTCTATCAATTTGTCTAATAGCCCCTTAAAATTCTCAAAACATGGCAGAACTGCTGATTCACAACCCTAAATAGTATATTTCGACTATATTTCGCTGGCATGCTATATTTCGACTGGCACAAGCAGGGTAGGATAATATGCATAAATGCAAATAATACTTCTTCTACAGTCTTGGATGAATACCTGTGTTCATGTCTAGCCGTGCAGTTACTACAGGAAAGGTAAATGTGTGGTGTAGTATGAAATGATGATATCTAACAATTCTTCAACACACCTGACTCCGTCAGACATAGAGCCAAATAATCCTCAAATAATAACTTAGTTTTCCCTCGTGTAGGATGGGAGCAAAGGTAGTTGTCTATCGTTAATCCTTCAGCAGAAATTGAGATGTGTGTTTTCATGGGACTATTTCTAGGAAAGGCACATAGAGCTACAGAGAAAGCAGCAATATTGAAATCCAACAGTCAGAAGTCTTTTGAACAGAATGTTCTCCAAAATTTCCAGCAAATACAAATGCTCTTAAAGCTCTGCTTCTGCTTATGGCTGATCCTGATGGTGCAAATGCATGTGTGTGAGTGGGTGCATAGACACACATATATAAACACACATTTTAATTCAGAGCAATTTGCAAAAAAATACCGAGAGCAATTTCTACCGAGGAAAGCAGTGGTGACATTCAGGATGACTCTTGCACCGCTCACCTCCTGATGTTGGAAGTTAAGTAACCGTTCCTGCCGGGTGCGTGCAACGGGAAGGTGAGCAGAGCTCCCTCTCTCATGCCTCAGGCCACTTTCTATCATATTCACTTCTCTGGCAAATCACAAAGGATGGGGGGTGTGTGTGGGAAGGTTAACCCAATAAATCTCAGCAATGAAAAGAGTGGCTCAACAAGCTAAAAAAACCCCAAAGCTATTGATTCTGCAGCTTAAACAATATGGACATCATCTGATCATAAACCCACTGCTGAAATTCAGGCTAATTTCAGGGTTTCATTCAGAATAGTTTCAACACTATCAGAGCAAACCAGCTAGGAAATTTTTAAAAGAAACCAACACTCAGTGCTAACGCGACAGCATTGGCTTCTGCACCGACTGCAGAACTGCCTATAAAGCGGGTGCTGGGCACCCTGACACCTTGTGCTCGGTTTTCAGGGCTCGCCAGCTGGAGCTTCTCCCTGGGAGGTACTGTGCGTTACTCCCACCAAGAGGACATAGCTTGCATCAGCTGTATTTATGGCATTAAGTGAGGTCATTGGGTCCTTTTTCGGTTTTGGATTTTGCTTTGGCAACTATGTAGATATTAGGACAAACACATCAAAGCTGTCTTTTTGAATGTGTTACCATGAAACCCCTCTTGTAATTCCTCTTCTATTTACTATGGGTGAAACTCATCCCAAGCAGACAGCTACATAAAGTCCATATGTCATCAGACTACCTACTTTTATGCCTTATGCTCTCCCTGTGTACAGAATACATGTAATCATTAGACAACAAAGAAAATCAGCTATCTAATTAAACTAAATACCTTCTCCTCTACTTTTCTCAGCAAGAGAACACCTCCAGCAACTACCAGTTCATTGAAAGAGGCAATAGTAGCATTCATGTCCTTAGCTGTTCTGTTTTTCTCCTCAAACAATACATTTTTTGCTTCGTTTCTTCTTTGCCTTTCTCAGTCTTGCATATAAAATGCATTTCAGATGCTTGAGGACAGTACAGATGAGGAGATGAGCATTTGTGCTTTGTGTTTGTTTGTGCAGGAGGTTGAACTCATAATGCAAAAAATAACCGTAAGGCCCGAGGGCTGCTTGCCTTGAACAGTAAAGGCAGGGGCCTTCGAATGGGGCAGGAGTGGGTCCTAGGTGGTTCCAGGACACACTTCCAAAGTGCTCTGCTCCAGTGAGAAGAAAAATGCTGAGCATGACTTGGCTTCAAAGTCCACCTGCTCACAGGTTGCAGGACCAGCAGATGGTGGGAGCTATTTGTGGACTGGAGGATTTTCTTTCAGACTCAAACATCTTCTGTCTACATACCACATTCCCCTGGCCATTGCCCTATATATGTGCCTCAGCTCACTTCAAAGCCCAATAGCAACCACAGTCGATCTTGGAGTCAGGATGCGCCTGTGAAAGTGATGTCCACTCTTATCACCCGTGAAAGCAAGAAGAGTCTACCAACTCCCTAGCCCATTTAATGAAAGGGACCTGATACTATCAGCACTTCCACTACACGAGCAGATGTTTAGCATAGTTGATCCACACCTGCACAGTAGGCCTGCCCCTTTCTGGCATGCACAGACTGCCTGTATGTGACACAAACCAGAGCCTCCTGGAAGCACACAGCTTGCTACACCGGCGCTGCCCTGTCCACGCTCAATGCTACGTTCCTGGATCCCTCCTCCAAGAAAGGGCAACTCAGCTGCTCCTCTAATGCTGTTGGGCAACATGTGGGAAGGCAGCTGGATGCTGTGCAGAGAGTCTGCAGATAGCCGGCTATTCCTGGCTCTGTCATTTCTGCACTTCCTTAGATCTGCTTGGTCCTCTACACGGTCTGGGGAGCCCTTTGGCTGATAAAGTGGGAGGTCTGGGAAGTCTCGTTCTTGTTCAGTGTCCTTTGATTTCTGCTGAACAACATCTGCTTTCTGACGCTTTGCAAGCAGCTTGCTGCCATCCTTTCTCTCCTCTGATGCTTTTACGTCAGGAAGCCTCAGCGCACTCCATAAACACAGTTGTATCCTAGTTGTACAAGTGAGGAAACAGGGGCACATTTTACTTCTGTCTCTTTTTACGAGTGTCCCAGTTTTGGGACGTTGAATTTGAAACAGTAAATGCAGTTACAGCCTAATTTTCAGTAATGCTGAAACCCAGCATAAGCACCTACAAATAATGCACGTTTTGGAAAAGCTCGAAGTAAATCATTGACCCAAGGTCACGCAGCAAAGTTAAGAAGCGAATCCAGATGTCCTGATGATTAGCTCTGTCTATTGGCATTCAGTCAAGTCTTCCCTCCTAAAATAAGCTTCCTGAAGCATCAGACTATAGTCTTAGAACTCCCCTAAATACATAGCACCAGTAAGAACTGATTTTCAAATGAAGGAGGGGGAAAAAAACCCAGTTCATTATTTTTTCCTCAAGTGATCACTGACTGACCAATGGAAGGGCAGCTCAGAGTCATTTGGTCTCAAACTCCTTCCTATAAATAAAAAAAAAAAAAAAAAAAAAGGAAGATTCTTCTCCCTTTTCAAACAACATGAAGAAAAAATGTTCTGCCTCGGTAATCCTAGACCTGAGTAATTTAATCTTCTCTCTGTTGCAATCTGTTTCCCATGTGTATCACCAGCCTGGAATTTCTGGAACTCAATACATAAGGAAGCTATTCAAAAAAAGGAAATACTACGACAAAAGGATTAGAGATAGGTCTGAACCTGAATGAAAGACTCCCTATAGCAGAGGAGAATTCAGCTCCTGATCCAGAGTTCAACTTCTTGACTTCAGCCCAAATCTCAAACCCCAAAACTGCCAAAATGATGGAATTTCCCAGAACCAGCCCACTTCTCACTTCTGGTTCAGAGACAGAAAAAGTGAGAAAACAGGTTGAGGAGACCTGCAGCGGTACTGCAGCAGAAGTGGAACAGCGCTAGTTGTCTGAACACAAACTGCCCTATAGAACAGAACAGACTATTTCAGTTGGAAAGGACCTACAACGAACATCTAGTCCAACTGCCTGACCACTTCAGGGACGACCAGAAGTTAAAGCATGGTATTAAGGGCATTGTCCAAATGTGTCTTAAAACACTGACAGGCTTGGGGCATCAACCACCTCTCCAGGAAGCCTGTTCCAGTGTTTGACCACCCTCTCAGTAAAGAAATGCTTCCTAATGTCCAGTCTATGTAAAAGACCTGTGAGAAAATTATAAAGAGCTTTAGTAGTTAAAATTCAAAGCCTCCCATGCAAGCTTACTTAGAGTTTTAGCTACTTATCCATTAAATGAATATCAAAGGATTCACCGCAGCTGAGCTAACTGACCTCATTTTACATCTTTGGCTTCATGCGTCCAAGTTCAAGCAGAAGAAACTTCTTTACCCTCTTGGTGTGTTTAATTCTGGAGCATTCCAGGTATAATGTGCACATAAGTCAAAAGGAATTTAAACAAAGCCCTTACATTTCAAAATTTGTCTTATCCTCATTTGGCTCCGAGAATTTCAGCTGCTTTTCTTAAATGATCTGCTCACATCTGCTCTCCAGCTGAGCCGTGTTCATGCCCCGCTGACCTTACCACTGCCATCTCTGTAATCTTGCAGCTGAGAATAACCAGCAACGCACCCAGTCCCTGTAAGCGTCAAGAGCCTTTCAAGAAAGAGGAGGTAGAGAAGAATCAGCCTTTATACATCAGGGAAAAGAAGGATTTCAGAGAAAAACCATTGTTTGACTAAGGTGAGTAATGGGAGCCGCACGCCTGAAGTGCCCTGGCCCAGCTCCCTCGGGCAATGGGAATCGGAGGCATCAGCATCTTGCAGGATTATACTCTACAACGGCAGCTGGCAGATATTTTTCTAATAGAGAGCACAGCAGCATCGTTCACACTCATTTGATTCTATTTGCTGCTGTTCCTATTCAAACTCGCCTAATCCGATCAAGTTATTTCTTGGCCTGTGCCTTAAAGCTAAGTAAGTAAACACCTTTCATAAGGTCTGAGCCCACTTGTTTCAAGTGTATGATTAAGGGCTAGACTTGAGCATTATTGTGAGAAAGCTCATCTCATTACTCAGAATTTCCAAAATCACTCACAGTTGTCTTGAAGTGGCACTTTTCCACCCAGTGTTTTACTTCCTGCATTACAAATACATAATACGGTTGCAAAGGGTCCGAAGCACCAAATATACATTTGTGTCTCAGCTGCCCTAAAGAACAGCTCTTTGAGCTGAGAATAGCTCATAATGGCACCAGTTAAACACTGTGATGCAAAATATTTTCTGTGGCTACCAGACCTTCTCCACAGATGTCTCTTCTTGTTTACTATGAAGAAGACAGATGATAAATTTAGTCAGCATTTTGGACAAAGTCATGCTCATTTGTAGTATTTGCATTAGGTAACACTAGAAGACTTATGCACCAGAAAAGATGTTGATCCAAGTGTAATTCCATCGCTGTTACACCAAGGATGGATTTGAACTATTGAAGCTTACAAATTTTTTTCAAGAAGAATTGCTGCCACTTATGTTACTGGTATTGTTAATAATATAGCTGGTTTTCTTTCCTTCTTTAAAGCACCGCCCCCCTACTTATCTTTCTCTTCTCTGAGGCACTTTTAACTTCACATCCAATATTCTCTTTTGCACTATCTTGCCCACGTCACTTCTCAACTAGCTCCTCAAAAGATGGTTATTTGTTTTGAAAGCTTCAGGAATAAAAGAATATTTAAACAATTAACTGCAATCATATTCATCATTCTGCATGGTACCGCTGATATGCACTAGAAATATAATGAGAAAGCAAAACTTTCCTTCAGAACGAAGAAAAGAGAAGATAAACATCCACAGATCTCTCCCTCTCTCCCTCTTATTACTTTGTTATCTTTTTTTAGACTGCAAATATGTCAGTCACTGGAACACTTTCGTACTAGGTCATTATTGTTACACATATTATGCGCAAAGACCCAAGGCCTCATTCTGTCATAGATAAGATATTCGCACACATCCTTTTTCCCCCTTGCAGTTTATTTGCATGGCTGGCTGGATAATCAGCCGTAATAACAAAATATGACTCAGCACGACTGAATGTCCACTTTGCTTTGGGGATTCTCTTGGTGGTTTTTTTTTTTAACTATTTAAGACCAGAAAAGATGTGTCCCTCCCAGATAACGTTCACGTAAAAAAGAGTCAAGTAAACACAGAGACTCAGGGGAAAGGGAACGGATCAAACAGCAACGTTTCTGCTATCATGCCCTCAAAGAGGTTCTGGTCTCTTTAGCTGCTCTGCCCAGGGCTGCAGGGCGCACGGTCCCTCGTCACCCGCTGCAGCACGGACAGGCGGGGATTTCTCACCGATGGCAGAGGGAGGACGCAGGACAGAGAACTGGTCACGTCCCACAAGGATGGGCATCCCTGAAATTAAGGACATATGGGCTTTTCTGGACATCTAAATGCTGTCTGTGGATTAGAATTGTGCAAGCATGCAGAACATTTTAAAATATGCTTTATTTCCTGTATCATAGTACTATGAATCCTCCTAGTATGAGTCAAAACCAAGACTCCAACACAACCAGTAAATTAAATACATGGGTCCATCTCTCTCGAAGGATAACTCTCCTCTACTAAGTAGTTAATGGCAACAGTGATGGATACTGCCATCCTGCCGAGCAATCCTGGCTGTATGGATGTGGCTGGCAAGGACGGCGGATCTGTACCTATAGATATCTGTGGTCCCTGGTTTTCAAGTAAGAGACTGGGCCAGCTGAAAAGGCTGCAGTGTGAGATCGCATCTCACCTGGAACAGAATGAAAAGAGCATTGAAGAGCTTGGCCCTCCATTTAGCCAGACCCATTGGCACATGCCTCTTTTTTTAAACATCTGTGCTTTCCAGAATTAGGATAAACACGAATTTATTACCTTAAGCTTTCCTGACCACAGCACTTTAAACAGTATATCCATATACTAACAATGTCCATACTGTATTTAACACAAAAAAATTAGGCTGGCCAAGAAAGTACACATTAACACCAGCTGATGGAAAGAATCATACTGTGATGTACATGCATAAAAAATGCATGGGTAAAGAGGGAGCTTGTTTCTGTGATAATCTGACTACGTAATACCACCAAGGCCAGCAAGATCCCTGACAAACATCTACGCAGTAGCATGAAGCCAGCAGCACAAGTTAAAAATGCCCATGACCTTTTAGCTGGCAGTCCCAGTTTCCTCAGAATTTCACGCCATGTTTGAGAGGCAAATATCATCTGTACTCCCAACCTCCTTCTTTCAGGCGCTGCTTTTGTGCATGTCTCCTAAAAATCACAAGCAACCTATACAATAGTTTAGCCAAAACTCAAGCAGGGAAAACATTCAATTAGGCAGAGAGAAAAGCTAACTTCCTTTTCTTCCTCTCATCAGCCCTTCTGCAGAAGATCAGTAGTAAAACTCCTGTCTACTTCACTGCAATTAGTATTACACCTACCCTCATCTAACATTAAAGTTTCTTCCAATTTAATTCAGTTTTGTTTTCAACAAGGGAGAAGTGCAAAACAAACAAGAAATTAAAGCCATGCCCTTAATTATTGCTTAGGTATAGCCAAGGCGCCAGAGAGCCAGCAGAGTTATCGCACGGCAATTGCACGCCAGGGGCACTGAGCACCTAGTCCTGGCTCAACTCCGAGCCAAGGCCTATGCTGACCACCAAAGCTTGGCATCGGGTGGGCAGGGGCAAAGCTGAGGCAGAGGACGGACGTTTTGGTGCTCAGGCTGCCATCTTCCTACTGAAGCCAGAATTAATTCCTGTGCCATGATCATGTCCCAGTGGCAAAATCTGCAGCTTTGCGCTCATCCTGTGGACAAATGCTGCACATTGTAAACCAGGGTGAAGCTGGCCCTGTTTATTAGGGTTAAGTACGTTGGGCTCTCTTCAAAGTGAGCCCCTGGTTATGACCAGTGCTGTCACAAAAAGTAATCCAAAGTACCTAAGCTGCTTTCTTCTACACTGAAGTTTAAATGAATAAGAAATCAAGTACAGTACCACAAAATGCTTCTCTTCAGCCTCAGAAGCTTGTTTACCATTGCCATAGTAGCTGAACTGCTGAATGAAATATTTACAACTATTCATGCAATCAAACTCATTTTCCTTAGGAAATAACTGATGAGGTATCTCACATCTGTTCCTGACAATGATTTAAGCCTGTGCTGATCCATATCTAGACCTGACATGAATGTTAATGTTTTAGAAACAGTCATCCCTAATAGGAGGGTGACGACAGGCTATGCGGGTCTGGTGGCGACTGACTGCAATTGGGAAGGTCTGTATCTACAGGTGAAGGATGACACAATCAGCCCACAATTTTCTCTAACCTTATGACCTAGGGCTTAGGAAGCCTGGCAGGAGAGAGAAGTTAGAGCAGAGCTTGACGCGGAATTATCTTGAGAATTATCTTCCTATCCCTGTCAAAAGTTTTTAATATCTCACAGATGTTTGCTTCCTCTATGCAGAGCAGCAATCCTGCTCTGCCAGACTCCAGCATTGCATGTCATCCTTCCAGCAACGTTTCCCCATCAGGGCTCTTTGATTGAAGCTGCTGCAAGTGTTGCAAGGCTGTCTGGAAAATCAGCTGCTAGTAAAGCTGATTGAGATGATTCCCTAATAAAACATGACGTTCATGTCAGGAAAGACACAAAAATAAATTCCAGATTTTTGCTCAAAAAACAGCTGCTTTATGGGTAAACGGTCAATGCCAATGCACTGTTAGAAACAGAGAGAAATCTAATTTTAGTTAATCTGATTTAATTCATCCAGCAATCCTCTTTTCCACAGGAAACTTATCACAAGCACTTACAAAAAAGCAGGAAAAAGAAGTATTTATTGCAATGGCTCCAAACTCCATACTCTTCAGAGCAAGGGAGAAATCTTCGTCCCTCTCAGGTCAGCTGCAAAGCTCTTCAATGTTGTGTCAAAGATGCCAATGACAAAGGAGATGATCTGTATTACTGCTCCTTCTGGTAAGGTGCATCCCCTGAGCTAACACTGCTTCCTAAGTTCTGACAAGAGCAATTAGGTCAGAAGAAAACTTTTGGCAACATCTAAAATCACTACAAATTTTACTTCAAGGTCAAGGAACCAAATAAAAACAACTGAAGAAAGCGAACACTTGCCTGCAAAGGACCTTGTAGAGCTGTAAATCAAATATAAACAAAGTCTATATAAGTGTCTGAACAGTAATCTCTGGAACAGTCAGGAATGCCTCATAAAAGTAGATTTCAAACACAATCCAAAGAAGATTAAACCGACAATTCATCTCTCTTAGGGCTTCCATACATCATAAATAGGCATTATGCTTTCTATGTAAAGCAGCTCATTATCTGATTTATTCACTGATATCTCTTCTTATTCAAACAATTCAAACTGGACTATATTAGAAAATCCCAGAATAGCTTCCTCAGCACTGCAGCTTTTGAAATAAGATGATGATTTATATTTATAAAATTTTACTTACCGTGCAATCAAATTCATGTTAATATAATACACTATCTCTAAGGACAATTTTAAAGAAAGATGCTATTCCAGCTGGATCACTTGTTAATATTCATATGCTTTCCTTCAAAAAAAATCAAAACACAGAAGTTGTTCTTTGCGTTAGTCTTTTTTCCATCCCTCAAGCAAAAACAGAGATTCTGCTCTAGTCACAACAGCCTACTACCAACAAACTAATCAGTCTAATGCTCTAGATCTTGATAGCTCTACTAGCTGCCTTTTTAACTATGAATATACCCAAGATAAGGAATTCAGCTCCAGATTTGAAACAAGTGCCCTGGATAAGATGAAGTTCTGATTTAGCCTCATTTCTTGTTTCCAAATGGTTTAGTGGCAATTTTAGTTCATTGCATTTATTCTTCTCCCATTTTAGCCAATGGATCTTTGGCCTTTCCAGAGGGTATACCAGGACTCTTACAGAACCATACACACTCTCCTACTCTAACAACCTTCTTCTGGGACCCTCTCCTTCCAAACTCTGAATTATTTCCAGAAAGTAGAAAAATGGAGTTGTAGGCAATTTTCCCACACAAAATTTTCAGCAAGGGTTCCTGAGTTGTGCAAACTTCCCCCGATAATGGACTTCTGCTCCAGGCCTGGTGAGACATAGATACCAGGAGGTCTTGCAGTTGAAGAGCCAAGTCCCAAGAGATGTGAAGATGCCCCAGATGAGAAAGTGATTTAGCTTCACAGAAGTCCATGCTCCAGCAGAATGAGCAATGAGAATCGTCTGTCACCCAGGGGCCAATGTATACTCCCTCTGCAATTACACCGCTCCACATCACTGCTGCCCTGTGGGAGGCTAACCCCAGAGTTTATGATGGAAAGAAAATAAAGTAACTCACTTCTCCTGTGTTGACACATTGTCTCCACTAATGACAAAGCTCAGCCCTCTGCAATAAGCAAGATTAAATAGAAAATGTAGGTGTTAGGATTAGCACCAAGAGTTTGTTTTATTAATACTTCCTACTGCGCCCCTGCCATTAAAAGCTTGCCCCAAAATGAAGCCATTCCAACTACTCTACTTGAGAGAAAAAGCAAACTGCTGATATTAATCTTTAATATATACATCAGTAGTGAAGTCAACCAAAGTCCCGTCTTTTTGCCACACATGACTCACTTAACACACGCACTTAATATATCACTTAATAAAATTTGATTGGAAACAGTGTGATCAGAGTGAATATTTTTAATTTACTGTAAATCATGCAGTGTACACTGCACTCAGAGACAGGACAAACAGGTTTATGGCCAAACTTCCTCAGCAAGGGGTGTAACCCTCCCCAGCTATTAACAGCCTCTCTAATTGCTGTGTTTGCTCTGACAAGCCAACAGTGGACCAAACACACAGCATCTTCTCCTATACATAAAAGCATATTTGCAGTTTGTGCAGTAGAGTCTTAAACAGCCCAAGGGCTGACTCCCTGGGACATTTATTTTTCTCTTCGGCTGATACTCTGGGAGAGGTCCTCACTGCACAGAAGTTGATGGAAGTTCAGCCTTTGCCTTCATCAGGGCCAGGAGTTCATCTCATCCTCTTCAGATAAAGCATCTGCATTTGCTTGAAAATCTTCCTTGACATTAATTATTTTGCATAGACAATGGAAATGGGAGCTATTATCAGCTCATCTATTGCTCATTTATTTCTCAAAAAAATGGTTTACTTTTAGTGTGTTGCTTATGGTCAAAACTTTATTGTCCTGAAGCAATGAGGCACATTGTGCTGTGAGTTAAAACAAGATTAAAGTAGGCTGACCCCAGAAGAGAACAAACAAACCTTATTAATTTCTTTTAAGCATGTGTGTATGCATGTGTTTGTGCGCTGAACAGATGAAGCAAGAGAGGAGATTAGCATTTTTATGGATATGATTCCTGCCATTGCTACATACTTGAAAATCCTTTCTAAGCCTGGGCAGTTTGTAAACAACAATAAACACACCTACAAATATCTTTGTGTTTATCTGTTAGTCAATCAATTAATCTGCCTACAGCTGCCATTCAACAAAGCACCTCACGTTGACTAATAGATCACCTATAGGTGAGGGGGAACACTAATCGTGGGGAGAGAGAGGTCGAGTGTAAGCGTCTGCTGAGCCGCGACGCTGCCACGGGGAACAGAGGGGCTTGCCTAAATCCCTGCCCAGAGCGAGGGCGCAGAGAGCAGTGCAGGTGGCAGCCGCAGGTGCAACACAGCTACTGGCCAAGCCCAGGGTAGAATCACCATAGAATCACAGAATGCTTTGGGATGGAAGGGACCTTTAAAGGTCACCTAGTCCATCCCCCCTGCAATGGGCAGGGACATCTACAACCAGATCAGGTTGCTCAGAGCCCCGTCCAGCCTGGCCTTGAATGTTTCCAAGGATGGGGCATCTGCCACCTCTCTGGGCAACCCATTCCAGTGTTTCACCACCCTCATAGTGAAAAATTACATACTCACTGTAAAACTCCACATATTTCTATTTCATGCAACATGTCCCTGAGAAGCAGCCCTGGAGGACTGAGGTCCCCAAAGCTGATGGAGGGTGACAAGCAGGGTGGCATAGTCCTCCATGCCACGTGAGCAGTGGTGTGGGGAAGACCAAGCCCTTTGCTCTCCCTGTCTGCTCGGGACCCTTGGGTGTTAGGGACCAGGCAGGAGGGTGGCATAGTTGTCCCCAGTCCATCTGCTCTGCAAAAGACGGGTAGCACTGGTGTTCAAGGCAGTTGTTAACTAGTGTCACCTCTTCAATCATACCCAGAACATGCACGTCACAAGCAAACCATCGTATGCTCATCTTCCACCACCATCAACAGGAGGCCACTTCCAACTGCTCATGTGTGCGCTTGTGTGCGTTTGTGTGTGTGTGTGTGTGTGTGTGTATCAGTCCTCCAAAGTTAGAGCTCCAAGGTCTTGCTCTGCCTCTCTCCCTCCCTCCTAAGGAAAGCCATATTTTACAGTGTGCTCTGTGACAATGTTTAGCGAGCCTCTTGGTTACCATAGTGTTATGCACTAAAGAAATGTCGACAAATTAACCAATTATACAATTGTGTTTGCCTAAGAATACAAGTCACAGTCAGATGATTTGATGCATTTCAACAGCTCCATGGAGCCTGGTTAACACACTTCCTTTTCTACCATCGCAGTATTATCCTCATCTGCACTGTCATTTTTCCATATTTCAATTTCTCTTTACAGGCAGCATATCAGGTATGTGATCTCTGCTTCAGGCTAAGTCAAGCTGTTTTCCTTCTTGCTTGCCTGCTTGCTTTCTGTTGTTTTTTTTCTTTCCTTCTCCCTTTCTTGTAATAAGATGCACATTATACATTCAACTTCCCTGTAACAAAACTGTGTTTTTAAAATTACTAATCCATCACTAATGGTCAGCAATCACTTCTTTCTTCTGGAGGTTATCCTGCACAATTGACAGAATTTTGCTCTGATCAGCACCAGAGCAGAGCTGATTTTAAGTCCAGCTTTGCAACTTGTTTTAGGAATATCAGGTAGAAAGGGAACAGTAGGGACACCAACCCCAGAAAACAACACTATTAATGGCTACTTCACAACATCTCTTCAACTTGTCGAGATGCACCAGGAGCCCCAGAACACGTCCTCACATCCTACAACAAACTCACGATACACATCAGAAGCACTAAAGATTAAACCGTGTTGTGCCACAGAAAGGGCAGGTGAAGATCACTGCCAGTACTGCGTGTCCTTGTATCCAAACAGAGTTCATTAAACAAGGCTAGCAACAGATCCCAGAAAATATACCATGAAGCACAATACAGTTACTGGCAACACAACCTGAAGGAAAAATGCCTCTCTGGCCCAAAATCTGATGAACAGGTTAAACCAGGGAGCATGCCAGAAAAAACTGCAGGCAATTGTGCCCATCTAACGCTACAAGGAGTCTCTGCACCGCACACTTTCAATGTCTAGTGCTTGAGAGGAAGGCAAATATGAGAAAAAAAAAGATTCAAATCTGCAACAACAAGGAAAATTCATTCTTGCCTTGGCTCCCAAGAAAACAGCAGAAGCCTTGATGCATGGGGTTAATAGTGCAAACAAAACCAGGTCCATTCTCCCTTCAACCTTACATTAAAAATATGACTATACTGGAGACCAGAGGACTAACTCTGCAAACTTAATTTCCTATCTCCAGGAACTCTCTAATTTAATTGTATAATCTCTTTCATAAGATTATCAAGATCTATCTCAAAACTACCCTAATTGAAAGACTATTACACAACTTCAATCCTTAGGTAGCTAGAAGCTTTCTTCTAATTTCCCATCCAAATTTATTCATGACCAACTTAGACAACCTGATCTTGTGCGGATGCTATCTTTTGACTTAGTTTTTCTGCCTTCTTGCTATTTAGTCCCAACTGGGTTTACAAAGACCTACTGTAACCTGCCCCTTCATTTGTTCAACTGGCCAGAGCTAAACAAATTATTCTCTTTAACCTCACTTCACACAATAGAGGGTCCGTTTGTGTAACCTCATCTCTAGCCCTCCTACTGTTGTAATTTAACATTTTCCTGACTGGGGTGTCCCGAGCTATGCAAAATCCCAATGGACTACTCCATGAGCAACGAAAGCTCTTGTACCGACGCTCTGTATGATGATTTGTACAACGATAATATCACACTTCCCTGAATCCCTCATATTATTTTCCTTTGGTATCCCAGGATGTCATTGGTCTCCTTCACAGCTGTATCTCACTGCTTGCTTGCAGGTATCTCCTGACCAGCCATCTCTCCCTTCCATCACGGACAGCTGACGAGCTCCTGTTTCACACTGGAAATTCTTGTTACTGGTCTCCATGCTTAAAACTTTGCATGACTTTGCACTCAGCACTATTAAATGTCATTTTATTTCTATCACTCCAATCAACAAAGTCATCTAAATTCCTTTCATATGATAATCTGATCCTCCTCCATATTGACAACACCTCCCAACTTTGTGTAACCCCGCACGGCTCCTGGGCACGCACCCAAATCCTGCCCACAGGTCAGAGCGGCTCCATTCAACAGGCGCAAGCAAGCCTGGTCCCAAGGGAGCAACAGCACTAATCTCTCTCCATCCCGATGACTTTCTTTGAATACCTCTCTCCATTCAGACAACCTTATTTGCATGCAACTGTTGTATCTTTTCCTTAGCCAGCTCCTTTTCCACCTTTCAATTCTTGTATTGAACCACCATCTTCATTTTAAGCAATAATGTCCTGTGGGGCACGGTATCAAATGCCTGGCTTTAGATAAATTACATTCCTCCCTTACCCCACCTAAATAATCTGTTATACAAAAAAGATGTTAGATTAGTCTAGCACAATCCATCTTTGATAAAATCTTGTTGTAATTTAGCCTGCTTCCTCATTATTTCCATGTCTAATTATTCTTTCCTACAAAATACGTCATGAGACACTGTGTACTACTGCATTCAAATCAGCAGGCCCATAGTTCCCTGCATTGCTTTTTTATTTTTTGACTGTATAGCGACTCCGTGTACAGGACACAAATGCCTCCCCTCTTCTGCAGCTGAAGAGCCACGGGAGAACCCTGCTGCAAGCCGTGCAAGCCTTGTGCCGCTGCTTTCAGTATTCCAGGACTGGGATTATTGGCACTTCTTCATTTGTCTCACTAAGATATTTAAGTTTTGCTTGTTTTCTTTTTTTTTTTCTAACTTTGCTATGAATAGCTTTCAGTCTCCTGCAGAGTTGTTAGTAATTACACTCTGTTCCAGATTCTACAGAAGGTTCTGCTTTCATGAGAAAGTTGTGTCATTATTTAGAGACACCAGTTCTCCTTTCAGTTTAGGCACGGCTAATTTCAGATCTGTGTAAATTGACTAAGTGCAGGTTTTGGCTGAACCCAAATAAGTTCATTTGAACCAAAATAAGAACGTCCTTACGGGAGGTCACATCAGGTTAATCAAATCACTTTAAAAACAGACTTAAACTAAATGGGTGTAATCTCCCCGTGTAGACAAGGCCCAAGCCAATAATGGAATATGAAGTAGGCCAAAGTCTCTCATTAATTGTACACACCTCTGCGGTTTGGCTGAATCTGGTGCTTCTGAGGCTGAGCAGATGAGCAGCCAGCAAGCCCAGCTGTGTACAGAGCGCTTGTCGAGGCCTCGCCACCACCTCAACCTCACGTAAAACCGGGGCTCAAGTGGGACTGGAATAATAACAAAGAGGCTTTTGCAGGGCTTCTGCACAGGGGCACTGTTCGTTCGGCACACAGGCCACAGGGCAAGAAGTTGCTCTGTGCGACAGTCCTGGGTGCGCCAAAAGTAGCAGAGAAATAGGAAAAAAGAGAAATGGCCTCAGCCTGGGCAGCAGAACGGGACAGACACGGCAGAGCTGCAGCCAGGAGAGCCCCGCCGGCCGCGGCTGTGCCGACGGGCGCAGGGCTGCTACTGCAGTGGGACGACGTGGGGCACATCGAGCAGAGCGTGGCCTTAGGTGAACAAAGATTCGCGTGAAAGAAGGGTGTCATCCAGGTCGAAACAAATAAACCCAGTTTTTGTACTTGCTTAATAGAGATTTGGAACCAAAGTGATACAGACGTGTATCCTTTTAATAATACCAGCAAAGACCGGTCCATGCTATTTTGGGTTTTATAGGTTTTACTATTTTGGCTAAAGCCATATTATTCCACTAGAATCCATAACTGTTCCAGTACAAGCCTGGATTCAGTTGTTCTGGTATGGGCACATAGCCCCAGTCTTGAAGGAATGAGCTATGTTGGCATCAAAATCTTTGTATCATTACACGTGAATCTTGGGAGGTTGCGTAATTTAAGGCAAAACAATGCAACTTCTGTGCATAGACAAGCCCTAGCTCCAAACTGTAACGACATCCTACCAATTTTTTGATACTACTAATGAGCAGAAGTTGGATTCGACATCAGTATCTCTGAAATGTAATGCTGCTTCCAACGCCATGAGACTTTAATTATGAACTACTCATTTGCTAATTTTAATCTTTAACCCTGAGCTATTTTTGAGTACTTGATGTGTGTCTTAAACCAGCGAAATAATTTAATACAGACATAGTCTGAGTGGCTAAAAAACAGGAACCATCACATACCTTACTGCCAAATTTCACTGAACTCTGTAGTTTATAAAAAAAATTTCAAACCAATTTTACTTTTTCCTCTAGGTCAAATAACGCTAATCTACAGCTCTGAACAGAATAAACGAGCAATAAGCAACCACTCCTAAAGCCATTTGCATTTTTCCTATTACATCTTCCATAAAAATTCTAAAGATTCGGTAGTAAACATGTTTAGCCCAAGAGATACGAATGCCTCCCTTGCACACAAACTTCCACTTTTGGCTCAACTCCCGAGCATCTTCTCCTCGTTAGTGCTTGCTGCATTTGTCAGAACTTCGTCAGCGAGAGAGCCCCGAGTGCCGGCGTTACAGCGCATCAGCGCGCAGGGTGCTCTGCTCCTCCGCGATGCATCGCTGACACGCTGGTTTACTCTGATTAGCACATTACAGGAAAATTATCTTTTTTTAAAAACAGTTTCTAGAAAACCAAAAATCTAAACGTATTTTTCTCACCAGACAACTATGGTGAGGCATCGCAGCCTAGGAAGTTTATAAAAATTACATGAATTCCCAACCAAAACAGCACATGTTGTAGTATGTTCAGTACAAGGGGTTCACACTGCATACTCCTGAAATTACGTGCTGCTTCAAACAACATTCGTAGGACCTACGAGGACTGTAAAGCCTATGTATCAAAAACATGAAGAGCTAGCTGTCTCTTTAAGGCAAGTTCCCATTTCCAGAGCTAGGGATTAGCAAGCAGCGATCCAGCAAAATAAGGACAGGGGAGCACCCTCATTCTGCCTAAAAATGAAGCGACTCCTGACATTTTCCCATCTGTACACCAGAACGTCCTGTCCCATTAGCTAAATCACCACCGCCGCTTTCACTGCACGCGACAAAATAAACCGAGGCTAATAAATAACCCTGCCCTCCCAGGTTTTACTGCACCCTCGCAGGCGGGTAAAGCATGGGACGTTTTCACAGCTTTGATTTCAGGTACGTTATCTCCAGGGCTGCTCCCCTGCTGAAGAAGACAACTGCATTCAGGGATCAGTGCTAGCTGGCACTTAGGTGCCGGTTCTGCCCCCGAAAAGGGACTGCTGTGCTGGACTCCTCCAAAATCCACGTAGGAGGGACCTGCTCTGCGGCTGGCTCAGGAGCCTCCTGCCTTTGGGGACTGTGGCATTTTACAAAGGACAAGTGCTCTCTAAAGTGCATCTGACACTTCATTTATGAATCACGCAGGGCTCAGCTTTGAAGCGTGCTTCCAGTGCGAGCTACCCAGAGCAATCAGTTGGCAATTTCTGCCATTAAGGACCAAGGCTTGGAGTTATCATTCACAAATCCACAGCTGAAACATATGAGGGACTTTAAAAGCCTTCATAATTCCCCGCTTATAATGTAAACAGTCTGTAAAATCAAATGACACAATAAACCTGGTGGGAGGAATAACTTTTCAACCTGGATTTTAGACGCTATATTTAGGCACCAGACTCAGTTCGGAGGTTTTTCCCACCGTGTTTTCAGGCAAACGCATTCCCAGAACGACAGAACTCGAAGACAGCACGAGAAGACTGCCTTCAGGCCCATTTTAGCCTCCAGAAAATCGGCGCCCCCCGACCCAAACAGGTCGCAGGTCCCCCGGCCCCGCGGCCGCTCCCCCGCCGGTCCGTCGGCGGGCTCCGGTGGCCGCCGCGCCGCCCGGCCCCGCCGCGCTCCCGCCCCGCCGCGGCTGCAGCCCCGCGCCCGCTCCCCGCCGCCCCTCGGCCAGGGGAGAGCCGCCCGGCAGCCCGCACACGGGTGTTTTTGGGGAGGGGGATCAGCCGACCTAAGCTGTAAATTTTCCTCTCCAAAACTTAATTGGGACCGTCCTGGAAGCGTTAAGGAGGGAGGGCGAAGCGGCGGGTGCCGCGCACCCGGCCCTGCAGCGGGGGCTCTTCCCGGGGCACCCCGCATCCCCGCGGGCTGGCAGTGAGGGGACCCCCTCCCGCACCCCCACAGCCCACGAGGGGCCGCGGCACCCGCGGCCCCGCCGCAGAGCGGGTACGTACCGTCTAGGAGGATGCGTGTCCCGCAGCCGCTCTCAGTGCCATGCCCAGCCCCGGCGCGGTGCCCCCCCGGCGCCAGGGGTTACCGCCCGCCGCGGGGTCCCGCTGCCCGCGGCAGGCATGGCATGAGGGCGGGCAGGGCAAGGGGCAGGGCTGGCGAGCGGGTGGGTGGGCGCAACGTGGGTGCGGGCTGCCGGCGAGCTGCGGCGGGACTTGTGAAACTCGCCTATTGCGGCCGCGGGTTGTGTAACGCGGCGGCGGGGCTGAGCCCGTCCTCCCGGCACTGCACAGGCGCGCTCCTCCTCCCCTCCCCGCCGCCACCGGCGGCCGCGGGCCGGCGGCAGCCCCGCCGGGAGCGGGCCCGCCCGCATCGCCCCCTCCGCGCGGGCGGAGCGCAACGCGCGCAGAAGGGGCGCAGAAGGCGCGCAGAAAGCGCGACCGCCGCGGGCGCGGAGCCCGGGGCCGGGGCGGGGCAGGGCCGGGGCAGGGCCGGGGCAGGGCCGGGCGGGTCCCGCGGGGAGCGGCGGTGCTGTCCGGCGGGAGGAGCCGGCGGAAAGCAGGTCACCGGCACCGGGGCCGGGCTCGGCCGCGCAGCCCGGCGGCAGCGGCCGTTCCTCCCCTCCCCTCCCCTCCCCGGTTTTTGCCGGGCGCCCCGCGGAGGGGAGCGAGGCGGGGCCCGGGCCGCCCCGGCCGGGTCCCGCCACCTCCCTGCTCTCCCCACGGCACCAGTTCCCTGCCCGACACGAGCTGTGCTCTGACGGCATTAGTCATCCCATCCCATGAGTCACTGATTTAACATTTGCTGTTTCCTTCCTCATGCGACTTTTTTTTTTTTTTTTCCCCCCCTTTCTCTACCGTAATTATTTTCCCTCTTCTCCTTGGGGTTGCTGCTTCCCCCCTTCCCGCGACAACAACCGGGCGAGGGGCCGGCGCCGGTGGCAGGAGGCCGCGGTCCCCCGGCCCTGCCGCGGTAGCTCCGGAGGTGGGGCCGCTCTTCACTTGTTCCATTAGGTAATGCCGATTGCCGGGGATTTGATTTGTCCTGCTCTTGTTTCTGGAAGCAGTAGCTACCAAAAGCTGTGGCATCAAGACTGGTCTATAGCCTCCTCCTTTCTCTGCTGAAGGTACTGCCGGGAGGGATTAGCGCTCGCTGGGGTGCTCCCGTGGGAAACGCGGGTTTTGTGCCACAGTTGGGGTGACCTGAGGGAGCACGGGGCTGGGGGCATCCCTTGGGTCCCTGACTCAGGACCCAGGGTGCTGCTGCAAGCAGCTGCATCATGTAATCCCCTTCCAAAACTGAGCGCTCTCTCTTACTTGGTGGGTATTTTTGGGGGGGTGGGGTGGGTTTTTTCCCCCCTGCAACTCCTCTAGGAAAGCTGCTCCTCAACCTGTGCAATGCTGGGAGATCTGCTCCTTCTGGGAGCTCACTCCTGCCCAGCAGCCCTTTCCCACAGCTGGCATACCTGACCCCTGGCTTTTTTTGCTCAGCCAAATTCCTGTTCCTCTCCCAGCCCTCGCTCTCCTGGAGGAAGGGGGCAGGCGGGCGGCCTCCCTGCATGGCCCAGTCCCCTGCGCGTTCCCCAAAGCACAGCACGGGGGACAAAAGCAGAACCAAAAAGGGGACAGTGGACAAAAGGCTTTGCTATGAGGTTTTTAGTATAAACCTGATGCCACTGAGGAAAAGGAAGTGACGTTGTTACAGCAATAACCCTGAGGAACATCGGCTATTATTGATGAAGACGAGGCAAAGGGCACCTCTGCACGCAGTTAGTATTTCTTGTTTTCTTTCTTATCGGAGGCAAAGCAAATAGCGTGGTTGTGCTGACTGCCACAAGTGGCAAACCTCATTTTCCCACTGAGAGCGGGTTTTTGAGGCACACAGTCTCATCACATGAAACACAGCAACCCTTCCCTCATTCAAGTGGGAAAAATCCTTCCTGCCCTCTTTCAGGCAAGGTACAAATAGGTATCGAATGTGGCATTTCTCTCCTTTTTTTTCTTGAGTTAAGGTGCGTCTCTGCAGCCCGTGTACATGGGCATGCAAGTACACATTTGGGGTATTGGATCAGGCATACAGAGAATACCGCACTCTGCAGCTGAGGCACCCGGGGAAGGATGCTGTGGGCAGTGCAGGCAGGATGTGGCCCCAGCGGGGCTGGGCTGGGGCTGGGGCTGGGGCAGGTTTCCCCTGGAGGCAGCAGGTGCCGCAGCCATTGCCCTGGGTTGTGCTGGCAGCCGGCCGGGTGTGCTGGCACTGCCCGGCCAGGTCGGCACCTGGGACGCTTCCACAGCCACCCCCCATCCCGCGAGCCTGGCAGGCACAGCAAACAGCATCAACACTCTCTTCTAATAAAGCAAAACACTCAGAAATACCACTTTACCCCTTAATTGCAATAACATGATTTTCCGACCAGAAATCATGTTGTATTTGAAGTGTTTCAACCAACTCCCCTGCAGCCCTTGGCAGGTAGAGACAGCAGGCTGGGCGAACGCAGGGGCCACTCTTCCTATAGCAATGCTGAAAGAGTTTTCATGTCTATGACTTCAATTATCTCGTTTAGAAGAACACACTCTCCACTAAGAACCTTCCAAAAGTTAAAAAAGAACGGGAAACCAGGCATTTCTGACATGACAAAATTCACACATTGCTAAGCAAGCTGCGGTGTTGGGCAGCTTTGGCTGTACTCTGCGATGGTTGGCAGAGCCTCAGGTTTGTTTATATTATTAGTTTTTAACAATGCTGTGTTGCAAAGATATGCCAGCAGCAATAAAACTGAGAGAAACCCAGTTTTGGTCAGAAAATAAGAACAGCAAGGAACATATATATATATATATATGTATAGAAAAAAAACCCAGCTTGTCCCTGCTGCACTCACCCAGTGCACTGGAGAAACCTGCAGCCTGGCAGGCACTATGAAGGAGTAACATAATTAAATGAAGAAACAGAGGAATAGCTTGGGCTGTATTTTGCAAGATCACGCTCCCATGCACAATCTTTCATCCGGAGCAAAGGGTTGTCCAAGCTAGCCTTTAAATTACATGCTGCAAAAATTCATAGCCAGGAAATGTTTGCATTGCGCAGCGCTAAGTCGAGAACCAGCTCCAGTACAGGATCAGGCACCTCAGCCTCATCTCACTCCGGAGTGTGCCCAGAAATTCAACATGATGTTCTCGCTTTTCACGCAGCAGTAACGGTGAGGCTTGGGATAATGCCAAATGAAAGGAAAAAGTAGAATAGAGACGACAAAGTGGAAAAAATACCCTTGCCTTGATCCGAAGAGGCTGGTTCTGGGCAGGTTTCCCCGTGACTCCGGGATGTGGCAGCGAGCGGAGAGCTGAAGTGGTGGAGCCCACCCAGCGCCTGCCATGGGAGCGTGTGGGTGAACCTGGCTGGGAGCTCCGCTCCCGGTGCTGCCCAAGGCAGGGACACGGCGTTAATTGTGCCGGTGCTATTGCACAACACTGTTGCCTTGACACTGTGTCATGTAAAGATTTTAAACTGCCTCTATATTAGTCATCCTCTATTCATTTTAATTGTGCCTCATAAACAGGGGTATTTCACCTTTGTGTTCCAGTGTATGCACTTATCTTGCATATTTATATCACCCAAGAGACTTTCAGTCTTTCCTGAAGCGTTGGTAGATGCAGAGGAATGAGTGGGCATTGCCACCACAGCCTGCTGGTGTTCTCACGCGTTCGCTTCCTACATTTCCAGACCTCGGCTCTCCCAGCGTGGAGATCTCGGCAGGTCCTTGATCCTGGCGCTGAGAATGCTCAGGCAGAGGCTTAGGTTAATGCGCGGGAACCGGTAAGAAGGGATAGGCTGACTGAAACACACACTTAATTTTTTTTCAGGATCAAGTGCTGTAGGTGCGTGCTTAACACCACAAGACTCACTTTGATCTTCTCCGAGGGCAGAATTTTCTGTGGATTAAATTCTTGCCTCTGAATTATGGTTATTTAACAAAATCAAAGTTGGGACATGAATAAATAATTACTGCATTTAATGTAAACAATATACTTGAAGTTTCTGGAATATTTTAGTCACAGATACTTGCAACATAAAAATATACTGCCCAAGAGTTTGCCTATGTGAAACACTGTCCCTGCAGTTCCTTATCTGTCCTTATATTTGTGAATTCTAAAGTTTCACTGAAAACTCCTGGAAATAGCAGTGCATTTTCCTTCCTGTGGCGTTATGACCTTCTTCTCATCCCAAACACCCCCTACGCTTGCGGTAGCACCCTACAGTTATTAGAGTCCTTCTCCCCCTGGAGATGCATCTGTTCTCTGGGCTTATATGGTTTCATCTTCATTTTCCCCCTTTAAAAAGACAAAAATAAAATTCGGGTTTGCACCACCATCATGTGAGAAGATGGGTAAAATCCCATTCTCATTTAAGTTCAGAAAAAGGAACGGAAACTCCATTAAAGGCAGAGCAAAAACCACATTTACTCCAGTGTGAACAGGATTTCCCCCTTAGCATAAAATCTTGCATCCCTGTGGGCTGGAAGGAGCTACTTGCTGTCCTACCCAGCATCTGTGAGCACCACTTTGAATCTTTATGCAGCTGCTTAAAAGGAATATAAATGAGTTAATCACCATTTAGGACAAAATTCCACCTAAGCTTTTGAGAATGAAGTGGAATATTTTCATTTCCATCATCCAGCACCTTATTTTGCAGAAAATGGTGTAAGATGGTTCTTGTAGAGGCAAGATTGGTATCCAAATTTTGTGTGTGCCTAAGGCCCTGTATTTCCTTGTGCTGGAGTAATAGCATGGTCAGATAAATATATTTATTTGAAAAGCTGAGAGGTGCCCAAGTCAGAGATCTGGCCAGGAAAAAGAGTAAAAGAATACTTTTAATATGGCTGATCATACTTTCAACAACAATTATTATTTTTATAAAGGAAAAAGTGTTCTCTCTTAACTGCAGTAAAATAGTCTCTGATAAGTATTCTTGTGATCTGTTATTCTGCCTAACTCAAAAGAAGCGTGGAAAAAAAACTTGCACAAACAAGTGCATGGCTACCTTCTTCTGCCCGTATCCTTCCATGAGAGCATACACTGACTCTAAAGCTCTTTGACCACATTTTAGCTTGATCCCATAGGATAACGTACGTATGAATTAATTATTTTCTTTGATGCTGCGTTCATATCTTCTGGAGACTGTGCTGAAGACAAATTCAGGCTGCTGCATTTAAATATGGGTTAAGTGGGCACAGGCAATAATCACCCCTGATTAGTATAATCAGCTACTGAGGGGCCTCATGAACAGAGACATAAAATAGAAACTTAACAATAATTATGTTAAAGGCCCAAATCCCCCTGAATTCAGCAGTCAGAGGACAAATGGGCAGAGGGGGCAGCAGGCAATGGCAACAGCTGTAGCATCAGCCATGGATGAAGCACAGAGGAAGAACGGGCAAGTCAGTGCAGAATCACTGTCCATTACCTGCAAGTGCATCCTTCCTAATAAATCACAGTTGTCACTAGCACATTAAAGCTGCATTGATAAACATGGATATTTCCTATTAATACTTCTGCTGATGCTAAGCTTTATTCATACAAGGTGGTAACACTTTAAAGCTTCTCTCTGGTACTTGCCCGTTCTTAGTTACTTGATCCCATACATAGCAGTTGGGAATGCTGCAGGTCAACTATTCCTTGCACTGAAAAGTTTCCACTTCTCCTCTCTGGCCTTTACCCAGAGCAACTGCAATGTTAACAGTGTCATTTGATGGAGTTTTCAACATCATGGGTTAGAGCAGCAACATCTGACACCAAAACAAGAAGCAATGTGCTCCTGGCCAACCATGGCAGAGAGAAAGCTGTCCTTGTCACCTGATCTTCCTGCTATAACCCCAGGTCTGACCAGACCCCAAGTTGCACATGTGGGTGACAAAGGACACGTGTTGGGAGGGCCTAGCAGGCTGCGCCGGGACAGGAGCTGCCTCCATCCATACCTTCCCGTCTGTCTCCCAGCGACTGACATTCACCTCCTTTGCTCTGCCCCGACTGGTCTGCAGCCAGAGGGCTCCCAACTACATCCTAATCTCCTTCGGAAACTGGGTAACTGGGACAGAGAGTGGCATTAGGATGGCTGTGACCTGCAGGCACAAAGTACTGCAGTTCCCATGGCCCCGCTCGCCCCCTGCGCAGCCTTGCTGATGGGGAGACCTCCCTCTGCAAAACCACGTGCAGTGGGGTGCTGAGAGAAGCTCTTGCTTGATTTTACTTTGTAGGGAAAGTAAAATGTTCCTTTCCAAGACAAAGTGACCAGTGGGGTCCTTTCCCAGCTCTGCAGCTTGTACAAGACGACATTAAAATCAAGACTGTTGAAGACTGTGGAAGGACCCAGTAGAAAGCAGTCAGGGTGTTATCGTTTAGAAGACCACAGGGTTGACAGTCCTTCAACCACACCCTGATTGGCAAAGACTGAAAAAACAATACGTATATATCTGTGTATGTATCTGATACCATGCACACTCACTCACCACAACCAGTTGTAAGTACTTAACCACCAAGGAAAGACCAGGCGTAGTTTGACAGTCAGCCAGATTATAAAAGTCAAGCGGTGGCTTCTTAAGCACAAGCTGTGCTGGTGGTTCTTTAGAAGAATTGAGCAGGCTGATTGTCTCAAGGGACCGCTGACAACACAACCCAGATGCTAAAAAGGACAGGAGCCCAGAGAACAGGCCCCAGGGCACAGCTCTCCAAACACCTCCCTTAATGGTCTTTTAGGATCCACAGGAAAGAAAACGTGTTTTTTCATCGCAAGTGTACCAAAGTCAACAGGGTTCTTGGGTAACTTCCACTGTTTTCCTTCTGTCTTTTTTAAAACCACAGAAACCTTCTAAATAAATTCATGAATGCACAAAAGAAGTGGCCTGATATTCAACAGAGATATTTTACCCTGGGAGAAGGACGGACCGAAAGCATCACGTGTTGCTGATGCTGTGCCGCTGTGCTCATACCTAAACAAAAGCAAGTTAAAACGCAAGTCTGTGAGACTTTATCACTGTGTTTTACCACTAAATGACACTGAAATGTGTCAAAAAATATTCAGAACTGCGTGGGATGTTACTGCACTCTCTACTCACAGAAATGCACATGGTTTTTCTGGGCACAGGGGAGGTGCTGAACACCATCAATGAATTGACTATGATGCTAGAAACTAGTATTATGTGACAGATTTTGTCTACAAGCAGTGTTGCAAAAAGTCGGTCTTAATAAGTGGAAACAAACCCCTGACTGACCCAGTTTTATTTATTATGCAGCTATAAGTGACTGATCACATTTTTGTGTGTCTACAGAAAATGAATATGCAAGACAGTTGGAATTTCCTCATCTAAACAGGAATATCAAGATCAGTTTTGGTCAGGGCTTGTGAATGAGGGGCTGGGACCGGAGAGAGGAGCTGTCTAATGAACGTGCTTGCCATGAAACTCTGGACACGTTTTGCAGAAGGAAGAACTGTGGGAAATGGATTGGATTTTTTTCGTTGCACAGCTTGTCCTTGGCCCCAATATGGTGGTGACCACATGGGCAGTTAAGTACTGCCACCCTTTGCATCCTGACCACAAGACCCTCCATCACATCCCTGACTGTTTTAGCAACAGATCCTGCTGGTCCTCTCCATATCAAGAAACACCCTCTGCCTTCTTACTCCAGGGGAGCATCCATCTTCCATGGCGAGCCAAGCAGCACCTTCCCAGCACATTTGCGGGCAGCCAGATGAGCCTGAGGAGGGTTTTGGTTTGTTTATTTGTTTGTTTGTTTGTTTTTTCCCCCAGAAAAATGGTTCCTAGTTGTTTTGCACTAACTGACTTCCGTCAAGTTGCAGTGTTTTTCATGGACGTCATCCACCTTTGTACCCAGTTTTGCATTCAGCAGAGTATACAAACGACATGGTTCCGCAGAGCAGAGCCCAGCACTTCGCAAAGCACTGCAAACCGCTGTTTAGGAAAATGCTGGCTTACAATAAATTTCTTTTCATTAAAGCGAAAGACTATCCTGCTTTGGAGCATCATTCTGTTATAAGGACATCTCCTAGTTCCCCCCAGTGTTCATCCTCCCCTTGTCCATTTAATACATCTGCCTGCCCTTAACACTGGTAGTGTTGCTAGTTTGCAGAATAACAAGTCATTTCAACTGAGGAAAAAAAACAGAGGGAGAGTCCAAAAATAATTTTTAACAAGTGCATTGTTTCCTGTAGAGCTTCAGTCCTTTCACTTGCAGAACTTCGGTTGACCTGCATTAGACAGCACTTGCACAAAGTGCTACAAAAACAGCCCTCACTGCGGGTCTGCTGCCCTGTCATCATCTCCTTCAGTTAATTCAGACACCGTGCAGTAGTACGTACGTGGCACAGATATAGTGTCACTCGCATAGCTACCGGTGGGTGAATCATAATGAAACTACGAAGAGGAAACATGTCGCAAACCGAAGGAAAAGCTTGCTTTTCAGTGGAGTGTTTCATCTACAGAAGAGTGCTCAAGTTACAGATGCCAATGAGAGAATTAACTTGCGCCCTGGTCACTTTTAGTGCAGCTTTTTATGCAGTTCTTTACTGGTTCTGTTGCTATGGGAAATCTGAATACTCGCCATGACAACTGCAGCAGAGCGTGGCACACAATCCACTTCACACAGAGCATCTTCTTAAGCGACTGCTCCCATTCATACATCCTACAAAATTCTGTGTCCTTGAGAGCAATTCAGTGTAGGATTTTCAGGCACAGTGATTAATTCTTCTGCATTTTACAGTGGGATATTGCCTAGTGTCTAATATTATTTATTGCTTGGTACTTTCATAGCCCTTTCAGTATTACAGCTGAAAGTACTTTGCAAAGGTAATCCTTACAAAAAAATACTCTGCTTATTTTACAGATGAGCAATTCAGGCAAAAAAATTCTCATAATTTCATAGCACAGCAGTATCAGGACTGGCATTTGCACCCATGTCACTTGGGCCAGTATGTTAGGCTAATGGGAACACGGCTCTCATTGCAGCGGGGTGGGATGACCCTATGAACTCTGCAGCCAAAATCTGCACCATCGGGGCAGAGCGGCTGCTGGGGAAAAGTTCAGTAAGGTCAGTGCATCCGTACCGCTGATTAAACAGGAGCCACGCGCCACAGTGCTCTCACATGAACCCTGGTTTGTGGTGTACCCGGGTGACTGCAGGCTCATGACTGCGGGATGCTGTAGGCAGGCTTGGGGACGGTGGGCACTCCCCGTGCCAGCCAGCACGCTGCAGGAGAAGGATTACACACCCTGTAATATTTTGTTCCAGAAGACACTTCTGGAAACATCCTTCCCCGTTCGCACAGAGGGGTTACGCATGCTGCTGCTGATCCGAGTTGTGCACGCTGAAATAAAGCACGCCCTGTCCTTGTTGCATTCACCCTGGTCAAACCGCAGCTCCAAACACTCTGCAAGCCCATGCTTCGCGTTGGTGGATGGGCTTCCTCGTGCTGCTCGCTAGGGCAGAGACCCTCCACTCCTCGACGGGCACGAGCTGCGAGCACAGCGCGAACCAACGCCGCAAAGTTAGACGGCTGGGTTGCACTTGCTTTACGATATGAACTCATTGAAGCTCTCTCCTGCCTTGCCCATTAGCGGGGCATGGAGTTCTCTGAAGTTATTTGCCTTAAAATGATTTCGTGGGGTGGGGGGGAAGCCCCAACAAATTGTGATCAAGAGTTATGAGTAACCTGCAACACAAAGTGCTCAGAGTAAATATGTGGCTGAGAAAACCATTACCCACCCAGACGATAATCATTCTGGCTATTTACCTCTTAACCTTGCCAGACATGTTTAAAAGTGCATAATAAGTGACATCTCTCCTTTATCACAAGGTTTAGCCTAGAGGGAAACTCTCTCTTTTAGTTACCGACATTAACCATGTTGCTTTTGGCATTGGATCTATTTCCCTACTTTAAAAAACAGCATTGACAACTTTTTTCCACTGTTTAATTTGTGCAGTCACAGTAATTAAATATGAATCTTCAAATATTGCTTGACATATTGCAGATTTATCATCAGTGAAACAGTCTTCTGTGCATTTCCATAATTGCCGCTGTTCAGAACAAAATAGTTATGCACTGAAAGACTGACAATTTTCTCCTTTTGGTTAAGTTCTCATTTGTTTGCCCTCCTGGCAGTGCTGTACAGCCGTTTCATTTCATAATTAAATTATTTTCCATTCGCATATGGAGGCAATAGTTTACTTTCCAATTTTTTTTTTTTTTCATTTTACATTGTTTCTGAAGATGTGGAATCCAATACGTACTGCAAGGAGTCAACGTATCCTTTAACAGCATCTTATGAAATACTGTTCATGCGCTGCCCCAGCTGAGTAACAAATATAAATCACATAGATACTTCATTTGAATATAGTGGCCTTGATGGCCAAGAAAGAGTTTTGCCTGATTGGTGGCTTTAACCCTTCATGCTTCTGTGGGTGGTAAATTTTGCAAAAAATTAACAGTGACTTCAGGCCTTAGTTCAAATTGAAGGGCTGGGTTTTTTCCATCTCTATGGTGTGCACTTTTACATCATGATTGCCCACCATCTCTGCCTGTTTTCTTAGAAAGGACAAAGACTAACATTCCCCGAACAGATCAGTTTTGCTGTAGAGAGGAAAGATGAAAGGACAAGTAATTTTGGGGACCCTTAAACCCTGGCAGGGGCAGCCTGTGGGATTTCCATGTCTCAGTGCTGGGGCGAAGTGCTCCCCATCCCGACTCCCCAAGCAGGCAGCGGACTAAATGTTACCTGTCCGTCAATTGTGCTGTTACACAAGCTGTCGTAATAGTCTCTGCTTAACTGTTCACACGTTTGTATCTGCTCAGAAATCCTTCTGGCTGTCTTCCCTTCAGTAAATAAATATGTAGCTTCTTGCGAACAAAGCCTTATCATCAGATTGAACAAGCCTCTTGGGAATGTTTGAGGTATGAGAAATAGTACAAAAAAAGCTGCAGACAGGTTGAAATACTTAAAGTGATAAGAAAGCCCAATGAATTTTTTGCACTGAAGACCAGGATTTCATTCTAGGGGCCAGGTTACCTTCACTCCCTATTAAAGATGAGAAAGGAACAGGCTGTTCCTGTTGCACATGCCTTCTGTAAGTCCTCAGCAAGCATAGCTCTCTGTGTCTCACCACCCCGCTATGATCTTAAGGGTCTTTTCCAACCTTAATGATTCTATGATTCTATTTCTGGGTGCTCTCAGGTGAGCCCCAGCATGGGTGCTGCAGTCACTCCTCAATACACCTGGTGGACAGTGCTGAGAGCCCAGGTGCCGCCAGGGACAGTGGTGGGACCAAAGCAGAAGAGCCGTTAAAAACATGACCATTACGTTAGGAGGGAGCAAGGAGTTTTGCCCAGCCATGATTAAGCTCAAGCTTTCAGCTGCCTGCCTGTGTACGCCCAGGACCTGCCGCTGGTGCCTGGGCTGGAGCGAGAGACCTCCTGATTCAACCAGACCTGCAGCTCCTGCCCTGCTGGTGGGATGATGCAGCACGTGGTCTTGCGCGGCTCCTGCCCATCTCATCACACATCTCAGGGTTTCATCACAGCCCCTGAGAGCAGGGAGAGCATCTCTTCATTTCACAGAAGTCAGATCAGTCCTCTTCTTTGAAAAGCAGCTTTCGTCACAGATTAGTGACTGTGAGACTACAGCTTTTTCGTTTTTTAATCTTCAGACTTCAGTACACAAGGTTAGAGTCACAGCCTGTGGTGGGGATGGGCAAGCCTCTACTTTTCAACAGGTTTCCTCTAAAAGAAGGACCTACAGCTTGAGGGGCTGAACCGATTGACCCAGTAATTTCCTGCTTGCTGCAGGCAAAACGCCCTGTCCACATGGCCATCAGGCACTTTTGCTATCACTAACCAAAACATACTGGGGCCAGAGAGCAATGAAATGATCTCTGAGCAAGGTGTCCTCCTCCCTCCATGAGGACACTGGACATCTTCCAGTGCATGGTCAACGTTCAGCTGTGCGTTTCTATTTCAGTTCTCGGCTGCTGGAGCTGGCTGGAGCGGTTGATCGGCTTACCTACTGCCTTGCCAGGATCAGAGCTTGAATGAGGGCAAGCTGTCTGTGACCCAACCCAGATAAGTCTACGGTTGTGCTGACAGGCTGGGGAAGAGAGGGAGCTGGGAGAAATTCTGTTCTCTGTGAGGACAGTTTGCTTTTTATTGTTCAGATTTTTGGACTCAGGGACCTTAGTGGACCAGCTTCTGCCCCATCAATTATAAGAAGAACCAAGGATGGTCTATTTGCTTTTTTGGGGGCTGCTTTTCTGGATCAGAAGGTGGAGCCCACTCTTTTGAACATGAGTCTTTCCTATACCAAGTCATCTTGAGAGTGGACTTCAAATGTCCAGGCCACCCCTATAACTCTGTCGCACCAGGAGTGCTGCAAGCTTTCCTTTGACCAGGTTGAAGCAGCAGTTTGAATGCACAGCTGCCCCTGTTCACAAAGGCTGCAGCATTGAGAGACTGCACAATAAATGAAAATAAGAGGCAAAAGCATTTGTATCCTGTGTACTGGGTGCTGGAAATGTGGATATCCACAGGACAGACTCTTCATCCTGAGACTGACTGGCAGAGCCGAGGCATCCAAGATAGTGCTTATTTGTCATCCTTGGAAGAATCATTTTCTCCCTTATGTACCCTTTCAGCTGCTCGCAACTACAAAGGGACTTAATGGCTCTGTATCGTGACCTTTCCTCGTTCAGATGACTGTAAGCAAATGAACATTTTGATTGATCTAACAGGCAAGAGCCCAGATGCAATGCTAGAAAAAAATACTGAATTTTTGACACAGCAAAACTGCTTGGATGGGGCTCACTGCCGCCTCAGGATGGCTAATTTGAGCATGACCTCTAAGACCAAAAAGAGTTGCCTTGTAGAGCTTTTTGGAATAATATGCACTGTTGACCTCTAATGGTGAGACATTAAACTTTGCATAAGTCTGACACTTGTAAAAATAAAGCTGAACAACCAGGCGGTATTTTTTGATTACAAACCTGGTATTGCTTACACTTCCCAGAAGGAGTGGAAAGCCGTCCCCTCCTTCGTGAAGTCTGGCGGGGAGAGAACTTAGTCGCATTTTCTAAAAATCCTCTCAGAATGGTAATAGAAGGGACCTTTGCTCCTCTGTCCTCATAAAACACATAATGGGCAAAATTTTAAAGGGAACTAAGCCTTTGTGAATATCAGTTCTCTTCTTTAACGAGTGCAGGGGTGATAACTGTGTGCTATGAAGAAGCATGCTCTTTTAGGCTACCCTGCATGTTGGAGCATTGGATTTAATTTTTCAGAACTGCAGGGCCTGAGTTGTATTTTTAGAATAGCTTGGAAGGTATAACCAAGATTTCCAGCCAGGCATATGACTGCGTTTTGTGTGCGATTTACAAA
This sequence comes from Platalea leucorodia, assembly GCF_965183815.1. NCBI lineage: Eukaryota > Metazoa > Chordata > Aves > Pelecaniformes > Threskiornithidae > Platalea > Platalea leucorodia. The sequence continues at coordinate 16,782,214 of NC_138832.1, read as the reverse complement.
TGGGAGAAATTAGAGCCATATCCTTCGACTGAAAAAAAAAAAGACAACAGAAATCTTCAGGCAGAATTCTCTTCTCAGCTCTACCCACGCTGCACACACTGATGGCAAAGAAAGGCATCTTCTGTGCCACTTGCAGAGAGAATGCAGCATGAAAACAGATGCCCAAAGCACATATCTTAGAAGAATATATTTAGCCTAGAAGTGTTTTAGACTGAGAAGTGATCGTGCAAAATACAGTTTTCTTGCCAGCATTACTTTAGTAAATAAGGAAGAAAACTTTATCCTACTTACTATTATAGATAATCTGGTTGAAGTGGGGATGAAGGAGTAGCTTTGGGTGTGCCTTGATAAGAAGTACCACCATGGCATTTAGTATACTCAGGCTCTTAGATCTTCATTTTGGATTCGATGGTTGGTAAATGGAGCAGTGCTTTCAGTTTTCAGTCTTCTTGGGGAAAAGGAACAGGTAAAGCCCAGGAGTTTGAAACTCATTCAGTCAGTTTATCAGGTGGAAATCTGCCAGTCTGCAGTGAAAGGGGATACATCCAACTTCAGAGGGCTGATTGTTTCATTTGAGGGAACTGCGCAAGCGTGTGAAACATTGCGTGTAACAGAGCGAGCTCTGGAGATTTTAGAAGCCCCATCCTAAGGAGAGAGGGGAGAGACCCCTGCGGCTCATGCCAGCAGATACACTGGGCACAGCCCATTGCCTTCAGTGCTGCCGGGGCGTTGGTGCACTCCCATCAACGTCTTACAGCGTTTCCCATGTACCACACTACCGTTACCTGTTGTCACCACCGTGCCAAATGGAGTTTTGTTCTCACTCTTTATCCTTAAAGAACGGACTTCTAAATGTTGCTACACCATGAGTTTGCCAAGTATGTAGTTCATTGCTAATGCAAGAATGTATTTCAGGCGCTGTCAAAATTAATCCATATCCTTCAATTTGGGACACAATCAGCCTAGACTAAGTCTAATATAGGCAGTCTTGAGCAGCCTGTCATTATCCTTCTCTAAAGGATGAGTTGAGACCTAAATGCATCAGATGAACAGTGACGAAGTACAGAGGATACCATAGCAAATATCATACATTCAGAACAGAGCACACATTTTCCAGTTTTTTGATCCACTCCATTCCAGAATAAAACTAATAGACCCAGTCCTGAAATCGGTATGTAGAAAATACCTCCACAATATAACTATAATGCTGCACACAGTGCTTTCATTGCAAAAGTATTCAGAATTCAACACACCATTAAAATTGATATTATAATAGCTATTTAGTTATTTTTGTATGTGGAAGCCCTTATTAACACTGATAAAGCATTGTGAAGATGGGAGTTAGTTACTATTTCTAAGAGCCATGATTGTCCCCAATAAAATTCTTTTGGAGTTCACTGGAAATAAGAACTTGTGTCTCTAGTCTAGAATTATTAGAAATTACATTATCTCTTCTCCCATAGATGCAGGACAGAGAAAAGGCTTTTAGGGTGACTTGTGGTAAAATCTAGCAGGCCTATGACACTTATCAAGGATATTATTATTATTATTATTATATTGTTATTATAATATTGTTATTATTGCTGTTATATGCCAGTTGCAGATGGATAAAAAAACAGGTTAAGCTTAGTTAAAAAGAAAAAAACCCCACTGCGTTTAGGCTTCCATTATTAATGCACTTACCAAATTGAGATAAATGACTGCTTTTTGTTCAAACACTTTAGACTTTGCGGTCAACGCATAGTTACATTCATTTATTTTATTAGTTACCTTTCAGGTAGAAATTCAGTAACTTAAATGTTCTTCAATCTGAAGTTCAACCCAGTATCCTCAATTCATACCTGCAGCCCTTTGATGTAAGTGCAATCTTAAATCTGTACTTCACACAAGCATAAAGCTAAAAAGATAATGGCAGTGCTACTGCCCTATGTGTTTCAAGCTCTTTCTGTTTTATATAACCCAGCAGCACAAGTAGGCTTTTCTTCTGTTGATAATAACGCCAGATGTGGCACAGCCATACCTATGACTAAGACACTCAACAATAACATTCACAAAATATATCGGTCAGGAGGGCAATCAAGCACACAGCACTAGCCTACATCACCTCTGGATTTCAGCATCTATGGAACACAGTCATCCACTTGCAATAAAGGCTCAAAAATAAAGGAAGATGGAGCCTCCACTGCCACAGCTATTACAGCAAACGAGAAAGCTACGTTTGCCCTCTGGGGTTGGAAGAACGTAGTCTCTGAGTAAGAAAAGTCAAGCTGCTGGAATAGTTTGGATTTTGATCTGTGCTTGCTTGGGTCAGCATCGTAGCAACTATGAGTATGCCTCACTTTGCTCTTCACTTCCCTCACATGCTTCACTATGTTCCACACCTATTTGGTAATGCTTCTGGTTTTCTTACTAAATGCATTTTCATCACCAACAAAGTACAGTTTTAGATAAAGACACGTGAAGAAGCATGATACTGGTTCCCCATGGCAATAACTTGTGTGTGTGACCCTACACGGGGTCTCAGTTCCCTTCCTTGGGCTATAACAGCCCAAATATGCAACAGAGGAGGCAGCGCCATGGCACACCAGAACTTTAGGCGCTGGCAGAGAAAAAGCATCACTGGACATTTAAAAACTCAACTGGATCAGGGGAACATCCTTTCTTCTGGTAACAGAGGAATAAAGTGAGGTTTGACCTGATAAAATGGGCTGGTTTGGTTTGGCTGGCTGTTTCTCTAAATATACTATTATGCCCAAATGAGCTGACAATTCTATTTTCATCACTCATTACAGGTGTTGCTCAAAAGCTGCTCCCTTCACTCACTGGGTACCGTCCTAGGCAATACCCCACCACAGCCAGCTCAGGAACTTCTGCTGCTTAACGTCCCTTCTCCAAAACCAGGAACCCACCTGCTCTGCAAAACTGGATCGCTTTCACACCAAGACGATGGGAGCCACATTGTCTTTCCCTTTGCCAGGTCTCTGGGAATCTCCATCTCCATGTGCCTGATGAGTCAAGCCTGTTCCCTGGCTCCGCTGCGGAAAAGGATTACACTAGGTGGGGAGATCCTGCCTCCCTGGGCTGCCCTGCTCAGGCACTGGCTCTGCCACAGGCAGGTGTCCCATGCCAGGGGTGAAACTTCCCTTGCTCCATCCTCTCAGCCGGTTCCCGAATCCAGCATGCTGCGGCTGACACCTAAAGCTGTCCCGGACTGTGGCACAGCATCTACTGTACGCAGAGTGACAGGGAAGCAACCGGTTTGCTTCATGTCAGAAAACCACCTGATTTTGCAGGCATTTAAGGCACAGTGCGCAGGCACCGCGCAGCATGCTCTGCAGCCTCTCTGCTCCCTCCGGCCTGCCCGCTGCTCAGGGCTGCAGCCAGAGCAGAGTTTTCATCCAGTGACTGAGTGTGGGCATAGTGGGGTTTGCAGCATTTCTTCAGCCGTGCCAAAAGGCAGTCAAAGAATTTGTGTTTGGACAGATCCATATCTGCACAAAAGCCATCACAGTGAAACATCAGGGTGGGGGACTCTGGACAAATCACAACGTGAGCCATGAGGCGTAAGCAAGTGACTGCCAGCTTTGCATATTACAATATATAACTTTCTGACAGGCAGAACTTCCCTTCCAGGACCACTTCGTCTCTAGCTGAACTCCTCCTCCATGAGGATCCTGCAAACATTTACTTCCCTGGGTGGGAAAGCGGATGTCGGGAAGACAATGATGACGCATATGATTAAAGCAATCTATGGATTGTTTACCATACAGCGAAGGACACAAGTACCCATAAGAAGTTCATAAACACTGCTGTAATAGCGAGGAACACGAGTCAGAGGAGACTTTTCCTTGTGGTATCACTGCAAAGAGCTTCCTGTCTATCCGAGGGCTCTGGTAAAGTCAGTTTTGCACTGGGAATGGCACTGGCAGGATGACAGCCTACACTTCGCTCCTTAATCTTCTTGGCACATTTAGTTGGCCAGAGTTTCATTAAAATTAATACTAGATTGATTCATGGCTGCAACCATGAAGGATGAGAAAATTGTAAGAAGGACATGAAAAATAAGGGCACCTTCTAGACCCATGAGATTTCCTCTCATTTTTGCTGTCCAAAATTTCTTTCGAAGCCTCCAAACATCTCTGCCTTTTTTGGGTTGGAATGTGGAGGTAGGAGGGCTTCATAAATGCATTGGGAGATGACACTTAGTAATGGACAAACCCGAATCAATGAGCCGTCTCAGCTCCTTTGAGATGTGGGTTAGCCAGCAGAGCCAGAAGTTGTGCAATCCCCTGGCAGAGCAGTGGAACGTGCCCCACTGCAACACCGCCCAAGCCCAGCGTAAAGGGAGGTGGCCATTTCTGCCTGTGCAACGTGGAGAAGTGTCCATTCTGAATCAAATTAAAAAACTCCCTCTCAGCACTCCAGGGGCACACGTGGGTAATGACTGTGCATGAGAGCGTCTGCACGGCTCAGGGAACTGCACTGCAAGTGGCCTTGCACCATGAGCGGTGCAAGCCAAACCCAAATGACACCACCACCCTCTCTGTTCCACATCTTAAGTGATAATACCACAAATGGATGGCACAGGTACAGGCCTAAAATGACTGCTCTCTTCCCACCCGTTTCTCTAACTGGGCAGCCCAATGTCTGATGGCTGCTGTTTATCAATAATAAAGCACATACAAATCCCCCGTTCAAGATGGATGAGACTGATGGGGGCCCAAGTACAGCCGCCGCAAGCACACAAAAAACTTAAGCTGATTCTACCAAGCAGCAGAGGTTATGGTCTGAATAATTCATTTAACTATACCGCAGTGCAACTCTACCATGACATGGATTTCAAGCCAAAAGTGAGTAACATTTTGAAGGCCCTCCGTGACATGGGAACCTGGGATGCTCTCACTCTGTAAATCACAAGGGGTTGCGTTCATCAGAGGGCAGGGACGTACACGCTTCTGAGGAAAGAAAACAGGCGTTTTTTGGAAATGTCACACATTAATCTTGCTTTTCCAAGCACACTGAGATACAGCCAGAGAAAGTACTAGCTACGAGGAAAATTATGACTGTGTTGAATAACTGTCTAGCCAATAGGATCTCCATAAACAGTTATTCAGATATGCCCTGTTCACACCTATTGCCGACTAATTGCAACATGACTATAAGATCACCAGGACCGTATTGACATGTGAGGAAGTGATTATGAACACAGAGCTTCCTAAGAAGCAAGGGCTGTCCCACTTTTCACAATGATGTTGGAGAACAGAAATCTCTGTGGAGCTCTAATGGGCTACAGGGGTGAGCTGACAATAAGCACTCTTTAATTAAGCTCTTTGAGAAAGTCAGGCTCCCACTGGGCTTGTTGTGAGAGCAGCAAAGCTCTTGATTTATAGCAATTCAATGCCCAAGCTTCCTAATACTGATGTAGGACACCAAATCACCGAGACCTCTTCAGTATAATTAAAGGCAGGATGTGCTCCTGGCTGGCTTATCACAGCTCTGAACGGGAATGCAGTCGGGTGTATTCTTGGGGTTTGTTCCTGTAGCTTATATGGTTTATGTTATATAATAGGTTGCACTGGTGATAGTAAAAGCTGAGTTAATTAGAAAGGGGGAAGAAGTGGTGATGGGGAGATTATTCAGGATCTTCCAAGTTCTGATCATGCCGCAAACTTGCTGCAAAGTTTTGAGGAGCCTAAAGTTTCTCTTTTCCTCTCTTAAATGAAGTGGAAAAAATAATTAGCACCTAGGCGTGCAGGGGTTAATTAGTTATGGATTGATTTTCAGAAATGCTAAGCAAATTTCAGCTCATTCCTGGCACTCTTTATCTTTGAAAAATCAGGCCAAACAGCATTATATTTCTCTGCAGCATTTATAAAGGCTAATATTGCTTCTATAACCTAAATCTATCTTGGTCATCCCATCAGGGCTCTGGCCATTGATGCAACACATATGATGTCTGGATTAACTCCTTCCTGAACTAGTGCTCAAGCACACAAAGAGTGTTAGACCAGTGATACGCCACCAATTAGTGTGGCACGAGACCGCTGGCTGCTCTATGCTGTCTTTACATGGAGTACACGAAGTGGTGCTGCCAGTCTCCATGGCTGGGAGCACCTTCGAGCTAGCCACCGGCATTTTAGAAAGTCAGTCTGTCTGGGCTTGGAACAGTCCTGCACGTGAGGATCTGTTCTGATCCTTGATGAACCACAATGAGCTGGGCAAATTGAATTGATTTGGGAATTCTCCTAACTTCACCTTCTAGCCATTGACTCTCATTATGCCTTTATCTGCTAAACTGGAGAACTCCCTACTAATAAGTGTTCCTTCTTGGGAATATTAGCTCCTTCTAGGTGGCAGTCGAGTCAGCCCTAAACCTTTTCTTTGTTAAGCCAGCCTGGTGGAAGCCTTGGAGTCCTTCACCAACATATGCGTTTTCCAGTCCCTCTGTCACTCTTGGTCCTCTGCAGCTTTTCATCATCCTTCTAAAGGAAGGCTTGCATCAGCATTGCCAGGAGCACCAAATAACAGAAGTAATATAACTTAATGTCCCTGATTGTATTCCTTCTAACTACAGCACTGTGGCTATTTAACCATGACTCTTAAAGTCTTGTTCAGAGTCATTGCTTTCCATCCTGTGGGCCTGCCTTCCCATCTTTGTCCTTTGAAGCATGACTCTGTATTAGTCCATACTGAAAGGAAAGATATGTGCTTGCCACAGGTAGCTATTCCCTTTGTATTACCTTACAGGGCTAAATAAAAACGGGACGAAAATAACTGCACAATTTGAATCACCATTATTCTTACTTTTTCATCAGAAAAACTATGTCAGCATTTGAAAAAAAATAGAATTTCAGTTTTCTGCTTTGGTGCAAAAATACCATAGGAAACCAAATGCCAACAACAAAAATATCTAGATAGAATTACAACCCTAGAGGCCACGACTGTGCTGTGGCCAGCGGGACTCTTTTGTGGGTGAAGTTAATTCCTCTGTGGAGGCCAATCAATCAGAGGCCTTTGTCCCAAAAATTCTTCAAAAATAGGTTCCCCGCAGCAGGTAGGTGGCTCTTTTACTCAGGATTGAATTTCAGCCTGTGTGCATATCAGATGAATAGGATTTGGTTCAATGAAAGAGTCTGAAGGGAAAATTTTTTCAAGCTGTGTGATGTGCAAAAACGCCCAACACATCAAGAAGAAAGGCATAAAGAAACAATAGAGAAACCAAAAGTATAAAGGAGGAATAAAGGCATCCTTTGGGATAAGGCAAGGGAACATGTGTGGGTGGAAAAGCACACAGGAAAGATATGGAAAGTATTCAGAGAAATTACTGTATGCCCGATGGTTATGTGTGCCGTAGAGCTATAAATACTTCAGGACTGGAGACAAGGGTAAAATTTATACAAGGAAGTGGAAAAAGTCATCTGATGTAAGGAAAAACTCTCCAAAAGCATAGGAAAGTTGAAAAAATTGAGGTGGAGAATGGGAAAAAAAAAAAAAAAAGACCAGTTAATGACGCGAAGAGAGCAGGTCCAAAGACACATTTGCTTCTTCCACAATGGGGTCTCTAAGTGTGCGTGTTTATTAAAATCTTACTATTAGCAATCCTGGCGTCAACTGTGAAAGAGTGTATTTGAGAAGCAGGCTGTGCCACAAAGGCTTAGCGTGGCCCTTTGGAGCCGCCCTGGCTAAACCGCCCGGTTATCCTGCGTTTCTCCCAGTGCCCACTGGATTCACCCACTGCCTCCCATGTCGTCTTACGCTCGACACTCCTGCGGGTCCTGACTGCTTTTCTATTCTGTGTTTGTTCAGCGTCAAAGGGGCCCAGTGCCTCCATGTGCCCGGAGACCAAGCAGAGCTACAAATTACACCACCCGTGCCAAGGCTGGCTGTTTATATCTCCATAGCTGATGTACATCCATTTCTGTTTGCCCAGCAGCATACCTGTCTATTGACGCTTATGAGCAGGAATTTCACATCCCCAGGTGCTAGATGTGAGTATACAAATAAAATGTTGCAAATCCTGTAACTATCACCACACATTGAGAACCACCTACAAGACCTATGCCCAGAGGTGCGAACAACTCCCAGCAAGGGTAATTATGCATTACCTTAAGGAATTCAGGTTCCCCAGGGCAGGATTCATCTCGCCCAACTTCAGTTATTTAAGAGCTCGGTGCTTACTCCCAGCTAATTGTGTAGGCTCGTTTCTAGAAACAGAGGAGGGAGAAAGGCTCCTTCAAAGACGCCAGCTCCGACTTGCTGAGGAAGATTGCATGGAAGGGCCCATCTCTCGCCGTGGACAAACAGCTTGTTGGGCAAGGCATGGGTGGCTGCCAGGTGACTTCAACCTCATTGCAGGCAATTCTGTTTTCCATAACAGAAATTGTTGCACTGTTGTAATGTTTTGGCGATGTGTGTCAAGAGCTGAGAAGGAATATTTTAAAGAAGGGGTTGAAGCGTACCTTCAAAACCCTCTTTGACCTACCACAAGCAGCTGTACACTGAAGCTCTGTGAAAGTTCATCCCAACAGGAGACACTTTACCACCGCTGTCATTTCATGATGTGCCGGTACATTTGCTCTCTTTTTAACCATATAGCCTCGGCTGAGTGAAATCAGCCCCCCCGTCCAGAAGGAACACGAATCACACGTGCAGTCGTACTTTGCCCTGAGAAGTGGGCACGCAAAGCCGAGCACGGCTGCCCGGTCTCTCCCCTGTCCTACTTGCTTTGCCGTAATTACATAAGCAGCATTTGCCTGGCTCCTACTTTCTCGTTTCCTTCGCTTGTTTTCTGATTTTTAGGACACTCTTTTACTCAAGTTACACTGACCTCTTTTACGAGAGAGGGTAACATATTTTCTGACTAAAGCCTCTTATCTTTAATAACCCGGCACATTTACTGCCCAAGTCAATAGTTAGGCTTGGAATTCTTTTAATTAGAAAAGCGACCACTCTAATCAATAGCGAAACCTGAAAGCCCCATGTAACAGAGAAGCAGCTATGCAGAAATCTAGACCATCCGCAAGCGAGGCAAACACCTACAACAAGTATCATACTCATTTTCTCCTTTTCATTCAGCAGTGGAAAATATGTGAACATATTGCAGGGCATCCAAACGACCCTAAACACAGTCGTCTGCAAGAAGTTCTGCTTTAGTTATAGTGGAATAAAAAACGGCAGCACCACTGATATTCAGGCTGCTAAATATCACTCTCTTCATTAAAAACCTGGGTGCCAGTTAATATATTCCACAATGCTCCCTCCACTCCTGCCATTGCCATTTAACCATGCGGCTGTGGGAGACCGTCAGCAGCACGGTGGCTTATCTGCCTTCGCTAGGAGCTTACCGAACGCGAGCTGAGGGTTCCCTGCTCAGGTCTGCAGATGTGTAGCACAGGTGGCAGCTAATGCAATGGCACAGATAGATAGGCCAACTCCCACCACAGCCAGCCGGCATGGTGATGGATTTTCTCTTTAACCCATGACAGAGCCAGGGCAGTATGAAAACCATTTTATCCAGGATAGAAGAAAACTTGTCATGTGGAGGGCAGCTGTGAACAAAGGAGTGGAAGACACGTGGTGGGTGGGAGAAGAGAGAAGTGGGTTAAACCAGAAGGTAACAAAGAACAGAAGATCCAGCTCGGTCCAGAGGTCCCATCCTCACCCCACTGTGCTGCGACGGCCAGCACAGGGACACAGTGCACGCAGGGTGCACAGGTTGTGCTCTGTGTGCATCCTGCATATGCATTAGGATGCCGGAGGGTTGCTTTAACATGTGCTTGTCACAAGCTTCTATGGAGGAAAATCTGGTCCCCCAGCTTTAAGCTAAGCAGTTGCCCAACCTCCCCACCAGCAAGGCTGAAAACCGACACAAGGGATTTTGCTTGAGAGCCTTTGCAGAGGGTGACTGCTGGTTAGTGAGTACCAAGCGCCTTTTGTACCCAGCCCAGCATGATGGTGCTTCTCTACTCAAACAGAATGGAAGATTAATCAGATGTTGAAAATTACTATTCAAAAGATATTCTGTCATAAATATCCAGACTCACAGCAGCGCATTCAGCAGCATGTCCGAACCCCCTTCCCCTTCGCGAGAGGAACAGAAACTGCTTCTCAAACAAATGAGAACAGGACTTTTGTTTTGTTTTGTTACAAAGAAAAATCGACTGATGATAGCAGACATTAAAAAAACAACCCTCCTTAATTATAATCTTTCTGGAGCAACCAGGATGGCTTCAGATTATTTTACATAACTGTGTTAAATCCCCCCTGAGAATTATTCGCCTCCTACACTCCAGGGTGCCTGAGCTTAAAAGATGGCCAGTTATTTAACAGGCTTCTGAGTAGCTTAAAAATGTACCAGCACTTGCTGCAAAAGAACAATTGCAAGTGGGCTTACTTTGTTGTCTTCACAGCCCCTCTACGATGGGCAGGAGATTGTTATTTGATGGTGCATTTTATTTTGAAATGTGTATTGCACCTCTCCTGCGTATTCAAATGGTAATGAACTTAAAAATATATATATATATATATATATGGCCAAGGCTTGGAGTCTCTTTTCAAGCAGTATTTGCAGTAGCAGCCTTGCAAAACTTTACTAGTCAGCTTGCACAAAGACAGCATTTTTTGCTTCTATAATTTGGAAAAGGAAGGAACATCTTACTTTCCTGCATCAGCTTCCTAGAAAAGGAGAAGCAATCTGACTAATGAATAGCCTGATATTTTTGCGGGGATTTAGAAATGTGACTGGGAAAGGAAAAGACGGCAAGATTCAGCCCCAGCTGTGCTGTGGTCTTTCCTTCTTGGGTTACATTTATTTCTTTTGATTTTTGGTGTTTAAGGTATGTTTCTCACCACAATTCTCTATGTTTACCTAATGTAAATTATGAAGATAAATAACAAAGTGAGGAGAGAACTGAATTTTTGTTCGTGGACTTTTAAGCCCAGTAACTTTGAAAAGAGTTTGCATGCAGACTACTGGAAGCAGCGCCTTTGTCCCACCCGAGTGTCCCTCACCAGAGGACAAGCCGCTCGCCTGGGCTTGAGCAGGCAGAAGGACAATGCGTGTCTTCTCTCCCTCCTCTGGGCTGTCTTTTCTGAGCAGATGTAGGTCTTAAAGCGGGAGGTAAAAGGAGTAAGCAGTGCGTGGGCTTTAGCATGGCCCAGGTATTATCTTCACTGCCATAGAGACAACAAATGAGAACACAGGTAATATCTTAATTTTCCTTTCCCTCTGATGGCCTGGCAGCAAAATATGTCATCTGTTAATCGAATTCTCAGTGAGAATATACAGGGATAGGAGTGGATATTAGCTGCAACCATGAAGATGGAAGAAGTGCAAAGCCAGATGCAGCAGCTCTTGCTCAGTTGCTGATGGTAAAAACCAACCCAAATATCCCACAGAGCTGTAAAAGGGAGCTGAAGCCATTCCTGAGCATCCCTGTGCCACCACCAGCACCCCTGGGACTGAGCCTAACGAGGTGGCGGAAGCCTTTTCTGTTATTATTTTTGATGGTTAATCCAGCTGAGGGCTGGATGAGCAGCATCGTGCTCATGGTGGGCAGCCAGCCCTGAGAGCAGCCTTCGGAGGGACACCTGAACTCTGCCAGCGTCGGCTCCCAGCCCACCCATAGGAACCTTTTAGTTATAACCATGACCCTGTCCCACAGTGGGAGAGCTGTAAGGACTGGAGTTATTGCTGCTGGGCTCAGGGATAAATTTCATGCTGGGAGGTTCAGAGGAAGGTCCCCCTGTGCCTGATGGCTCCCGTCCCTTCTGCTGGCCCCCTCCACCCAGTAACCCTTATCCTGCTTTTGCACAGAGGAGCTGGTGCAGGTCAGGGAATGGGAGGAGGAGGCACTTTGTGGAGTCAGTGTCACCCCTTCTTCATGCCCTGGTGCTGGATTTCCCGTGTTTGTGGCAGGGCAGAAGGGAAAACATGGCCCTAAGCATTACAGTCATTCTTGTAACCAGGGACTGATGTGAACCTTCAGCACTGAAATAAAAACTGAACAAGAGGGCCTGTAAGCTGGTTGCTATGTGAAAAAACAATCATCTCCTGCAAACTGGCCAGAAAGGAGTATAGACCTCAGTCACCAGTTACAAACATGTTGAGAAGGACAGAAGTTCGTCATGTCCCAGGCAAGACTAAATTACATCCAGTCAGCATCCCCGAGCTGCAGACAGACCCTAATGCTTAACAAAAGGGTAAGTTGAACCTGGATGCAAACCCAACTGCATGGGAACCTGCAGGGTCACGTCTGCTGCCGGGAATCCCTCGGCACTGCAGCACTGCGGTTCAGCACCGTGCCTCCCTTCACACTTGGTTGAAGCTGTTCAAGAGGATGTGCCAAAACACGGATCTCTAACCTCAGAAGGGAAAGGGTACAAGCAGAGTTCAAGCTGACAGAGAGACTGTGCCACAACAGCTGAGATGAGCTCCAGGGCGAATGGAAGAAGGGACCGAGCCTGAGCAGCCCTGCGGTGGCCACAGGACCAGGCAGTGGCTAAAACGCAGCCAGTTTCTCATGAAAGCTCTTTGCAGAGCTGGAGACGGCAGCGGTGGGCAGCACGTCGCGCTGGCTCGGATGAACGGCTGAGTGGCATGGAGGGACTGATCAACCCTGCACCGGGACCTGCACTGCGATCTCCGACCATGCCAGGGTCCAGTCCCCGTATCTCTCTGCATCCCGACCCATCCCATATACTGTGGGCTGTGCCCGGCTCTGGGCCCCCATCTCACCCAGCCTCTTGGGCCTGTGGGGTAGGAAAGAGGAACTCTTCTTCCCTCTCTCTCTTTCTCTGTATATGTAAAAATTTTCTTCAGAAATAATGTAAGCAAACTCATCTAGAAACAAGAAACTCGAGTCAGCTTTCCGAGAACCCTTTGGAGAGAGATTGATTTCATGCTTGTGAGGGTGTAAATTTGGGCTTTGTGACTTCAGCAGAACTATTTTGAATTTGCCCCATATAACAAAGCTGGCCATTCTGAATACAAATAGAAAATAAAACAACTGATATTAAATACTTTCAATCCCATGTTAATGGGCTCTGTATTTCAGAGCTAGGATAAGTGCCTTCACTCTCTGCTATTAGTATAAAAGCTACATGACTACCCGGTATTATTATATGGCAGAACTGACAGGGAGGTACAAACCTCATCTTAATTGCTGGGAAGAAAGTTAAGAGTACCTAGTTGATGAGCTTATCTTATTCACCCTCTGGGTTTGCCACTTATTCAGTTCAGGGGAATAAACATACATCATTTACACTTGTAAGTACATTATGTCCTTTCTTCCCCTTAAATAAGTCCCAGTAGGGAGCACTGCAATTGAGCTGCCAAAAAGGAAACCTTGGAAAAAGTCAAAACACATGATTTTAAAGCTTGAGCACATTAAAAATCTACATTGTCAGTGTGACAGATCTGTATTTTATAAATCAGGCTTCTAACCACCTTTTTAAATATAATGGAGAAGCCCCAATTACTACTGGCAGCTCAGCGAGCGGGGGCATAGGTGGGTACGACAGGAGGAGCACCGTAAAGAGCAGTCCCAAGCACCCGCCCCACGCAAGAACATCGTCGCTGCCACAGCATCTGAGTCCACCAGGCGCGGGGAGAAACCTGCAACCGGGGAAGCAATAAAGCACGTGGGGAAATTTTTACTCTGTTCACTAACTTTTCACAAGGAATTCTAGCAGCGTTTGGGTCCATCTCTGAAACACGCTGCCCTGGCTGGCGAGCAGCATGTGGCTGAGCCAAGATTTGGGTCTGAAATGGAAGAGATGGTCCATCCCTCAGCGGGCGGGTACAAGCGGCCAGGTTGCCTCCCCTCTTGTCTGCGGTCACCTTGCAGGAATGGCCCAGGGAAGCCTGCAAAGGGACCCTAACTGGGGCACTGGCCCCAGTCCAGAGTGCGGTGCCGCCCTGGGCATCTGCTGTCCCGAGCCCAAGAGGATCGTCATAACCCAGGACTGCATCCTCTTTCTTCCCCGCTCAGCACCAAAGAAAAGGGATACACTCAAAGCACATACTCCATATGCTAATTTAGGTGTTCACCTATAGCACCTAGGTAGTCAAAGTATCTCCATTGACCAGACATTAAAAGTCTGAGACACAGACTGCGTAGCAGGCGCTGAAGTTGATCTTCGGTTGCATACAGGCTGTTTAAATAAGTGCCAAGGAGAAAGGACTTCCAAAGGATGTCCTAAAATTATCCCCAGGGGAACCCAATAATCTTCCCTTTTCCAGCCAGCCTGAGATTATTTCCATGGCACAGAAGGAGTGCCGTCCCTTCCTCAGCACAACCAAATGCTGCACTGGAAAATAAAGTTGAAATGCTCTTGAGCACAAGGCGATTAGTGGAGGGTTAGGCTAAGCAAGTGTGATTTCCATTGAAAATAAAAGATATTTAAGGTTTATGTAACTTAAACATTGCTGCTGTTCAATGAACTGTAGAAATTAAACAGTAAAAAAAAAAAAAAAACCTGCATCAAGCCATCTGTGCCTCCTGTCTGTTCAGCGTGGGGTAGAGTCTTAACAAAGAAAGACTAATGTGTGGAAATGGAAAGAACCATATACAGAAAAATGCAAATAAGCATCAGGACTGCAGAGCCAGAGCAGGGGCTGAATTGTAACCTTGAGACAAATGGATAGGGCAGCTTTTCCACAATTCATCAGGAATCAACCTGTGTGTCAACTAACCCTTTCCAGCTGGAAGCAGAGAATTAAGGAGGGCCAGAGAGGAAGGGAACGTTGTTCTGCACAGAAGAGTTGCACTTCACAGGCTGCAAACACCGCAGGGCCGGGTTACTGCAAATGTTATGAAGGATGCAGAGGAAAGTGTCAGGGAAACAACAGGGAGAGGAAAAACTTCCCCTGCTCAGGGCCTGAGCCTCACAGAAAGGTAAAATGGACAAATGACCCACAGGTAGCACCTACATACCGCGGGGCAGAGGGATGCTCAGGACGGCCCCTCACCAGCGTGAAGCTGATGGGTTTGTGCGAATCACACCTGCTGTGGACCCGGTCCTCTCTACATCATCTAGGCAGGGTTATTTGTATTAATCATCCAAGGCAAACCTCATTATCCAGCCTCGAAGAACCTGTCTTTAGTTTTAGAAATAACAAAAGAACATTTTTACTTGAAACCAAAACCAAAACTCCACAAAATCTTTTGGTCACATTTCTCACTGAAAAGTAACAAAACGATTTGCAAATGGCATTTGCTGCTCAGTCTCATTTGTCCCCTTTCCCGGGGGAGCTCTGACCTCAAAAATCCCCAAGGTTTCATAATCGATCAGGATCCGTATTTTCCAGGCAAATGCCTTATTTAAAAAGCATCTGAAAGCTGACCCTCAGCTAATCCCTTCACAACAAAAAGGCACCTTTCCCTGCTTTCTTCTCTCTGCTATTTTTTCTCTTCCCCTGCCGTTTCCTACACTTTAATGCATATCCAAATTTTCTGATTCTTCCCTGTCCCCCTCTCTGCAGTCAGTTCTTAGTGAAAGGGTAAGTAAAAGACGTGGCCCTCTCCATGCTTTCGTGCTCCCTAGGGAAGAGCAGGCCACAGGAAAGAAAGAAAGAAATGGGTGCGTGAGCCACACACCCCCTCTCCATCACCGAGCGTGTGAGCAGGATGGCAGCTCTGATCTCAGAGTACAGAAATACCAACAGCCCCTGTCTGGAAAAAGTGAATTTTCCTAAATGCTTAGGCAAACCAAAGGCTTTGGAGCTGTTATTAATAGCCTGGGATAGTTGGGAGAAAGCTCACTGTATACACTAACGAAAATGTGTCTAAGTACTTTGGAGCCATGAATTTCTATTTTTAGAGAGATGTGGGTAGTTAAGTAACCCCTGGCTGCTTGTGTCAGAGGAGCAGCGGCAAGTGTCCTGCCTACGGAAAACCCCAAGCCACAAAGGACGGAGGGATAAAATAATTTCCTATAAGACTGAAACAGAGCTTTCCAGCTGAGGGAGACCCGGCGTGCAATGAAAAATCTGGATGGACAGACAGCCACACATCGCTAGGCGAAGCCCAGCCAAGTCTAGGGTAAAAGGCAGCAGTGAAATAGCAAAAGAAGGGCATGACCCACCAGCCTAGGGCAGGAGGTGTGGGAGAGCAGCTCTCCCATCGAAATCGCAGCGGGCACTTCAGGTAGGCACCGTGCAATTATTCCTATTGGGATTCAGCCACGGAGCTGGAATTAACGGCCCTTCCTCAGCCGGCAAATCCCACAAGTGGTCAGAGCCCCTCGGCGCAGGAAGAGCACGGCTCCAGCAGCCCTGAGCAGCTGCACGTTGGCTCGGCCGCGGCTCCGAAAGCAGAGCGCCCGCATGCAGCAGCCAAGGCTGCAGCTCCCCGAAGCTGCACAGTCTCCCCTGAACATCTCCCATGCAACACCGACCACATTTCAAACCTTGTTATCATGTAACACAAAATTGAAAGGGGTGAGAGGCAGGAGCAGAAAAGATTTCTGTAGTTTCAGATGAAATATAAATAAAACCGGTTTTCATCGCTGCGCAGTCTAGGGAAGAGGCTGTTCAGGGCTTGCTGTGCTCACTCGTCTGCAGAGAGTGCTGGGTTCACCGATCCATTGCTACGCGCTTTGGCGAATCTGGGGTCAAGGTGACTAAATGCTCCAACCGTGTTCAAACACTCCCTGACAACGGCTGATTTGCCCGATTTCCAGCTGACCTTCTTAACTTGGTGCTTCATGGCGGACAGTTAAATAGCCATAAGCAACAGGCATGGAGATAGCCTGCTGTGGGCTCTCAAGACTTTTCTACGCCTCTAGTATTTAAAAGGTTAATCACTCCCTGTGGTGGCCAAAAAAGCCGACTCCAGAATTCATTTGCCTTTATCACTTCCTATTCATAAGAATGAAAGAAATTTTGGTGCAATTAAGAGAACGTGGCTAATGTTCAAGCTTTCTTTGTCCACGTAATTCATCTGGAGTAGTACCGCTGAGCATCTGGGGAGCTGCAGAGAGGTGAACAGGCCAAGAGCTGATGAGGATCTGATGATTTGATCTGTGTCGCAGTCCTCTTCCATCTTCAAAAAGAGCTGAACCTTTTATTAAGGGCACCCAAGAGGATGCTTGTGATCCTTCTATGTACAGTACAGGTGCTTATCTTCATGGCATCTCTGCCCATCATCAGCTCAGACTATTAAACACAAAAATGGAAAAACACAAGAGCAGTCTTAGAAGTGTCTGTATGGATGGGTGGATAGCAAACCCAGACAGGAAGAAAGTTCAATTCTCCTGTTCATTCAAAGTGGAAATCCTTAATCTCTTCTCCTTTGGCACATTCCAAAATCTGAAATAAAAATACTCGGTGAAGAATTCTCCTTGCAGATATATTCATTGTATTCTGATGTAAACTCTGCAAACCACCTCCTGCGCCACGGACAGCTATTGCAGGCATTAGCTGACTCTCACTTCAAACACCAGAGAGGCAATGGATGTAGTGGGACCACAGACACCTCTGGGCTCTGAGCAACGAGGACCACCAGCACCATTACTGTCTCCAGGAGCATCGCTCAGCAGCATCATCTTGGGTACCTGCAGTCAGTCAGTCTGGGTTTGGATTCGCCATGCCATGATGACGGAGGCAACAGAGCTGATGTCTGTCTGGGATGTTAGGATCAGGCTCAACTTGGTTTCTTGAAAGAGTTTAACTACTTCAAGTGCAGAGTCCTGGGGAGCAGATGGCAGAGGTGGAACAGGACCAGGGAGGAGGCGCTTAATTAAGAGATTATTAAGGTGTTTGGCACAGAAGCAACACAGATTTGGTGTGGCCACCATTGAGCTACTAAGCAAGGCTGGACCCAAGCTTGATTCCTGCAAAAGTTCCTGAGTGACTCCATGATTCGTCATGGGAGTCTAAGGTAGGGCAGGGTGTGTCCACATGAGAACAGCTCACGTAGCTCCAGCAGTCATCGTGCTGCACGTGAGCTAATCTTTCTCCCTGAATCTGGGAGCTCAGGCCAGAATTTCAGATCCTGAGGTGACAAAAAGGTAACATCTAAGTAACTGTGGAGCTCCAGTAAGGAGTGCTGCAGGGACTGCCGTGCCATGCTTTTAATTGGTGTGAACCACCATGAGCAGACCACCAGTGATACACATCAGCCAGTGATCTGGCTCGCTGATTCTGCTTTGCATTTCCTTCTCACTAGATAAAGGCTGTGCCGGTGGATATGTGGTTGCTGTCCGAGAGGGGATGTAAACTCCGATGAAAGAATTCAAAGCTCCCAAAGATACCGAGAAAAGGGAAGCGGGAGATTCCCAGCCCTGCTGTTCTGCCGTGCCATTTGGCAAATTTTCCTTAGGATCTACGATTGGGAGTAGGTACGTCTTTCAAAACAGAGGAAAGAGGAGCAATGTCGTGCCACTGCAGTATTTCCACTTGGAAGGAATCTCCCAGGACTAAGATCTCCACTGGGGAAGGCATTGCTCAAGAGCTGCTTGAAAGTGGCAGTTTTTGCTCACATACTCCAGCCAATTGGGGTTCAGTTGTGTCCTCTCCTTCTCTTTCCATTTTTCTCCAAAACCAGTGATGCTTCACAAGAGCCTGGAGGCATTGAAGATGGGCCCTTCCTCTGGAGTTGGGTGAGGACCACAGCAGGAGGCTGGCTCTCAGGTGGCCATGGTCTGGGGAGGTCAGTGCTGGGCTCCCAGTCCTACAAGAAAGGGCAGCCATGAATCCTCCTTGATGTTCCCAGCAAGGCAGACATAGGAACCAGACAGGTTCGCTTGGTGGCACGTGACTACGAAGATGGGGCTGCCTGGCCCCTGAGAAGCCCCGGTTCCCCTCTGCTCAGAGGGGGATCGCTCAAACCACAGCTGCAAGTCACAGACCTGGGTTCAGCTTGCAGGGAATTTGAATTCTGTGCTTGACCAGCCATTGATAACAATGGTCTTCGTTGCTATAAAACTCTCTAAAACACAAACACCTGTGTGTGAACATTACCATGGCCTTGTCTTGATGACAGAAAAAGAAATACCTCCTTTCACACAGCCCTTGTCAGGGTAGATGGTCACTATGGAGCCTTTCCATACTCATCCAGTGTTTTCAGATGGGGAAAAAAAAAATCTTACCAGGTAGAAATGAATGGGAAAGATATATATAATATAAAGCCTCACCATAATTAATGGAGTGCAAACATGACTGTGTCTGAATGAAATTGCAGCAGCAAGTAAAGGTTTTCTTCGTTCTCTCCCATTTTTAAAATTATTATTGAAAATAAATATTTGGGGTATTTTTCATGTGAGAGACAGAAGGAGAGGAAACACATGCATCATTCTTCACAAGCTATTATTTTTATATTCCTAAATAGCTGCTGTATTAAGAAGCCAAGAGAACACAACTGTGTATTTAGTCCCAAAACAAACTCAGTATGAGTAGAGCCAGTGCTGGCTGCTCTCCCGAGGGCCCTGCTCTAACATACTTCAGCTTTGATTTGGAAAACCATCTTTAGGGAAAGAAAACGCCATGGCCCCACGTCTGCCTGGCCACTTGCCTGCCTACAAACAGCTAGCCATGGTGCTAATGAAGGCAGGAATGGGATTGCAAAAGACACTTCCCCCCTCAAAAGAAAAAAGAAAAGAGAAAAAAACCCAGCAACCTGAAACCCCAAAAGTTTATGCACTGGCTGCTGAGCTGAGACTCATTTTGCACAGGCCACTGGACAGACATCAGATGGTTAAGATGTTTTAATTGCTAATGGCCTGGTCTGGATTTCAACGCGTGACACAGAGATAAAGGACTTTATGTCCTATTATCAGTCCCCTGAGCAACTCTTACATCTTATTAAGTGTAACTAGATTCATAGGCCAGAATCCCATACATGGAGAGTATATGTATTTTCTTTGACTGGAAGCAGAGTATTATTAGGGCATTCCTTTGCCATAATAATGGTTTGCGAGTTCCTAAGCAGAGCCCTTATATCAGGCTTTGATATTTTTACTTTCATGCTACAGCTGTTGAAATGACAAAGCTGGGCTGGAGAGCTATTTGTGCAGCAGGGATGAAGAACAGACGCAGATTGCTGTTCTTTTATGTCGCTTTCCACCCAAAAAAAGTCTAGGTAAAAGCACTCAGATAGCGCTGTCGTCATCGTTTTGCAGAGAGAGAAATCAAGGCCAAGAACAGCTACAGGCTTTGCATAAGATCACACAACAAAGTGGTGCAAGGGCAGAAGCAGAAGTGAGCACGTGTGATGTGGTAGCGCGCTCTGACCAACAGACCGTCACTTCCTTCGCTAACCCTGCAACGGGACGGGGGAAGGCAGAGCCGAGCTGCGCAATGACGGCAAACTCACCCGTGACTTGGTGCCCGAGAGAAAGGCATGGATTTTCATACAGGTCAGCTTCCAGGCCAAGTTAGCATCAACACAATCCCCTAGGAAACAAGGCCAGCAAGAACTAATGCTGGATATTTTGCATTTTAAATGCACGCCTCTCCCTAAAGCTTTAAAGCTTCTGCTTCTAAATAGATGCCTGGCTGGATTCTGATCCATCGTACACCAGCGTAGCTCCTCTGAAGGTGACGGAGCTGCATCTATTTTTATCAGCTAAGAATCCAATCCAGCCCTCTAAGAAAGAAGGGGGCATGCAGGGGGTGAGCCATTCGCCTCCTCGCTGCCTCTTGTAATGCTGCTTCCCGCACCAAACACTCAGCACCTCACAGGACTGGGGTCTTCAGGGTGAGGCTTAACATAGATTCTCTGGTGGTTGCTGAACTGATTGCCAGCAGAGAGGGAACTGTAAGTCAGCGGTGATAACTGAGGCCCTGCTGAGCCATCACCAGTGGGGAACCTTTGCAGCTCCGAGGTTGATAGTCTCTCATAAATAACATGTCTTCCAAGAGATGCTGTCGTTTGACTTGCATTTCATTAAATGGTAAGAAAATGAGCTGATCCCCACTTTGAAATATGGATACTTGTGGGTTTATTAGCTGCATTACCCACCTCGCCCTTCTCTGAGCAACATATTTTTCCTCCAGTTACAGAAAGTCAGATATTTTCAAGTTGCAGGCAAGAAACATGAAGAGGCATGTGAAAACCATAGTGCTGAGGGTGGCCTTTGCAGGCCGCACGAACCATTTTCTGGGTGCGCTGCTGATGCGTTGTGATTAGATGCCATTTTAGCTCGGCGAGGAGCATTAAGTGATGCTGTTCTTTCTGTGTCCTGCTACATCTGGTCTGGCAGGAGAAAGCTCTCTGTGATTTAAGAGAGAGATTTTGCGAGGTGCAATCTTTCTTCAAATCCTGCCTCTTTTTTTTTTTTTTTTCCTTTAATTTCTTTTAGATGAGTTTTCGGAAGCACTGAAAACTCGATGAATCACTTGGCTGAATGGCCCACATAGTTTCCTCTTAAGTCAGCTTTGGCAGCGAGCCACTGAACATATTCTGAGGCTTTGCTTCGAGTAATATTTTTATTGGTGAGATTATTCAAATATTTGAAACCAGGCCACCCATGCCTTGTGTACCCCACTCTTTGCACTTAACCAGAGGGAGGTTGCTGAAGGACCAAGCTGTAGAAATCTGGGCACAAAGGCACTGATCAAGAGGAAAGCTTGCCTCCAACACCAAAGAAATTTCCCTTTGGATATATACGCCCAACTGCAAGGCTGGGGCAGTCCAGCTGCGTGCCGCTGGTGTTAATGGCAGCTGGATGCGACCTCTGGAGCGATCAGGCCCAGAAAGGGCTCGTGCCAGCCCTGCGGATGAAGCAGCTGCTGCTGCCGCCTTCACGCTCCCCTCATGGCACGATGGAGCCTACGGCAGCACCGGGACAAGAGGTCTGCTCCCAGGCTGCCATCACCCAGCACACGAGGGACCGCGGGGCCAGATCCTTGGGGCAGGTACAAACCCACGTGCAGCGTGAGTCAGCTTCACCTCTGCAGTCACAGAAGCATAGAACTGTAGAAGCATTTAGGTTGGAAAAGACCTTTAAGATCATCGAGTCCAAGCATAATCCTCCTCCCCCTTTGCTCTCGCTGGGAAGGTGGCTGCAATTGCATTCCTTGTGTTCCCCACCAGGTTTCCCACCTTAAGCCTGGCACCTTGTCTCCTTCGGGGATCCAGTCCTGTGGCAGCCGCCCTCCGTCCGCATGCCCGGCAGCACGGTTGTGAGCTCTGGCTTTGCAGAGGCTTAAAAGGACAGAATGCCTGCGGGGGGAGGAACCAGTTTTGGACAAAGCGGTGCAAGCAGCTGGGGGACATTTCAAACAGATCAGAGCCTGAATCAAAACTCCTTTATTCCAAAATTCACTGTTCTGAGTTAGATTCAAATTTTGCAGATGTCGCAAGGGATCTTCTCTAACATATCGCTGGAGCAGTACTGAATTCTGAGTGACCCCATGCCTCTGCACTCTCAAGTGAGTTTAGAAAGTTTTTTGACTTCAAACTAATCATTTAAGAAGGAGGACGGTCTTTTTTCTAGCAACTGGATTCCAATTAGCTTTACTTTTCATTGCAAAAAAGGAAGCCACCATAAAGCAAGCATCCTGCAAACGGATAATCTGATGCAAGTACAGAAGGACAAGTTCAAACACATCTTACTGTTTTAAAGCACTGCTTGCATTCAGTTTAGACTCATTTTAGCATGGCAGGTCACAGCAGTATAAACACTGTGGGGAAAAAAAAAAAGGCCAAGCTGGCAAACAGTCAGAACTTGCTGTTTCTGACCCAGTAACCTACTTTTTGAGCACCACGTAACATGAAAGCCACCCCTAGCTCAGACTGCGACGTCACCTCTTACTTAACTTCTTAGAGGCAAATAGTGGTTCTGGCCAGGAAAAGTTAGATGAGATGTGGTCATTATTTACTTCATTCTGGCCACAAAAATCATTTTTGGTTAGACAGAAATACAAAGAGTGGTTTCTAACCTCGAGTCACTGAAAGTCACTGTCTGAACATGCATGCTCCATGCAGCAGAGTTTGGACCTGGGAGTCCCTCATGTTGACACATAGAGCAACCTCAGATTTTGTCTACAGCACCAGTGCCACCATCAGCATCACGACCATGGGTAAAGAAATTGTCCAAGGGAATACTTCAGGAAGGAGACCTGTTTTACCTCCATAGTGCTGCTTTAGCTATTTTCACTCCAGCTCCCTCATCCTGACTTGATGTGGTATTCAGAGACCACATAGCTCAGTCTTTAAAGGCAGGGAAGACTTGAGGACCTCTGTGACCAGCAAAAGCTGCTCTCTTGTGATAGCTCTCCATGCCCGTTCTCCCTTCAACAGGGCAACAGCAACAGGCATCAACACCCGCCAGCTCTGGGATGGCGTCCACCTTCCTCTTCCCCTCTTTGCTCCCCCAGATTTCTCCCCCATCTCAGGCTTCCCTTCAATCTGAGAAGCAGCCAAGCTGATCCCGTGCTCATACACGTTGCCACCTCTGTTCAGGTTAATGAAGGATCTTGGGGAACTGCTAAATATGGTGGCAAAAGATGTATTCTCAAGGATATGCAGTATCCCTTTTCTCCAGGGCAGCTCCTGGGGTACTGGGAATTTTCTCCTGCATCTTATTTATAATTTCTCTTCATTATTTTAATGACAAAAGTGGCATCACTGGTTGAAATTCACCTGGATGCAGTGTTGGTAACCTGCAGAAAAGCAAAGCGGTAACCTGTGGCACTCACCAACCAGAGACAGTCCACGCTTAACACCTGCCGTCCCCAAATGGGTCAGGCAACAAACACCAGCTGCAAAGTTAGGCTCTGTCTCACAGCATGCTGGATCATCTGTTTTCACATCGTACTCCTGGGACTTCCAGGGGCAAACAAAAGAGCCAGTTATACTACTGCTACTCTGTTGACAGAACAAAGGAGGAGAGCTGGATCATTGGATCGATGCTAAAGCAGAAAGGAGCAAGAAGACTTGCTGGGTGTTTCGGTAGCCTACGCTTTACTTGAGCTACTGGAGAGATATCAAGCAGCCCTTGCAGAGTATGGCAGAAGGCACGAGTGGAAAACTATCCAGAACCCAGCAAAGGCAAATTGCAGTCACAAGACTTCCATGAGCACTGGGGTGCCTCAGCACAGCCCTGGCGTTGCAGGACCAGAGAGAGCTTAATGGGGCCCCAGTTCAGCGAAACACTGTCTACATCTCCAAAGCATTTTGTTTGCCTAAAGCCATCACGAGTTTTCCCATCAAAACACAAATGGAGACCAGGAGTAAAGTTTTCAGGCAGTTTTCTACTAGAAAGAAAAGAAGCACAGAAACAGAAAATTATACTCATCCAGTGTTGTTTGAAACTATATCTGCCTCTCTGAACATCCTTGGACATCAGTGTTTAATACTAGCCATTAAGAAGCAAAAGGTAAACTGAAAGACTAAATTCAGGCTTAGTATTTGAAAGGATTAATATTTTACTGAACATCAGGGAAAACAAATGAGTAGTAAGACAGAGGGAGAGAAATTACAGAGGGAGCTCTTCAGGGAAATGATGGGAAATGATTCTTTACTGGAATATGCCCGTTTTTGCAGGCGATTGCTTCCATTGCATCTCTCAGCTGAAACACACACACGAACAAAATAGGAAGAGGTGGAAATGAAATGGCTTTTGGTCGAACATTCCAGCTACGTGCTGGAAGTGGCTGAAGTAATCAGAACAAAATGTCTTGAAATTATTCCACCTTCCAGCTGGCTCAAACCGACTAAAATTTTATTTCTGTTGACACTCTGACTTCCCTATTGCAGAGCAGGAGGGAACAGGGCACTGCAGTATCGTAAAAATTCTAGCTACATTTTCTTGCATCATCACAAACCATTTTTCCACCATCTCTTTTACCAGCAGTTTTAACTTAACCTAAGATTAAAAACATATGGAAGTATTTCACTCTAGCTGGCATAAGCACAACAAAAAAGTAAATGTTCTAATAGACATAAAAAGTCATTTTTCTTTACTACAATGTCTAATTTAGAACTCTGAAATTGTAAAATTAAAATCTATTCTAATCCATACTTACACAAAAATGCATTTCTAGCAGATTATAATATCTAACTGCTTATTACACAAAAATCTTGGAATGACTGTATTGTAAAAAAAATAATTGCCTAATTATGAAATCCTGATGATAAAGACACCATTGTCATGAAAACATCTGGGCTACCAGCCCCCCAGAATGCATGAAATTTCAATAGGCAAAGAAAAACCAGGAGGCAGATGAAAGAAGAGTTATAAAGAGGTCCAGAGAAAAAACATCACCCACTGCAATTTCTATATTGAAGTGCGGGTGATGACTACAAACAAGCCCGTAATAACCTATTCACAGTAGCAGGGCAGTAAACGTGTATGGGGATATGAGAGACAATTAACAAATATTATGCCTATTCTTGCATAACCTTGGAAAAATATACATCTACTCTACCTCTCCATAACGACAACCTGGAAAAATATTCATTGTATCAGGGTGTTAGAAGACCATTTAGCAATCTGATGCCTTAGAATAACAGGGTTGTCAAATTGCAATCAGTAGCATTTCTGCAGCATGTAACTCACATTAAACATCATTTAAATGATGTTTGAAGAACAAAACAGGAACAGGAATGGAGGGGGAAAGGTCAGTTATGCGCAAACAGGGGAAGTATTGAGAAAAGTAAGAGAAGTTTGACTGTTGTGTTCAGTTCAGCCCAACGGGGCTAATCACCACCGAGAAATCTGGTCCGTGTTGTTAAGCCTGTTGTAAACGTTATGTTAATAGTGAAGTTAGCGACCATGCATATTTTAGCCGGTTATGAAACGATGAAAGCTTTTCTTGGAAAACAGGGACTACAATGACATTGTTATCCCAAATGTGAGATGCTCCACCAAAAGGACCAGAGGAAACATGAGAACATCTGCAGTAGACCGAGGGATGCAGTCTAGGGAGAACAGACCTTGCCTGTGAGCCAGGATATGATCACGTTGGAAAGATCTCTCCCATAGCAGGGCTTTTCTCCTTTTCCACCTGCGCCCAAGCCCTGAAGATGTGTACACCTATAACTGGCCCCGAGCATGCAGGCAATTGCAGGGAAGCTAATAAGGACTCATCATTCAGATGGTTAAAAGTTAAATGTGTGAAAGCATTCACAGGTCTGACAGCTCCAGTAAGGCTTGCTTTATGTCTAACTAGAGCTCCCACCACTGGCAGTGACTTTTCACTACTGATCAGCCTGAACCTTGGACTCCACAATGGAAACCTCATGTGTAAATAATCTGCAAGGCCTCAGAACCAGACTTTATGGATGAGACATCAGAGGATGATGTATCACTGAGAGGATACAACGCTTTTTTACGGGAGTGATTACAATGCAGATGGCATCAAAAGCTAAAGGTTATATCAGGACTCCTATTATAAAATGCTGCTGGCTGAGATTTTTAATTCAGTGGACAGCCAAGCTCTCAGCCAAGAAGTCCTTCCAAATGAAAACAGTTCAGTTGTGGGTATTCTGCTCATGTTGGGTATTTTTGATCACTAACATGATAAAATCCACAAAGCAGCATCAGCCTGTGCATCTGATATGTTTTCCAGAAATGGCTCTGCACAACAGATTGAGTCGATCATCTCCGTTGGTCTCGGGTCTGCCTGCTTGTTTGCATGGCGTTCAGATGGTAGGATGAAACTCACCCCCTGTGCAAAGGCTCACCACAAGATTTGTATAGCACTTAAGTCTCCCCTAAGCCTGATATTTAGGCTTACAGGGAATTTAAGAAGTGTGTGCGCTGCGGAATGGCCTGCAGGATACTGGTGAATAGTTGCACGCACTAGGAAAAGCTTTCATATCTTCTAAAGAAGCGTTACTCTTCTGCCACATAAATAAAGATGCGCCTGCTATTTACTTTCCAGCACATATTGCAAAGCTCATGTTAATTAAACTTCTAAAACACACAACAGAATAAATCTGTATTGACGTAATGCCAACAAATTGTATATGAACTCTCCCCCATGCACTTAGTAAATATTTGCTTGGAAGAAAATGTGCTGTCCTGGACAAAGATCAAGCCAGTTAGGGCACTGGAGTCAAGAGCCTCCTTTCTGCTCTCCTGGGCTCCACAGCTGAAAATCTAGGATCCCCTGAGTCATCTTACACAGAGTTCAAACATCAGGCAAACACATCAGAGAGGAGACAGCCAGGATAAACCTCACAGGCCTGATGCCAGGCTCACCATTACAGTGGCCACTGGTAGCTCTGTGGCACCAGAGGGTCTTGGTACAACAAAGACCTCCGGTTTTCCCCTGGGTGGTTTAAAGTTTGTAGCATAGGGGTATGTCAGTGGTTGAAAGGATGGACCAAATCCAAAACCATTCCTAAAGCTCAACATACATTACATTAAAAAGTCCCCTTTTCTTCAAGAAGCCAGCCCTTTTAAAGACCACTGCAGCTCTCAAAATCCAAGCACTAGACACCTGGGAATGTTGAGTCTGTTACTCATTTACCTTTAGGTGAATTTCCAAAGTACTCCACGTATGGATAGATTTCTAAAATATATTTTCTCTTGTCCAAAACCTAGTTACTCCCAATAAAATGCACAAGGAACCCCAGTTGAACTTTGTCTGACATTTACAGAATGCCCTTTTAGATAACTCTAGTCTATTAAGGCAATTGCACTCTTAGACTACACAGTGGCTAAATACCCTCGTTAATGGCAAAGCTGCCTCTGACTTCAGCAGACAGAGGTTCATCCCTAAAACTCCATGAAATATCAATATGTTAGTATCCCTCTCATTATTTATATATATATAATATATATAATACATTTATATATATTTTATATATATATATATATATATATTTCATCTTTAAAGCAGATGGACTGATTGCACAAGGCTGAAAGATGTCCGAAAGAGCAGTGTCTTCTACTTGGGAACAGGGTATGAAGCATAAGCACTCCCAAAAGATGTGAATCATGCTGGCAGGCTGTCACAGCACTTTTCTGACTTTGAACCCACACAATCTGAGATCCTTTTTCTTGGTGTCACACCGTATTTTGACTCCTGCCAGTTCGCACTGGCCAGCTACAACTCGGTTCGGACAAATTTCAAGGAAATTGCAACTATGCTAACAAAGCCTCTTAACCTTCATGTCGACTCCCCGCTGAAGCACACACAGAGATACATACAAGTGAAAAAAAGGAAGATTATTTTAAACTGACATGTTACTCAGACTCTCGTACCTGTCTTTCAAAAAACAGACTAGATGGCATTACCATCCCGGATTAGAGGGTCTGGGATTTTGTTTAAGTTTGCAAGTAACGGTCATGGGGAATTGCTTTTAGTTGGTCTCTTGTCTTCCATGGTCCACAGGGATAACGGACACATGTAATGCTGCTTATCAAAATACTATACTCCATACCTACATCACTGCCGCTCAGGAAAGAGAGAAGCATTACTACTGATTCCTCTATATGAATAAGATAAATACAGCTTATAAGAAGGCATATTTACATAAGTTTTGATGACTCATGCAACAGATAGAGAAGCCTTAATGCACTTTTTTTTTTTGTTTTCTCCTACACACTGCTGTGTGCTCAGTGCTTTGTCTGGAGCTATTTTACAAAAGAATGTCTTAACTGCCTTTTTTTCTCCCATGTAAGGGTTGTTTCCAAACACTAATGCTATCTTCTGTTTCAACAGCACTGTCACCCAGTGTACTGTTACTGAGCCGTTTGCAGTGCAAATCCATTGCAACCCACCAAATTTCAGCATTGGTGGATGCAAAGTGAATTTTTCAGTTTGGCGTTGCAACGCAATGGGCTTGTGTGTTTGAAAAATACAGCCCTGAATTTCCTACATAGCTGAAGCCAGTTCTTGCACCAACTATTACTTGATGTTATTAATTTAGCCCCTTATTCAGCAAAGGCTGTAGTGAAACTTGAGCTTGCGCTTAGGTACATCCCTATTCAACAAAGTGCTGCTGTGCAAGTCGAAAATTCACAGCTTTTGTGTTTCAATAGTTTTCATTCAGTAGAGGGCAAGATTGTAAACGTTACACATGTTATTTCTAACATGGCTCAGCTTCCTTGGTTTAGCATCTTTACAAAGAAGCCTTAACCACAGCATCCAGCTCAAAAAGATCAAAACCATCCCAGACCTCCCCCCGAAAACAACCAAACAAAACCTCCCCAAACAAAATTAACAGCTTTAGCATGCATTTATGGGTAGCTGGAGGATGTTAAACTGTCAGAACTGCTGCAGAAATACCTTCTGGTAGAGCCCAAGGAGAACTTACAGTTAAGTGAGCGAGACGGAGCCAGGCTGCAGAAGTGTCCCCCCGCACGCCGGCGGGAGCAGAGTGCCTACCTTCCTACTTTCCAGGAACAAATCCTGGCTTGTGTAAACACAGCCGTGCCGTTGAGAGCCAGCAGTAGCTCACATGCAATCAGTGGCCTCTTCAGAGTAAGTTCTCTTCTAACGATAAAGATCTAGACAGTGGAAATGTTATTTAAAACTAAATTCCTCCAATAAACCCTTGGTCCAGAGCAGGGCAGGCCAAGCAATCAGTGACCAGCTGGAGTTTCAGAACACGCTGTGGATGGCACCGGGATGCAAAGCCCACGGCCAGATTCACTTGAGACAAAGTGTTAAACTTCTGAAAAGTGACTCAGGATATCCGAACCGAAACGCCTGGAAAGGGCGCAGTTTCCAAGAAACATTCCATGTCTGAAACAAAGGGACCTACATCAACCTAGGCTCACTCCTGCCCAAGATGGTCACTAGGGCCTCTTTTCTCTTATGTGCCACTGATTTGAAATTGTGCCACCTTCCTGCGAGATGAGTTGTTTTTAGGGATGTAATGCCAGCTTTCCAATACTGGTAATTTTTACTAATGTTCTTTGATGTCTGCACATTTTCTTTTTTTTTTTTTTTTTTTTTTTTTTTTTCATTTATTCTGGATTGCAGCAGAGTCCTAGATTACTGGGAGACTGAATCTCACCTGCGAAGTCAAACTTTTGGATGAGGTTCCTTTAAAGACTTCAGTAGAACAGCAGTATTTAGTAAAAATTTTCTAATACCTACATAGCAAGGATTTGAGAAGACACAAACTTTTTTGTTTGGTTCAGCTTCATAGAGAAAATGATCAGTTCTGCACTGATGGCTGATCCACTGGCACAGACACGAACAGAATGATACCTCTTTATGAATGCTACTGTAGGCTTTAAAAAAAATAAAAATCTATGGGAAAGAATTTAGTCTACCTAATTCTGCAGGTTTTTAAAGTACTTTCTAGAGCTGGTCACAAGTTGTATGCAACACTTACTTAAAAAAAAAATCCACAGCATTAAGGAAGAGAAAACCTTTCTGCCTAAAAGAGCTCTGTCTTACATTGCTTTGGAGGATTTATTC
Source organism: Platalea leucorodia (assembly GCF_965183815.1). Taxonomy (NCBI): domain Eukaryota; kingdom Metazoa; phylum Chordata; class Aves; order Pelecaniformes; family Threskiornithidae; genus Platalea; species Platalea leucorodia. The sequence continues at coordinate 16,751,883 of NC_138832.1, read as the reverse complement.
TCCTATCTTTCCCATTAAGTCCTTTTAACTCACAGTATTGCTTGCCACTGACCTTCTGGGGTCATGGGTTTTAGGACCAGGGCAGCAAACAGGTGCCAGTCTTCTCTGATAGTAGACTGTGAAGGGATTTTACACACTACATCTCTGATGCTTAGCTTCAAACACAAGTTGTAGCCTCTAAATCAATTGGACAATGAATGTTTAACCGTTTTACCAGTCTGAATGTGCATGGCCTAAAATGCTTCCAAGAATCACTTATTTGGGGTGCTCTCCAGCACTGTCTGTGGGTTCCTCAGCAAGGCCTTCAAGCCCTCAGTAGGTGGATCGCCCATCTGGTAGGTGGGCTAATTTGGGGAGTGCTTTTTAGGCATAAATGCCTCGTTGGATCTCTCCAGTGGCAATGCAGCATGCTCATCCTCATAGGCCTCATACTAAAGAGTCATCCAAAGAGTGTTCAAAACCCTAGGCTGTCCATCACCTCCTAAATAATTGCTAAAGCCATCCAAGAAAACCCCAACCCAATTGCTGAACACTGCAGAGAACACACAAACCAAATGTATAAGCCTACCAGTACACATTTTTCTACCTTAAAAAAAAGTTACATGTACTCATAGGTACTATTCTAATTAGAAATGTCTTCACCTTTTGGGAGCCAAAAGGTAATTTCAACAAATATTTCCTCCTGAAGATAAAAATAAAAGCGCTGTTATGGTAGCAGAGCTGTGTTTTTCAGAAGTCTCTATATTACAGCTGATTAAAGCCACCCATGATGTGCTCTCCAGTAAGACACAACAAACTGTTTGAAATTCAGAAGAGTGATAATGCACCTTCAGCTTTGCTGTGTTTAGCAGTCGGTAACCAAAACACATCCCGAGGTAAACACCAGAGAAGCCGGGCATGCGCTTCCCCAGGGCTCCGCTCTGTGACCCCCTTTCCCTGATGCTATCGCTTTATCTTCATTATAACACTTCAAGAAAGGACATAAACAACTCGTACATTAAAGTGCTCTTGACTTTTACAAGCAGTCTGATTCAGCAGCCCTTGGGGTGCAGTTTCATGACTGGCGCAAGCAAATCTTGCCCTTGAAAAAGCACTTCTGCCACTCCCAGCCTCCCTTGCGTGGAAAATCACGCTTGCATGGTTGAAAGCTGGAAGTTTTAAAAAAGATCAGCTTTCAACTACTTTGCCACCACTGTGCTGATACAGGGGAGATGGCAGGAAGCAGCGGACAGAACTGCCTTCTTTGGTCTTAAACCAGCTACTCGTGAATTGGTACCCTTGGCCGCACAACCCACCATTGGTGATGGCCACCAAGGAGTCACACGTGCTCCCCGGTGCCTGCAGGAAATGAGGGGACCTCAGCTCTGTATCTCAGAAGCACGTGATTGTTGTTGGCGTCCGTGGGCTGACAGCCAGGAGCTCCACCCTGACCCTATAGCCCTGCCACTAAGTGACTTTGATAAGGCATTTAATCTATCTCCCATCTCCTTTTCCTGGTAGCATTTAAAAACACATTTGTGTCTTGTTTTCTTAAGCTTTAACTCTAGAATTCACGTAGGCTCATCTCTGCCTTTGACTGTTGTGGATCTCCTTGTGGGGAGCAACAAAACCGAAGGCCTCCTGAAGCTCGTTCCAGGCATATTTTGTACAGTCCCATCCTTTCAAAATGCATATTGTAATTGACAGCCTCCAAACTCTACGCACAATCTGCTGTCCCAGCTTAACACAGCACTCCAACCACATGTGGAGCTTCTCATGCAACTGCAGGAAAGACAACAGTATCAGCAAGCACCCTCTCCATGTGGAGCACTGCACAGACAACAGGACAATTTAAGACAAGTGAAGATATTCTTAACCACTATTAAATGCCACTGAGGAACAGTCGTTAAGAGCGGATATAAAGACCTGAGAAGAGGAAACTATTCACAGGGTTCAGCACTGAGTTTTATTGTCCCATAAAGCTCAGCACTGTGCCCCATATGCTGCAGTGTCACCTGAAGAAACCGTATCTGCGATCTAATGTTACCATCTATAAACACTTCTGCAGCACAGAGGGTGCCAAAGATCAAGGAGCTGAGTCAGCAACAGATTTAGTTTAATATTAAGCAGCACCTCCATCAACAGGATTATTTATCTACTCAAATTCAAGGATCTGCTGCGCACTTTGGCCAAATGAAGGCCAAAATGGAGGATAATTTCTGAAAGACATCTTGTGTCTTGTGATGCATGGGTGAAGTCTCACCTGTAAACAGAGAAGGAGAAACCTGGGAGAAATCCACTGTTTTCCTACCACAGAAGCATGAAGGGATAGTCACGCCCGGCGTAGCAACAGGGAAGAACGGCCTCGGGCTGAACGCCAGCAGGAGGTGGTGCCAGAAGGTATCAGCAGAAGCGGGTGCCCACACCTTCCTCCCTCCCCCAAACCCAGCACGCAGCCATCGCAGAGCACGTGGGCTGCGCTCGCACTGCTGCAGGTGAGGTCGCGGCAGGGTCTCTAGGTTAGGGACTGGCATCTTGCTACACAGGGAACAGAAAGAGATAGCCAAGAGCCTCGTTGTGTTCCACTTGCCACAGCTCCCACCCATGAAAGCTTTGCTCTGAGAGTCCTATACAGCTGACCGGGTCTCACAGCGTTCCCCTTTTCTATGTAAGCCTCCATTCCAGCTCCTCAGGTTGCTTGCAAATCTGTGCTGCATTGCTAAGCAATGTACAAGGATGTGTTTTCTGACAAATTCCACATCGCTTCTGTTCCTCAGAAGTCCTATTTTATCATCGCTCAGGGATGAGGGTCTACAAGCCCTTGAGCAGATACACAGATAGAGTTTATTCAGCAAAGCTGGTGACTGTTCTGCTCCTTAGCTTTCTTTGTGCCTCTGAGACAACGATTTCCAAGGGACAACTGTGTTCTTGAGAAAAGCAGACTCCAAATTTGACTTTGGGTAGAGCGCTAAGGTGGATTAGACTGTCATTCTGCCCACCTCAACTGCATGCTGTAAGCAGCTTACTTGCAATATGACAGATTTAGCAAAAGTGACAGTTGCTTGCTGTCCAATATCATTAGCTAGCCCTGCTGCAAAAGCTCAGACATGGTGTTCCATCTCCTTACAAAATCAGCTTATTAATAAACATACAGCCTGCCACAATACTTTCCACACAGCTGAAGCAGTACTTTGGGCTGCTCGATTCACCCACCTATGGAGACTCAAAATCAAATTCTAGCCAAGATGAAGTCAGAACAGCAAAAGGTTCAATGGACTGGCATGTTGGAGGGACTGGGACGGCTAAGCATCTGTGCTTACCTTTATTACTCATCCTTCATTACCTTTATTACTCTGGTCCTCGAGTCTATGAAGGGAATGGCAATCTAATCAAAAGGATACTGAAGTCAATGAAAACATTGCAATTTGTTGGTCTGCCTTAGGCTCGACTCCCCAAGGTATCAGCATCAGGACTCCTTTCCCCGGCCAACGGGGCCCAGCACCGTCCCCAAGGTGCTCTGCATCAGCAGTTAAGAGCCAGACTTCTCTTGCAGGTAGACTGAGGAGGATGCACGCAGAGGAAGACCTCTGCTTCCTATGTACACGTTTGTGTTGTAATGTTAAAAGAAGTTTGGTAGTAATTAGATATCTGTTAATTCCTGCAACAAAATACTTCAACTAGGAAAAAAATTGGCTGAGTCAATCAGATCGCGGCAAACAACACCATTCATACTAAGCCTCACTTTTACTTTAAAACATTTAAAGAACAGAACCAGTTTCACTGCTGATTATGTAAAGGTTTGAATATAACCCCAGTCAAACCTATGATTTCCTCTTTACAGCCAGGTGGGCAAGACTGCGTGCTGAACCGTTCCCTGCCCTGCTATGCAAAACTGTGGGCCTGCGTGGCCATAGCACATCTCACGTAATGCAGCCCAGGAGAATGATTTCCCAAAGGTCTTCACAGTAATCCCAAGACCAGGTAATTCTGTAATAATTTCAAGTGGATAAAATGAAATGTTTTTATTTTAACATATGCCTGTGGGGAAAGAGCATCCCACTATTTTACAATGAGCTCTTTAAAGACATCCTGGAAAATTTTCCAAGAGCTACACTGAAATGGAAGAATGCTTGTTTACTTTAGGGTTTTTATTAGTATGTGGGAGATCATTCTTGTCCTCTCCCCTCTGCCCCCCAAAATAAAAGCCTTTATTTTCTGAAGCTGGGGCACTTCTGACGAACCTGGCTCTGACCCCGCCGCTGAGGTTTGAGTGCTGAGAGCCTCACTGGCTGCAGCTTGGAGCTAAATTCTCGGGGCTCAGCCTGCCCCGAAGGCAGCGGGGTGACGAGGGGCTGGGGAAGGCAGGGATTCATCATCCCATCCCAAAGAACTTAAACTGCAAGCAGTGGCTGAGCTGCCAGAAAGCAAGAAACGCAGTATGTTTTAAGCCCATTTTAATACCCTGAAAGATTTGTAAGCACCAGAGAGTCATTTTACTGCAAAGTGCATCAAATGGCTTTACCTTGGTGAGACGGGTGCTACCACGAGGTGGCACTTTGCAATGTGACAAGGGAGGCATGGAGGTCCAGCCCTGCCACCCAGCTGCCCCTTGCCAGCTCTTGCTGGCCCCAGCAGCTGCCCTGGACCATGCCACAGAGCGCTGTTCCAAGGATGTTAACAAAAGAGGAAAGAAAAGTAAAACCGATGTACCATTTAAAGGCCAAAATTGCACCAGGGCAGACAGACGGCGACATGAACCCACTTACCAGCCCACTCAGCTGAGATTCTCCAAATCATTCTCTCCACTATGTGACATGCTTCTACACTGCTTGGCCCAAAAACTTCTCAAGGACTTTTCTTTGCCTACCCTTGCAGCAATGAACGTGTGCAAACATTTACAGTTCTCAAATTCAACGAACAGGCAAGGAGATTTAAGAGGGTGGCACAAAGAGCACACTATTAAAATGTCAAGGTTTCAACAGGAAACCTCCCGATACGTCCCCCTTATCTGAAAACCTCTTTGCACAGTCAGTACCATCCCTTCCCCCTATTTTTATCACTGATGCCTTCACCTAAGTCTTTATCATTATTTATAACCTTAGAATTGGGTTAACACTGCAAGTTTTTAGGGTTATTTGAGTGTTCACCATATGCATTTTAACATTCTGCTAATCTGGATGTTAGGTAGTGCTTTGATTTATTCTAGAAACACATAATATAAGCACACATCCAGGAACTCTCCTTCACAGGAGAGTTGCTGAAACAACTTCAGGCAGGTGGTGATATTGCAAAAAATCACACTCCTGTTGCCTTCCCGTGACCACCGAGAGATGTGTCCAGCTTTATCATCTCAGTACTGGTAAGAGAAATACAACCCCTCCCCTCCAAGTTCTGGTCCAGCTCATTCCAGAAGTGCCCAAGTGCTGTTGCTGTCTGATGATTACACATGTGGATCTCTTCGTTTCCACTTTGGGTTTTGTTCTTTTAACACATCCCTGCCCCTGGCACAGCCACCAATAAAGGAGCTGAAGGAGATTCTCCAGCAGCAGGTAGCAGGATGAGGCCTGATGTCCAAATAGGCAGTAGATAGTTGTCTCCAGCATGTACAAGAGGCATCAGGGCACTGAACACAGAGTTTCTAATGCAGCAAGGTTACTTCAAGCATTCAGTTTAAAACATTATAAAAGTCTGGGAACAAATCTACACTTTAGAGTCACTGGCAAAGCTCTCAAACCATTTTATCTGGTTTCCTAAGCAGAAATGCTTAGGCAATCTTGTGCCCTATCCCCTCTGCTTGGTCACCTTTTGATTTGTTTGCCAGCTTCAGATCAGCCTTGCCAGAGGTTTTGAGGAGAACCAGGCTCCTACAGTTGTGCGAGAGCAGGCATCTGACCTCAGTGCCGTAGCTGAGCAGAGGCAGTCATTGCACATGGGAGAAGATCTTTCAAGTGCTCCGACTGCAGCTGAACTTCGCGGGCAGCTTCTGTTAGAGCCACCCCAACACAAATTAAGGGCCAAACCACTCAATCTAAGGACTGACAGCTGGTGGAGACCATGTATTGAGGGCTGAAGAGGCTGCCAGCAACCATCAGCACCATCACAGGGCTGTGCTGCTTCCCTGCTGCAGATGACTTGCTGGGCTGGTTCACTCTTTGGGGCACAGGAAGGCAAATGCCAAAGTTGGTCCACTGGGCATCTCTCCGCCTGGTGTTTTAAAGGAAGCAAAGGAAACTACCTGCAGGTACCTTTGGTAGGATGGCTGTCAACTAACAGATGCAAAGATGCTCAACGTTCAGCCCCGCAATGTAACACAGCACCATGCCTCTGCTGTCTCAGAGGCAGCGCTGCTCTTGCAGCTCCATCAGGGAGAGAGGAATTCAGTGGCATTAAGTTCTCTCCATGGGGACTTTCTCAGAATGAGTACCAACGTCAGGAAGTCACAGCAGTCCTGATGACCCTCCTCTGCATCAGAATAAAGCTCCTTCAAGAAGCAAGTTACTCCTTGGGCAAAGCATGAGCCATCTGGCTGGTAGGAGTTTTAACCTGGTTAAATTGCCACCATTGGAAAGACTCAGGAAAGGTGCTGACACAGTCATATCCAGGCAAGTCAGTGACAACCAACGTGAGCAACGTCAGCCTGCTCAGAGAGCGGTTCATAGAGGGGAACAACCGTCCAACGGCAGAGTTCAGATAAACTCGGAGCAGCTTCGTTAACAGGAGACTTGCAACTGGATTGCAAATCCCAGCTCCACACCACGTTGTAATGACATTTTAAATTTTTTATTACCATTTCATAATGGTAGTTAAATGCAGGCATGCGCACAAAGATATATAGGGCAAGGCTCACCATCTGCAGGCAGCGACCGGGACCCTGCGGGCTCAGCTAACGGGGCTGCAAAAGTTACAAAGCCACCAACACCATGGTGATCATGTATGAAAAACTAGGCAGCTATGTGATATTTCTATACAGTCACTTATGGCCTTCTACCTGTGCTCAAAGATGCACCCAGTGCTTGAGGGCTTGCAGCATCGGAAGGCCTAACTCCATTGCTGTCTTTGCAGTTCTGGGGGAACCGCTGCGTTGCTGATGCACGAAGGACTAACTCGTCTCTCCCTCCTGCCCAGCAAGACAGAAATTACCTCAAGGAGACAGTGGAGCACAGTCTTTGAGGTGTGGTTAACTCTTGGCATCTATGTTTAAGTTCCCAGCAAGGCTGCCCATCACTTCCAATTATTACAATGATTTTTATGATTAATTATGTGCATTTAGCAGTCTTTGTTTCCTGGCCAGTCCCGTGCTGCTTCTATTCAATTGCACCCTACCCCAGAAGCAGGGAGCCTGGTAGACTGAAGCTGAGCTTTCCAGCCCTGGTGTGACTGAAGCTGTTCTGGTTCAGTTTTAAGCCCAGGACCAAACTGGCTCATTAGCTTCCAACCAGCTGAAACCAGCTCACATGGAGAAAACTAAAGTGGATGAAACAGCGCCAGCCTGTCCCCAAGTATCTCCTTTCCCCTTGCCAGAGCACAGCACCACCTGGAGTCTCAATATTGTTCACTGCTTCCGATTCCTACATCTGGCAGGAGCGATGGAGCACAGCACAGGAGCAGGTGGGAGGGGATGGACAGGAGAGCGCAGTATGGCACTACGCTTCGGGTCCCGGGAGTCCTGATAGGGAACAGCTCTAACAGATACCAGTTTTCAGCTGGACCACTATCCTGGATCAGAACCAGAACATTTTTTGGTTTGGTTCTGTTTTGGAGAAAAAAAAAAAATCTTAAAATCAAACTAAACCAAAACCCCACCCAAATCAGGCTGAGTTCCTGCCTGAGGGGAAAAAAAAGCAACAATCCCAGCTAACTTGCAGTTCAGTGCCATGCTGTAAGCTCTCACCAGGCAGCAGTGTCTGCCTGCTCAGGGCTCCGGTCATCGGAACTGCTCCTTCCATTTCGTCCAGTTCTGCCCACAGGCAGCTGTTACTGGGATACAGACCTGCTCCATTAAAGCTCTTGCACTTCCAACACCAGACAACCTGCAGGTCAAACCATCTTGTTTGCCTCTGGCTGGCATCAGCTGGGAACTGGACAGCAAGAGAGAGATCTCTATACCTAAATACTAATCGTGTTTTCAGACCTGTGATCCATTTCTGGCCCAGGGAATGAGCCCGGCAGGATCCAGAAGAGAGCCCCAAGCTGGGTTTTAACAGCCCCATTGCGCCGCATGCGTGCTCCCTCCTTGCCCTTCTCCCCTGCTTCTTGGAGCACCACAGAAACCCACAGCTGTGATCTCAGGAGCATATTCAGAGTACTAAAAGCATGAATTACACCTTGCCATCTGGTATTGTAATTACCACCTGCCCACTGTCCTCCCCATGGCACAACCTAGAGTGAGCACAGACCCCAGACAGGGTCATGCTTGTAGGCCAGTCATGGAGTGGTCTTTACTGCACCACAGAGCTTGTAGTAAGAAACAGCTGCTGCCTCAACCTGCCTGCAATCTTCACGGATAATGTTTTTTATTAGTTGCACCCACTTATAGCGGGCAACTGATGATCTTTCCCGAAGCGACGAGGCGTTTCTGCGGCACAGAGAAGCCACCTCCGCTGGCGCAAAGATGGTTATATGCCTTGCTTGCCACCGAGGTGGGATTTCATTAGCTCCTTTCCCTTCCCGAGGTCCGAGTCCTGGACACAGTGGCCTCAGCCGGCCTTGCTGCACCCCACATGGGGTGGGGGTATGAAACGTCCAACAAACCAGAAGCGCGCTGGTGACGGTGAGATGCAAAAGAAGTGGCTACCATGCGTCTGACTGCCCACGACCCCAGAGATGCAGGATAAAAACTGTTTGGCAACCAGTCCTCATGCGGCTCACGTGAGTCTGGAGTGAGACACTGCCCTCGGGTTAAGTCCCCCTGCTTACACTCATCTCCTCACACAAGGGCCACATAACCAGACGGGGACTGGCCGGATCTATGGGACCACCAGACCCAAGCGCAGTGAGAGAAGGAGAACAAAGATGAAATAGGATGTGGGCCCCAGCAGTCTGCTATTCCAGCTGAATATTGCAAGGAACAAATGCTGAAGCCAAAGTGACAGGAGTTGTGGCATCAAGTACCTTTTAGATGATAACAAAAAGAAGAAGAGCCTAAAAATTGAGCACAAGAGATTCACAGTCCCAGAGGAATATGAGCTTGTGTCTAATGCCAAGCGATTTTTCTCTTGCACAGTTCATTTTAGGACAACGCTCACCCTTGTGATGCCAGTCCCACAGCCCGAGGCTGCTCTGGATTTAGGCACCTGACCGTTCAGGAACAAACATTTCTGTTTGTGAATAATTCAGATCCCCTTCCTTATTTATTTGGGCTCTGTTTCTTGCTGTTTCAATCTTCTGAGCTTACAGCTAACTGGGCTGCGGACATACAGCCCCTCTCCGCAGCCCTTCTGTTTCTGTAAGGCAACCATCAGTTTCACCCATAACTCCCGCATACTTTAAGCACATAACAGCACTTACAGAGCAAGTATAACCCCCGTAACATAACCCCAAAAAGCTCAGGCATTCTTTTTGTTGTTCATCTTGCTGCAAACCGAGCTTGCTTTCTGCTCCGAGATGCACATTTGACAGTAGCTCCACGAGAGTGCTACGCATATGAGTAGCACTTCTGTGACAGTGGCAAGCACGTCCAGACCTATGGCTCCGGTCTTAAATCAAAATAGATGTGGGTATCCAGCACTCCTGGACACAGCCATCCAGCATCCCCTCACCAGTCAACACGAACATTTTCACTTGGACAAGCAAACGTACCAGCTGAGCTGCAAACAGGCACAACTCTGCAAGTGCAAAAAACAGCAGCAAAGCCCCAGCAAGTTACCTCCTGAATGATGTCAACATCTTGCGATCGTTAGATGTAAAGCATTTCACTGCCTGAGCACAGCCTTCTCACAAAAAGTGTTATTACTGCTGTTACGGGAAAGCCATTGTGGCTTAAGCACAGCATATTCTTAGTTGTGTTTCAGACACATTAGAGGAAAGCAGAAAAACAGTACAAAGAAGTTACAGAGCTGTTTCACAAAGCAGCAATATCCTAAAATGACGTGTTTCAGGCAACGTGCTAACTGTGCAGAGCGGCCGTGCTTGCTTGAGGTACCATCGCCTGCGCCCACATCTCAGCCTGTCGCTTTGGAGCCCCTTTTCAGCACCGTACACACGAGTATGCACCCCACCACCACCCCCCCGAGAAACACATCCCTGACTTACCCTTTAGCCAGCCAGCGGCCCCGAGCCCTCCGAAACCTCCTGCAGAAGAGTTGACGGAGTTTTACCTCGTTACCCGGCGAGGGCGTTATATAACCGGCACCGTTTCCGCAGGCAGCGGGGATGCACCAGCCGCGCTTCCCGGCGCACATCCCTCTCCTTCCCATCCCGCACGGCCGCATCTCCTAACAGCCGCCGCGCCACGGCGAGCGAGGGGGGGGCAAGGTGGGCTTCGGGGTACTCGTGCAAAGCAAAGCGAACAGTATCAAAGGAAGTTCGGAAGGTGCCTGACGTTTATTAAGAGGCATTGCTACTATGAAAGGACGCGGTGCAATAGTGTAATGTTCCTTAGCCCGCTGAAAGCAGCTTGGCCTAGATTTTCCTGTACTGTTTGATGTGACCATTCATGCAAACAAGAGTATAACTTTCTCTTTGCTTTTAATTAAGAAAAAAAAAAAGGGGGGGGGGGATGACACAACATACAAAAGACCTTTTTCTGCTGTCATCTGGGTCTTCTGGGCTACCGTCAGACAGAGAATATGCAGGAACCGGCCCCATTGATTAAACTATTATTAGAGGCAAACAAACAGATGTGCTTGTCAACAGACAGGACAAACCCCATGCCCTGTACTTCTGGACTAGATACAGGAGCAAACATTATTTTACCAAAGGCTCATTTGGTATTTTAGCAAAGGAAAGTGGAAACATTCTCTAACACACTGGACAGACGCATAGCACGTAGCATTTTAATCTGCAGAAGTCAGGATAAATAAATAACATTATTGCCTTCTCTCTGTTCCCACAGACAAAACCCCATCAGCTTTTGTAAGACAGGGACCAGGTCCTGTATTTGAAATCTCATCTCAAACAAAACATGGCTTGTAGTCATTCGGGAGGTCCTGGTGTCCACAAACCCTTGGTGGATGCAGTACAGAGCCCACAAACGCATAGGGGCTGTAGCTTTAGGACAGGCATAACACTCTTACGTAAGCCATAATCCTCTCAGACTCCTTATTCAGTGATTTTTTAAGATCTGCGCCGTAGGAGCCTGCTGCCATCCCAGTGGCTTTTAACCAATTTGGAAATAGGGAGACTCCAGCTGCAGCGCAATCCCCGCGCCGACACGGGTGTTATGGTCGGTACACGGCGCTACCTCGCAGGGTTTCTGAGCACGGAGCATTTCTCTACACTAATATTCCGGTCCTCTGCGGAACTGGCGCTGTTGCTTTCTGTGCTGACTGCATCACCAGGATTAATCTCCTGCAGAGTTCACCGAGGTTAACGATAATCAAGTTAAATTTACACTATATGATCAGAGTTTAATTAGGTACTGTTATACAACTCCTATTAATTACAGTGATAATACCCTTATGAAATGCAGATGGGAGGGTGGGGCTGTGGTCGGAGGGGGCTTGGCTGCTCAGATGATTTCAGGAAAAAGCCACATTAAAATGCTCTGTGTGTACCTTTCGTTACCTGCTTGCCTCTGCCAGTGCTCAAGATGAAACAAAAAGCTTAAAAAAAATTATAATCCTACAAAATGTAAATCTAGAAGACAAGATTAAAGACCTCCCACATGCTGTGCTATCACCTTCTGTTTACACCGAGAAGAAAGAATGCCATTTAAAATCCCAATGAGCCAGAATCATTACTAGCTTGCTCTGCTCAAAATCCTACCCAGAGAAGCCCAAGGTGATAGAAGTAATTTATTTTGCACTGAGATATTAACTCACTTGAAACTAAGGCAGTTAAAGTGAGTTTCTCTTTCCCTCCCTGCGTTTACCCCTCCGGATGGCCTGTTGGGTCAGGGCAGACGCCGGCTCGTGCTCGGCATTCGCTTTGACCAGGCGCAACCTCCCCTGGGACACGGACCCCACGTATGCCCAGGGGACTCCTCCTCTCCTCTCCACGCTCCTGCAGCGCTTGCGGTGCTCCAGGAGGACGCCGTGGGGAGAGGTGGCTGACCTGAACCCCTCGGGGAGCTATTTCTGCTAGAAGCCAGGGTGAACGCCAGATCAGGAGCGCAGGAGCAGACTCCAGCTTTCAGTGCTCGGTAGCGGCTGCGTTAGGAGACAGATTGCGCAGCGTGACATTTCAAGCCCGAGACTAGGTCTTTGCTTTCGGTAAATCTTGCCTGAGGTGTCCTATAGAAAGAGCAAAGCTTGTGCCACGTGGCTTCAATTTAGCATCTGCTGCATGCGTTGTTGGATGGCTTTGGTGAAACCTGCAAGAGACCACGTGCTGTTACTGCTATTCACGTGGTAACACCAAAACTCCGGCCTTGCACCCATATGGTCAAAGACGCAGGTAAAGGTCTCTTCTTCATTAAGTAAAGTAAATAAGCAACACAAAGAGCGAGGCTTGTTGGCAAGAACAGATGCTGCTCTTGAACACAGACACCTGTATGAGCCTCCTGTATCCAGGTTCCCTCTCCTCTGCAAATCGCTTGCTCAGTAAGTGTGTCCCAGGAGAAGCCCTGGCATTTACCATTGCTGCCACTGCCGATTATTTAATTAAAACACCAAAAGACAGGGAACGCGTTTCCTTCTTCCTGGAGGTTTTTTCACCCTCTTCACCAGACAGCAGCAAACTGGCAATACTAGCACACCTCAGCACTGCCACTTCGCACAAAACCCATGTAGAAGCAGCAGTATGTCACAGTACGTTGCACTAGGTATTAATTACCTGGCCCTGCCACCTGCGTAATCATCTTGTTAAGTTTTGGCTGTATACACTAAACTGGCCCGTTACAAAAATGGCTGGAGGACACTGTCGCACGGGATCCAGGAGCAGAGTCCCGTTCATGAATGCCCTCTAGCTCCCACCCCGCCATTACAGACAGCTGAATTGTGCACGAAGGAGTTGTTTTGCCCACCCTGGCAATGCCACAGCAGCCTGCGTGGCCCCGCGCGAGTGCGCTCAATCCCCCTCTCTGTCCCTTGATGGACAGCTGTTCTGGGGATACAGGGGAACTGCGGCAGCAGAGGGTTTCTTGACAGCTCCTTGCTCTGTAGGCAGAACAAGATGGGCTCCAGGCCCATACGTTTTTCTCACAGTTTACAGACATCAGATGTGCATGCTTTAGAGGATCCTCAGTCTTTCCCACCCTGGGAGTTCCTAGGAAAGACTACGAAAGGACCCTTGCTTTCCTGGAAGCATAGGGCTAGCAGAACATCTCAGTTCCCTTGCTGGGATTTGTGCTTGATTTAGGCACAAAGGACTTGCTATTCCTCCTCATTCCTAACTTGTGCAGGGGCTGGCTACCCCGCATAGCTGGGACCAGGATATTCCCCCCAAAGGGAAGCCCTCAGCACCTCCACATCCTCACCTCAGGACAGCAGTGCTCTGAGAGGAGAGGCACCAGGCTTTGGCCAAAGCCTTCAGCCCTTTATCTGCTGTTGTGACACTTTTTGGTCCCTCACTGCTGAGACCGGCACTTGTGACCCACGAACGAGAGCGCAGCAACGCTCCTGCAGCGAGGCTTTGAGTTAGGAAGCAGAGCTGCTCAGCCCACTCTGCTCTTGCTGATGTAGTGACCTGGTTTTGTCAAGACTGTTTTTCTCCTTTCGTCTTTGATGCCATTTTGGAAGGCAAGTCATGAGATTTTCATGGAGGCATTGACTCAAATTTGGACTAAAACAAAGCCCATCACAATACCATTCTAAACGAATGAGGGTGCAATTTCCCCTTAGAGGATTATTATACTATTTAGGGTTCTAGCGCATTGATTTCCGCAGTTTAGTAATCACTTTCATGCTTCTTGTCAGACTATACTCTAATCCATTTATATTTTAATGTAACAAGTTACAAGGATTATCAACTCATAATAAATATGCCTATCCCCTAAAGCATTTAAACAGCCCCTACGCTTTGTAAAGCAGATCTTGCTTAATGAGCAGACATCTACAAATGAATGAGGAAACTAATACCGTGTTATATGGAACACCATCAAACTGCAAAATACGTACTGCATAACTTACTTTTCTGTGAAATGAGATACTTTTCGGCACACAGGCATTGTCTTCATTATAATATACGTTTAAATTACTTCTAGCACATGGGAGGGTTTGGAAGTCACAGAGATTGCCTTTTGCATTGGGACTTTGTTTACCTTGCGCTCTTAAGTTTGGAATGATATATTACATCCAGCCCACGCACAGGATTAGGTCAAACTAATAGATCACTCATGCAATTCAAATTAAGGAAAGCTGTTGATGCCAGCAAAGGGGAATCCACCCAAAAAAAAGCCCCACCTGAGTTGCACTTAGGGCAGTTCTAGTGCTGAAGTGTCCATGAAACCACGCGCGCTACAGCCAGCTGAAAGGCACTTTGTCAGAGAAAGTTAATAACCTCTCTTGGTCTACTGGCCTGTAGTCAATGACAATATTTTTCCACTTGCAGTTGTCTTAGAAGGGATGGGGGAAACTAAATATTACCTGTCAAGCTATAAAGACATTCCTTGCCTATTCATAGCACTGCCCAACATACTTTTCAGCAGAATTGTCTCACCTAAGCTTCTGGTGTTCGCTCTACTTGCAACCAAAATCCTAAGCGAGTTGGTAAGGCAGGAACATGAATTAGCCTCCAGAGCCTTCAGTCTTTGAGCTTCAACACAGTTCAGCTTCCCATTTCTGCCGTGGTGGAATCTCCTCTTCCTCCCACGTGCTGCGCCTGCCCAGTGTTTTTCTCCATTGGAAAATCTGAAGTTGATGGCCTAGGTTGCTTTCACCCTTTACTCTTGCAGATGCACGTTCTGTTTAGCGTCCTGTGGGATATAAAGCTTAACCCTTTGCTATACATGACCCAGTCAGTCACTTGCACCTCTGCAGGTTTGTCTATCAAGAACCCCATTCACAGCAGCACACCTGCTGTAGAGAGTTCCAGGAAAAGAGAAGTGCTGCAAAATCTCCCAAACCCTTTTAACAGGAATCCACAGACAGTCTGGCCTTAGCCGGAGTCATTCAGAAAGAGTCCTGTAGCTCTGGCTGATCGAGGGTATGGACATGTCTATGCTGCAGCCTCTGTAATTACAGCCACTCCCTCCCACCCTAGGAAATGGTGAAGGGAGGAGATAGTTATGCGTGGGGTTTTTATTGTTTCTGGAAAATCAATCTCAACAGTCTTTTCTTAGTTAAGTACCAGTCATTCCAACATCTGCAAGGCAGTATTAAGTGTGCAGTGACCCAACAGGAATAAATTGATGTTCAGAGTGTGGATTTCTTTCTGCAAACCTCCTTCTTTTGCTTTACCTCTCCAGATTTCACCAAAGAGGAGTATTTGGAAAAATAGGGCTTGCTCTTGTGAAGCTGCTGAATAATTAACAGTAGGGAAGAGAGGGCAAAACACCTCTCCAGACTCAGAATTCACACCCACGTCACTGTTTTGGCTTCATGCACTGTCTACAGCCAGCCACCAACCAGCATCTAGGCAAAACCAATTCAGGAGCTCAACTCTGTCCTAGCTTGCACAGTATGTACATCATAAAAGGATCAAATCTTTATAAATGAACATAATCAGCATCAGGCTCAGCTATGTAACAGAAGTCAAGTATCTGTTTGCCCAAGAGTTTGAGGTTAAATGGACAACTCAAACATACACCAAAAAACACCAAAATACAGCCAGCTTTCAGGGCCAGCTCTCCAAGGTTCCTCACGCTCCCTCCCTAATCCCAGTTGGCAGAGGCCTCAGTACTGCCCCGAGTCGTGTCACCTGGTTTATAAGCACCTTTTGGGGGAAGAGCAGAGTCAGAGAAGCCAGATCCTATGCGTGACACTTTTGCCAGACGTGGGCTGGGAGACACCAAGAAAGCCTCTTATTCCTGTGCACCGCTATCAGGCATCCCCCACGGGAGGCTTTAAACCAGGATCTGCAGGCAAGGATGCTCAGAAGACCTTTGCTCAGTTAAAAAAGCCCAATGCAAGATCCACAACTTCGCACAGAAATCGGCTACCTTTTATTCAGTGAAATATACTGAGCAAGCTCTCCTTTCCTCTCAGCTAAAACTCATGGTGCATCCACATTGCAGAGCTGCAAGACCATACCCCGTTTTAGCTTTAAATAAGCTTGGCTGCGTTAACGTAGGAGTCAGCTCCAGCTAAGGGTGCCTTCTCACAGCACGGGGCTTCAGCAACACCGACTTGAAGTACCTCCACCCATCTCCGTCCTCCACGCTCCCTTCTTACGTACCCCAGCACAACCATATGCAAGACTGTTTCAGTCAGAATGAAAATAGAGAGTGTTTTGATCCTAGATCAGTGTAGCATCTTGTACATCCTGGTACTCTCCATCTGCAGGATTAACAGGCCCAAAGACAAAATATTAGAGGTCTCTGCCTTCTGCTGCCTATTCACATATCAGAGCCACAAAGCTTCTGGCATCACCATGAAGAGTTACAAGCATGTCAGACCAGGATGACTGTAAACGTGAGCAATGAATTAAATCTAATGCTGTTTTCTTCACTTAGGGAGTAAACTTTGCAGAACTCCTTAATGCCCAGAGATGCAGTTTTACTGTGGCAAGGAATTTTCCTCTTGTGAACTCAATGTTCAAACAAGCTCCCTGGTGAGGTAAGCACAGGCTGCCTTTTAATACAAACACAAAACTCACATTTAACTTATTAGCTGGGGGAGGAATACAGATGAGGGTTGGATGAATCTCATGAGTCATCATTTCTGTAGGATAAAAAGCAAGCTTTTCTCAAAAAAAATCAATTCATTTGCCTCTATTGTGTATCAGAGATAGAAGGGCTTAAATAATAAAAAGATTAATAAAAACACTTCAACCCATTGTTCTAGAAAAAATGAAAAATAGCTTTCGGATTACGAAAGAATAGTCTTTAAATACAGAAAAATAAAACATTTCAAATGGCACAATGTTTTGGGCGAGGGAGACAAATGCAGATTAGTCATGCTTGAATGTACTTCCCCAAACAATACACTGCTTAGAGCTAAGACTTAGACATACCCCAAGGCATACATGAAAAATTAGGGTCTGTATATTAGTTTAATTCCTTTATCATTTACTCACTGCCGTGTTCTTCCAGTCTCGTGCCAAGCCTTCCACCAGATAGCACCACATGCATATTCTGCCCCTTGACCACTGAACTCATTCCCAGATCAATCTTGTGGGCAAATGAAGGGATGTGCTCTTGAAGTGTGAAGCAGGGCGAAAGCGCAGCGCTGACACCACTGAAAGGATAATGGAATCACACAGTTCAAGTGCAGCATCACCCTCCAGCAGTGTGCAAATTTCAACTAGCCTTTTTTTACTATTCTTATTTAAGATTTTAGACGGAGGCGGAAGGAAAGGATCAGGCAGAGAAAAGGTATGCCTGAAAGAAGCCCAGAGAAGCCTAAAGCCAGCTGAACACTGGCAAAGATCTGCCGAAACAGGGATTTCATGGAATACTCAGAAAAACTGACAAAGAAGGAAAGCACGCACTACGGTGTGAGCTGCACAGACTTTGAAGAGAACGTCAACCTATGCAAAATTAGGTAATGATCCACGTATCCACTGATTCAAGATCTCACCAGAAACAATCCCTAAAAAAAAATAAATCACTGTGGATGGATGGTGGTGAATGGCGGATATTGCTGACAGAGCTGTGGGTCAAAAGATTCAACTCCCTTCCCCCACCCACCCTGCATTTCTAAACCCATGATCTGCCACAGCACGCAAAGCAAACCCCTTTCCTTCTCTGAGCGTATTTACGCACAATAAAGACGCATTATTTTTTCTTCTATGGAGACATAGCTCACAGGCCAGGCCCAACGACCCCAGGAGTTATCATGTACTAACTGCACTAAACACCTCTCTGCTTCCACTTGCACACATTTGCTGTGTTTGTTCCTAACACCCCTTTAGCCCGACCTATCGAGTTACATGGCGACTTCTTCAGGACAGCCATCAGCTCTCACTGCGCGTTCATAAAGATCTAGCGCAGCAGGATCCTATCTCGTTCTTTGGGTATTGCTGCAATGCAGAGCAGACAGTACACGGGAAGGCAAGCACTACAGAGGGTGATATCTGGACACTCAGTAGTACCATCTCTAGGAAAGTTAAATACTCTGTTGCAACACAATGAACCTGTGGACGCTGCCACACATAGTATTCTATGATGTTAACCTTTTTTTGCACAAAAGGAGTTATGCAGGGTATTCTGGGGAGGAAAATCCATCAACAGCAACACCAGAGTTTTATCCAAAAGTTCTTTTCTTGGCTAAAGAATAAGTAGCTTAAATTTGTACTGAGTCTCAAAAGCCTAGTTTAAGTAGAATTTTTTCCTGGGGAAATACTGAGAACAGATTGCGTTTTTCAAAGACTGTTAGAGTAAATGATGGCTTTATACCGATTTTCCAGTGCTAGGAATGCACATGAGAAAAAAGAAGAGTCAGTCGACATCCTGTCACTGATGGATAACTCTTCTTATCCATCCGTATCATAGAATCACAGAATGCTTTGGGATGGAAGGGACCTTTAAAGGTCACCTAGTCCATCCCCCCTGCAATGGGCAGGGACATCTACAACCAGATCAGGTTGCTCAGAGCCCCGTCCAGCCTGGCCTTGAATGTTTCCAAGGATGGGGCACCTACCACCTCTCTGGGCAACCCGTTCCAGTGTTTCACCACTCTCATTGTAAAAAATGTCTTCCTTTTATCTAGTCTGAATCTACCCTCTTTTAGTTTAAAACCATTACCCCATTACCCCTTGTCCTATCGCTGCTGGCCCTGCTAAAAAGTCTGTCCCCATCTTTCTTATAAGCCCCCTTTAAGTACTGAAAGGCCGCAGTAAGGTCTCCCCGCAGCCTCCTCTTCTCCAGGCTGAACAGCCCCAGCTCTTTCAGCCTTTCCTCACAGCAGAGGTGTTCCAGCCCTCTGATCATTTTTGTGGCCTCCTCTGGACCTGCTCTAACAGGTCCATGTCCTTCCTGCGCTGAAGTATCACAGTACTCCTGGCACAGATACCTCCAATACCTCATTTTCTGCATTTCATATTGCTATTGGATTTGGGACCAGCCCTTCTTAATTCTGGAAAAGCCAAGATCACAAGCAAGGGGACTTCCCTAACGATGCAAAGCCTCACCTGTTGATCACAGGAGTCTGGAGCCCACTGGCTTCCACAAACACAGCAATTCATCTTACTGGTCCATCAATCTGTACAGTAATCTTTGAGGTTGAGCAAACTGCTGAGTTTAAACTGAAAGAAAACTATGTTGGCGGAATTCAAGGAGACAAGACAAAATAAATTACTGTGTCTGCTTTACTGGTCAATCAGTTCACATATTATATCCACACACAGACGTAATCAACTGAACTTGTGCTTAATGCAACCAGCCATGTTATTGCATTGCTCCATCGTTAACTGAATAAAATTGTAGCAAATTAGTTCTGGTGCTGTGCAGAATTACCTGTTCACTCTTTGAACAAAGTCCATAAAAAACACACAAAAAGTTGTTTATCCCATCAAATTGCAATTTGGACCATGCAGCTAGAGCACAGCTGACCTGAGGTAGAAAGTTCACAAGCCACTCAGTTCTGCTTCCAAATTAATCCCTTGCATGAAATGCAAACACGGCTTTTTGGCATGGGCAGGCTTCTTGAAAAGCTGCATCACACATTTCCAGGTGCTCTCTAAGATTTCCTTACCAAAAGGCTCAATGTAGTTTTCTTTCAGAGCTGGAAAAGTGAAAGCAGCCTAGGTCGCACTGACAATGCTACTCAGTGTACTTCAATGTAGTTTTATTTTAGCATATTACAAAACTTAAGAACATTTGAACGCAGAGTTGGACTGTTTTGAATCTAATAAGCATATGACAACACAGAAACATGCTATTATTTTAGTGTTGTTAATTACTCCTCCCAAGGCCCATGACAAATAGCTGATTAAGAATTGTTTATAGAATTGGAAACTTTTTTCCCCTGGCATTACTGTTTTCATGCCTCAAATATCAGAGCTGATAGGACTAACAATTCTGAAAATTCATGGGCAGGAAAGCACAATCCCCACCAAGTGGTATACGAACCTCATCTCTCCCTACAAAGCTCAATGTGATCTTAACTAGGGATCACAACAGATGTCACACTATAGAAAATATTTGCTCCCATCGAAAGCACTTGACAAACAGCTAGAAGAGGTAAAGAGGGAGAAGCGCTAAAAAGAGTGAGGAACTTGCTGCTGCTTGCAAAAGTATAATGGGTTAGAAATAAATGCTAGCTAGAAATAAAGGAACTGGCTTAACGTACCAGATCAGTCAGTCATTACCATGAAGAGAGGTGCCATTATAATTTTATTGCAAATATCAAAAGCAAGTAAAGATCCAGCTTTCATTTAGTAAAACTGGGAGCTGTGAAAGAGCTGCTATTCAAGATTATTTCTAATAGCCCTGTTGAAGCCACTAAGCATTAAGGCAAACAGAGGACCCTCCTATTAAACACGCGGCACACAGAATTTGATACCCACCCAGCAAGTCTCAGGGATGTTGGGCCAAACCTGCGGACGATGAGCTACAACCACCCCACATTTAAACACAGCTAGCTGCACCTCACACACAAACAGCCATCAAAACAGTTCAAACACCCACATCATCGGAATCACCTTTGGTTTGGATCTTTTGGTAAGGGCATACTTTACACTGGGAGAAAAAAAAAATGCTATATTGAAGACATAGCACAAGCTTCTAAAGGAAACTGCTCTGTCATAATGCTATAAATTAAGAATCATCCAATGCTTGCTAATTCTATAGGAATTGTTCTAGGAAAGGGCTCAAACTGTGATAGGGTTTGAGAGCGAAGTGGGTTCTTTGGTCTTCTCTATCAGACACAAAACCACCCACACATCAAAGACTCATTCCCTTGAAATGAGCTATACGAAGCATTCCAGCTGTGGAGCTAAACTTTGGTATTTCCAGTTGACCTCCAACATCAGCAGAGCCATATTAATGAGTCAAGCAAGTTAAGAGAAACTCTGCATCTTGAGGATGAAAAACTGCAAAGGTATTAAACGGCTCCTCAGTGGTGTCTGCAGCGTGGGCCCACACCCACGGCAGTTTTTTGTTCATTAACTTTGGCTGCTGTTACTCTCACTCATAAATAATTCTTCAATTAAAAACAGTTTTAATTAATAACACACCCCATGTACCTATGCCCTGGGCCATTTATACTAAAACTATTAAACCACACCGTCATGTGCCAACTACAAGCATCAACCGCTTTTTTGCAGGCCTATGAGTAGTTTGCACTATTGTAAAAGCACAGTTGCAAGTAAGCACCCGATCACTCCTAGAAACACTGAGCGCCCACGGGGAATCATCTCGGCATGAACGCATCATTCAAAGCCGGTAGGACAAAGAGGGTTGTCAAACGTGACAGCAAACCAGCACCAAGAAAACTCAGTCCCAAGCATTCAGCTGGGCAGTCACCAAGTTATCTACTCGACTTGCCAAGCTCTTCTCCCTGGTCATCCTTCACCACAAAACTTCCCAGTCAGTATCCCTGCCTTCAGAAACAGGATCACCGTTGCCTCTGTCTCTTGGTTTCGGAATGCAAACCGGGAGACCAGCACCTAAAAAAGCTGCTTTCTACACAAATCCCCATTCACTTCCCCCATACTTTTTCTTACCATTTTAGATTCAAAAGCACTCCAGTCCCAAGAGTTTATCTCAGTCTTGTCTTAAACTATACCTCAGCATTGTCACACAACACTGTGATTCAGTCCTCCTAACACAGAGACTCAGGCTGTATCCCACCATCTCAGAAATTCAGACATTAGCATGTCTTCAGGTAAGAGAACGACTGCGAGGGCCCCAAACACCACAGTATTTCCTTGTTGCAAGCCCCACTGAAGCACAAGAGAGCCTCCCCTTGCAGGGAATCAGCAAGCAGTTTGCCGTGAAGGTGAAACAAGCAGCTTGTGTCTCTCCCTTCAACTGAAAGTTGATTAGAGCTAATGAAACATTAGAGTAGCAGTTGCTCTTTGGTATTTTTTAAAGAAATATTTACACTCCAAGGGCTCGACCCTGCCCTAAGAGATGACTCCCAGCCAGTAACAATGCTAGTTTGTACAAGAGAAAGCTGAATAAATGTGCCCCAGATCACAGACTGCAAAGCCGTCAACCTGTGAACAACTTTAATTGGAAGTGAAAAATGGAATTGGCTTGCTATTTCATATGATTTACATTTAATATTTCAGATCAATGGCTCTGCACAATCCCCTGGAGAACAGTGGAATAAACACATCTGAAGAAAAACATACGGTGCCTCAGTCGTCCTACACCAGGCTGTGCCAGCACATTCCAGTCCTCATCCTACCCCATCTCCACCCTGCCTCCCCAAGTCACTCCTTTGCTTCACAGGAGCCCTTCCTCCCCTTGTCCCATGGGCTGCAGCCTACCTAAATTTCAGTCATACCCATATTATGTTATTTTGTAATAATACACGTGTGGCTTAGTTTGCTATTTTAAGGGCCCTCTCCTTTCCCATCTCTTACTCATCTGAATTATTACCAACAATACCCCTGCCTGGAGGCTTTGAGCACACCCCGTCCGATTGCGTGGGTGATCAGAAGCCTAAGCACAGTTTATTTAGCTACAATAACTGTGCAGCCGTCGAAAAACCATCAAAATTGCAATAACACCAAACATTTTACTGTTCACCAAGGCGCTAAGTGAGAACACAATTTTTCAGCCAGCACCACAACCTTCCCTCTCCCCTCACAGGAATCAGGTAGAAAAGCCTGCCCTCTAGTTTGTCACGCTGCATTAGCAGCGTAGCAAAATTACATCCTTTACCTTCCCATCAGTTTGATAGCGTCCAACAACCATCACTGTGAAAATTACACAGGAGGCTGTGGTTTTTGCGGGGTTGGTTTGTTTTGGGTCTTTTTTGTTTGTTTTTTTGTTTGTTTTTTAATGTTAAGTAAGAGTTATTACTAGGCCCTCTCTTACATAGCAAAAACCAGGTAGGTAGTATTTTGTTTTGTTTCAAATATACTATAAAGACTGTTTCAAGTTCATGTACATTAATCAATGTTAGGGTATGACAAACAATTGCCTTTAACAACATGATCACCAACATCACCATTTTCTCTGGAGACTTCCTACTCGGTGCTAGCAGTTTCGAGATGAATTAAGTCAGGCATCCCTAACCACAAACCAAAGCTGATCACCTGCATACTTTCATAAGCTGGGTACCCACCACAATGTTCTGCAGGCATTTAAAAACACCGAGATGATAAGAAGTACAGAAGAAAAAAACTAAACTAATTTTGAGAAGTCACTGATTTTCCACTTCTCGGTTCCCCCCACTGCCTTTACTATTTAGTGTCATTCCAGAAAATTTCTGCTACGATCTCAGTCTCAAGGTATTTGCTCACTGCTAGATACAATTGCTTGCTCCAGCTAAACTGCCTAATTGTCAACCTAACAAACACATGATGGACCACTAAGCGAGAGGCAATTTTGAAGTACTGAATGGCTTACGCAGACCAAGTTTTCCCAATTTTGTCTTTTCAACAGCACTTGTCTCTAATCCATTCCTAGTAATAAAATGAACAAACTTACAGTACCACTTTAAATGCTACACCATTAAAAACTTTACATCACCATTTGACAGAAAATAAAAACAAAAGCAACAAGGATATTGATCTCTCTGCAACTTTTATCAGTTTCCATATTTGTGCCTGTGGTGGGCTGACCCTGGCTCGATGCCAGGTGCCCACCAAGCCGCTCTCTCACTCCCCTCCTCAGCTGGACAGGGGAGAGAAAATACAACGAAAGGCTCGTGGGTCAAGATAAGGACAGGGAGATCACTCAGCAATTACCGTCACGGGCAAAACAGACTCGACTTGAGGAAATTAATTTTATTACCAATCAAATCAGAGCAGGGTAATGAAAAATAAAACCCAAATCTTAAAACACCTTCCCCCCACCCCTCCTTTCTTCCTGGGTGCAACTTCACTCCAGATTTTCTCTACCTCCTCCCGCCGCGCAGCTCAGGGGGACGGGGAATGGGGGTTGGGGTCAGTTCATCACATGTTGCCTCTGCTGCTCCTTCCTCCTCACACTCTTCCCCTGCTCCAGTGTGGGGTCCCTTCTACGGGAGACAGTCCTTCACAGACTCGTCCAACGTGAGTCCTTCCCACGGGCTGCAGTTCTTCATGAACTGTTCCAGTGTGGGCCCCCACCACTGGGGGCGGGAACATACTGCTCCAGCGCTAACCTCCACGGGCTGCAGGTGGATCTCTGCTCCACCATGGACCTCCACGCACTGCAGGGGCACAGCCTGCCTCACCATGGGCTGCAGGGGAATCTCTGCTCTGGTGCCTGGAGCACCTCCTCCCCCTCCTTCGTCACTGACCGTGGTGTCTGCAGGGCTGTTCCTCTCACATATTCTCACTCCTCTCTCTGGCTGCAATTGCTGTTGCGCAGCAATTTTTCCCCTTCTTAACTATGTTATCCCAGAGGCACTACCACCGTCGCTGATGGGCTCAGCCTCGGCCAGCGGCAGGTCCGTCTCGGAGCCGGCTGGCGTTGGCTCTATCGGACATGGGGGAAGCTTCCAGCAGCTCCTCACAGAAGCCACCCCTGCAGCCCCCCCCCCCCCCCCCCCCCCCCAAACCTTGCCACACAAACCCAATACAGTACAGTATTATTTAAACTGCAAGAGAATTACAATGGCCATTAAACAATTAAAAAATTGACATGAGATTAGCTTTGACATGAATAGGAACAACAGATACATGAAAGGAAGCACTCAACCTAAAAAGACCACAACAAAGCTCTTGAAATACAGTAAATCTTAGTATTGGTAAGGCACGACCAGAGTCCCAGTAAGGTACCTAGTCCATGTACACTCTACACCGTATGGCTGCAGTTTCTGTTCTCTGAGCTGCCTAGTCATGGTGTCATTCCAACGCTCGACTGTTTTCATTGCACCATTTACCTGAGTGGTTTTTCAGCTCCCAAGCACAGGCAACATAAAACCCAGTACATGGCTGTTACAATGCAGAGGCTCATGTGTTGCCTCTTTTCTCAAGAACATTGTGGATCACAGCATTACCTTCAAAGAAGATCTTCCAATGGATGGATTAATGCTCAGCTCGTTACCCCCAACTGCTGAGACATTACAGTGCCTATACTTACAGCACAGGTCAAACTTCTCAGATTTTTATAACTAAACAATTATAATAAGCAATTATTTCCCTGTTATTCCTAGGAAAATAACTTAGCACCTAGGGATTCTGGTACATGAAACATAAAATAGATGACCCAGCTAGTAAAGCATGACAGCTATGTTCCCATTTATTCTCCACTATAAATGGAGTAAAAAAAGCTACTGAACAGCGCTATAGCTGATCTATTTGTTGTAAGCTGTTCTATACCTGAGCAGTATTAAAGAGATTATTCAAAAACTGTTCAGCACAAGTGCGTGTTTACTGGATCTTGTATTGCAGGGTAGTTCTTTATTAAAAGGCAGTATTTGCTCTACAATGTACAATTCATATACTGCAGAAGAGGAAGCCAATATGCCAACGTACAAACTCATTGTGTTTCAAGTACTACGAGACCGTTCTCCAGTTTGCTGGCAGCAACCTGACAATGGGCGTCTGGATGAGAAAAGTTAACGTTTCGGAAACAAAATGTAAAAATTGATTTGCATTAGCGTGACATGGTGTATATGCTTGCACACACCTGGGACCAGGGTGCAGATGAGAGGAATGAGACCTGGGAACACATTCCTCAAGCCGCTGGGCATGGATAACTGATTTTGGTCTCATTTATGGAGAAGTTTTACCATGGACAAATGTAGCACCAAAACCACTCCAAGCCCTATATTAAGCAAAACACTTCCAAAAAATACTCAACTAACACAACAAACTGGAAAACTCAGATTAACAGAACTACCTCAAGCACAACAGCTTAACAGCAATCATCAGTGTTAGGAAAGTTCTCTGCATTGCTGGAACCTTAGGAAAAATGTTTTATCTACAGACTAAAAAGCTTGCTAACAACAGCACAACAGTGAAATGAAATTCAGGTTATCCTGCAATACAAAAATCTCACTATGGTTTGACTAGAAACTTTCTACACGCAACCAAAGAAAAACAAAACCAATCAACATATTGTATCATTTCACAGTGTATAAGTTAATATTTATGAAAAGAAGCAAATATACCATGTGATCACTCCTGTTTGCTGCTTCATATAGGACAACATGTGCAGATGGCTACAGCTTGTTTTCTCTTGCTTCTTCCTCTACCAGCCATTAGAGTGGCTTTTAGCTGGCTCTGATATTACTTTACTGCAGGAAATCCAACTACATCCTGTAGCAATTATCAAGGAGATACATAAATGTAAAGACATATAAAAAAATATGCTATGCCATTTCCTTTGCATCATCGAGATTAACTAGAAGAGTGGAAAGATAAGCAATGCAGTAATACAACAATCATCCCAAAAGGAAATTAAAGATTGAATTTTACACTGCAATAAAAAATTAATTTGAAAATGAAAAAAAACTTTGCATTTCACATTAGAAAGACATCACCTGAGTTTCTAAGCAATTTATTTTTGCAATTACTTGTAAACTCAGAAATATATTATTTATGTCTGTCCCACTGCGCTGGTTTTGGCTGAGATAGAGTTAATTTTCTTCACAGTAGCTGGTATGGGGCTGTGTTTTGGATTTGTGCTGGGAACAGTGTTGATAACACAGGGATGGTTTCATTTCTGCTGAGCAGTGCTCACACAGAGTCAAGGCCTTTTCTGCCTCTCACCCCACCCCACCAGCGAGGAGGCTGGGGGGCACAAGGAGCTGGGAGGGGACACGGCTGGGACAGCTGACCCCAGCTGACCCCAGGGATATCCCACACCGTATGGCGTCATGCTCAGCACATAGAGCTGGGGGAAGAAGGAGGAAGGGGGGGACATTCGGAGTGATGGCATTTTGTCTCCCCAAGTAACCATTACGTGTGATGGAGCCCTGCTTTCCTGGGGATGGCTGAACGCCTGCCTGCCCATGGGAAGGAGTGAATGAATTCCTTGGTTTGCTTTGCTTGTGTGTGTGGCTTTTGCTTTCCCTATTGAACTGTCTTTATCTCAACCCGTGAATCTTCTCACTTTTATTCTTCCGATTCTCTCCCCCATCCCACCTGGGGGGGAGTGAGCGAGCAGCTCTGTGGGGCTTAGTTGCTGGCTGGGGTTAAACCACAATACCCATAAATCGGGAAACTATCCACAGCAAAGTGAAATCCCATCTTTTCCACTGTAGTTGGAGAATGAGTAATGTAGCATTTTTAACTAGCAATTTAATTACTCAAAATGTAATGCTTGCTTCATGCCAATATTATTTTCAGAGCAAGCCAGAAAAATACTAGGAATGGCAAAAATAGCTACAGGATTATTTTTTTTTTCCAAAAATATATAATTATTTCATTCTGATTCCAGGTGAAGACCTCCTCAGCTCGACCTAGTAGAGCCTGGCTAAAGAACAACTTCCATCAATATTAGAGAAAACACTGGCACACATTCAAGATGAGCACATGTCTTATTCTAACCAGAGCTGAGGCATTAGCCCCATCTTTGTACATGTGTATTATACATTTCGAAGAATGCTTTTCCTTCAGCTCACAAAAATTTGATTTACAGTCTGCAGGCATCAGATGATGATGGTCTTCATTCTAGTCCTGTTTGCCTTCCCGCCACTGTCGAGAACCTTCATTCCACGCTACATATACAAAGAGAGCAAGTACCACATGAACAGTAACTACAGCAACTATGGCAGCATAAAAGTAGCTGTCTCGGTCGGACATTCCTAAGGTACCTGAGAAAATAAAGAAAGTAAAAAAATATTAGTTATTAGGAACACTGAAATGGCAAATCACAATTCTTCCTAAAGACCAAAGTTACATTTACTCCTGTATGAAGAGACTGAGCTCAGAAAGATTCATAGGAAAGAATTCACCATAATTACAGACCTTGAAGCTATTTCTGGAATAAAACAACACTGCCATTATTCAACATTTAAGATAAAATACCCTGGTTTTGAAGTCAACAGCTTAGAGTTCTATAACATTCACTTTTCCTGTTACTATCTTCCAGCACCAAATAAACCCCAACACCCTTTTTTTCATAAGTGTACATCTCTTTGTGGGGCAGGAAAATGGGCGGGGGGGAGAGAGAAGGAGGATAATTATATAATTTATTTGCCAATATAACAGGATAAAATGGTAGAACAACAATTAAGTTTAGATGACTTCTACCTTCTATATTTAGACCATAAAAAAATAATTCCTCACCAGTTAAGATACATGAACGCATCTCATGTGAAATAAGCCTTCAAATATCAGACAACCAAATACCAAGATACCATTTATTTTCATTAAAAAAAAAAACAACAACAACCAAAAAACCACACCTCACACCACACCAAAAATACCACCCTCCAAACACAAACCCAGTCCTATCAGTGCTGACAGATCTTGCCATTAACTGACACAGCAAAGTTAAGGCTCAGCTTGCAACACCTCAGGTAAAAAAAAAAAACAAAACCACCAAACAAAAAAAACATGGTAAAAAGGATCTTGGAAGTTACTTAACAAGCTTTCAGCTTCAGCCTTCAGAACTACATACAGCAGTACACACCAAAGGCGAATCATCTTAGAACACTTCAGTTATATATTCACACACTGCTCTTAAAAGCAGCTGCTTGCTTTCTGCCTCCCTCCTCCCCGCTTTTGAAGGAGATACTTTTCTCCGCAGTATTGGGAAGTTACGGAAGTCTTGCAGAATCAAGGCTAGAACATGGCTGGTTGTTAGCAGTTTGACAGAACTGCTCCAAACAAACAGCTAAAATCTTTCTTCTTTTTTTGTCTTTTTTTAAATTAAAAGAAAGCTCTACAAGCAACCACATTCAGTATCTGAAACTGGGTATATGACTTAAATGGTTTACACTTACAAATGCAGGTATATTTTAAAAAGTGAAAAATAAACCCAGTAAACAACATTATTCTGTCTTGAATACACAATTAGTTTGCAACACCTGCAGGAAACATATCCCTGATGATTCTGATAAAAGTCTGCTGCAGGGTGGTGCTAGATACCCTTTAGGTAAGGGGAACGAGGCACCTGTACACTATATAACCCACTGTATAACAAACAACAAATATTATATTGCAGACCACAGTGCAGGGAACGATGCATCAACCATTTATATAATTTTCTGTTCTAATTAGACATTACAAGGCCCTTAGTCTGCATAAGGAAACAAATACTCAAAACAGGAAGGAGAACAAAGATGCCATTAGAGGATTGTGCTTTTCCTCTTTTTTGTAATAGTAACACTAATTGGCAGAAACAGCATTACCTTCAAATATATAAGCCTTTGATGAAAAATATAGCCCAACAGGTAATGTGATCATTAGAGCTGTGAAGAATAGAAGTGTTCTTAAAGTTGATGTTAATGAACCCTCATTTCTGAAATAAATAAGAAAAGTTACATACAGAAGAAAGTCACAATATATATGCCTGAAACAGGACAAGAACTCGTCCCAAACAAAAGCCAATTACTTTTCAAGAATTGAGTACGTATATCATTTGGGAGCGATAAAGACTTGGAGTATGCATTTGTTGGCTGAAACAGAAAAATCACAGTATTCAAAACGATGTAGTGATTCTGCCAGTCAAAGCTCACAAATAAGATTAAAAACAGTCTTTAGATTTTTCCCTGTTATTGCTTTGCAAGCATGAATAACATAGGGGTTTACATTATTATGTTTATCAGTGTATTATTACGTAATTATTAAATATATAATATTAGATACACATGCTCTTGTCATATGACAGTATTCTGCATTAAAACTTGCCAAGTTCCCTTTTTTTTTTTTTAAAAATAACTACAAATCTAGGAAAATGACAAATCCTACAGGCTAGGATACAGAGGGAAGTAAGCAGAATGACTAACAGCTTACTGTTGGAAGCAAAGTTCCTTTTTATCAGATACTGTTCCTCTATTTAAAATAATTTCTCAGTTTCCACTGAGAAAGTTGGAATAACTGTAGCAACAATCAGAACATGGAGCCAATACACCAAAACATTAGTTACTTTTTTCGCCTTCGCAGACCTAAACCTAGAAGACCTTGAGCAAGAGAGTCACAATGAAGGATTATGTACTTGGTATAAGGTCTCCCTGAACTTGATCGGCCAGGTCAGGTTTTCTATCTACAAAATGCCACATACAGCTTGTTTTTGTGTGTGCTTCCACCAGTTTTCACTCACTCTGCTTGGCTGACCACATTATTTCATGCTAAAGTAAACACGCAAGCCAAGCAATGCCCTTCTGACTTTCAAAGGCTACCAGATTCAATGGCATGTGTCCTTAAGGCTTTGAAACACAAACAGGCATAAAACCCAATTCAAGTCAGGGATGGATAATTCTTAAAACTCCCAGGCACCTCCACAGCAGTTTTTGTATAAGTAGTTTAAAAAAATTTTATCAAGATGTATTTGTGCCATAGTACATTGCTTGAAATCACATTTTATCCCTGACATTTCTTTGGAAAAATAAGTGGAAGTGGGAAAAAAAAATAATCTCATCCTCTGACAGTCATCAAAAGACAGTGACGTGCAACTACACACAGTTTTTACACTAAAGCCAACAACGCTTTTCACTGATCATGTACTGCCATACATTTAGGTAGCATATTAAGTAGCTTAAAAAAAAAGACATTCGGAATCCTTTCCTTTACTAGAGTTTGTCTCGAGGTCTGGCAGGGTGGAAAGCATAACCCCATTCAAACTCCCCCTATGGAAATTAGAAACTATTCTCTATTTAACACATACCCATAGAACAATAAGATGACCTCCAGCTTATTACCAAAGTTAAAAACTCTACTGTTGACAAATGCTTTCCTTACACTGACATACTTTCACCACTTCCCTAGGCAGCAAAACCAAATATTCCTGTACGACCCCAGCCCTAGCACGGAGCTTTTAACTGCAGACCGGCCTCCACGCCCGGGTACCGGGGTGGCACAGCAGGGCCAAGGCAAACCCGGGGCCTCCGCCACCCCCTCCTGGCCCAAGCTGCCGCTCCCGATGTCTCGCCAACGCCGCGGGACGGGCAGACACCCTTCCCCGGGCTGGCGGTACCGGGAGCCACCCCGCCCGCCGCGGCCTAGCAGACACCCCTTCCCCCGGACAGGCTGCGGCCCGCCGCCAGGCCCCGCCACCCCGCAGCGCTGCCCGTCCCTCCCGCCCTCCCCGTCGCCAGCCCTTTCCCCCCCCCCTCCCCGGGACTTACTGCCTGAAGTCGGACATGGGGACCGCCTTCGACACCGCCTCGTCGTAGCGCTCCATCGCCGCCGCAGCCGCCCCCTCAGCGCCCCGCGCTACCGAAGCTTCCGCTCCGCCGGAAGCCCGCCGCAGGGGCGGGCGCATGCGCACAGCGGCAGCGCCGCCGTCTCCATAGCAACCGCGGGGCCGCCGCGGCCTAGCTGGGCCCGCCCAGCGCGGCCCGGGCTGAGGGCGCGGAGGGGCGGGGGGCGACGGCCATCGCCTGGGGCCTGGGCCGCAGCCACGGCTTCTGCTGTGCTTGGACGGCGTGGGCTCTGCACAGGGGAAAGCTACGCGCTGCGGGCTTGAAGCAGCAGCGCGATCTGCGCCGCGTACGAGCGCTTTCCTTGAGGGAGACGGAAAGTGCCTGCGCCTGGCGAAGCTGCAGTGGTGCGCACCCGCGCTGAATGTACTGGGTGCAGGTCAAGGCTTTCCAGCAAACGGCGGTGGTCTCGGTGCCGAAAAAAAAGATGTTATTGGGATGTTTTGATGAACTCAGCAGTACAAAACACTGTTAATGGAAAAACACTGGCTAAGGCGTTCTCTAAAGGGATACTGCAAAGTTTCTCTATGTTGTCCTGTTAGGAGGGAGGTTTGTTCTCTTACAAGTTTCCTGCTCTCCTGGCACTAAAGTTAATCAAAATTCCTTCTCCAGCCAAAGATGAAATTTGTGGTCAAAATCTGAGAGAAACAGTCCCCAGCGTAACTAATAGGTGCTGCAAAGGAGAGACCAAGGACTCGGGCAGGTTTCGCTCCCCTGTAGCCTGGCTGAGCCCTAAGCATTTCCAAGCTGATGCTCTGTTTAAGCTATTAATTCACGTTCCTGTTGAAGCTACTCTATTCTGCTTAAATACTCGCCAAGGGATGGACTTGAACCCAGCTTTTCAACAGAAGACCAGAATGTTACAATCTGTGCTAAGCAATCAGCCTCATTTGCAGGGGAATTAATTGTTTATCCTCAATGAACAGCTCTAGCAGGAAGGCAAAGCATTGCAATCTTCCAGACAATAGCTCTGGAAGCCGTTTAACTGAATGTTGCCATTTAATGGAATCTCAAATACCACAGCAATAACGTATTTGCCCCTTTTATGGTAAAACCATGTTGCTCTCTTAACGCTCAGCCATACCAAATCTTAATTGTGTGAGTCACTGACTCCACACATGACTTTTTCCTCATCTTTTCCTGCAGCGTGCAGACATCCAGCGTTTCTGCAGCCCAGCACTGTAGCCTCTGCCCTGCTCCTTGTTGCAGTGCCACATATAGCACATGGCACGGGATGGCGGCCTCTTCTTTCTCTCGTGGGCCAGCATGGCATCCTGCTACCTATGACTCTGGAAGAGAAGAAATATGAGAGGGTTGTTTTCCTTGCAAGCAGTAAGATCAGGAAATAAGCACTTTGTCTTTGGTAATTCCTGCTGTGAGCTTGCGTCTCAGAGCTCACTCAGCGTGAATTTCCCTCATCTGGGCTAGAGGCAATGGACACTACACTGCACCAGCAGCTACAATGTGTGAAGGTGGGAGGGAAGGAGCAGCACTGGCTGCAGCACTGATTTTCACCCCTCTGATTGTGAATAGTGAGGCCTTTTATTATGTTTTCTCCAGTATATGTGAGAAAGAAGGTGAATTTTGTTAGAAGCATATTTTTTTTCAGCAATGAACATAGCTCAGCCGGTGGCTCCCTCCTGTTTGTTAAGATGCAGCACAGTTCAGGCTGTTCAGTGCTTACGGAGGTAGGTCTGGCTCTCGTGGTCACACTTTCACTATAAAACAAGCAATTTTACGCTCTTTTAAAACATGACAGCCCTCCTCTCATTTGATTCCACTGCTACCTGAGCCAGCAAGAGAGCCGATGTGCATGAGGGGGGCAGAAGGGGGCTGGTGTGGACCAGGGGGGTGCCTTGTAGCCCATACCCAGTTGGATGGGGATGTAAGGAGGGTTTGCTGTGTAACATCAGCTTAAAACTTCGAACTAGTTCTTAAAACCATCTAATTAAACATCAGCTAGCCACTCACAAAATCCAACGCAAATGTGTGAGCAGGTTTTGTTTATTTGTGGATTACCTAGCGAACAAAAATAATTTGGCAAAAAAATCAGTGCATAGTTAAGATATAAATCAGATGACTGAAAAATATGAATGTAGGTGTGGTGAACATTTAATGACTAGATACATGATGTTCTTTCCACTTCTCATTTGACTTTCCTGTTTGTTTCCCCACTAGAAAAAGCAATGACATAAGACAGTTTAATAACAAAACGAGGAAACATAAAAGTGGAATAAATCCCACATCATATAAACTTACCAGAAAGATGCATATCAATCATTAGAAAGTAGCACATCACTCAAGGCTTAACAGCCCAAGTCATTAATTTTTAATATAATATTACTTCATGTCTCATCACACTGATGCTTTCATCTACTAGACTAATAACAATTTTGCTGAATGATTTCCTGCATGTTTAACTGCTTTTCTTTCACGAGCACATAAGGGAAATACAAAATTATTAGAAAAATTTTGCAACTGAGAAAGAAAAGCTTTTTATTTGCATTTTTGTGTCAGTTATTTTAAAAGATCTGGAGCATACAAAGTCTTGTCAGTTTGTTTCAGGTTTTATATGTCAAGTATTCTGAAATTTCAGGCAGACCACAGAGCTCTCTTACCTGGATTACAGAGCAAATATAAAATTTGCCCTTAAGCAGAAACTGTGCTGCAAGCACAAGAAGCTGCCAATTTATCTGAGACCAATGATCTGCTACTCTGAGACGTTGTCCTCAACAACAATCGCCAGGGAATGCTTGAAGAATATAAAAAAATAAAGCCTGTACAGAGCAACGCCTTTCCTGGGACACTGTCCCAGCTCCCAGCAGCGAGCTCTGGAGAGGACTGCCTGCCGGTGAAGGGATTCCTGTTTGTCCAGCAATTGCAGCGAGAAAGCCTGTTACTCTGGTAACTCTGGCCACGCACCTCCAAGCGCTTGGAGCATTTTCTTTTCCTCCTCAGCTTCATTCATGCTACAGCCCCTTTCGCTGGTCCCTGTGAA
Organism: Platalea leucorodia; assembly: GCF_965183815.1. Taxonomy (NCBI): domain Eukaryota; kingdom Metazoa; phylum Chordata; class Aves; order Pelecaniformes; family Threskiornithidae; genus Platalea; species Platalea leucorodia. The sequence goes on along the minus strand of NC_138832.1, from coordinate 16,717,290 downwards.
TTGCCTTGCAGCCTGCCTGTAAAAGATTAACAGCAACATGAAAATGCAACCCGTTGTGTAACGGCTGAACTCGGTTCATTTGGGCTCATTTGGCGTAGTGAGCACGTTTCAAAATTCAGACTGAGACCAGGGCCTGTGCAGATGGGGAGCTCTGCCATGCAGGAGCACCGGGGCCCCTGCTTTTCTGGGGGTCTGCATCTCAGCAAGGGTGCAGAGCAGCCGGGAAGGTGCCTGCTGAAGCAATACCATCTAGTGGCAGATGGAGAAAAAGAATCCCCCCCCCAACATGTGCAGAGCTGGAAAGGTGAAAACTGAAAAGATAATATTTAAAAGCAAAACCACCTGCTTGTGCATATTTTTTTTTCAAGGTTTGTTTCCATGGTAATGTATCAAAAAGGAAGATATAAAACATATGATCAGAAAAGGAACTGGAGTGGGGAAGGGACCATGGTTGCTGGTGCCAGTAACAGACTCGGGTTACAAGGCCTGATCTTGCAGAAGTGCCAAGTGACCCCAAGGGTCTGGCTTTTGAAATGAGATTTCCCAGCAACAAACAAGCAGCACTGCGCAGCGTCAACTTTGAAGCTATTAACCACTTGCTTAGAATTAGTAAATGTTTTTACGTGGTTAGAGCTTAGCCCCAGAGGAGATGGTGTAGAAGAAAGAGCAGCTGGGAGACAGGGCTTTATTTCAAGTCATGGTTTGCCATGGTTAGGGGAAGGATGTATAATGTTTGTGGCTGGATTGGCAGTGTGGAGGAACAATTCCTATAAAAGAGAGCTGACATTTGTAGGGAGCGATAACATCTTTTATTACACCGTCTGCTTGAGCAAACAAATAGACAATTTTAGGGGCTCTCAACCTCTTTTGCTGAATAATAAGGACTCCTGTGCTGGAACTCCATTTTTTTCCAGTGATGTCAGTTGATCTAGTTAAAGATGCTAGCTCTTCCTATCAAACCATTCCTCTTTCAGTTTCTTGACGTTCTTGGCTCCAGCAGCACTACAAATACCCTCTATTCATCTGTTTTGTGAACCTCTACACCCCAGAAAGAGAGAGCGATGTTTCACAGAAGGTGAAATGAATGGATTGGCTTAGCTCTTCATGATAGTCCAGGCCAAACCCCAACTTTTCAATAAAAAGCATAGAGCATGTTGCATAGTTGGCCACCAGCTTCTGTGGAAATAGAACCAAAGTAACGTTAATGCTTTGGATTAGCAAAGAAACCATTTATATGAGCATTATAGGGGTATATTCCCTATCCCGATCCTGTTGCTGTTATTGCACATCCCAGGATAAGTTAGAGCAAAGAGCTGAGACACCCCTATTAGCTAATGGAGTTTAGAGTACTCACAGTCTGATTTCCACCTCCCACTACTATTGCTGTCATTTTGCAAAGAAAACATAGGGCTACTGATGAAAGTGGCTGCCTTCCACGTGTGTTGTGAAATACCTGAGGCGCCTACATTAATAGAGTGGGAAAGGCTTCATTCCCACAGCTGGTGAAAGTCAATCCATACTTACCAATTACAGGTGAGACTCCAGATACTGAAGGAAAGAGAAATCTCCTTTTTATGTAGAGGCAAACATAATCAAAGTCTGCCATGTTACATGCAATTAAACCAGTATGTGGCATTTTATACCTCTGCCCAGACAAACAATGCTGACTATAGCTAGAGTCGATATTGTGGATTCATTTTTCAGATTTGAGGGGGTACTATTTTCCAAAAAGTAGTGTGTGTTAGTGCAAATGCACAGAAAACACAGCCCCTTCCCACTGCTATTTGGGTTATAGTTAGCTCTGGAAAATACAACAGGTTTTTGTGAAGATGGAGAGTTATAGGGGTGACATCTCTCTTCTACAGAATATAAAAACAAGTGAGGTAGTCCAATCAGGCAGCATGGGAAAGACCCCATGCTGGGAGCAGCAGCCTCACCGCACCGATTTGCCATGATGGGCAAGGTGTATAAAAAGTGCTTGGAATTTGAAAACCCTCAGAGAGTTCATTAAAATTCCAGTTTTGAGCTACTGTAGCAGTAAGCTGCAAAGGGACGGGCTTATCCCTCAGGCAGGCAGGCTGCTGTAATGCCTGGCACCCGCATCAACTGCAGGGGCTTGTTGGGCTTGTTTTATTTCACAGCATCAGTGCATCCAGGCTTTACCTCTGAGCTCGATCTGTTCCTCGACTGTAACTTGATCGTGTGTGCAAAAAAAGTCACATCTAACTAATTTCACAGTAGATGATTATTAGATAAAATTTCACAGTATTGTTTAGCTGAAACAGACCACAAGCCAGTTTCCACTTTTGGCAAAGGGTTTTGTTCCAAAGAGGACATTATTTTTCTAGTTAATACTAGAAATTTTCCAAGAAAAAATCTTCAGCAAAGGCAGAACAACTGGGCTGCTCAAAGTGCCCGGGAAAACCATCAAAAACTGGAGATGTTTCTACCTTTATATCCAAACACAGAGGCACTAAACCATTCATCTAGGGTTACGTGGGGTCTTCTGCATTTGTTCTCTGTTAGGTGTTTATCTTCCCTGTCTGATTCTCTAAAGAATTTACCCGCACCTATACTAGAAAACCAATTAGGGCTGAGGCACAGGCATGAACTCACCCTACCATCGTCCTCATGACATCTTTGCCAGCGCTCTGCAGGCACTGAGCAGGGACAGCTGGGCAGCACCGGGTCCCAACAGGCAACAGAGAAAAAAATGTGTTCTCTTGCCATGTTCACAGGCACCACTGGAAGCAAGATGATGGCTAGAACAAATACAACCAGGCAATACCTTGTGTCAGCAGAGCAGGTTTTGAGGTTGGTACTCACCTCTAGGCAGGGCGGGATGTGGCCAGGGCTGCAGTGCACTGGGAGCAGTAGGGGAAGAGAGATCCATCGGTCTGAATAGCAGGGGACTGTGTGACAAACGTGAAATGTGGCCCTCAGCTCCACACATACAAATAAACGGGAAAAGCGGTTGTTTCCTGGACAGGTCTAGTAGAGTACGGAAACATGTGTGGGTTTTATGGCTTGAATAATGACTACTCATAAAAAGGGTGTTGTTTTATGCAATGGGAACTGTAAGACTTTATGCCTACTAGCTCTGGGATGACAGCCCTTTTCCTTCAAAAGACACGCTCAGTAGCAGGATTACAGCCATGCCTTGCTTACAGGTGAGCGCAGAAGAAGCAGGAAGAAACCCAGGTCTCCAGTAAGCTCTTCAGAAGGGCCTGGTGTGAAGCATTCCCCTTTGGCTTTGAGACTAATATTGTTAGTGGAGAATAAGAGGGAAAGGCTCCTTTGCTATGGGGCTGGATTATGGCCATACGCAGGTTGCTTTCCTTCTGTCGTAGAAGGCGTTTCTGCTGCTTGGCACTCAGGTTGACCGAGCTGTTACGTTACAGCCTTCTTACCCAACACATGGGGTCAGACGACACCGGAGTGATGCTGTTTGCATTCTGTCCCTTGTGATACACCTGCCGATGGGAGATTCACGGCTCCCCAACTGCTGCAGCACTGGCCCTCGGGATCTGGTACCATTATTACAGCGAAGAATTGGACCACATTTTACCTTTACCTTGCAGAGTCAGAAACAAAACAAAAAACCGAAAGCCCCACATACTTGAAAAGGATACCTGAAAAGACCGATGGTTATAAAAGTCACATAATGAACAAAAAATTGCTTCTCAGTGCTATGACTGTGGTCCATCATAAATGGCTGAGAACGAGAGTGAAAATATAATTGTTCATAATGCACAAGTGCACACTGACTGTAAACTCTTCCCCTCCCCAGATCTGTGAACCTCTCTCTCAAAGGCTGCTGTTCTTGGCAGAGCTGTCATAATACAATTACATCGCCTGCTACTAACGTTAAGTCCTTGAAAGGACAGTACAGGGGTAAAAGTACTTCCAGAGCCCATTCAGGGACATGAATGCAAATTCTCTGTTCTGAAAATAATCCAAGTTATGACATACACTGATTTTGGTTAGGTCTCAAAGCCCCAAACTCCTTCAAAATGAATTAGAAATCGAAGGTTTCTGGCACCAACTGGGTCCGGACAGACCTCTCGCCATCTTTTTATAAAGAGAACTGGAGAAATCTCTGTCCAGGCACTGTAAGCAACTGGCACCAGACACTAGAGACCTTTAAGAAGGTCTTAGTGGAGCAGTCAAACCCCAACAGATTCAGCTAAATACTTCTAGGACCCCCATTCCCATATCTGCTCCTAAAGAACCTGCCCAAGCCATAGAAACTTATCTGGATGGTGGCAAAGGAGGGACTTAAACTCGCATTTCTCATGTCATGGTTATGTGCATGAAATAGATTTTTTTTTTCCTTTAATAAGAGGCAATCTTCTGAGGATTTTTACCTAAAACTACTGTGTTGATGATAGATAAGTCAAAATAAAGCAACTGGAAGAAATGCATCTATTTAATTGTTGTTTGCCCCTGCTTTTTGTTGCTACGATTGAAGATCATTGTGAAAATATGCATATTTGTCTGCAGGTGCAAAACTTAGAAGATAAAGTGGAAAGAACAGCTGCTGTCTTCAAAAGTGGTCCTCTGAAGTAGTCATTGGTGCATTTGAGTAGTCGCCAGAGTTCCAACAAAGAGGATTACCAGGTGAGATCTACAAGCCAGCTACGTCTGTGCTGTGTAGACAGACTGACTGGGAATAAAGATAAAATAGGCAAAATGCTGTGGCTGGCTGACCAGGTAAAGAGCATGCTTTGGGGGACGGGGTTTCTGTGCATCACTGTAGAAAAGAAAAAATTAAAACTGTCTCCGTGCTCCAGAAAAAAATATCAGAAATACAGGTGTCAGCTTCTCCTAGACACCTCAGAACTGCATCTCTCCACTTCCTAAACCATTTGGCTTTGTGGTGGAAGCACCCACTCCCAAAGGAAGAGAAAGAGCACCTTCAGCTGAGCTGCAGCTCTGCAGTTGCCGCTCAACGTTCCCCTCGGTGCGGTGGCAGGGCCTGACTTCAGGTGATCCACAGGACTCCCAAGCTAAGCAGAAAGATTTGGTTTAGACAGATAGATTGACAGATACAAACACATACATACACATGTACCTTAAACCAGAGATAAGAAAGACAATGCTTGGGAGTAAATAATACTATATCACAACAATTAGTGATACTACTATATGACTGCGTTGCGTGGGAGGATTTTAAAACCTGTCATTTCTTTGTTGAAACAGTCCTAAAAGTGAAGGATTTCTGATGAGCTTCACAACATCAATTACATTAAAATTGCTTTCCCTTCTCCCAACTCCTAAGAATCTGTATTTTATTTTCATTGCAAAAAATGGTCCCTGTTCATCCTGTGTCCTGGAAAGCACTGCAGAGATCCAGCATGCTGGACCAACCCCACCACAAAATTTATAAAATTTTATAAAATTACCAGCTTTTCCCCCATCCTGTTACATGCTAAGCCATCCATCAGTATGACAGTGATGTTATTTGCATTCTCCGGTAAAACGAATGGTACTATTCTTATAGCCATACAGGATGCCAACAGCTTAGGACGTAAGCCAGACTTCCTCAACTCAATTAATAGAGTAGCTAAATTTTAACTGAGACTGTGGTTTCAGTTCTGTCCTTTGCGTGTGGCATCTTAATTAGCTAATAAACATCTCCGAGGTCAGCTACACTGCAGGAGTTCTTTCTTTGGATCCAGTACTCATCCAAAAGATATTTGAATCCAGCCAGAGCTTTAGTTTGGCTTTCAGGTGAATGAACACTGCTCAAAGGAGACCACGAATGCCTGTAGTTAACTTGCCAAGTAGCACAGTTCATAGTTTCTCCATCAAGAAGGATGGAGAGGTGCAAGTCAGGCTTCTCTCTTCGCCCAGCTTTCCTGCTAGGCACAAGGAGGAGCAAGGCACCAGGAGATGCTGCAGAGTGAATCAACAGTGTGTCCTCGCTCCCGTCCCAGGGCTCTCCAGCGAAACGCTTTGCTGTATCCAAAGCACAGATGCTTGCTTTGCTCCTGGGAACAGGAGAACGCAGCATGTGTCACTCAGCAGCAGCTACTGCACAACTGTGCAGTCAAACATCTACGAGGATGGTTCGTTTCTACACTTTTAGAACACAAATATGTCTCTGTTTGTTTGGTTTTTAACCCCAGGAAGGATATGGAATATGAAAATCTGAAGCTTTGGACATTTTCATATCTGGAGATATCAAAAAGATGGGAGAAAGTCACCACTTTCCCTGCACACCAGAACCAGCGATGCTCTGCCTGGACATGTGGAAGCCCTGTCCGCAACTCCTCTGAGACATCACCAGGGACACAAGTTACAGCCTTTAAATCTCACATGGGAAAACAGCTGAAGCTCTCAGAGAAGTTCAGCATTTAGACTTCATTTTTTTCTGATTTTCTACATAAACTAGCAAAGAAAGGACACAACACTCCAAGCCTGCTACTGGAGACCCCTTGGTAGCACAGGGACAGATGGGGATCCTTGGAGCAGCTCTCTAGCAGGCAAAGGACCCTGCTGCACAGACCCCGGCTGGATGGGATGCAGTCACAGGGAGACATGAAGGGGGCAAAGCACCCTGCGTGTTGCAGAGGCTGGTGTTTCTCAACCTCTCCCTCTGACATCTTGACCCCTCCTTCCAAGTGAAGACTTCTCATCATTTCTAGTCTTTCCAGCATACAGGCAAACACATCAGTGCTGCCTCTGTAATTGGTTTGCGTGCAGGGACTTGTGTGTTTTGAGAAGCTGATGAAGAACAGGGAGCCTTGGAGGATCTTGAGATGCAGAAGTCTGGGCAAGATTCTCTTTGCTTTCCACTGTCATAACTTTCCATTACCTCATGTCTCTGCCCCATGACTTCCCTCCCCATGCAGGCGCACACTCCTGTTACCGGTGTGAAAATGAGAAAACGCCCTTTTCCCTTTGTCAGGTCTTTCACCAGGACACCAAAAGATTGCTACCCCTTCTCCTCCCTCATCCACAACTGAGCTGACTTCTTCAGTAGCAGAAGTAGCCCCACAGTAGTTATCTACTTGGTGCTGTGTGAAAGGTCTCTGCTCTTTTACTTCATGGTAAAAATTACAGACAATAATTAAAGTTAGTAATTAAACATGTTAGAAAATATAAAAACCAAAAAGCTTCGCTACGTGCTAGTTGTGCTTCAAGGCTGCAAAGGCTACAGCGAATGGCACACATCTGAGTACGCCGCGTACAGGACATGGAAACGTGAGCATTAGCTCCGCGGTAGCCCCAGGCTAGATGACGGATGCTTCTGTTTCACTGACGCCTGCCAATGACATGGCAATCATTTTCTGAATAAATAATATTCACATCTCATTGAATCTCCCTGCCTCTTTCTTGCAGGGAGATGTTCCTCTTGCTGGTCTTTCCTTTGCTTGCTACTGTTTCTGCTGCGATTAGTAGGAATTTGGCCTTTAATGAAATCTCGTGTTTGGCCACTGTTGCATGCAGAGGAAAAAAGGTCTCTTTTTCTGGCCAATTCTTCTTCAGCTTAGGAGGTCCCATTCAAAATTAATCTGATATATTGAAAAATGGGTAAGTATGGTGTAACTGTGGTCATCAGTAAACTCCATTAAGGATTAGGGTGTTCCTTTCCCTGCTATGGCAAAACTACGATCTTTCCCCGGGGAGCATGAACTAACAAACACTTAACTCAAGCATTAACTTTATGTGCATGGACTCTCGCTGCTGCTGATCTGTTCCTGGACACACATAAGCTCGGGCCAGCAGACACCCTGTCAGCTGTACCTGCCCTGGAGCTGGTTTTCCACTCACGTGAAGGCAATTGGTGCTTGATCATGTTACCACTCACCAGCCTCTCCAGCAAGCCTGGAGCAGAAGGACTTGGCTTGCAGTTTCACTTCCCCAGCCCTTCCCCTACGTTAGGCACAGAGGCACTGCACGCTTTTAGGGTTTACTTCTTCTATAAAGGCAAATGCATAATGCCACAGGGGATTTCCTTTTTTTTTTTCCCTTCAGGCCACCTGTGGAGCCTGCAATGTCCCACTCCTCCCCAGAGACCAACATTGCTCATCTGTTTTCCTCCCCCCAGCGCAGCTTTGTAGGACATGAGCAACACCAAGCCTCATGAGGAGTTGAAGAACAAGGTCCTCCTCCGAGGACCTCAGCCCTGGTCCCCAGCAAAGTCCTTTCTAAGTAGTCCAACGAAGAAAACCATACCAGAAACTTCCCCTGCTCTTTGCCAGCATCTCAGAGCCTCACTCTGTTTAACTGTAGGTCACTCCTATCTGCAGAAGTGGCCCTGAAAGACAGCAAAGCTTCGCCTTAGCCGGAGCTCAGAGAGGCACGGCGGTGCCTGGCTGCTGTGCTTCCAGAGCCCGGCTGCCTGTGCCTCACTCGGAGCAATATCTCCACTGAGGGAGCTGTGCAAACACTCCTGAACCTGCTTCCCAGCTCCTGGGTCCCCCAGCGCCTTGAGGAGCAGGGGACCGGGGTGAATCGCACCCAACGCGACTTAACGCAGGTGACCGAGAAGAGACCTGGCGACAGGAGGGGATGCTTCAAAGAGCCTGAGGCGACGGGTTCAGTGCCGGGGCTCTCCTCCAGCTTGCCCCTGGGCAGGGTGCGTTGCAGATAGGAGTCCCCGGTGCCCGGCCGGACCCCCGCCCGCCGCCCGGGGAGGCGGCAGCCCCTAGGTGGTGCTGCTCAGCAGGGAATGGGCTCCGGCTGCCGGGGCGCTCCCGCCCGCCCACCCACCCACCCGTGCCCGCGGCCGCCCGGGGAAGCGCCGCCGGCCTGCGGGGTCTCCGCTTCAGCAGCACTGTGCAAACCCCCCCCGCCCCCCCCCCCCCCGCCCCCAATCACGTTTGGGGGGCCGGGAAAGCCCAGCCGTTCCGGCAGCCCTGGGCAGGAAGGGTGGTTGGGTCTGGGGGGGTTCGTTCAACTGTGTTTCATTAAAAACGCTGTTTTAAGGCCCCTTCTAGAAGCAGGCTGCACTCTTCTGAAATTATTTCAGCAGAGAAGGAAATGTAGCTGGGCCCTAGTCAAAGAAGTTTATTTCTGGCTGTTAAAGAGGAAAAAATGTTGGCTTAATTGCATAATGTTTTATAATCCAGCATCCACTTTTCATTGACAGACTCGGCAGTTTTATGGTCCTTACCTGCTCTCTCACCAGTGAACTGTCAGATCCCCGAACGCAGGCTCAGACCGCGCCAGCAGCTGCGAGGGCCCAGCTGCGAGCAGAGCCCCAGGCCTGCGGCAGCCGGCCGGCCTCGCACGGGGACCGCGGCTGCTGTGCACGGCCGGTTCTGCAGCGGACCTGCGGCAGGCCCAGGGATGCTAACGAAAGGCTGCACGCGAGTTCAGGAAAGCAGGAGCTGTTGATGCTCAGGTCCAATCTAGACTTTAGTACAGGTAATTGCCCTGTATATAAATTATCTCTGTGTTTTGCTAGGAGACTAATACTTTTTCTGAAGTTAATGCTATATAATGGAAATCACAGACTGCGCTCTGAAGAATCTATCCCATTACCATTAGCACTGTTTGCCAGGCCAGAGTCCAACCTAAACGCCATGAAAGCAGAAAAGACTGCTGTTGCCTTGGGTGAATATTGGCAGGTTGCTGCGACCACACCACGGGGGAAATTTCTACCCTGCAATAGCTGTGTGAGAGCAGCCAGCCTGAAGGTGACAATTTCCCAAGACAGAACATCTCATCTCGCCAGAGACCAGGTCAGGTGTAAACACACTTCTCCTTTGATACACAAAAGCATAATTACAGTTCCCAGAATTGCTCTCGGAAGAGTGCTGGTAGCTTTCCCCTGCAAAGAAAATGAAACTCACAGGAATGCCTTTTTCTTCTCCCTTTCTTCCATCAAATTATGTCCAGGAACTCCCTCAGATATGTATTTTTTCACTCAGCACATGCCACTTCAGATCAGTTGGGCTGGATCCATCCACAAAAGATGCTGAACAGTTGGTGCTTAGCCCACACAAAATCCCATCCGCATCCACAAATAAGGTGTTCCTCTCCTTTTCTCACCTACAGGGCTTGATTCAGCTGGTATTTTCAGAGCCTGCAGAAGCCAGAGAAACAGCTATTCTCTCCAGCACATTTACCCAGTTTCAGTGGTTGACTGGTCATCACAGACTGAGGAGAAATGGGCTTTTCTTCTGGGATACACAGTGAAAGTTCAAATTCACATCTGCCTCCCAGGGGACTGCCCCCAAATATCCAGCATTAGGTGAGGCTGCGATGACCACTCTCTTAGGCACTTTGCTGCTCTGCTGACTTTATGCAAGGAAAGGTCCTTAGTACTTTTAAACTTGTAGTGTACACAGGACCCCCAAACAAAACTCCAACCCACTGAAAGATTTTTCAAAGAACCAAGATTTGTCTTACAGGTGTGAAGGTGTAAACATCACTCGGGAAGCAGGGAGGTCCCCCCAGGCATGTCCCACGCAGCCCTGCCCGGTGCCACACGCGCCCCAGCCCTCCTCTGTAGCCACCTCCGGGGCAAGAGCAGAGCAAGGAGTAGCAGTGTTTGAGGGGAAGATTGCATGGCCAGATGGCATGCAGTGGAAACCACTCCTGAAAATACAAAAAGCAGGATGTTTCTGCCCCGTGTGTAATCCGACCAGAGCGGTGAGATAAATGAACCTTTCCTTTTTTCCCCCACTGTGTGGTGGTTGTGAAATTTTTCATAATCACAGGTAATCAAGGTGGTGTCATGCCTCATTCAACACACCATGCCCCAAAATACCTCGGCTTACTCCTCTCGCAATAGCCAAAGAAACATCATGTTCTGCAACTCAGGTTTTAATTTTGCAGCCTCGTATCACAGTACGAGCCTGGGCTGGTTTTATGAATTCTGATTAGGTTGCAGCCTAATGTGGCAGTCTGATAGCTGCAGACTGAAGGGAAGGGGGGATTTAACAGCCCTGGCCTGAGCACTGAGCTGGTAATGAAGAAAGGTTGTTATTAGTCATTTGCATAACGTAAAAAGAAGATCCAGATCTAGGCTTAATAAATTCTTCCTCGTATGAAATAACACAGTTATAGAAGTTTCTATAAAAATGTCAAAGCCTTTATGTGAAGTAAGTGTTCCTTCAGAGCATAAAATACAGGCCTACGACTCCGTAAAAATCACTTGTGACACTACGTGGACTTCTTTGAAGTGCCACTCTGCAAGGGGAGGGCTGTGAACTGCAGCAGCACGCTCATTCTCACACGGGGTGTGAGACAGCCCGGCGAGAAGAAGAGCTGAAGTTCCAGTGCAAGAACTAAACCAGGGACACTGAGGAGCAGGCACAAAGAAGCAATGCCCTGGGTGTGGATCTACTAAAAAGGCATGCTGCTTTTTCTGGTTTGGTGATGTTTCAGCCCTGGTTTCCCTTGAGAAACTCTAGGCCATCAGCCAAGATTCAGAGCTCAGAGATGGGTCAAACCCCCAGACGATGGATTAGGTGGCTGGGCAGCAAACAGCAAACCCAGCACCGTGCGATTAGTTTGGGTACCGGGCACAACTTACGGAAGGCAGATGCAGGTTCTCAAAGACAACTGGTGATGCTGCGTGCGGAAAAAGTCACCGCGGTGGTGGGGACGGCGCAGCTGTGAGCAGCCTGGCTGCGGGGAGAGGGAGGTGGTGCTGCGGCAGCCTCAGCCGGCTGCCCCGTGCGGTTTCCTCTCTGGCATTGCCCCCCTGGGAGGGCTGCAAGTGCCCCGCACCTGGGCCAGTGCCCGCCCTGGTTGGTGTGCAGTGCTCTGATCCCTCCAAGCACAGCTCAGCCACAGCTCCTGCAGAGCCACGAGAGGCTGGTGGAGCCCAGGAGGCCTGGCCATGCCCTTCAGGGAGCCCCGGCCATGCCCTTCAGGGAGCCCCAGGGTGGCCGTGAGCACTAGCGTAAAGGTCTGTGACTTTTATTCTTCTCCTGGAGCAGCCCAAGGAGCTGAACCCTGTCTGGATCACAAATAGCAGCTCGTTTCCCTTGAAGGCAGATACACTTTTCATACTTTGAGATGTGGAGACTCAGGCGTCATGGGTGACCCTGGAAGAGTCATCACACCACAGCAGGAGTGTGAGTGCTCTTTCTCAATGAACTAGCTGAGACGCCAGAAGCAATGTAAGTGCAAATTCAGTTGTCCTTCTGGGTTAAAATAGCCTCTGAAAGAGTATGAACCGCTGCAGAGCTCAGCGAGCAGTTCGAGGAAGTCACGTTTCTTCCCACAGCACCCCGTTGTGCCATGCCAACGTTTCTCTGAAAGGACAGAGAACAACAAGTGCCCAGACCTTGCCTGCCCTGGTGTGGGCAGGTACTAGCACAAATTCCTTACAACTGCTACCATAGAGCACCAGAGCTTGGAAAAGATGAACCCTGAAAGAACGTTACCCAAAAAGTAGCATTACGAAGAGGTACCCATGGAAATGTACCACTGGTTTCACCATCCACCCCGGCAGGTCCTGGAGCAGCAGGGAGGAGGGGATCAGAGGACCAAAGGAGCAGGCAGAAGCCTGCTGGCATGGCCAGCCTGCGTGTCCCTCACAGCCTGAGCCCTGCACAGTCAGCACCTCCAGTTCTGCAGGTTTTTGGTTCACAAAATCCATGTGACGTAACAGAAAGTGCACACATGGCTGCTTTTCCCATGGTCTCGGACACAAGGGGTGAGAGGCTGGAGCTTATGTGATACTTCTCTGATGGGTGGCTAAGAGCTCTTCAGCATAGCTCCAGTGCAGAAGCACGGCTATGCTGGCAGCGACAGCCACCCACTCAGCTCGACTTCTACAAGCCGGTATCTCCAGTAGAGCCCCTAAACTGGATTTCTAAAATAACTCACCTCCACAGCAGCACGCTGGCATTGCACGGGTGACAGGGAACTCGTTGAAAGAAGCACCCCTAGCCAGACCCCGAGAACTCACACTTTGCAGGGCTTTTGGGACTTGCTCGGGGGAGCCAGGTAGCCCAAGGGACCTTTAGTATCTGATGCCATTCTGCAGGGCTTGCCTACGGAGGGGACAATGTCATCAGTTACCCCCCTATTTTTACTCCTGCTGCCCCCTTTGGTCCCCAGGGTTTCCGCAGGGAACAGCTCTCCCACACCTGCTTAACCACATCCTCATCCAACTTCCATCTCTTCTGTGACTGATGGAGGGAGTAAACTCTACCTTTCCAGCAGACTTTGGTTCATACTACAAAAATTAAATTGGATCTAAGCTTCTCCCAAATCCATCAGCCTTTGGAGCAGCCCAGGCAGAGAGTGCCCGAGCTGAAAGAGATCTGTGTCCATCCGTTACTATCAGGACGTCTTTCTAATGAGCAGTCTATTGCAGAGTCGATGGCAGGGTACTCCATCCTAAAGGAAGGATCTGAAAGGCAGAGAAAAGCAGCTTTGAAGTCAAGTCTCACCTAGCAAAAGATTCTTTTTTATTAAACAAACAAACAAACAAACAAACCACCCAAACACATTTCAGCCATCAGATTCAAACCCAGGAAGATAACACAATTCTTGTGTTGCAGCCAGGGAGCATGAACCAGAGCTGAAAGTCAATGAGTGCTCGCCACTGCAACCAACAAATCACTAGAATCCAATGTTGATCTGTACTCAGGCTTTAAATAGATTTTAATTAAAGAAAATGCAGAAATAGTTGAGTATTTAGTGTTTCTGCAGTGCCAATACGGAACATCATTTACGGATGTGTAGGGACATGCAGTAAAATATATTTGGAGATTAAATTTACTGCTGATATATAGTCCTGGGTGCAGAGCAAGCCTTGCATCCTTACCGTGCAGCCAGCCCTTAAAGCATTGATCCTGCCACAGAGCAGTGCCTCAGGACTGGCTGCTTATAAGGCTTAAACTTAGAGTGGTCTAAGAAAGATAGGCTTATTGAAAAGGAGTTGGCTAGTAAAATCCTTTCAGAAACTGTGTATTAAATTTGTGTTCCAGGCAGCTTAGAAAGCATCTATGCTCACTCATTTTAAAAGTGAAATTGCCATTATAGGAACACGCGCCTTTTCCATCACAGGTCGAAGGGCTAACTCCCAGCTTCGTACGTACTGGCGCTGGCAGAGGGAAATTCCCCAATGCGGATGAACCCCTTCTTTCTCAGGGAGCCATGCCCTTTCAGTTGGACTCTTAAAGGGTGATGAAGCCACTGGCCTGAAACCCATCGTTTGGAGAGGCTGTTTTCTTACCCTTTCCTACGCAGAGGCCCCAGGTCAGAGAGCTGGCCATGGCCGGTGGCCGGGGTCTCTGCCTCTCACACGTGCGCAAGGTGCGGTCTGCTCCATCTCTATCAAATACCTGCAGGGCGGTGAAAGAGGAACCCAGCAAAGCGAAGCAAACCTCCTCCTCATGGGAGGGACCGCAGAGCTGTGGAAGTCTGTCTGGTTAAAAGAAAGCAAGGTCAAGGTCAAAGGCAGAAGAGCAGTTTGCCAGAGTGGGAGAGAAGAGGAGGGGATGCTCCTGCCCACAGAGCAGATTTGCAGCGTTAAAGTGTCCACTGGGACTTCCACCAAACCCAGGGCCCTGTCCTTTCCATGGATAAGTGGATTTTCCTTGGCCTTTGCCATGGACCTGCCTCTGCACAACGTTAAACACCTCTGGGCAAATGGGAAGCAGCTCAGGTGTCGCTAAGCTTGTACCTGCGATTGCTAAAGGGATCAGCACAGATGAAAACTCAGATCAAGCACAGGCGTTTTCCCGGCCTTACGCCAACCACGCTGCATTTCTACAGCCTGGAAACACTCTGCTTAACGTGTCTGGAGAGAAACATTTCAGAGATGTCAGCTTTGCACCGTCTGCTTTTCCAGTTAGCATTTTTCCCTGAAGACATCTTCCTCAGCCCATGGAGTTTCTGGGCAATACAACAAAAGCACCCATATTCATTAAAGCAATCTTTTATTAACTTTGTTAGAAAACCTTTTACCAAGGGGAAAAATAGACCACCTGTAATTTTAAAAGCCATTTTCTCTAGTCCCTTAAGTTACTCTCAGATGTAATAATACTCCAATAACAAGAAGATCATCCTGCACTAATACAGAGCCTTTCCTCCCAAGGTGCTTTAAAAGCTGCTTCACCCTCCTCTTCCCACCAGAATTTTGGCAGAATTTCAGGCTGCACAAGAACGTCGTTATCTCATCCAGCCCACGGCCGAGACCCATGGCTGGGAACTGGGCAACTGGAAAGCAAGCTGTGACTTTGCTTGGAAATGGGCAGACTGAATCCAGCACTCTGCCATGCACACAGGCCCGTTATTACCTTCACGCATATTCAGAAATCGTGGGGGGTTCGGGCAGGCTGTGGTTCTGCAAGGCGTGAGACATCTGGTATTAGGCTTGGAGGACTCGATCAAAAACATCACAGCCACACGACACAAACCAGCAGCCTGGTACCAACCCAACCAGCCGACTTGGATCTGCTCAAGACTTCCCACGGCGTGACTTTGTGGCAGAAGATTTCATGCCAGATCAAATACCAGCTGTGCTCCTGTAGCCAGCATAAAGCACAAGAGCTAATGCACTCACGTGGCTATGCTTGCATGCAGACACTTGACTATGGAGAAAGTTCATCCAGCCTGGAGATCTGTTATCATGTGGATCCAATACTTAATTAACTGAAATTTTCCAATATTTTAAGTTCTGCTCCCTGCACTACACAGAGTATCATGCCTTTCTGTGCGCTTATTTGGCTGAGTTTGGGTAACCTGAGGAATAACAATCTGGAATGTGGCACAATTTCCCCAGATAATCCCATGCTACAAAAAGCTGTGAGTCAAAGTGAAGATTTTCAGGCCGTCCCAGAACTCGGAAAAGCTTCTCGGGCAAACTGCACGGCCCCAGCAGGACACGCACTCCGGATTTGGCTGCAGGATGCTGAACCAGCAATTCTCTATCCTGCATTTTAAAAATATATAAGAACACACACCCATGTAAGTGTATAGCTGGATCTCTGTGATCCCACCACAGTGATTAGCAGCATATCCTTTAAAAGAAAAGAGGAGAATACAGCCGCTGTTACATACATACCAGCTTCCACATGCATATGAGCCATTCTCCTTGAAGGAGGAGTTATGGTGCGTGGGGAGAATAAATCATCCCGGGCATATTTGGGGATGTCCCACACTCCCTCACCACTCCCTCAGGAAACAGAATGTGGAGAAGCTGAAAAAAATTGGAGAGATGAACAGTAATTTATTTTCCCATCTGGAAAAGATAATTTAACTACTCAATTAAATATTGCCTAAAGCCATACCATTACAGTTGCACATCCCATCTGTAATACAGACGGATCTTGCTCTCTTATTACTGGCCTTCATGCTGTCTGGTACTTAAAAATTCTGGTTTAATTAGATGACACCTTCCACAAATGCTGAGCTATTGGCACATAATTCAAGTAGTATCTAGGAATTTTTGCCATCCAAGAAACCTTCTGTGGGAATCATATGTTCTCTTATCTCTGACACATAATAGCAGGTTGCAAGCAATACTGAATAAATTGATGATATATTATTTCGTACCTTGTGTTATTTTGAAGCACAGGGTTTCAGTCTGGGCTCTTCTCTCTCATTTTTTTCAATAGTTCTTACCCAAGACCATCCACAAATCAGATAGTTTCACAATGTATTTTTCATTGATTTCTCAGAAGTGTTGATTCAATATTGAAATAGACCATTTTAATACTGAATTAAGAAGCAAATATCCCCATTATGAGGAGCTTTAATTATGATTGCAGTTATTACACCTAATTATAGCTGTCTTTAAACAATCCAGTTAGTTGGAGAGGTTTGTGAGCAATGCCTGGACGGGCAGTCAACTCCTTGATGTGCTGAAATACGTTTCCCTAATCATTCCCTATCAATCATTTCCCCATCAAGCGTGATGCCGAGGAACTCTGCTGGAGCATTAAAACGGCGCATCAAACACAGGCCTCAAAGACTTGTTGCGGAGGAGGCGGGCTCGGCAGCCTGCCTCGCCGACGGCTGGCAGCGGGCATGGGGCAGAAACACACTTTTGCCCTTGGGTACCACCAGCTCTTCACCAGCTTTTCTCCTGCTTGTAGGTGGGAGCAAGTAACCCCATCTTCCTACCACTGCTTCCCTCTGGTTAGGGACTTGTACATGCGGAGGGGGGATATTTCATAAGGGGCTATTTTCAGGAGCGCCTGGCAATGCCTCCAATCTCCTTGCCGCCCCGTCTGAGCCTGCAGCGTAGCAGCAGGCTGCAAGCAAGCACAAACCCCATCAGTTTAAGGAGTTAAAACCCACAAAGCCCCCTCAGTGGTCCCACTTGAGAGCTGAAAACAGCCAAGATCCACAGACTTCTGCCTGGGATTTGAGCATCTCCTCCGACATGTGCATGCTCCCAGCTCTCTGTGCTGCCCCAGCCGTGCCCGGGGACGGCAGCGCCGCTGCCCACCCGACTCAGCTCCCCACGGCCGCCCCGTCCTGGGGCACGCACCCGGCGCGGTGGCAGTCCCGCAGGCGCTGGCGCAATGCAATGTCGATTCTGCTGGCCAGCCCACAGCCAGCGTTGCTGCTTGGCAAGCTTTAGCAAGAGTATTTTAAAGAGTATTTCAAAGCAGCTATGCAACAACAGTTACAAAGAGATAAAAATGAGAGAGGATTAAGGTTGCAGTTAAAAGTAAGGCTCCATCCTCCTCAAACGATCATTTAAGCTCCCTTGCGAGGCTGTGACCTACCTCAGGACTGATGTGCCCAGACCTTCACCTTTACCGAGGTGCAGATAACACCCCACTCCGAGTTTGCTCCAGGGTGACTCCCTCCCTCTCTGTCTACACACCTGCACCATATTCCTAAGATGCTGGGGCATCACCTGGCAAAAAGGCAGGATGGAGTCCTCTCCTCATGCCTCCTCGTTAAGCCTCCTTAGTTAATAAGTCTGTCCTTTGCTCTGCATATCCCCAGCGTTTTAAAGCCCAGTCTTGCAAATCACGAGGTCACAGGGGCTCTGTCACAGTTTGAGTAAAAGGTATCACTGCAATTCTCAGAGAACCTAGAGCTGTTATAGACACTCAAGGGTTGTTCAGACCAAGCCTTTTCTCTCCCCTCCAGGTAACAGCACACATTAAACTCTCCTGTGGTGCTGGGAATGGTGAGGTGCCCATGTCCATGGGCATGGGTCCATGTAGGACCCACCAGCTGTGCTGCTGGGGTATGTCCTGGCTGTGGTCTCAGGGTGCCTGAAATGCAAACAAAATGCATCAACTTTAAATCTGAAATATGAGGAGATCCTCCTCATTGTGATAGCTTCCTGTTTGCAATGGTAATACGAACGATATATTCCAGCAAGGCCTTTACAGGTGCTATACAAATAGAAAGGGGGGAAAAAACCCAGTGTGGTCAGAGCACAGGAACAGCACCTGCTCTGATCCGCGAGTCGTGATGCTGCCAGACAGCAGCTCCTCCGCACCTGCAGCCTGAAAGCACCCCGCAAACACCGACCTTTAGACATTTCCAATAGACCCGTGTGCATTATTATCTGCCTTTCTTGCACAGGAGAGGCAGGAGGATGCAGGTGAAGAATTCTTCCGTCAGGGACCGAGAACACAAGTCGTGAACAAAACCCAGATGACTCGCTTTCCCCCACCTCCCATCTGCTTTAACCCATCAATAGTCCACCCTCCGTAGGATGATGAAGAGAGGCGCACAGAATGCTGTTGGGAATACATTTATATTTCTGGACTAGTTCAATCAGTTCCTCCGTTTGTTTTGTCAGATGATCTTCCATCTCTTCACCCCTTATCCACCCCCACCATCTGCCTAAGAAAACCCATCTGCTTCAAAGTTTGGGGGAATTTACATGCGATTGAGAATTTTGCACCACAAGTACAACTGAACGAGGTGGATCTTTTTGCATTCACATGTGGCTAGGAGAAGCACTTCATGCTTCAGATCCCCCTGCCAGGGCTCCTCAGGAGCTCCATCCCCCTAGCTCAGTGGCGAGCTAGACAAACATCACTTTATTCACTGATTTCTGGTATTTTCCCTAACCCTTTTTGTCTAACAACTTTTGCCAGGATGGGAGATTCCCTTACACTCGGTGCTGTATGAACACAACACAGAATCAGTGTTTTATAAACTCCTTCCTGATGAGGACACTGTAACTCTGGGGAAAGCGGAAGGATTTCCATACACGATGACCAGACCTCCTGCGGCCACTGCTTCTGGATGTCTGGGATTAACCACGCAGCTGGGCTACAAGTGAACATATTTAAGCACGAGGAGCAGTGTTCTTTATCCCTTTTCATCTGAACTGCTATGACTGCAGATTTTTTTTAGTGTTTAGCTCATTTTTGTAACCCTATTAAATTCTTTACCTTAACAATGTCACCATTGGAGGCACAGTACGTTGTGATTTCTTTATATTGTACTACATTTATGAGCCATAGGAATCAGCCAGGGACAAAAAGGATGATGGAAGATGCAAAAATACCTGTTTAGATTGTTTGAATAATTTTAGTTTGAATCTGTTTTGCTCTTCTGCTGCTTGCTTTGTAGCAGCGGTTTATGGAAGAGCTTTGGACAACTCATTCAGCCTTCAGGCATCCCCAGGGATGGCTGGAGCGTTGGTAGCTCCTAGACAAACAACTGTCAGTACCTTCTACGTGCACCGGTCCCTGCAGGTTTCATGAAATCCCATGAAGACAAATCCAGGAGGCTGACTTCCCTCAAAGAGCCTTAGAGATTAGGAAAAAAAAAAAAAATCCAAAAGATAATTCCTTCACTGTTAGATTTGTAACAGAAGCTCATCACATATATCAGATCCCTGGGTACATATGCAGATGTTTCAGCCATATGCATCAACATATGGCATGCTTCTCACAATAACTAGTCTTTTTTCCTGCGTGAGGCTACAAACCCACAAAAACATAAACACGGAGTGTCCCAGCCTGCTTAGGACGGAGCGGGTGTCTCTGCTGCCTTCAGCTCCCCCTGCCAGCCCACCTGCCCACCAGCCAAACGCCAGTGCAGCCTCCTCTCTCTCTCGAGTCCGTTCCCAGTTATCCTGGTACAATTCAAGCTCCGCAGAAAACATCTTTCTCCCAGACCAGGGTGCAAGTTGAGGCACGTCCAGCCACTTGGGCAAGTCCCTGAAAGTCAAGAGCTTCTCCTTGCCGCCTTCTTGAGTGGTGTTGGTGGGGTTTGCTCCACCACAACGAGCCTCAAAACAGCCCTGTTTTTAGCAAATGGAATTAGAAGTGGACACCTTTTATCTTGGCTGAACAGGCAGGCATTTGATCATGATGTCTGGTGCCTCTGCTAGAACATCAATAGCAACAAATCAAGTGCTGCTCAACCTCTACTGATCAGATCACCTCCCTGCCCCAGACGTCCCCGTGGTGGAAGAGGCTGGTTGCAAATACCAGCTAACTCCCTTCCCAGGCATCCTTTAGCAGCAGCAGCAGCACACATGTTGAAAGTCACCGGCTTAGCGAGTCACCAAATGCCAGACATTTCTCCTGTCTGATTAGGGACCGGTTTTTGCATTTGTGAAAGTTATTTGTAGGACAAAGAGTTTTTTTTTCTGGATGCTGGATGAAAAGTTGCTAGCTCAGATGAAATTCGGTACAAGGGCTTGAGATTGAAAAGGGCACGGCTGTTAGACTGGGCAAAATTTAATTCTTTTTGGTTTTAACAGCCAGAAAGAGGGAAGGAGAAGCTTGGGGGTTTCAGCCTGACTCTCAAGGAAATACAAAACCAGACCTACATGATATTTTAAGCTTACAAACAAAAAAGCAGATCAGTGCACTTGACAATGTAGGATCATGGAGAGATGTTTCAAGTTGTTACAAAATTCCCAGGGCAGAGAAAACCAGAATAGCTGCTGGGATTAGGGAGGGCTTCATCCAAAATAGTTCAAGTGGCTGCACACATCACGTATACTGGAGAGGACTGGAGACCTTACAGCCAAATACAGCTCACTACAACAAAAACCTTGTGGTGGCTTCGTGAAGCTGTAATTGAAGCATGGAGCTTCAGTCAGGTAAGAGTGGGTGGCTTTGACAGATGTGCCAACAGAAAAGTAGATCCCTTTTAAACTGAAACCTTTCTGGATACTTTGATTTGCAAAACAGTTCTGATTTTTTAAGCACTTTTCCCCCTCCACAACCTATATTCAAACTTTGCCAACTTCCCTGTAGCTTAGAGCTTCGTTTCCTACTTGGTCTACACAACTTGCAGCGCCACTGCTTCACTCGACACAAGTACAGTCTGCCAAGGCCTTCAACAGAAACTTGTCATTTCCAGTAGAAAGATCAACTGGAGCATAAGTGCAGCAATAAAAAAAACCATGAATTTTTGAGACTTTAATCTGTCAAAGTACTGCTTTACTCACTGCAAAAAAAGAGGGTACTCTACTCACAGACAACTTTGTTTCCTCAATGCCTGTCAGAAGCAGGAATTATTCAAATAACGTGAGAGAGACAGCTATTTCAGACCTCTGCTGGAAGTTTATTGAAGGAAATATTGGTGTTTACACATAAGAAAGAATGTTTGTTTCGGGGGGGGGGGAATCAGTGCTGCAAAGATACCAAAGGATAAAACCTGTTTATTTTTGGGTTCTGCTTCTCAGTTCCTTGTCTAACTAAAAGTCTCTGCAGCTCTGAAGGAACACGGCTGGGAAGCCCTGAACCTCTGCCCACCTTCTCCCTCTGATCCCAGCATGAGAAGTAGCTGTGAACCAGGACTCTGCTCATTTGAGAGCAAAGGAGGAGCAGGTTTGGTTATGGAAACCTCAGGATATCTCCAGCGGGTCCCCAACCCACCCTGCCCCATCTGCTCACAGAGGTCCAGCCTGGAAGGACCCCGTCCCGCTCGGCGGAGGCTGCCAGCCCCCTGGTACGGGGCAGAGCAACGAGCCACAACTCACAGTAAGGACACTTAACAACATTTAGAGCAAGACTTTGGTTCGAATGCTGCTTTGATACCATTTAAGAAGCCTGCCTCGGCCTTGTTTTCCCCGACTCTTTTCAAGGGCCAACGCCTGCTTTGAGCCCTCACCGGGAATAACGGAGCTCTGCGAGCGCTGGCTCCAGGGCACATGCTGAGCTCTCGGGGAAGCAA
Organism: Platalea leucorodia; assembly: GCF_965183815.1. Lineage (NCBI taxonomy): Eukaryota > Metazoa > Chordata > Aves > Pelecaniformes > Threskiornithidae > Platalea > Platalea leucorodia. The sequence continues at coordinate 16,695,246 of NC_138832.1, read as the reverse complement.
GGCTGCGATGCTGACTCTGTGCCTGGTTTAAAATGATCATTTTATTATTTAAACTGTTTCTTTTGTTTATGACCTAGAGGCTTAGCAGTTTATTGTGCTAGATGAAGAATACCTCCATCTATTAGAAAACAGAAAAAAAAAAAAACCAAACCCATACAGTTCACTTTTCTCCCGGGTTCCTCTTGGCAGCTCTATAGCTGCTGCCTTACTGAACATATATTCTAGGGGAAGTCAGGTTTATCTATCTCCTTTTGTCCCTCAGGAGCAGGACACAGGCCCTGGCCCAAGGGCCAGCCACCTCCCTGGTACCTAACTTGAGGCAGGCCACCAAACCACTACCACCCTTCAGCTCGGGAGCCGGCATGCCACAGGGAAGCGGAGGATGCGAACAGCAAAGGAGGCTGACTGGCTTCTGGGGAAAGTGTCCAGCCTTCCAGAAGAGGATGATGGCAAATAGAGCAACAGCTGGCAAGAACAGTCCAATAAAAACGGGGTGTTGGGGGAAAAGAGGGGAAAAGATGGATATAACAATCTGTGTTGTTACAAGTTTGACAGCTGAACCACATATTCTGGAAAAGATGAAAATGCACCCATTCTTAAGATGGTTCCAGGGGGAATCTTATGCCTGGTGGGGGGGAAAGCAAAAAAGATGGAGCCAGACTCTCCCCTGTGGACTCTTCTGGGCACAGTGACAGGACAAAATTGAAATACAGGAAGTTTTGTTTAAAAATTAAAGTGTGGTTTGGTTGGTTTTTTTTTTGTTTTTTTTTTTTTTTTTTACTGTGAGGGTGGTCAAACAGAGGAACAGCATGCCCATAGAGGTTGTGGACTCTCCATCCTTGGAAATACTCAAATCCCAAGCGGGGACGGCGCTGGGCAGCCTGCTCTAGCTGATCCTGCTCCGAGCAGGGCCGGCCCAGCCCACCTCCAGAGGCGCCTGCTCATCTCAACCATCCTGTGATGCTAAATTAGACAAGGCCCATAGCCAGCCTAAGAACAACCTCTTGCCTGGTGTAGATGTGTTGTACCACCTTGCGGTTTGTGAGACCACGGAGGCCACCCTTAACTTCTACTTAGGCAAAGAATACACTTAGTGAAGGACATTATTTGCATATGGAAAAAAACCCAAAAAACTCCACATCTTCTGGGCATACTTTCTTCTTAGTGAAAGAGAGAAAGGCTTCAGAATAACCAGTGCAATCAGGGACCCGATTTCTTCAAACAAGACAGCTCAAATGAGTCATCCCGTATTCCTGGCACAAACTGCTGCTAGCTCTTGTATGCTAAGTGAGATGGGCAGGATACACCAGGCAACAGCCTGACGGTACATGAATTGAGAACTGGATTTGATCATGCCAATTACTTTCAGAGATTAGCCTTTGCAAACACACTTTCTACAACCAAATTAATTGCTGGCCCTGTTCAGGCCCCCCTGTTCACTCACCTCCTCTGTCACCTACCATCCTGCAGCAAGGCAACCACCTTCTTCACAGGCTGAGCTAGCTCAGCGATTCTCACACCTGGATTTTGGGTTCCATCTGTGTCTCTTTGCATGGCTAGGGCACACCTAGGACAGAGCTCCTATTTGCTTTTCATTCTGCCTGCTGTATTTTAACAAACTGACTCCAGAGCACACGAGGGTGAAGTCTTCATTCCAGGCAGGACGGAGACAGGACACGTTTCTGTGCTTACTGACAACCTTGACATGCTGCTGGTGTAATCATTTATATTTTGTCATTCTAGAACAAGAATAAAGCAAGGCAATGACCCCTGTTGGACTCTCAATTGTTTTCTACATTGTCAAAACACACGGATTTAGAATTATAATTACCCCATTACTTCTGGATGACAATCTCAAATTAAACTACTGGATCTCCATGGTCTGTCTATCTCTTTGCAGCTGAACTCACTCCAGATGCACACAAACCAGAAAGGAAGGTAACCAGAAAGGCTTCACGGGGCTCATGCCTCTACCTCTTACTGCAAGGGGAAAGGGCCAAGTGGTGCCCGCATCCTCGGCGGGCAGGGCGGCTGTGAAAGCCCACGCAGCCTGGATGGGCGCTGGGGCAGGCACAACCTCCCCCGGAGCTGCAGCAGCCCACCCGCAGTGGTCAGCCTGGCTGCCCTGGGAAGGAGCATGAAGAGCAAAGCTGAAAAGCAACCACCTGCTGAGGCCATCTCCCCTGGAAAACTGCTGGATAGACACAGGCTTGTACACCCCAAGCGCAACGATGGGGCCCTGGCCTTTCCGTATCACCCCCCACCTTCAGCTACCTGATTTTTTGGGGGCAAATCTTGCCCTCTCTCCATCTCCCTTAGCTCCAGGTGCTAGATGGTACTGGCTGAGCCAGTCCAGAGGAGCTGTGCTGCTGTGCAAGCGTGACAGCTTGCAGGGTCAAAGGCACCCCAGGGTGTCCAAGGAGCCAGGAGGCCCTAAAGTGCCACCAGAAAATGGTAGGACAGAGTAGCCCAAACAAGCAACGTACCCTAGAAAGAGCAACAGCAGCCCAGCAAGCAGAGCTCAACAGCCACAGAGCCACAAACCTCCAGCTGCCCCTGCCTGAGCAGAGCTAATTTAACAACAAGCAACTGGGGAATTGGCTGGGTCCTGATTAGGCTAAATTGGGTAATGGTGTGAGTCACACAGCTAGCGATGAAGAGGCAGAGGCTGGCAACTTGGATTCATTTGGCGACCTGACAGAGGCTAACACCAATGTTGTACTTGAGCGTTTGCTTGAAAAATCTGTGTGTCTCACAGGTTCTCTGTCTTTCCCACAGGGATTAGGGCTGCCCAGTAAACCCAGCCCTTCCTCTGCGGATACAGCATAACACCTCTTACCATGCCTCTAGCGATACTCGCTTATTTGATCTTGCAGTTGCTTTCTACCAAGCAATCCTTCTTCCTTGTGGTTTCTGCAGTGGGTCATCACCGAGGACTGTTTGTTCAAGCGTTCCTTTATCAGTGAGAAAACATCACATGCTCTTGCATACGTCTGTCAAGTGTGCAACCCAACCTGCACGCGCTCTTTCACAAGAAGAGCGCAGCCGGGAGCCTCGGCGCGGGTCACCGCAAGCCCTGGATCCAGCTCAACGCGCACATATCGCGTACAGAACCGTGCCCGGGCTCCCGCCTTCCCGCCTCATACCTGGCCGCGCATCTCACCCGCTGTCAGAGCCTCCGGCTGACAGGAGCTCTACCAAAAAGTGCTGAAATAGGAGGTGATAACCCACACATGGAATAACTATCAGCCCCCAAATCTGCACTCTTAGCCTCAAAACACGGTCAATCACCAGCTGTAACCTTGCCTGACTCAGAGTTCACAGATGTTCAGTGTAATGGCTTTAGTATAGGTACACTTTTCTCTTCAATTTTTTCCATCATAATTATAGAGTAATTAGAAAACAATTTAGGTATGTTTTATTCTAGGTAAAAGCCAGCAGTTCTTATTAATATAAGCAGGTATGATATGTCTTTCAAGACAAAGCTGGTCTCATTTCAGGCTTTTTCCCAATCAGAAAATGTATTATTTCACTTCTTCCGGATCCATGTGGAAGCCGATGTGAGGCAGTCCTCCATATTTATGTTCCTTGATTTAGCTTATACTATTATATATTAATATAGGCTGCCACTTAGCCAAGGCCAAGATTTAAGGTGTTATTGTGTTCTCCTTAGGATGCTAATTCTTCCCTGAGTGCTCTTGCTAGCACTGCACAAATCAGGTGGTTAATCACACCTCAGGGCTCCATGGGACATAGCTACATTTATTTTTTGTTGTTCCTGTGGTTTTTTGATGTGTTAAGGTAAAGTAGCAGGGTCAGGATGTGGGATACAGTGGAGATAAACTAGGCAATTCACTGTTGGGCATGCAGCTAGAGGGTGAGCTACTGAAAACCAACACAACTAACCAGTGGAAATCTCTGCCGTAAGATCTGAGACCAAGAGCAGATTTAGGGTTTCAGAAGAGGAAGAAATATTTCTCTGACTAACGGGGACAACATTGGTCTGAGCTCCAAAAACATTGGAAGCCCTGTGAGCTTGATGTTCCAAAGGGAATATCTGCTTCTGATTTCTGGGGCTGAAGAGGCCAAAAGGCGAGTCCGTCCCTCGGGCAAGCTGCCCAGGCAGGGACAGGCCGTGGGGCAGGGAGACGGCTCCGGGTGCCGCTGGTGGCCAGCAGCCCGCTGCTCCTGCATGCACTGCACCACGTTTTGCAGTCGAATAATCAGGGACATCAGTATTTACCTGCTGCCCTTAGATACGTAACACTGCACCCAGCATTAATTTTTTCTTTTTATCCCTTCAGCTCAAATTTTTTTGTTGCTGTACCATGAAATTTTCTGCTTTCTTCCAGTTGCCTTAAAAACTCAATTGTTTAAGTGAGGGAAATGTTTTTACAGCTCTGTTAGATAATCAGCTTTCTTTGAACTGTGAGGCAATGCAGAAATTTCTTGTGGGGAAAATCAAGAGAGGGTACGTCAGATGAATGTTACTGGGCTTCGCTTTGGGATCTTTTCCTGGGACTTGCCCACTGTCCTTAACTAATGAGGGATGCGGGAGAGACCAAAACTCCAGTGTCATGGTGGGATTGAGGGACCCTAACGTCAATGAGAAATGGGCTCTACTTGCTCCTCTAGTAGTACCTGCTGTAAATGCTTTTGTTTTATTAGAAGCTCTAATTATCCACTTCGGTTTCAACAGCTGGATTGCTGATCAGTGAAACAAATGTGCGATTGTCACGTTCCATTACACTGCCAGCAATTTAGCCCTGATTAAAATATGTCTGTATTGCAAAACCAGGCTAGCACTGAACCAGTCACTCCGTTAGCTCGCAGAAACACAACCAGAAAGTGTCCGAACGCAGCTGCCTGTAGACAGCACCTTACCGATCTAGTAAGGATGAGCATCACTCTCTTGCCCTAAAGCCATCCATTTAAGCAGTTACTGATTTTCAAATAAAATCCATAATGGCTTTTAAAATGTTGCTCAAATTAGTGCTTAATTATCTGCCCTCCTTTGGGAGGTCAGATTGTGTGTTTATTTAAATCATTCCTTTTGCAAGGCTTTAAATGGCCTGGCAGTCTGGGCCACTGAGGTTAGTGGAAATTTTGATTTGGAAAAGAATGAGAGCTGGGGGCACAACGGGGGGCCAGGAGCCCCTGGGAAGGGGTGTCCCTCCGCGACCACCGATCCCCTGGAGGGACTCGGGCTCCTCACTTGGTGAAGCCCCGGCTGCCGCATCCAGGCACTGCGGGAAGGGCTGGGGAGAGGGAAACCTTCCTCTCGCCTCCGCGTCCTTGGGCTGCCTTTGCTGAGAGCTCCCAGAGGAGCCTCTCCCCCAGCTGGGGTGCTGGCCGTGTCCCCTTCCCGAGCGTGCGGGAAGAGGGTCTTCACAGTTTGCACTCGCCTGTTTGCTTTTTGCACGCCTCTGTAATCCTCGGCCGGGCTCTTCCCCTCCTGGCTGAACTGGGGCTGCTGCGTTTCACAGCACAAGGGATCACCTGCATCTGTTAGGGCATCAGCGGAGCAACGTGTGCCTGGGGAAGACTCATTTTGAAGAGGAATGTACTTGAGTTCCCAACAGATGTGAACTATCTGAAACGCAGTATTAAGCTGCTTGCTTCTACCATCAATTCACATTAGATGTAGTCCAACTATTGAACTAAAACCTCAATTCCCCTTCTTAAGAAAAGAATGAAGCTGGATTTGGAAGAGGAAAAAGAAATCTGCATTTTTCATGAGCCAGTGCCTGTGATTTTTCTGTGAGCTGATGAAAATTGAGAGGAATGCAGTGCAACAAACCAGGAGGGGAAACAGCCCAGTCGTGAAGTTGTCACCAGGAAAACATCAGGCAAAGGTCGTACAGCCTCTGCAAATCTTGTGTTACCCCTCCAGTGAGAAGCAATGAGGTTCAAACAACCCACAAAAAGACTTCAAGGTGATTACACATAATTAAAAATAAATCTGGAAGACTGAGCGAGCTGAGGAAAGAGCGCTCAGATGTTCCTGCTGCCAGGGTCTGGCCAGGACCCTGCTCTTGGCAAGGAGGCTGCCTGCTCCTTGCCTGATTTGGGTCTGTTGGGATCTACAAAGCTCTGAGATGATGAAATTTCCATGGATGCCTGTAACTGAATCCTTGTTCTCTTCTCCAGCGTGTGGAAGTTTTACTATCTGTGACAGCATTTGGGGTATTAATCCTTGGGAAATGATCACCCCATAGCATTTGCAAAGTCCACCTGGAGCTACCCATTCACTTGAGTAGATTATTCCTTGAAAAATAGTACAACTTGTATTCCTGTTTTACGTTACACGTATATCAATGTATCTAAAATATCTGTGTAATAACTGCTATGGTTATTCTGCATGCTGGTTATAGAGCCTTTACTCTATATTTATTTAATATAAAACTAAAAAAGGTTCCAAGAAGACCCAGTGGAGATATGTCTCTCCTAGGCCAAATGAGGTTGGGACTAAGATTTATTCAAATTAAATACAGAAATAAAGTCAAGAAAGTAATCAAAGGCATATTTAGTGGACTCTCAGATGACTAACCAACATGTTCACAGAGCCAAACTTCTGTATCGGTCTTTTAACTGGTTCATTAGTTTCTCTTGGTATGAACTAATTTACAAACCTCTAGCTGACCTTGACATTTGAGAAAAGTGAATTCTGACAATACCTTGATTTATATGAGGAAAAACGTATTTGTCAGAGAGTAGTTTGAAATAGGGATTCATATATTGTTTCTTTTTCCCCCCCTGGAACTGGAATTACAGAATAAAAGCATTGGTGTCCTCATACAACACGTGCGGTACTATGAAAATGAAATTGCTGTGAATTAAAGGAACGTTTAATGCAAAGGATTCAAATGGATTTCTTTATTTGCAATGACTGCTTAATTCTGAATGATTTCATTATGAAACTTCACGGTCAGACACAGCACTGAGTAAGGAGCTCTGAAGGCGCATGAGTAACTTCTGTACCCTTACAAGCAGGCTCGGAACTTCTCAGAGGTATTAATAAAAGCGTTGACTGTGCCCTGTGCTCATAACTTGCAGAAGTACTACAACACCATTATACAAAAAAGATGTGGACAGGCTGGAGGGGGTCCAGAGAAGGGCCACCAAGATGATCAAGGGTCTGGGAAGCCTGCCGTGTGAGGATAGGCTAAGAGAGCTGGGCTTATTCAGCCTTGAGAAAAGGAGGATTAGAGGTGATCTCATCACCATGTCCCAGTACTTAAAGGGGAGCTACAAATAAGACGGAGACTCCCTTTTTACAAGGAGTCCCATGGTGAGGACAAGGGGTAACGGGTACAAGTTACTCCCAGGGAGATTCCGATTGGACACGAGAGGAAAATTTTCACAATGAGAACAGTCTATCACTGGAATAATCTCCCCAGGGAAGTGGTTGACTCTGCTACGCTGAACATTTAAGACTCAGCTGGACAGGGTGCTGGGCCATCTCATCTAGACTGTGCAAATTCTTTCCTAGAAAGGCTGGACCAGATGATCCTTGAGGTCCCTTCCAACCTGGTATTCTACGATTCTATGAATACTGGTTCTTTTCCTTTTCTGGATGACACTTGCTGATATTCAAGGTAGTCTGTGACTTACAACTAGACCCACTACTTGAGCTTTATTTTCACCCACAGTGGTAGAAAAAAACCCCAGAAACTATGAACTCGAATTAAACCAGTTTAATCCAGCCTTGCTCACCACACTCTTCACATGCATCTTCTGCAAATGCTCAGCAGGTAAAGCTTCATGAGAATGAATGCAAGCAAAACTTGTGCTTGAATCTCTCCCATACTCAGTTTTGCCCTAGATCAAATATTTCACAGAATACAGAATATCAGGTAGTCTTGAACAACGCTCAATAACTTTCTTCAGACTTAGGACTTAACGCAGGACAGCCTCTCCGCACACAAAATTAAGTGAGTACTTCAGTGTTTTGTAAAATCAGGACCTCAATCCTACAGCTGTTCAGTTTCTGCTCACATCAGTTCATATCTGACCTACCTGACCATCATTCTTTTAATTATCTTGTATTAGTTATATTACTTTGATAATATAAAACGATCTTATATTAGTTTCTCATAAATATAAATTGCACTAAAAAGCCAAACCCTTCATTTCAGTTAAGGTTCCTAAGTGACAGCATTACACTTCCCTATCTCATCATTTACAAAAATCCAGGCACTTATGAGCAAGGAAATTAATAATTAAGAACATAATAAATCATATACTGCCAACTTAATAAACACATTAAAAAGTAGAAAGCGCATTTCATCTCAGTGTAACAACCCAATTACAGTTTCAAGGACAGCTTATGGGTGGAGGTAGCGTTATTTCTACTGCGATGTCAGGACTTCCACGTCTGCGCTACCCGCTGCCGGGCAGCGGGATTGCCCTGTCACAGCCTGGAGGTAGGGGGGCTTTTTCCCTCCTGCCTCAAGGGGCTGGTGAGAAAATGTAGGTAAAGTGTAGGAAGCGAGAGGAGAGCGGGGCTTGCTCTTTTTTCCAGCTACAGCATCTCCCCCAATGACCCGTGGCAGTGCCCTCACGCGCCATCGCCTTGACCTGGCTGTAGGAGAGCCGTCTTTGAATATTTCTGAACACTTAGGGCCAAGCGAGGACGTACAAGAGCAGGCTGGTTTAGGGCACAAAACTCCTTTCCCCTTTCAGGGAGAACATACCAGCTTTCCCGAGCAGTGTGAGAGAAAGGGCAGCCTGTCAAACGTGCAGAGGATCTGGGACATCCTGAAGACGAGGAGGAATATTGCATTGGAAAGGCTACTAGGAACTGTTTTGAATGCACTGCAGCCCTTCATAAAGCTCACTGGTCTAAAAAATATGTTTCAGACCCTTAGAAATAAAAACAGTGGCTAAAGAAGCTTAATTTTTTATTTGAGCCACTCCTGTAATTGAAGATATATAAATTTACCCAGACAAAGCTTTAAGAAATATCATTGCCCAATGTGCTTATTAAGTTTATCTGAGTTACCCTTTAATTAAATCAGATGACTGGTAATTCGTTGAGAGCAGTGAAGCAGGAATACGGGAAGGACCTTTCTGTTTTGGCCACGCTGTACGAGTTAAAGGGTTGCAACAACACACTCATCCCTATGGGCAAACAAAAACATCACTGTGAACTGCGACACGAACTCTTCTGCAACAAACTGCAAGGGTCACACTAGCCGATCTGGGAAGAGATTTATGCTTTACCAAGCTACTCAAGGCAGAAAGAAGCTCTCTGGAGGCCAGTTTTGAATCCCCGCCTGGGATTCACCCTTACTGGTAGCACTTATGGACACTGCTAGAGCCAGCTGCTATAAATATAGGCAAAAATAAGCTGTTTTTTTTTCTCTCTGAGCCAAAACCATAGCTCCTATTGATCACTGTGGGAGCTGGGTCTGGAGGGGCACTGCCAAAATCTCTGGGCCAGGCTAATATCCTGCAAGAAGAAAGAGAACAGAAGCTGTAGGAAATCTCTCCTGGCTCCAAGAGTTAGGCATATGCAATAGATTTCTTTCACCCTGCCATAATAAATTATAAAGACTACATTCTCATTGCACTGATGAAGAGGATTTCTTTTTTAATTTATTACTGTTGGACAGTTTCATTTTGCTGTAACAAATCACTCCGAGGCAGACACAGTAAGGACTGTCTGCTGGGTAATTTCTGTCTTTCACAGGACTGTTTAGGATAGCTTTGAACAAGAGTTTCCAGTTCAGCATGATGAAGTATTCAGACTGAATTTAAAGATGAATCATTTTTATATCACACTTAAGCCTTTTGAAGAAAGCTTGCTAAAAAGATTGACTGGTGTGATCACACTTAGGCAGTAGGACTGTGTTCCCACTTAGCAATACAGGTACAGTTCCAGTAAACACAAAAAAAGACAGAAAATTAAATATATGGGACAAACCTTGCTTTGCTTCCTCAGTTCTCAGCCAGACAACCCTCCCGGCCCCCACCCCAAACCCCCTTTGGAAAGGAGCCTGGGCCATACACATGTGCCAGGGTGCTCTCCTCATGTCAGCAACATTATTTTGGAAAACTAGACCAAAAAAACACAGAGAAAGCCAGATGGGAACCCTGATTGCTTGCACAGGGCAGCCATCCTCAACGGAATCTCCTCTTAATCATTCATCTCTCGTAAGCCCTTTTCATAAGCAGATAGAAAATGAGAAAGATAGCCAAGTGTGGCTTTGACAGCACAAGAGCTTATTAAAAATGATGGGAAGGTTACAAAGTAAAACACCTTATTAAAACAAAGGGACAAATCCTTTTGGGACCCTGCCACCGCTCCTGATTCATCAGCACATTTCCTCTTTCTAAAGCAAAACTACCCTAGCGCTCAACAGGACACAATGAGCAACGATGGCAAAGGGATGCTGGATTCACTGCCCGAAGGTAGGAAGTCATAGAATCGTAGGATGGTTTGGGTTGGAAGGTACCTTAAGGATCTTCTGGTTCCACCCCCTCTGCTATGGTCAAGGACACCTTCCACCAGACCAGGTTGCTCAAAGCCCCATCCAGCCTGGCCTTGAACACTTCCAGGGATGGGCCATCCCTGGAAATGAGTTCCTCATACTCAGCTTAGCACTGCACGGGCCATTAACTGAATGCACCTCTGAGTAAATTGCAGCCTGACCTAGAAAACACCTGCCCAAGGGACCACGACAGCAGCAAGTAGGTGGCAGGAGGGATGGGAAGGCCGCTGAGTCCTGTCCTCGCCGTGTGTGGTTGGAGCAGCGCTGAGCCCAACCCCTCCACACTGTGCTATGGCCCCAGCAGCAGAAACAGGAACATAAACAAAATTGTGACAGGCAGGAGGAAAACTGCATAAACTGTTCAGTACTTCTCCACGGGCAGGCTACAAGCCGCTTGGCTTACTAACATCATCTCCAAAACATTTTTTAAATGAGTCAAAGCAACCTTATACGGTTGCTGAGCAGGGTGGGAAAGACACTGCTTCCTTAGCACCCAAAACCAAGCCTATCTATGGCTGGCTGCTGATCCAACGCATCTACCACACGCGATCCCTCCACGCCCGGGATGCTGATGGCAATCCTCAGACTCTCCAAAACGAGACCCAGCCAAGCACATTTCCGCTGCCTGGCGCAGCAGCAAGGGCTCGCTCGTCAGCCTTCACGGCGCCAAAATCCAACAATCCTGCCAAACAATTTCTTGCTTCCCAGAAATTTCAAAGCACGTTACTAATTCTGCAAAAAATCTGCCTTGGAAATCCCTTCTGGTACCCTTGAACAGGATCAGTTTTGATAGGCTGCTATTTTATCCCCTCATTTGCCTGAATTTCTGCTAGCCCGCGTCAGACACCACCATTCCTAACCAAGGTCACACAGCCCATCAGTTTAGCAGGGCTGTTGATTACTGTTACTACTGTAATCATAGAATCGCTAAGGTTGGAAAAGACCCTTAAGATCATCAAGTCCAACCATTAACCTATCATGCCTCAACCGTTTCACCAGCTGCTTTTCAGTAACTTTTATTTCATCTTTTCCCCTAAGTCTACACTGGGTTTTATTATTTCTTTCTAGTCTCATAAGCTGCTGCAGGTTAAATACCTTCCCCTCAGAATCAGGCTATAGATCATGCAGCAGATGTTACTAGCAGTTATCAGATAACGTACTTGATCAGCCAAACACTGCTCTAACATATGCTTTCCAACAGATTAGCTGCCATAAATTTTAATCGCTCAGAATTAAAATCATGCTAAGTTGGCCTTGAGCTGTGGCTGTGCCCTGGGAGGGGGATATTTAAAAGCAGTGTTTGAATGGTGCATGCGTTTCAGAAGGGCCTTTTGAAAACAGGTGAGTTGCAGCCCCTGCCTAAACTTAAAGGTGCCGTTTCCCAGATGGAAAGGGAGGAGCAGGGAGGGGGTTTGCCATATAAAATGCAGATTAAAACCACACGATGCAAGCAAGCTCAGCAACAAGTCCCGTGGTGCCCAATGGTACACGCCAGCAAAGGCACTTAAAGTCTGGTCCCTTCTGCTAGAGCATCCAGCCACAAGACTCAGTCCTGTTCCAAAACTAACTTACAGCTTTTATTCAAATGAAGTAGCTCCATTGCATTCAGTCCTTGCCTCAACTATTGCAGTAATTTAACATGTGTTTTTTTTAAAAAATAAAAACAATTCATAAGTTTCAGTTAAAAGGTATTTGGGGCTGTTCCAGGGGCTTCTGTTGGGTGTTACTCAGGTGAGCAATCTCTGCCAGCACCAGAACAACGTCGCTCCTCCAGAGCCCAGCGGTTGAATACCCACCCCAGGTGCCAGGACCTGACCTTTCCGTAGGACCACTGCCAACAGGATCTGGAGAAGATCCTTAGGTGTAGGCTGTGCAAATATTTCCAGCCGACATGCAGCTGCCAGGAGCAGTATTACGCACCCTCTAGTTAAATCACAGTATTGTTTTACCTCGCGGTATTGTTTGAGAGCTCACGGGAACCTTTGGCAGATGGCCATTTCACATTTCTTCAGTGTCCTATACATGAAATCTGCCTATTTGCCCTTGCTTCAGGCGTAATCCCAGCAATTTTAATCTCTGTTCTTCCCTCTGGCATTCACATACACTCACTTTCAAAAGCAGCAGAGTTTAGTCTCAGGATATTATATTCAGAGCTTTCAACTCAGTAGAAACAACTGTAACTTCAAGAAGATAGAGACCAGTAAACCTGTAAGGAGCATATACCACATTATTAACTGCTATGTAAACCTCAGATAGCCTTCAAGTTAACTGAAAGCATCCTGGTGTCCTTTCTGAAGTTTGCTCTGTTGTTTTCTAACTGTGCCACAGTCAACTGGATTATCGGGCCTTCCCCAGCCCTCTCCCCAGGCAGCTCCTCCTGGCAAGGAGAAAACAAAGCAATGGGGGTGTTTGGTAGCATGGCAGGAGAGATCCAGGAGCAGTCCTGGGACCAGTGGGCTCCCATCACACCTCCTGGGACACCTTGAGCGCAGCCCTCGGCCTCGCATCGCCTGTGAACTGAGATTGATCTTTCCAAACATCCTTTGAGCTGCAGAGAGGCGAGTTCCCAGACTCAGAGTAATCTATAAGTGAGTCATTAGTCAAGTCCATAAAATGTCAGATTCCCCCAATCTTCACAAAAAAAGTGCAAAAGTAAGCTCATTTCTATAAAACAGTCGGGAGTGATTTGTATCTTGCTTTTCTCTGCATGCACTTGGTGCAAGGGAAAAGGTTCACTATGCGGCAATCCCCCACGCGGTATTTCTTGCTTCAGGATCTCTAACAAATTTCTAGTGCAGATGGGGCTTAAACTGTAATAAAGAAGATTCAAGGAGTCATGAGAAAAACAGGCTCACAAGGCAGGGAAGGGCAGAAAGAGGAGCAGACCGCCATGGGAGGCTGTGCTCCATGTCCAGGGACACCTGGACGAGAGGGCTCCCCAGGAAGGGCTCTGACCTGGTGCCGTGATGCTGCCCATGGTTGTGCCCACGCGGGTACCGGCAGGACTCCTGCCGTGCCAGGGGGATCCTGGACCAAACACAACGCAGCTCTCCAAAGGGGTTACACCAGTTTATGTCACCCCTTGCTGGGGTGGAAGCTCGTTTTCAGAGATTATCTGTGGGATTTGTTTAAGCACTCACTGCAATGTAGCAGAGATGTGCATCTCTTCTGCTAGCACACTGCAGCTACTGTATAACCAGCTGAGTAGCGACTGCTTATAAAAACACCCTATCAGTCACAAACCTATGGACCTGCATGTGTTATGGGGTAAGAGGGTGCTGTGACAGAGGAATGACAGGCTGCTTGTTGTTTTGCAGAGTTTCTGCTCAGTTCTGGCAAGTGTCAGGCACCGAATCAAGGTGCCTCCAGCCCTGCAGCCATGCTGGGACAGACTCCCCAGCTGCATAGGTAGATTTACAGTAAATACAAAAATGTGGCCCCATATAGATGACTTGCTACTTACCATAACTTTTATTATGAAAACATGAGGAGACAAAACAAGGGCTTGTCCAGTGTAAACCTGTGGTTTTCCTCATCCTGGCTGGTTCTTTTGTTTCTTGCCCTGTCCCTGCCTTGGCTGGTTCCTGACGTGGCTCGTTCTCAGCCTCTCCCTTTCCCCACAGCTCACCCACACCCTGCCCTTCACTCACCTGGTGTCAGTCTCCATCTCACAAGGCTTAAATCATTAATAAAGTCAACTTCTGAGCGTCCGCCTGCAAGCGATGAGCGGAGAGGGCCTGGGAAGTAGCAGCACTCTCAGGGAAAGGCAGCAGCTTTCAGGAGCAAATCCAAACCAGAGATAGACTTAAACTCAGTTCTTCTGGGCCCCAGAGGCACCACAGGGCTACCAGCTAGCGTGGGACAGCGTCGCTGTGCCTCCTGTTCTTCCCCCCACCCCTTCCGCTATTTGGTTTTGAGGAGAAAGCATTTTCTGATAGGAAGAGTATGGTGATGCTGTTTTAGCTGAGCCCCTCTGCTCTGGCAGGGAGCCTGCATCTGCACCCCCTTCTCGGGAAGCTTTACCCCGTGCATCCACTGTTCAGTGCGAGGCACAACCGCAGCTACCCCCGTTTGCGCTGAGCTTCCCGCGCCTCGAGGGAGCAGCTCTGGGATCGCCCGGGTCCCCGTGGCTCCTGCTCGCCGCTGTATTTCTCAGAGAGGAGGGGTGAAGCAGCCGCACCGGTTGCGTCCCTGCGGTCACTAGGGACAGGGCTGCCAGCTCAGCAAAACACCGCTGCTCTCCCACAGCCCAAAAGACTCTCCCGGGGGCAGTTTTCAGCCTTGGACTCACCATATGCCAACAAACCTTGCTGCGCCAGTGCACAGATGTGCTAACGCTGTTCTAAAATAAATACAAATAAAATCCCATTTGTTTTCTAACTGCCAAACCAAGTAATTTTCAAAATTGGCTCCTGGTTTTCCATAAAATCCAACCTGTGTAGGGGCCAATGATGGAAAAAATTCAGCCAAAACCATCTTCGAGGTTATCACCAGGCCGAGAAGTCACTGCCCTCGGCTGAAGCACCACCTGGCTGTCGTACCCAGCCCCACAATTCTGCCAAAGACGGTCAGCTAAAGCACCAGGGTTGAGTGGGAAAAGGTTTTCCAATCATATTGCATTTGAGACTTTCAAGATTTTCCATATTCTAGGACTGAAGACAGTCAAAAACTTCTGTGAACTCAAAATGTCAAAAAGCCTCTCGCAGCCTGGGACCGATTCATTCAAACTGGAGCCCGGAAAAATTATTGAACATTTTGATTTTGACCTTGAAAATATTCTACTACACAGAAATACTGTCAGGGAAACATTTTTCTTACTTCAAAAGTCAAAATATGATTATTTCCATTATTTCAAAACAATTGTTTTTAATTTAAAAAGCTGTCATTTTTCCCCACACACTGTCTTGGCATTTCCTAAATTTCTTTATCATTCAAATGTTAATAATCCAAATAGCTCACAAGCTTTATTTTTAGTTTGCAGAGATTAAACATCCTTCACATTAATGGATCTTCTAATGTTTTACTTCAGTTTGTTCATTTTCCTCCCTTAGTGAATACGAGACTACTCAGAAATCAACACAGCTTGTTAGAAAAAAGACAAAATGCCTATTAAATTATCAAGTGCGTTTCTCATCAGAGCGCAGCTATCATTCTCTGCAAAGAAAAACTATAGCTTAATTGACTTCCTAGCAAAAGCAATGTTTAGACAGATGGTACTGAGAATCATCTGACTGTTATTCTTTAAATTGCCGTGTTTAAGTGACAGGGATGTTTGGGAAACACGAGTAGGCAAGAGCGGGCGCTGACTCCGTTGGCGACCGGCTGCAGCAGGGGACAGTTGTCCCCATCACACCCCGCTGGCCCCGGCAAAACCCCTTAAAAGCAGCATGTTGGCATGTCACTGGTTTTATCCGAGATTCCCGTGAGCTTCACGGAGGCTTTGCGCCCGTTGTCGCAGGGCTCAGTGCCCCGCAGTGCGGCACGCAGCTGGGCAAAGAGCGGGCACTGCTGGTTGAGATGCGGGTGCAGCCAGGTCTTTGCTTCATAATGGTTAGCGAACTTTTTCAGGAAAAAAAAAAATCCTGAAAAAAATGAGCCTTCCACCCAGCGGTAAAGAAAGATTTCTAAGGGCATGAGGTGGTATGGAGCTGGTAGGCTGTAACTGAGCCAGCTGAGCATCCCTGAGCACCTGCATGTCCAGGGCAGGGCAGGACGCTCAGCGGTTTGGACACTAGCGCAGGCACCCCAAAGCCCCCCTTCCAGGAGCCCGCGTCCCCCTCTGCCACCATGCAGAAACAGCCTGAAGAATCTCCCAGCAAAGGATGACTGCTTTACTGCTTGTTCGCCTGAAAACTCACCTGAAAACTAAAGATGCTAAGAGGTAAATTAAGCCTTAAGGCAGGAGAGTTAAAAAAAGAAATCCTATTAAGGAGCTTTCCAAGTTAAAAAGCCCCATTTGTAAAGCAAATATCAATACTCTCCTCATTAACAGACTTTTGTGGAAACAAAGCCCATTTTCTTCAATTCTTTTACATTTCATTTTCATTATTTTTGATATTTGAGTTTTATATATAAACAAGGATTTTGTTGTGCGTTCAAATTATATAAAAAATATAAATAAAAATAATCCTGAACATTTTTAGGCTTGTGACCTTCGGAAAAGTGCCAATATCGGTGATCATTTCCAGAACTTTTTTTCTATGACAAAAAATGGAAGATGTTCCTTCAAGCTACGTTTCTCTTAAGAAGCTTTTCAGGGCAGGAAAGAACCCTGCCTATAAATTATTTAGAATTAGTCTTGCTGGGAAATCGAGTGGCAGAATCAATACCAACTAGAGAAGAAGAAGAACACTTTAGGATGGCAGGCTATCCTGCCCTTTTCCTGCAGCGTTTCACTGGAGAAGTTGCCAGAAAAGCCTGTTGAAGAGCTAAGCACATTGCTTCGGACTGTCTCCCTGCAAAGCAGAGAGAAAATCCTGTAAATGGGATTTTAAGAGCAGTTGGAGTCAGACTGCGGCTGCTGAAACATTAGTCTGGCAACATAACCACTTCAGCGAGCATCAGGACATGCACCCAGTCAACAAAGGAGCTTAAGCTAGGTAACCTTAAGTTGGTAAGCTTAAGTTGGTAATGGGAGGCAAGGTTATTAGGACAAGACAACTGGTTGCTCATCTGGTTGCCAAACTACCCAAGGGCTCTCAAGACAAAGCTTTTGGAGCGGCCCAGGGGAGCAAGGTGGAAAGGGCCCTGGAAATGACTCCAAAAATCTCCCTGCCCGACCCACTTCACAGCAGCTTTGGCTACTCTAATAGAAGTCTGCTCTGATAAAAGCTACACGCGGCTTCACTGTAGGAAAGCTTGGCTTACCTGGGTTTGCAAGATAAGGGCCCAGGCGCAGATTATTCTTCAGGGTGGATGTGCCCTAAGTGTTACTATCAGGGCAAGCCCAAGGCATTGCAGCTGGGTCTCTCGTGGGAGGATGCTGAGCTCCGCTGGATGGGGGTTGAGGAATAGCGGGGGCAATGCGAGGCTGCCCTTGCTGGAGCAGCAGTCAGCTGGGTGCCACTGGACTCTGCTGTGATGGAGCGAACAAAAGCGGTGCCCCATGCTCTGCCCCACAGTGTGGAGCATGCACCACGGCGGGGAGGCAATGTAGAAGCTGCTGCCCTTTAAGAAACCTCCCTCCCTCTGTAAATTTGCCCGGGCTGCAGCCAAACATCAGAGGAGGCTAAAAGACTTGCACAGAAGGCTTGTGACACCCTTTTCTTTTCCTAGCTTTGCCCTGTCTACCCGTGACGCTTCCAGAGAGCCCATCCACGTCAGTCGTCACAGGCTCTTGGATAGAGATTGCAGGGACCTGACATCCAGGCTGCTTTCCTCATCCCAAGCTCCAGCAGATAACACTTGCCAAACAGGGCTTTCCTTAAACAGGAGCTCTCCCCGTCTGCGACAGCAGTAACAAAACACAGGAGAAGCACCATCTGTTCATCTAGACGGGTACCAGCGGGACCAATCCTCACCACAGCAGTTGCGGCCTTTAATAAATACATACCACTCAGTTTTTCTAAGTATTGGGAACAGGTCTAACCACAGAATTGCTATTCCAGCAGGATTTATTGTTATTAACATTCACCAACAGCCTGCCTTTGGCAAGGAGCATCGTAAGCTGATACGACAGCATTAAGTGAGTCCTGTAACGAACCCTTAGTGCTCAGCTTCCCACTCCTTGCTCCGCATTCAGGGCAAGTGGGAGTGAGAGATGTGGCGGAGGTGCTCCTGCTCCAAGCATCACCAGCAGCAGCTCAGAGAGGAGAAAGTCCTCTCCAGCAGCTTTCCCCTATGGCTTTACGGGCACAGGCTGGGTTTTTCACAGGCACCTCACGTATCCTCAGCCCTGCATGCACATCCTTCTCCAGCACCACCTTCTTTCTTTGACCCCAGCACTCCCACTGCAGTGAAGTTGGATTGCTTTCTAGTTTTGCAAATGTCAGCAAATGCCAGCAAATGCCATATGGACTGTAGCTATTTTGGAGTAGAGAAAAATAAAGGCCCATCCTAAAGTGGCAGGGATGCTGTCTGCATTCAGTCTCACTGGCCAGCCAGCAAGGAGAGCTGAGTCTGTCCCAGGGCCTTGTTGCACCCTGGGGTTTCTGCTCACTGACTTTGGACTCCCTGGAGTTGGCTGTAGGACAAGATTCTGTTTTAATGGGACTTTTCCTGGCAACAGTGGTTTGCCCTGAATAGGGATATGGGATTAATAACCTTGCTAAAACCTTGCCTTTTTTCCTGAATGTTGTCTAGAAACCACGCCAGAGCTGGACACTGGTGGCATGGAGAACATCAGGTAGGCTGAGGGTGTCACTCCATAATTTGGGGCAAGTGTGGAGCATCATGGAAAGGAAATTTGGGTCCCAGCACCCAAAGCCAGAAGCCATGGGGCTAGCTGTGCCCTCAAGAACTGCTATTTTCCTGACTTCATTAACAGATGGTACCTCAGGCTCTTGAAATAAATAACAATTTGTTGCCTAAGCTGAGAATGCTGGCATGAGTTCTTCAGATAAGAAGAAAATACCCACGTAGGGGGCTGTGTTATGAGTATGTTTTTAAAGATGCTGTAGACTACCAGGGAAAGAGAGGGCTTTAAGTGGAATCATTTCATTGATGGTAGCAGGGGTTGCTGAATGGGACTCTCTTTCATCTGACAGATGCTGAGCAGGGACGGTTATAGGAGCACGTGGCGGCCGAGAGGGGGTGTATCCACCCAGCTTGCTCGCTAATGACAGACCCACCAGATCAGCGCGTAGGCACTGCCTCATTGCTGTTTTAGTCAATAAACCCCACTGGGTGAAACTACCAGGATGTTTATTACAAATAACATTTGACAGGATGAAATTAGCACATAGATGCTCTTATGTTGGTTAATGAGGTCTGAAATATAATCCTATAAATCATCAACAACAGCCATCTGGTGACAGACACATGAAAAGAAGAGCAGGTGATTATAACACATCCACATCATTGCAGTGACAAGGGTTTAAAATAGCAGCGTACCTTTACAGAGGACGCCACTGGGGTAGATTAGGAAACGATCAGTTATGTACCCAGGTTGCACAGTTTCCCTTGCAAGCAGACATCGTGCTAGGAAACCGAAGCACAACTCAAGGCTTCTGAAGCGATCAAACCTTCCACCACATCCAGGTGCAGCGTGATGAGTCCTTGAATCACAGTGTTGGATAAGAAAGATCTGGTTATGTTGTCCCTGCCTCCAACAAAGGAGAAGAAAGTTGCATCTGCTATGTTAGAATAGCCTAAATCTGGGTTTACAGAGTCAAACAGAAAGGAAGGTCTCTGGGTGCTTTCCAAGCCTGACTGAGCAAGCGCCGAGATAATAGTTGTATAGAAGTGCCCTACTGTGGTACCAGTGAAAATAAAGGAAAATGATGACCAGTCTGAAATTGTTGAACAATTATTAAAAATGCTACATTAATTTGCAATATTTATTATCCAACAGAATTCCTCATTTTCATTATTTAGGAGGAAGTCAGGCTTTCCAAATGTACATCTATTTTTATCCAAGGTCTATAATAAAACACAGCAGCAGTGAGTAAATTACTTTACCACAGCAATTTACATTTACTGTCCAGTACTTTTTATTTAGGAAGTAAATCTACTTGGAAAAAGACCACAGGTAGCAGGAGGTAAGAGTGTGGGGGAAGGCATCACAAAATCCTTCCACGTACAGCTGGATGACGGCTGCAAGCACATCTCTGCAAACAGTTCTCTTAGGAGCTGGGCCTGTTTTACGGGCACACAGGTCTCCGGCTTTAGTACCCAATTCACAGCCCATTTCAGTGTTGGGAACAAGTGCCAGGACTCTACTTATTTATTGATTTTATTTATTTACGACCCCCAGTCATCACCTGGGGTTGTATCTGACTGCTCTGACAGCCCCCTCCCACCTGCCCCTCCTAGCAAGCATCACAATCTTTTGACAGAGGGTAAATAAGCGTCTCCTGACCTGTTCTCTCACTGATGCAAGTGCTTTCCAAAGGAGCAGAATATTCTTCCCTGTAGGCTGGGTTCTGGAAGAGGAGTATATTGCAAACAGTTATTATATGACTAAATGCTGTGTAAAAATGATAGCCCTAAGCCTTTGCTCACTGCTGCTTGGCCTGTGCTTTAAATTATCCTATGATGGAGTTTTAAAATATACATACATATTAAAGCTTTCTCCTATTTTGTATCCCACTGCACTCTACTGTATAGCTGTGGTTTTTACTTCAGTTTTAACAGTGCTCATTTGGTTTTCCCACCTCTGTGAATGCACTGCTAACACTTCACCTCGCCTCTATCATTTCAATGTTTAAGATCATCCTACGACAGTGTAAGATTTTTCACAATAACAACAGTTATATTTACCTATTTCTTATATTTTCCTCAGTCCTTTGGTATTTTAAGTCACATCAGCCTCCCATTTGGGACCACACTCTCTAGGTTGGATGCTGCAAGTATTCGCCTTTGAATCAGTCAGGAAACTGAGCAGAATGTGTGCGAGTTACTCATACTCACCAAGGAAACAACTGTGCTCTGGAAATTTGGGGTGAAGGAATATCTCATCTAATAAACAATACTCATTTCTGCAAAAAAGAATAGCCCACCAATGCATTGCTTGATCTTAGTGTAAGGTTATATTTTGCTGTCCCCACGTTATGAGAATGAAACAACATTTCAGGTCTCCAAGAACCAGCACGTCACAGTGATGCCTGTGAATATTTCTCCTGCCTGGTGAACTGGGAGTTAGTTCAGAAGGAAACTAAACGTAACCAGGTACGTAAGAGGCTTTCTCTGTACTCTGGGTATTTTTTGAAGCACGCTTTCTCACACGTTGCTCACTGAAATGATTTGTGGGTGACTATTATATTGATCAGGACAATAAGAGGTTCATGAAAAGCCAGTATGAGAACATGGAAATAGTCCATGGGGACATGAGAGGCAAAGCAAGAAGCTCCCTTGCTTAGCACTAATAGGTAGAAAGAAACTTATAAGCAATGCCAGCAGTTACAGTAATCCTCAGAGACATTGACTCTGTAGTTGATCATAAGTGTACAACTGCTTATTGCACACCAACAAGCGAGGGAAAGCTGCTCAGACTTCTCATGTGAACTAACGCAGACGAACAAGAAACCCAAGAAGAACATAAACATTTGTGACAAGTGTAAAGCCACTGCCAAAGAGCAGAACTTCAGGTGAGGGCAGAGCTGCAGAAGACCACGTGTATCAGTCTCGGCTGATGCAACTCTGCTTTTGGTAACCCCCTGGCTGCAGCAAGGGAAGGAATCGGCATGCAAAATGTTTGACAGAAAGTCTGTGTTCTGATGCGTTCATTTTGAGAAAACATGGCACTCAGACTTTTGGGACACAGAAAGGATCTAACTTACGATACCAGGACATGCTTGGATTCCTTGTGGTAAATGCACCGTCAACAATGGCAGGAAACATCTTTGAAAAAGCTGGGCACTAATTCTGAGGCACAGAGCAAAGAACGTGATCTAAAGTTACATTTCTTTTATGTCTAGATATCAAACTGCCTTCCAACCCACAAACAATAATAGATTTTGCTCAGTTGCTTGCTCTGCTGATATAACCTCATCACTTCCAACATATAAAGTACAGTGATGGCTTTGCTGCTGCAGTCACTATCCTTTATGGTGGTAGTAACATGCTACAAGATTAACCTGCAAGTATTCATTGCGAGTCTCTTAACGCAAATAACCCACACCTTGTAGTCATCCCATGGAAAAGATTACATTTGCAAAAAGATGCAGGGCTTTAAAACCTCGCTACATCTGCAGTCTACGAATGCAATGTATTTCTAAGTCAGCCTTGTCATAGAAAGCAGACACCATTCAAAGAAACAGCAGCCCGCCTCATTTATTTTTAGAGGTAACTGCAAAAGGAAAACTTTCTTTGATCTAAGACCGGGGAGGAGAAATCTGCTCAAATCACCGTAATTGTGCATGCAGTAAGGCTACTGAATGACAACTGCACTTCTAACAAAAGTATACCCTGACTTACTAAAACACGATGCTGTGGCGATCACCCAAGCGGACACGGAGACAATCCTTGCATGGCTCGTGGGACGCGGGAGAGCGCCTGCTTCCCCCTCCGCAGAGACGGCCCTGGGGCACAGGAGGGCCCAGCCTCGGCTCTCACGCCTGGGGTGCCACTACCGCAAAAGGCGGCGTGCCTGCCAGCGATCCCCTATCTGTCGACAAGCGCTTGGGATGTGTTCTGACACCCCTGGTTCTTACCGTTCTTCTGGCCTTTGCAGGACTTTCTGTGGGCTCCATCCCCCGGAACTGGCTACCGCTATTTTGCAAAAACCACTTTAAGTATTTGATCACCTAACACCAAAAGGGCCTCAAGACCACAGCAATTCTTAAAGTGACATTGACTGCATCTGGTAAAGGTAAAAAACCAGTTACTCAAAGCACAGTGCTGGCAGAATATTTAAGGAGTTTTAAAAGCTTATCAGGGATCTTAATTTTGTGACTTGTTTTCAAATTTCCTCCATAAGTCATACAAATAAACAATGCAAAAGATACTGAAAATATTATTTCAGTCAGCAGTAAAATGAAACAATACAATGGAAGATTAATTTTACCTCGGAGCATGCTGAGTGATGACATGAATACTCATTTCAAAAGACGCAAAAGGCATTTTGCCCCAAAAGAAGGAGTGTGATTATTAACTTAATGGGTTGTTTAACTTGATAAAGTGCCAGTTTCTAAATAGAAACCATGCTTTAAATATTTAATCAAATTTTGAGCAACCTCTCATTTCTTCCTTGGCTAAAAACAGACGCCAAAAAATGGCATTCTTCTTTAAGCATCCAAAAACCTTGATACTGAAATTAAGAAGGAGGAGGAAGATTTAATTAAATTTGAACCTATCTGGGTGCTTTCTAGTCAAAGCAGTGAAGTTTCAGTGCAGATCCCATCACCTTGTAAAACACATGCCTACCAACAACGAGATTAGCCTGTGCCTTTTGACTTTCCAATAGCTTACACACCTGCGAGTGGACATGGGGGGGTCTTTCCCATGCATCCCCATCGCTCCAGCACCTCACACCACACGTCAGGGTGGTACCACTGCCACAGCCTGGCATCCCCTCGCCAGCTCGCTGCCCTTGCCCAGAGAAAGAGTTTGCCCTCCAGAAGGGAGGACTTTTGAAGATCATCTCGGTGCCAGCCCTAGCGCGAGGCTGGCAACAGGACACACGAAACGCACTGCATCCCACCGTCTGTGCACTAGCCCCACTGACCAGGGACACTTTGCCTTCCGTCACACCTTGCTGCTCTCTCTCATCTGCTTTAGTCTCCATCAACATCTCGCTCCCTTCTCATCTCCAGCCACTGGGCAGTTCAGAGCATCCACTGGTTTTCCTGGGGGCTGGCCACCCCCAGCCCAGGAGCCTTGCAGTTTACTCTGCCGTGAACAGCAGCCACCCAGTGAGGTGACTTCCCTTCTGCCCACACGCACATGGAAAAACCTACGTATTTCCATCCAAAGATGCTGCAAACACTTAAAAGAACTAGAAGTGAGATGGCAAACAGTTCCGTTTGAACCAAGGCCATCAGCTGCTATTTTGCTGCCTTGAAAAGGACAAGGTGAAACTCAGAGGGGTGGCAAGAAGGTCTGAGGGCCCCATAGCAGGGCCCTGGTGTGACAGGATCACCCCCACCCAGAGGGATCCCCAACCTGCCTCTGAAGGACGCAGCACCCAGGTGCTGTGGGAGCAGCGGGCTCCCAGCACAGGAAAGCTCCTGGTGGCTTTAGCTTTGATCCCACCACGGCTGGATCACCCACATTGACCTGCCCACACTCCCGGTGCCACTCGGCTGTCCCCCAGCAGGCTCCGTCCAAGGACCAGGGTGCTTCATGGTGGCTCCAAAAACCCAAGAGGCTTTTTCCTTTCCAAATATTCCCCCATGCCCCCTCCAGCTGTCACCTCCCACGGGAGAGAAAATCTGCTGTCCTTACTTTGCCAAGGCCACAGCATTGCGCTTTGAAAGAAGGAAATGCCTTGTGGCTGGACCTTTTACCTCCCAGTGACAGATTGCTCCCCGACTGCAGCAAGCCAGCGTCCCCAGCGTGCGCCTCCAGCCCCAGCCCGGCGGAGCGGGGATGGGAGCAGCCCCTCCGGCAGGCACGGGGCTCGGCTGCGTTCGGCTTTTTGCAGAGTTGGGTCCTTGGCAGCCGGGAACAAATTAACATTCAAGTGAGTCTGTTTAGATAACAGAAAATGCAAAAACCCCGCATGGCAAGTGATCCCTTTTAAAGCAGCATTACAAGCCTGGCAGACGGCCAACTGGCACAGGAGCTCCGAGCAGCAAATACACACCACTTAGCTGGTGATGTGTAAAGGGCACTTCTTAACAATTTCCGCCTTGAAAACTGTCTTGTGAAATCTTCCAACTTGGGTTGTAGTCATACATCACCCGAATCAGCTGCATATCATTTAGTGTAGCTATTAGTCCCAGGCTTTAAATAAATCTAGCTTCTCTGTCACCCACCAGCAGTAACAGTGTCACACTTTTTTTTAGTTAGCCTGTTTTCCCTTCCGTTTGGCACAGGCGGTTGGTTGGTGAAAAGTCATGGATACTTCCTAGAGTGACTGGTTTTGCACCCTTCATTGTTTTAGTCCTCAGAAGCTCCCTGTGTTTGCAGCTAAAAATCCCACTGCGTTCCCATCTATAGCTTAAACTTCCCTAAAAGCTTCCTTTTCCAAACCTGCTTTCACTAATGCCCTCCTTGGATCAAACTCTGCAGTCGACTATCAGAAGTGTGCTACTCCTTTGTTTTACCACAGAGTATACGAGCCAAGTGATAGGTACCTCACAGCCCAGTCTGACTTTTCTTGAAAGGACCTGGTGGGACCATGTCTCTCCTCCACTGAGCTCCATGACCACAAAGGGAAGAGTCCAGATGGCAATTCCTCCCCAAAGCGGCTGCCTCAGAGCCCATGTCCCCTTTCTCAGGTGCCAGAGCACTAGCCACACCGCCTTATGGAGAGAGTAAGAATCATGCTTGGAGTCCTGTGCAAATCGGCAGGACTTGCTCCTCACTAAAGGTTACCACTGTTAATTTGTAGGTTTAGACCTTCTGGCAGTTCTGCAGAGGCGTACACACGCACTGAGCACGGCAAACGCAGCTTTTCCTGCAGGAAGATGCAATGGGAAAGCATCGAGCATAGCACGGCTCCTTCTCTGCCTCCCCATGGTGACCCCAGCCTCAGCTCTCCCTCTCACACCCTTCAAACACACAGACATTGCAGCCTGCCCTGGAGGGTAACACATTTGAACTATTTTGTTGCTGCTGTTGCAGGAACAAGGGCAGCGGGAGACGGATTGCACGGGACACACAACATCAGGGCGTCGGGGCAAAACAGCCACCAGGCGCAGAGGGGACAGTCTGCAGCAGCGTGCAGCAGCCCGCCCCGGGGGGAGCAGCGCCGGCTGGAAGAGAGCAGGGCAGTTTTGGACTGGCGCGCTATGCAGCCCATCTCCTTTGCTATGAGCTGAGTCTTGCTCTTTTCTCAGTAGGTTTTGGGTTTTGCTTTGCGCTCCCGCTGCTTTTTAGGCTTCTTGGGAATTTCACAGAAAACACAATTGCAAATCAAGCAACCAACCCAACCTCCAGCAATAGCTTATTTTCTCTGCAAAGAGGTGGTGAAAGGAGTTTGGACAAATCCAAAATGCATTGCTGTCAAAGGGGTGGGGAACCCCACAAAGGCACCCTGCCATTTACAGAGGAATGAGAAAGACCTGACGTGCATGGGCAGAGATGTCACTCACCTGCGCCGGCGTAAGTACGACACAGTCACAGAGGGTATCTCCGGAGACCGCCAGCCCCTGGAGCATACTGACCGAGGGTACCAGCATCGTTCAGAAAGGCTGTTAGGAGCCAAGGAACTCAAACCCAATAAAAGTCGAAGCGTGTTCTTCTGTAGGTCAAGTTGCACTCCCATACTCACCCCATCGATACCAGCACCGTTTCTTGCAGGATAAATTCCTGATTAGCATGAGCTTGAGGGACAAAATCTGCCCCTCGTGTTTTTTTGCCACTGTTCGTCTCGCTGGGACATTTTTCGCTTCTGATGTCATTACTTCTGTACTGAAACCCATTGTTTTTTCCTGGCTTGCAGCTATCCTGACAACAGCCAATTTACAAGATTAAAAATGAAATGTAAATGAAAAACTTCAGAACAACTAGCAATCTGAACAAAGAAAAAGTGTAATGAAGTCACTATATGCAAATAAGCAGCCTGCACAGGTAGCAGAAATGGAAAGAGAATAATAAGAAAAGAAGCAGTAAGAGGAAAAGGTACTTTGGTAACTTAGGTAGGAAAATGGAAAACATTTTACCTGACAAATATTTAGAGGCCAGTTGAACAGGACAGGTTTTGAAACATGAGGGCCTTACTCCTGGCACAAGTGAGGCCCGTAAGAAAAACACACTTCAAGATTTGACATCGTGAACATAATTTCTACCGTAAATCCTCAGTGTTTCATGTCTGCTCTAAGTCACCAAAAGCCAGGTGATGGCAGGGGTGAGGCTGCCCCAGGCACAACATGGAAGAGTGTCCCACCAGCCCGGGACACGCACCCTCCCTGCACAGCACAGCAGGAGGTTTTTGATGCTTGCTCCTGCCCAAAGCCACCCACAGGGGCAGGCTAAGCATAGCTCAGCTCAGGACTGACTTACAGATGGTTTTCCCTCATGAGCTGGACAAATCTATGATGCCTGAATTCAGTAAAGGCATGCAGTTCTGTAAGGCCCTTTGTGGAATCAACCCCTTTAAGCCATTCTGGCTATCTTAGACACCAGGGTTGTGGCTTTTCATGCCATATTGTTGCATGTCACGTTCACCCCATAAGCAGTTAGATTTGCAGAGCTCAGACCCTCACAGGACACAGGCTCAGCTAATGTTGCAGCTTCTTCTGCATGCCATGCACAGACCACATCCACCAGACAGACTGACAGCAGCTAATCAGCTCTGTGCAGAGCAGCGGGACCCTGCTAACCTTTCACTCCTTCCTTCTGCAAACCCATCTGCAGCAGTCTCCATCTGAGAGGCTTCCTTCCCAGATCAAAACGAACAGAGCATATGCCAACGTTATCAGTGTGTGAATATTTCACTTGCAGGACTGCATTTGCTTTGGTTAAAAAACAAACAAGATAAAATACCAAACAACCTTATTGTGCTCGCCTGATCTAGTCTAATGAGAACGTGTTGAGAACGGCCAGAATCATTTGTTTTTGCAGACATTCAAGCTCAGGAAGAAAGTTCATTGCAAGAGCTCCTTTAGGGGTGGATTTAGAGCACAGAGAAGAGGGGGCACACGGGGTGGTGGCACTGAGGGGACACCCAGATCTGCTGGCACATGCAACCAATGCAGAAGCCACTCTGCTGGGCTGGGGGAGACTGGGCTCCTGGGGAGGGCTGCCTGCACAGCCTGGTCCCAAGCTGCACCACCTTCCGGAGCTGGATTTTCTCCTGGGAGCGTATTTGAGCTTGTTTAGCTAAGTGCATCAAAAGTAAAAAAATAGACAAAAGCATCAAGAAATGGAAGACAAAATGAGCTAGGATAAAGCCTGTCTGATGGGTAGCATTATAAATGCCTAGGAATAATCATAGCCTGCCCAAAGACTATTTTCAAAGGGAAGCAGCTCAGCTTTGATGCCTTTGGAGTCCAAGGACTTTGGCTTTTCGCTTAAACTCCTTCCATTGTGTTTTGTGTTTTCTCAGGGGAAAACACAGGCATCAGAAAAACACCGTTTTTCTTAAGTAGGCCGCAGCTAAAGAGATGGCTTCATCTCCTGTGCAGAGATAAGAAGTGCTTTGCTTTTCAAGAGGTTGAAGTAAATAAAAATCAGCAATCAACGGAAGCAAAATGCCCAAAGACTCTTTGCTCCCTGCCTGTCAGTGCTGAACAAGTTCTATTAAACCCCAAAAAACCCAAACCAACCCACAATCTAGATTCACAACAGATGTTCAGGCACTCATGCTGCCCTGTCTGGCTACAAGAGGAAGGAGAGACACAGCAAGAAGAGATGTTGAAGTGTACTTTTCCCCAGGAAAACAAAAATAAAAGCTCTGTGAGAGACACATGTGAAACCTGCACCCTGTGGAGCGCAGTGGGAACATCGCTTGCACTCGCCACCGCATTTCTGCTACCCACAGTCCTGTGTGACGATGCATCAGGAGCCCCAGGGCTTTGCTTCCTCCTGCAAGGGCTGATGTTTACCTCCATCCCAATGCAGCCCTGCTCCAGCTACATCTTGCAGCCCCCTTGTGAGCTGTGACCATTTCTCACCCCTTCCGTCCTACCGCCCATGTGGTGGTGGAGGTCTGCTCCCGGCCCTCCAGCATCACTACTTGCCCCCATCCCCGCAGACCAGCCAGGGGGGCTGCAGAGCCGACAGCAAATCCCCAGGGCCACAGGTACCCCCCTGCCCATAAAGACCTCCAGGCTCCGAGCCCCGCGGAGCGCTCTGCCTTGGTACAGACGGTGCCCCGCAGCCCTCCCAGGAAGCACCCGTGTTAGGCTGGAGGCCGCGCAGGCGAGATAGCAGGGTGATGGCACGCGAGAGCCAACGGGCAGCGCTCAAACGCTCAAGCAAGGAGCGGCCGGTATCTCAGGAAGCACTCCACGTACCTGGCCGGCGGCCAGAAACACGCTGGCTACAGCACTAACTTATCAGCAGCAGACAACTTTGCAAACAGCCTGCAAACAAGCTCCTACGTAAATCAAAGGCCACGGAAAAGAGCCTCAGACAGGGTGAGAAACCCCATCCAACAAAGTTCACAGCAGTGAGATGCCATTTCCTAAACAAGGCAGGGATGCGGAGAGCAGCAGAGAGGCGGCGGGGTGCGGCACAGCCCCCGGACTAGCACACCGGGAAGATGGCATCTCATCACTCCCTCGGCTCCCGGCAGAGACAGACTTCGATTGCTGAAGTCCAGCATTTATATTTTAGCTTTGTATTTTCCTTAGGCTGGCTGTATTCTTATTTCCCTCATGGGAACACAGGTCCCAGGTTTGTCCCATCTCCACACAGTGCCTCTGTGTCCTGAATAACTTCAGATCCCACCGGCAAACCTCAGCTACAGCTGAAGTCTGTAAGACACTTGTGTCTGGCTAGTCCTGGGAAAGCGACAGGTGGGTATGATCGTCCCACTGCTGCAGCAGGAGAGCCCTTCTTTATCATGCACCACGGGATCGAGCTCTGCACCTTCAGACAGCTCAGTTTTCATGTTTCTGCAACAGTCAAATAGACTTTGATATTTTTTGTGATCAAATGGTCCTTTAAAAGGATGTGTCAGGGAAAGGGGCTTTCAATAAAAAGACTTTCTAGTCCCATAAAAGGTAATATTATTTGAAATAACTCAGCAAAGTTATTAGCGAACCATTCTCAAACAGAATTTAATGAACAAGAACACAAGAAAACTACTACCATAATTTTCTGCTGTGGTAATTTCACATTGTCTTTCACTTGGTGAATGAAAAATAAAGTGACCACAGTTATCTGAGATTTTAAGTGGAGTCTTGCAGCCCTCCCACAATTACTCGGCCAGATAACACTATAGTTTCCTTTAACTGCCCAGGTGACAAGAGGAGGCAGCCCCGGGGTGCAGCACCATGTGCATTTTACAGGCAAACAGAAAAGAGAGGC
Organism: Platalea leucorodia; assembly: GCF_965183815.1. Lineage (NCBI taxonomy): Eukaryota > Metazoa > Chordata > Aves > Pelecaniformes > Threskiornithidae > Platalea > Platalea leucorodia. The sequence goes on along the minus strand of NC_138832.1, from coordinate 16,665,010 downwards.
AGTTTCACCCAGCACAGGATGCAGATACCATTATTTTGGAGGCAGGCTATGGGACCAGACCTTGTCTTCACCAGCATGAATGAGCTCCAGTGAAGAGCCATCAGGGTTAAAACTGGTGTCAGCCAGATCAAAAATCATTTACACTGCAGCCAAAAGACCAGTTTCATGAGTCCAGTGCTGTCCCCTGGGCAGCAGCAGGGCCCATGCTGGCCCAGAAACACCGCAAAGCTCCCAAAACCACCCAGAGGAACAAAATCATCCCCTTCCAGGAGCGTGGGATGCTGTTAAGCTGGGAAGGGATCAGTGAAGAGAGTCTTCTGTTCAGTTGTGTTACCCATGACGTGACCCAGCGTAGGGGTGAATCTCTGTACAACAAATACGTTTTCAATGATGGGACCCTGGTCCTGATCCCCTGACAAGCCCGGCACAGAGCTTTCCTTCCACTGGAGCTGCTTCAACAGCAATGTCTCTGTGTAGGGCCCTGTCTGAGAATGCACCACACGCAGAAAAATGTCTGTATCTTGTTTTAGTCTGTAGGGTATCACTCAGACTTAGAGGCCATTCCTAAACAGCCCCCTGTATGTTTTAGCCTGTGGCTGTTCAGAGAACAATCTGCACCTAGACCCTCGTTTCTGTATTCTGTCCTTGCCCTTCTTTCACCATTCCCCTAAGATTCGAACAGAACTCCAACCACCACCATTTTCTGCAAATCACCAGAAAGACGTACTTACGCCGGGTAGCAAACAGGGCACAGCAGCCTGGAGTCAGGTCCTGCCTTGGCGAGTCCCTGCCTCCGTTGCCCTTGCCGTTAAACGCGACCACGCTGACCTCTCCCAGGAACGCCACCGTGATTATCAAGGTTGTGCTGCTGCAGCGAGGAGAGCATTAAAACACTCCAGGCTTCTCCTCTGCGGTGAAGTCTATAAACCCAGTGACCTGGCGCTGTTTGACAGACAGAAGAGTAGACACACAGCATATTGAGGCTATTAGCAAGAGTCGGGCAACAACAAACAGCATCGTGCTATGAAATTAAATTGAAATGCAAGAAAAATCCCAAACGGGAAAATATGCAGATCAACCTGAACTTTGTCACCTTGCTGAATTACAGCATGTTTAGTGACAGGGATTGCTTTTCAACTGGAAACTAACAGATTTTTCTCTCTGATGTTGCTGAGATCTGGACATAAAAAGCAGTTTTCTTGGGAAGCGACAGTGGAAATGCAATAGATCTTCTAGAGGACATTCTTGCCTTTCATTCAACAGGATATCTGTTTTAAGGACAATGGAAGTTTTAATCAAAGTTCTTTCTTATGTTTGTCAAAAGCAGGGAAAAGGGACAACTGCTTGTTGGCTCACGCTGAGCCAACCATTTGAATATTATTCTGGTTGATTAAATTTGCATTGCTAATAGGGGAGAAGCCATATGCCTCACACACCTGTAGAATACAGCTCCAGGTTTTGAAAGGTTATTAGCACACTATTATGTTCTGGCAAGAAAGGATTTTTTCCGAGCGGGATGAAGAGCTCCCCGGGGGTGCAGAGGAACGCAACGGGTCCTCTGCTGCCGCTCCCCTTCCCACGCTGCGCAGGTCCTCCCTGCACGGCTCACCCCACAGCCGCCCACGCAAACGGTAGCAGCAGGGGAAGGGAGAAACCTGCCTCTTCCTGGGCGAAACCCCTTCGGCTTTAGCAGGGAAGGGTCTATCAGGGCAGCATGAAGTCTCAAAAAAAAAAAAAAAAAAGGAGCATGCAAAAGATTTAAATCTTATGGAATGGCTCACAAAGATAATGGAATTGCTGCTCTCTGTCTGGCTTCAGCTGAATTTTAAATGGCTTAGGTAAAAATGAGGGGTTTGTTTTTCCTGTTGTCCAATTAAGAACTTTGTCATCACTAGAGATTGCCGAAATTATTGCTTTCTCCTTCAGGTTATATTCCAAAAATTAAACAGACTTCTCCTACTCCCCTTAAGACTTTGTAGAGGGATTTTATCCTGATTAAAGCGTTAAAAATTAATGCCACTCAGACAAGTCCCTTTGGATTCTACAGACTGCAGCTACTGCCTGTCTCCTCCAGGTATTTCAGTTGACGTTATCTGTAATTAACATTATGTGTCTTAGCCACTGGCTTTTTCTCAGGGAATTTTCAGCAGTGCTAAATGGGGGCCAGCCCTGCCTGCTGTGAAAACCAGACTCAGATGCCAGGCAGACCTGGTCTTGTCCTCTTTTCCAGCATGCAGCTTTATTAGCAGTGAAGCAAACACTATATGGAGAAAATTCAGTGCGCGTTTAACTTTCCAGGCTAAGGAGTCCAGGCTTTAGGTATTTAAAAGACGGGTAGACGTGGTGCTTAAGGACATGGTTTAGCGGTGGACTTGGCAGTGCTAGGTTAACCGACTCGATCTTAAGGGTCTTTTCCAACCTAAACGATTCTATGATTCTATGATCCTGCTTAGGAATCACCTCTCAATACTCACTCCCACCCCTGCAATATCCAGGCTCAGAGACACCATTTGCTTTTTTCATTTAAAAGCTGTTGCCTGGTAAAAGGTTTCAGGTAAAGCGTTTCAGGAAACCCCGTTAAGCTAACACTACGCGATACAGGTGGGAATGTGTTTGGTCTCAGGATGGAAAATCTCTGCAAGGAAATCCCATACGGTACCATCAGAAGAGCCCTGGGCAAGCATTACTTTCACCAGCTACCAACCCCACCAACCCAGCCTCAGCATTGGAGGATTATAAGTTTCCTATCCTCTGGATTTCCAAAACTTTATTGGGCTATTTGATAACCCTTTAAGGACAGCCGGGCAGGCAAGTTCTGCACAACAATGCAGTAAAAATTGCAATAGAGAGACAGAAACATGAGCTGGTGAGTGTTTGCTCACAGGCACGTACGTACGTTCTCCTTACTCCACAGGTATTTATGGACAGATAGAAGGACAGAGAAGCCTGAGCACGTTTTTCCCCAAAGTATGCTGATAATCCCGACCCAGCAAGGAGGATCGAGCAGGACAAACACTGCTCTTTGTGCAACAATGTAGAGGGAATACCTGATGTAATGAGCTCAGGGATGAGTCGAGGCAGCAGCACCCAGAGCAGAGCCAAGCGGTGCCAGGGAGCGAGAGCCAGGCCGGCTCTCACCACAGGGACCAGGAGGGCACTAGGAAGGCGCCCTGGGAGGCAAAGGGACACGGGGAGGGGGGGTGTGGTGGCCGCAAGTGACACCTCTGGCCCAGCAGTTGTGAAAATCGATGCTTCACTGCAAATACCTAATGAAAAACTTGGCACTTGGGACTTTTAAAGACTCAGGAGAGCTGCCCCGTTTCCTAGTTGTATTAATATATATGTTAAACTTGCACCGCTTCGGTACCCCCTGCACTGGTGGAGAGAGGCAGCGTCGGCTGCATCCTCTTCTGACGCACTGTGCCGGTCCCTTTTCACCTGCATCTCTCTCTCAGTTTTAAAAATATATTCACATCAAGACAGTGACTTCCTATCGTGATGTCTGGAATCACGGGTCATCTTAAATAAAGGATGTTTTTCAGAGCTGGCAAGAACACTGTTACTGCAGTCAGTTTGTCAGAAAGTTTTGTTGGGGTTCAATAGCAATTGCCTTTTTTAATTGCAAAGTCATTTAGGTTTTGATAAAACTTGCTGTCAATTTCCCAGAAATGTCTGAGGTGATAATTGCCATTTTTAAAATATTCTTCAGGGAAAGGTTTATTTCAATTAATTTGTCAAATTATGAGGTGTTTTTAAAACTGACAAAACATTTTGTTTGGGCATTTCCAAAACAAAAATATCTGGGATAACAGACAGGATGGGGGAGGCAGTGTTGGGATGAAATCACTTTAAAAATTCCAAGTTTTTGACCTAACACAAGACAGAAACGTTACACCCTCAGAAAATATTGCTAGGACAAGAAACCAAACCACCCAAAGGAACCTTGTATTAATGCCTCAGTGCCCACACAGAGTTCGCTATAGCATCGGCCACGGTCAATATGATGTTGTTAGCTACCTGCTTTTCCTAAATTTCAAATTACTTGGCTACCCAAACACAGGCGAGCTGCCTCCTCCCGTGGCAGCCCACCGCAGCAGCCGGTCCGGCTCAGGAGTCTGGCATGGATGCACAGGCTATTCCTCTTGTCTTTCCCAGAGTGGTGAAGGTGGCCGCGTGGTTGGAAAAGGCTTGTTACAGAAAAGGGCAGCTCTGCTCAGTGCAAGGAAGGCACAGAGCTCAGGTTTCTACAGTGGCCTTTTCTAAACTTCCCCCCCCCAGCATTTACTCCTTCCCAGGCAAGAAAACAACAACCAAGGAAAGCAACACTTGCCACGTAGTTGCAATATTCTGAAAATAATAAACTTCCTTTGGTAAAGGAGCATGTTACTAACATAAGCATACAGCACTAAGATTGAAATAAGGCTCCAAGGTAATGAAAAATGTGCAAGGACTCTAAAGTAATTCCCTGCAGAACAACAGAGCCTCTCCCAGGCTCAGCACTGACATCCCACATCTGGGATAGCTCATTAAAAACCACCCATGGTACCGAGCAATGCCTGAGCTCGGGACAGGAGCAAAAAGCTCAGTGGAAGAGAAGAGGTTGGAGCACTCTGCAAGGTGAACCAAGACAACTCAAGTGGTGTGAGATGAAGAAGCCATCGGCACAGCCGACCTTAAGAGGCAGCCATCAAGGCAAAAGTACATCCCTTTAGGAAAACAAGGCAACCCCTCCTCAGCCATACTGTACAGTAAGCTCAAGGACAAGCAATGTTTCAGCACGCAGATCTCTGCTCTCTACTCTCAAAATTGGGAAGGACCTTGAATGCTCTGTTTAAATTTAATTTATAGCCAAGAAACCCAAATTTCTTAAAAGAGCACATCAATAAATTAGCATCAAATTTTGCTGCCTTGTCAAGGATTAGCAGTTTTAATCCATTTCAAGCATGAATTGGGAATTAGAAAATAGTGCTGAGATATTAATAACAAGTAGCTCAGTGTGTGCCCTTAATTTGCTTAAATTTAAAGGGCTGGTAGGAATTTTTATGCAGAGTGGAGAAGGAGCTGAGCAGATAGAATAAAAATATCTTCATGGCATAACATACCCAGAGCTCTCAGGCGAAAGCTCTGTTTTCCTATTCGTTTCTGCATCAGACATTTGCTGGCTGAACCTGTTAGCAGCTGAGGTGTGTATCAAGAGTAATTCATTTTCAGTCATTCGAGTGAGCAGCACTAACTGCTGTGGACAGAAGTAGGCAACTGGGCTTCGGCAGCAGACTGCACTTTCAACTTTTACCTTTAATCCAAAGCATCCTAATTGTTAGGTTAGCTTGCTCCACTGAATTTACCAGCAAGGCTTCCCAGCTTGACTGCAAGGAGCCTCTTTTTATAACTAGATCCTTTAGCCCCAAAGGCTACAAAGCCCAGTTTTCCAGAAGAGGCTGGATATGGTCTCTCTCTAGCATAAATACTAAAAAAGGATCTACATTTTAAACTGGAGAGTGGATCTTAAATCGACATCCTCATATGACGTAAAAATAAACTGTTTGCATCCACGCAATGGACGCCGTTTTGTGGAAATGTGCATTTAAACCTGGACTGTAAGCACCCAATATATTCTGCATGTGTTAATGCTGTTAATGCAGAATGTGCCTGCATGACGTATGGCATACGCTATGATGAAGAAGTGAAATCCTACACATAAATCAACTGAAAGGCAGGGAGATTGGTCCAGGGTTAAGGAACTAGCCTTGGGTTTTGAACACCAAGGCTCACATCTCTCCTCTGTAGCTGAACGTGCTCACAGATGAGTCTGGCAGGCTCCCTGCAACCCACTTCTCTCACAGTAAAATGGGGTATAGAAATGCCGTAGCCCACTCCAGGGATTGTTGCAAGGGCGAGCACTTCCCAAATTGGGAAAAATTCAGCTATGAGTATTGAAGAAAGTGATGAAAAAGTCTTAATTTCATATGTAAATTATGTTTTTTGGAAACATTGCCATGGGGCAATATACATCCAGGTTCAGGAGATGAATTTTCTCCTAACTTCAGCAGGCTTTAGCCTCAGCAACTTCATCGCTGTGTCTACAGCTCGCAGATTAGACCATGATACTCCCCATTTGGGATCTCCACAGCAGCCTTTGTGGAAATTCATAAGATGTGGTTTTCTCCCAGCCATGTCAAAGAAGTCACTTTTTCCATCCCTTTAAAAACCACACACAATTTCCAGTTAAATTTCAATCCAGTGCTAAAAAAAAAAAAAAAAAAAACCACCACAGTGTGAAAGAGGAACTGTGCTATATGTGCAAGTAACAAAGCTACTAGGAGACTCCTCTCTAAACATACTTCTCCCATGGGCCGCAGCGAGCCAACCCTGCATGCCCAGCGGCGGTATCCTCCATCCTTCTCCTGCTCCTCCCTGCCTGGCTGGCTCCTGCCCTCCCAGCCCCAGGCGCTACAGCAGTCCATGCTGGGATCTGTGTAGCAAATGCAGAATTGTGGGTCCTCAGAATAAATAAAAAACGAATCCAGGGATTTTCATCCTGATGGGCCACACAAGGATGAAGTGTGTGCTCACACATTGCTCCCAGATCTTTCACAAGCCTGGAAACATTTGCAAAATCACTCTCCTGGTGCAATATCATACCGCACTCCTCATATACCACCTTAAACATACCCATCTACACACACACTGGCTGGGGATAAGCTTTTGAGCCTGTATTAATTCACATTTGGTCTGTGGGTGAACAGCAAAGAACGCAGGGCCGAGACCCAGAGGTCTGCCTGAGGTCTTCTGCTAAATCCCTCTGTCACTGATGGTTGCTGTCTGCAACCATTCACCTCGTCTTTCCATCAGCAACTGGGAAGGCAACTGAAGATGTACTTGAATGATCAGAAGTTGCCTGTTAGACCCTGTGAGACAGAGTCTCGGGGTCATCCCACACAGAGGGTGCTCACACGTCCCTTTACGCACTCGCACCCTCTCTTCAGACACAGTACCTGTGCACGTAGGAGCCTCCAGCCAAGGTGCTGTGCTTCCAAAAGCAGAACAGGCGGGGATAAAGGAGGTCAGATACACCAAAGGACTTTTAAACTGATTGCCAGCACTTTAGGGAGAAAATTAAAATACCTCAAGTTGTTTGGAAAACGCCCACAAAGCCTGCTCCCTTGCACAGTCCCATATATCATTGATTTAATGGGTGTTAATGGGCTGGTGCCTTCAAAGCTTTTCAGTCAGCACAGATGTTTGCCCTTTGACAAACCACTTTGATCATTTACGCTACTAATTATTTTTAATTCACAAAATGTCATATGAATTGTTTGAAATGTGCTGTACATCAGGGCATGGTATTGTTGATTACCTCCCCTAAACTTCTGCAAAACAACTAGCAAAAGTTTGGTCCAGGCATGTAAAAAGGAAATACAATTAATATAAATTGAGCTGTAAGTTAAAGTCCCCTTTCTCCTCCCAGATAACAGTAGATGACATTAGGATAAGTTGTGCAAAGAAGTTGAGACAAGACTGCAGTATTATGGTCATAAATCACAGTGTCTTGACATAACCCCATTTACAACATGCCCCTCATTCCCATGGCCCTTGCCATTACACAGGAAAATGCAGAGATGCTCCAAAAGCAAGAACAGATTGCAAAACCAAAGTGAAGAGAGCAGAGACCATGCTAATCCATAGTTGCTTTCCAGTGGCAGAAAACAGTCCTCTCGTTTTCTAGGCAGAATGACAACAGTAGAAATCTCATCATGTCATGCAGTCACTATACATTACATCTATAATCCAGTCTATCCAAAATTTTTCAACAGTTCAGTACATTTTCCCTTTTAAAAAGAACTGCTCCAGTTTACCTGGAGCAAAACAAGTAGGGTGACAAAAACCAAAGCTAAACCCAACAGTTTTGGATCAGCCAAAACTACTGGTACTAACAGCACTTAATTTGATGCAGAGTTAATTTTTGAGAGTTTTCATTTCAGCAAGAACAGAAAAAACATCAGTGTTTGTAACTCCAGGCAGTTCAGCCACCCATCAGCAGAAATAATAGCTAATTATTTACACAACTCTACTTGTAACCTTTGTTACAGAATGAGACAGGGCAGATTGCCTCTGGACTGCCCCTTGCCTATGACTTTTCCTGACCTGCATTTACGGGCCAGCAGAGTGTCTGAGTTCTCAGATAGAAGTGGAGCATGAAGGACACATCGGACGAGCTCTCAAGTGATAACATTTTACCTGGGGGTCCTGAAGACGTGCCTCTCAGCAGGACATGTGGGTCACGCTGGGTTTGCTAGAGCCACCACAAAGAGATGCAGCTGACCAGAGAAGCGGGTAAGGAGGGATGCTTAATGCTGCCTCCAAGAAGCAACAGCTTGCTCTGGACACGCACTTCCATGGGCAAGAAATCCTGGACAAAGTCCATGACTCCACAGAGCTGGAAAGCAGAGCGGGAACAGTGTCTTGTCTCATGTCTTAGGGCAGACAGAATCATCTAGCACAGCATGGTGAAGCTGCCCCTTACCAGGCTCGTAGGAAGGCTCCTGTGACACATCATCTCCATGCAAAGTGAGACAGATGACTGCCTCCGGTGCTCCATCAGTGGCTCTGGATCTTGGTCAGGAGATGAGCTCCCACCATGGGATGTGCAGGACTCCTGACTGGTCCCAAAGACCACCAAATGGTTAGGAAAGTGCTTTTAAATGGAAGAGGAGGTATTTTCTTCCCTAGTCAGATCAGGTTCCAAATCTTTTTGCAGATAACAAATTGTTCTTAAGTAAAATTTAAGTTTTGGGGTTTTTTTTGTTGTTGTTGTTGTTTTTTGTTTTCGTTTTTTTGTTTTGGTTTGGTTTTTTTTCCTGCTAAAATTAAAGCTATTTAGAAGTATTTCCTATCAACCACTCCATACCAGTTTTGCTAGGATATCTTAGGCTAAGACAAAGGAAATCACAAAAACAGTAGAAAATACAGAAAGAAAAAGGTTAAGATTATATTTCTCCCCAGTTTGACCTTATTTTGGAACAGGCCATGACAAAGCAAAAGTAAATCTTTCAAAATAGAAATACAGGTTTTAATCACTCCTAATTAAAAAATAGCTGAAAACAATCTATTTAAATGAAACACAGCTTGAACGAACAAGGGGAGGAGGCGCCTCCCACCACCTCCCCTCCTTTGTAACAGGCCAGATCAGCTTTCTGCACTTCCAAGTTGTTGACATTATCCCAGAAGTAATCATGTTGCTGTCTAGCCAGGGAAGATTGATGCCTATCTGTGCTGACAGACATGCTGATGCCTCTTTTCCTTAGGTTTCCGAGGTTATGGTTTGACAGTCAATTAAAAAGTTCCCTCTTCCCTGACAAACTGTTGGGCTCCGCTGACTTCCCCCCCCTTCCCTTCTCATAAAACACCTACACGTTCTCCCCTCGACCATGGGAATTTCATTAGCACCCTGTTGCAGCAGGCTTTTTTGGATGACTTTCTTCATGCTCTTCTGTACCACGGAGGGGCACCACGGCACCCGCAACTGGGCACCCCCCGCATCTCCTGCAGAGGTGACAGAGGAACACGAACTTCACAGCGGCTCTCATTTACGCAGTCGCAGCCATATACCACAAACTCGCTGGTTCCCTGCTGCCTACACCGACCCTGCCAGAGACAGACTGATGGGGGTCCGTACCCAGGGCGCTGCCCTCACCCCTTCCCACTGGTCGCTCCTGCACGGCGGAGCCCATTGCCACCGTAGCAGGATTCCCGACAGCAAACCTGGTCAGCGCGGGAGATGTCAAAGTTGTGCATTCCCAGCTTCATTCTTCTACCTGTAGATGGCATGGATATACCTTACTATCTCAAGCAGCTCTCCACCTCTGCTCACTTGCTTAGATTCTAGAGATCAGCACTTTTAAATATGAAGTACTATCTAGTGGGTGAAATTAACTCCCAACAGATAATACAAAACACGTATATAAAATATCTACTTGAAACATCAATGCTTTTAAGGGCATTGAAAGTAATGCTCAAGGTGAGAAACAACCGCAAGAACTGTTGCGCTTTGCTTTGCAATGAAGGCTTTATGCAGTGAAGATTTCCCATGGCAAGCGGGGTTGCCCGTAGAGTAAAAAACAAAACCCAACAAACCTCCAAAGAAACAAGCAATCAGGAGGAAACCGTCCGAGTGACATTCAAGCTATATGAGGTGTAGGACTACGCCTGTGAACTCCACTCACTGAGATATCTCAGCAAATACTGCCACTGAGACAAGATGTAGGAGGCTGTTCTTCGGAGAAGCAGCCTCTCTGGCTAAATTTGCAACAGTGCCTGTGTATCTTTGGGCTGGTTATGCAAAAAGTATTTAATTGCCTCAAGGTTCAGAGCAGCAGTCAGTGAGAATGACAGGAAAAGACAAAAACCCTAGCAAGTGTGACTGCAAGGAGAATGAGGTACCTTAGCATTTCTGTGACTCCCAGTAAACACCCCTCCATAATTTTAACCAGCTAAATGCCTTTGTAAATCAGATCCACAGCATCTTTGTTTAGGCAATCCTGAAAAGTTTATCCTTAACCTTAACTACAAAACACTCAGAATTTTTCCAAATCTCTGCATTTTGATTAAAATGAGAGATTTACTCTATGCAGAAAGCAAATCTCCATACAGAACTTCATTGATACCTTTAGATGGGAACCCTCCAAAAGTGACTGTGTCTGCAGGAAGCTGGAGGTTATCCATAAAACCTTGCTTGCTGCAATGCCTCACCTCTACAAAAGAATAATAATGAAATTAATTTTGGGGACTCCATTAAGCTGCAGTGTTCAGAAGCCATTCCTGCAAAGACTTCTCACATGGTACCATTAGCACCTACTTGCAATGCACCAAATTAAGTGTGTAGGCAGGACTGTGGAGAATTAAAGTCAAAATAATTCATATGTGCAGCTACCTAGGACACTGCTTAAAAGACACAACAGACCTCCTGAACATGTCTTAATAATTCTCACAGCCGTTTCAGTAAGACACCAAAATTTTCCACTCTACTTAGAGAGCCAAGCAGCTTCAGGTCCCCTCAACTCCTTACCTGAACAAGTAACCTCACCTTAGAGCAATAGCTATTTGCTGAGAGTGTATCCTCATTTTGCCTCTCCCTCTAGCTGAGGGCAGCTCTGCTAGTCGTTGCAGAACATATAAATCGCACACTCTTTTGGAAATGAAAAAGAACTTGAAATCCAGGCAGGCTTCATACTGTGGACATGCTGAAAGTTTGAAGAATTAAGTTGGAGAAGAAAGAATAAGCATTAAATCATGCATACATTAGGGACAAGGGTTCAGTGTGCTCTGTTATTTTATTTTCTGCTTCTTTTTATAGTTGAGGAAGGGGGCAAAAAGTGACAGATTAAAAAAATGACACCGAGGATGATATTTTAATAGTAACTTCTGTATTTTGAGTTTTGAAAACATGCCCATGGTCTTCAATGAGTTTGAGAGACACTAACCTCTGCTCTTAAGTAACTGAGAAGATATCTTGTTCATAAAAATCCTGATTTACTCTAGGGCATGAACCATAATGAACTGTGTTTATCCTTCAAGAAAGATGAAATGAAGCAACTGAAATGCAATTAACTTCCTCATAATGCATAAGAAATTATATAGGCAATTTCCCTAGTTGTGCAGAGATACTACATGTATTTAGCACCCTGCACCACAATTCAACCTTGTTTAAGATAGAAAACCACAGGGGGAAATAGGACTGGAAGCACAACACCGTCTTACAGACCTGCGAAACATTCAGGGCTGTGTTTCAGACAACTAAGATGTTTTAGCTCAAATCGGGACATTACAGGACAGTGCCAGAAGCAGTGAGTTGGTTCCCTTTGGTCTTGTGCACCTAGACTTCACCTGAATTTAATCAAGACAAGCTGGCACTGCCTTATAATTTACTATATTTGAGGATTTCATAAACACCTCTAGTTTACGCTATGCAAATTATTAAACAAATGCAGAAATGGAGACAAGTCTCTCCAACATGTTCTAAGTACTGAAAAGAATAATTAAATTAGATCTTAGCTCTATTTTGATGCTTGATTTCTCAACTTTTAATACCAAAATAATTTTCCTTCCCCTACATTTATAAAACATACTCAGTCTCCAATTCTATCCCTCATTAAGACAAGTAATTGCACAAGTTGTTGTCCTCTGTATTCATTTAGCTGAGAACTGGTTTCTGGCTTTATTTTTAATCCCAGCCGATCAGTGTTTCCATATCTCCTCCCTCTCTGCAACAAAATACCTATCCTAATCTGTCTGTCCAAAAGGATTGTCTTTTTGCTCCATCACCTTCAGCTTCTTACAATAATTTGAGTTCTACCAGACCGAATTTTATGAAGTAAATCTGCTTTTCTAGAGGACACGCTGTGATTCAGCTGAAAACATCCAGTGAAAATAGCTGCAGGTTTACTTGGGAGACTGGAGCCAAAGTCCTCCAGGTACCTTCACTGGGAATGTTGCCAACAGCCTTTGGGTCTTACAGCTTATTCTCCATGGTCCTGTGCATTTCTCAGCACTGCTGCCAGGTTTCATGCACATCTTGCAACACACTGGCAAGGTGCTATTTTAAGAAAGCCAACAATCAGTGTTAATTATTCTGAAGGTTGAACACGCACATGGGATGCAGGGGCATCTCACATTACTTACGCCAAGTGTTCATTTTGATACTGGATCTACTGTAGCTGGAAACAATTCTTCTGTCCTCCCAGTGCCATCCCAAAGCTCACATTTTAAATACATTCTGGCAAGTTGTCCTATCATTCCCCTAGCAGAACTGCAAAAGTTTTGGGTTTTTTTTTTTTTTAAATTACACTATTTTTAGTAAGGTACAGAGAGTTCTTTGGGTTCAGCCATTCCCCATCGCTGCATATTCTCCACCCTCAATGCAGCTGTATCAAAACAACACAAGTGCTAAGGGCACAGAAGGTCTTGACTACTTAGGGTGAGCCAAGCTATAAGTCATTTGCCTCTTAGGCACATCCAGTTCTCGTGCTTTGCGATGTTTATAGCTATATATGCAGGGCTATCCCGGGGTTTTTGAAGAGCTCGACCAGCACAGCCAAGGCAGCTATTTACCAGAGGCCTACACAAGGGAGGCAGTTCACTCCTGGTGTCTCTTCCACTATGCCCTGGGCCACAGAGGTGCCCCTTGTTACAGTCAAATCTTATGCCAGTATCTCAGCCTAAATAAAGTTGTGGGCAATCAAACAGAAGTGATTATCTCCTCAACCATCAGCTGAGGCAAGGTCTTCCCTGAAATTAATGGTCTGCAAGTCTCCCAAACTCAGCTACAGGCTGCTGGAAAGAAATAATAGTGACCTTCAGGGAGTCTCTCATGGAAAATAAGTGTCAAGCTTGGAACACAAGCACCCTTATCGTTCCGTTAAGCTAGAGTTGCCAGAAAAATAAAAGATTAGAAAAACTGCCTAGAGAAAGCTGATATTGGCATTGATCAGTAATGCCCCAAATCAAGCTGTGAAGTCCATGAGCCTCAGAGGATCTCTCTTGCAGAAGGGTTTGTAGAATGAGACTGCTGACAGTGCTTTTCATCGCACCTGATCATTTTTGGGTCTCACAGAAAAATAATTTGGCTGAGAGATATCCTCGGGCATCAGTTATTATTCCATTTCCCCTGACACCCATTAACATCCATTAGTGTTGACTTCTGACAAAACTTGGAATGCTATGGGTGTTCCAGAGGCCTGGAAAGAAATAAATAGATGGCTGGAATAAGCAGATGGCCAAGAAGCCATAATCTTGCATGAACCCCAAGCAAAATCACAGAAAAGCTGTTACAATGCACAAACATGAAAGAATTAAAAGAAGAGATCATAACTGAACACTCAAGATAACTCTTTCTTTGTTGTGAAATTATCAGGTTTGGCTGATAAAGATCACCATGTTCGTCCAACACACTTCAGTAAGGTTTTTCACTTAAAGTGAGTGACTTTATGACTCCTGGTGTTGCAGGACATTATGGTCTAAAGTCAGCACTACAGATAAATCAATGTAGATCAAAGTTAATTGAAAAACCATTAACTGATAAATCACAAGAAGCAGTTGTAACATCATCCATGATAAATCCTTTCACACTGCAGGCTAAGTTCAGGCAAGTCACTCTTGATTTCCCATAGAGATAAGGAGACTACACAGGAACGGATACCACCAGTCAGCTGGCAGGTAGCCGTAGCCTCATTAGGTCTGTGAGCCCCAGGCCAAAGCTGCAATTTCACATTAGGTCTGAAATGAAGATACCATGTCTACATAGCTTGCTACTTGATCCAATCCTTCTGCAGAGCAACAGACACTCATCTGTCTCTCCCAGTTGTGCTGTCAATGGAGGAACTTTCAGAGAGAGCATTACCTGCCTGGCTTCTCTTCCTAGAGACATGTTGGACAAAGTGCTGTATAGACTCTCTCCTTGCCAAGCCTGCTTAGATACCTCCTTTCCTTTTATCAGAAGATGTAAAGGCCTATTGGAACCATCACCCCTGTAAATAGTCATAATCTGTCATTTTATGCTCTTCCTGGGTTCTCATAGTCAAACTGTGCCTGAATCCTGCAAACTCTTTCAGCATAGTCCCACTTACTGTACAGACTCTCCTCTATCTCTACCTAACCAAAATTGTCATCCAGGTGGTTGTTTCATGTCTGGCATTGATTTCCTTCTAGCTTGGAAAAAATGATCTTGCCCTACACGCTTCTGCAGAACATGACTCCATGACAATGATCTGCTTTAACGACTGCAGTTGCCCCTTCTCCTCTACTGTTCCTTGTGTTTGGGAGAAGCTGCTCCTGCACTTCCACAACACAAACACTTTGCCTTCCTTCAGACCCTTTCTTGCAAAAAGCCTTTTCTGCAGGACCACCAAACTTACAAATTGCAATGCTCACCATTATCACCTTCTCCTTCCATATTTCCTGTTCTGCCCCACCTGAGTTCACTTCTTTCACTTGGACTAGAAAGTTTTGGGGGATGAAAGCCATCTCTTACCTGTGCATTACTGCACTCAGTGCCATAACGTCCCAGTCCCTGAGAAAGGGTGCCGAGTCCTACACATATTCCTACTAGAGTCTCATTTCTGGGTTTATAAACTAGAAAAAAATTGGTAAGCAATTTCCCAGCCATACCCAGATGTCAGAACTGCAACTTTCACAGTAATTTCTTGATCCACTATGATTGTATTTGTTACTCACATGAGTGTCAACACAGCAGGAATAATGAGCCTGTCCTAACCAACACTGCTGCTCCTCATTTGCACAAAGGCTGATGGACAGAACTGAACATGCCTCCAGACTGCTGGAGATGCACGACACATCATCCTTGCAGCTTTCAGAAAAACCCTCATTAAAGATTTATTCATCCAGCAGAAGTTGTGATAAATCAGAATTACCCAGTGCTGGAGCATCAACGCCACGTGTTTTACTGACTCTCATGTTCCAGCTAACAGCATCCTTCCTGAAGCAATGAGCACTCTTCCTCCTTGTATCCCAGGACATGCAGATGCAAACTACTGAGCAAAAAAGCATGTCTCAATGGTGCTCAAAGCCTGTCCCCTGCTGAGAAACTCCTCTGCTAGTCAGTGAAATGCTGTATTGAATTCTCCCCACGGCTGCTTTGTGTGGAACCAACCAGGAGCAATTCCAGATTTTAGACTATACACATCGTAAGAGCTCATCTATCCGGGAGGTTTTAGAGCACAGGTCAGACCTGCTCCTCACACACAAGTGGGTCCGCACACTAAATGCGATGGGCAGGACAAGGCAGGGTGGCTGCCTGCAGAGCTGGCTCTGATGTCCTGAAGAAGAGGCACTGTGAAGTTTGCAGGACCAGACCTGTCAAGAATAGATTCAAGCTTTAGAGGCACACAGTTTTACTTGGGGAAAACATCCGGGGCCAGTAAAGGCTCTGATGATCTCTCGCTGCTGTCCTCCTTTCCTAGTGTAAGTCTTGCCCACATTAAAATCACCAGAAGCTGAGAGTAAATTCAAGGAGCCCTCGAGAAAGAACCAGTTTTACCAGAAGAAGGAGGTGACCTGTTAAGTCTAGGTAAAATTTTAAAAATCAGCAATTTTATTCCTGGCCTGGAGGCTTACCATCCTTAATCACAGCAGGACAGCACAATGGTAGGGTTTTTTTGAAAACACAGGGAAACATGTAATCCTGCCTCAGCAGGGAACAAAGACGAGCCCTGTAAATACAATCCCTTGGACACCGACTGATGCTCCACACACATCTGTCCAGATGCAGCCTGGCACCTCCCTTGTGGCAGCATCCCTCTGTCCCCACCTTCACCAGGCTACTGGCTGGCCTTTTCCAGGAGGTCCAGAGCAGGCCTGGTGGCTCTGCAGCTGCAGACCTGCGCTGCCTTCAAATCTGGAAGGTGACTTTTTTTTTCTCTGCACGGTTCTGGTAGAAAAAACGCATTTTATTTACCAACAGCAACCAAAGAGGCAGGATTCAGAGCTACTACTGTGGAAGAGAGCAAAGTCAGCACACAATTTCAATTACTTGGGTTAAGCAACCAATTTCCATTACTGCTAATGGGATTTATGCATCCGTTCTGCCGAGCATGTTACTGAAAGTCTGCTCCTCATTCTGACCCCAGAAGTTTTTCTTCCCCTGTATAGCTTTAAAAAATAGAATAAAATGCAAATAAAATGAATGCGGCGTTAATCGCTGCCTTGGCTTTGGGCCATTTGCAATGCCTCTGCCTCTCTGGAGTTATGTATTTTATTTTCAACAGATATCTGAGGTAGTCTGTCCGCTCTGGGTTTATATGTTGCCTGTACTAGCAAGTTCCCCTTTCATACCTCTTCCTAGATAACTGGTTTGAGCTCCTTGGCTTTGCCAGGCATCTTCAGGACTTTGATCTTTCATTCCTGTTCTTGAATTAATACTGCATAGGGAATCTCTTCCCTCAGCCGTTTCCCACGTGGAAGGCACAGGCCTGGAGGAGCACTCACTCCCGAGAGGTGCTGGGAAAGGAAGCCTGCTTAATAACACTGTGCTGTCACTGATGTTCAAAGAGCTCACAATGGTATTTTACAGTGCTAAGAAACAGTTAAAACTTTAAATTCAACAATGAAAATGAGAATGTCAACACCTCTTTGTCTCTTGGATGATTTCCAGACTAGCTCTGTTTATTAAATAAGAAACCATGACATGGCCACCTGTTTAGCAAAGTCTCTGCAAGTTTCTGCTAACCTTTGCATTTCATTTTTCTTAAACTGTTTATATACACAGGAGGGCTCAATCCTAACTGGAACCTCAGGGTTTCCTGGTAATTTTAATAAAAAGGTCAAACTGAGAAAGGAGTGATGGTGTGTTGAAGCAGGCAGCAAAGCTCACGAGAACGGTGCTCCTGCACGGGCTGCAGCACGGAGGGATGCTGTTGAGGAAATGCTAGAAATTTTGTTCTTGTTGCTCAGTTTGGTTGTGTTTTAACACCAAGGAAACTGTGAAGCAGATACTCCAGTAATGGAGTATGAAGGGATGTTTGGATTTATGAGTTGGATAAAATGGTTACAGGTGAAATCTCATGGAACAACAGATCTCTGCAAGAATCTCCCATGAGGCTGGACTCCCACACCCCAGCTGCTGAAAGGAAAATGGCTTTTAAAAAACACCATCCTCCCTCTCTACTTTGACTTGTGCTTCTCGGACACAGCCCTTTCCCCCTTTCTAGCTAGTTTGGTCACTCTAAGAGTATTCTGACACCTTCAATCTCTTAAAAGCACTCAACTGTTTTCATTTAAATGTCACTCAAATGCCATCTGGATTAAATTTGTATTTGCAAGACACAAATATCACTCCACACTGTACTAAGTCCGCTGTTGATGGAAGCTGCCCCCGATAACACAGATGTTACATAGATGGTCCTCCTGACCCCACTGAGCTGGGACATCTCAGCAGTCTTGTCAGTCCCACAATCTACTCCTGGGATCTGCCAGAGGGCATAGAGAGGCTTTTCCAGTTTCCTCCAAACATTAAGCTAGCATAACCAGGCCTTAGTGTAACAATTACAGCAGATCAATGCTGAAATCAATTCTTCAAGGTAGCTGAAAGTCACACCCCAAATCTAGTGAAAAACCTGGAATAGCTATAGGCAAAGTTGCAACAGCTTAAATACCAGTTTAGCAAGTGTGGAGGAATAGAATAGTTTCTGCTCAAGCTTGTACTCCAGGTAAAATTCCATTTCCAGGGCAGCCAAAAAAGCAGAAACCACATCTTTGGCCATGGCATTAAGAAGTGAGGCTTCAATCAATTGATCAATTCAGCAGCAAACACTGCAGGGACTAAAGGAACCCCTTAGTATTCAGGTTGAGCAGTTGAGCTCCCTCTGTGAAATACAGGGAATAATTAAGCCCAAAGCTGGACAAGGAGTCACCATAGGTGGCTGAAGCAAATGCTAAGAAGGTTCAGTCTCAAATCCCGCTCCCCTTCGGAAACTTCTAGCCCAGCAGTCTTGCCATAGCAGTGCAGACCCCTCCACACAACAAGGGTAGGACAGCTGACGTGAGACTTGCTTTGCTCAGTTATCTTCCATTGACCCTTTAGAAAGAGTCTGTGGCTCCTGGTAGATCTGTGACCAAGAAAAAAAGAAAAGAAAAGAAAAAAAAAAAAAGAGCTGGAAGGCTGAAGCAGGTGACTGAAACCAGGCTGGGGAACCAGCGAATGGAGAGTTTGGTTTGGGAATGGCAGAGGCAACTGCGAGAACAAACTATAACAGACAGAGGAAATCAAAAGAGAAGGGAAGCGCATGCAGAGGGACCAGAAGAGCCAATTCTTGTCCTGGCTTTCCCCATACCCGCTGAATGACCTCGAGTGTGTCGTTTTACCTCTGCACTTCCATTTCCTGTGCACTCAGACATGAATTACCTTACAGCAGGGATAATTTCTTCCTATAGCTCTATACAGATCTTAGCACAGCGACCATAGCTAAGACCTACGGCCTCTGATGTAATACAGCTGCTAATGTGCTAGCAAGGAATAGGATGTACTGAAAATATGTGCTCAAGTACAGGACTAATGCTGCAAAAAGGTAAGTATTCATCCTGGAGCTGCATTAACGGCTGGCATAAAAAGAGCCAAGGTGAGGAAAGCGTGGCTGGGGAGAGTAAGAGAAAATAAAGCCGCCTTTCTCTGGGGTCTGCCCGAGGCTGGTACACAGCCTGTGCCAACCACGGACACATCTGAGGCCCTGTACAGTGCATCCCCCACGCGTCCCACTGCAGAGCAACTCTGTGTGGGGAACAGCTGGGCAAAAGGGAGGAGAGGGCAGGAGCCTGGGCCCCGAGATTATCTACACTGTCATCACATGGGAAGAAGAACCAAGCCCCGGCATCCTGAATTCACAACTGAGCCTGCAAAATTGGCAGTGAAAAGGATGGGAATGGGGTCTTTGTACTTGTAGCCTGAACATTTCTCTGGTAAAAGTTTGAGAAATACCTAATCCTCTCTTTTTAAAAAGAAAGAAAAGCCTTACCGGTAGTCTGATCACGTCTGAGAAGAGACCCAAACTTTCAGACACATCCTTCATAACTATTCCTGGTTCCCTGCCACCAGCTGTCAGGCTACCTGAACGGGCAGAAGGACACCGTACAGCCAAGGTGAACACCACAGTCAGAGGTGATGGCCTGTAGGACCCCCTGCTTCCTTTACAGGCTTCACTGGAAGAGAAACACTGCTGCATCGTAGCCTTGTGCGGAGTTTGCTTCCAAGTTATGGTTTGTGCCTCATTCATAAAATTTTAGTGCTGTTATAAAGCCAGATGATTAACCGAAGTCTCTTCATTTGCTATCCCCCATGAGGAAGCATTGCAAATTCAGAAGCATGGTTTCAACAGGCAGTCTGTCATGCGAGGCCAAGAAAGAGAAACCACTACTGATCCCTTAAGGACAGAGGATAAGCAGCATCCATCCGCCACCCTCCTTCCGAGACACACGGTGCCTGGCAAGAACACTGCGGGACGGCAGATGGCCCTCTCCAGGACAGGGAAGGAAACCGCAAAGCAAAGACTCCAGCTATCAGGCAACCAGTTGTTAAGTCTCTTCTGGTAAGATGTACAAATTAAAGAAATTAACATCTTTTCCATTTCTCATCCAGTGCCCATACCTGGCAGTTTAGCACCTCCAAAAAGCTATAGCTGTATTCTGCAGGAGGGGCTCGGGACACTCGGCGTCACTCTGCACGCCGCCCAGGCCCTCCGCGGAGAGCATCACCTTCAGAGTCAGGGCTTTCATTTGGAGACCTGGTCTCAGGCAGTTCACATGCCATATCAAACCCCAGTTCCTCCCTGCATTCCTACAGCCCCCATGAGAGCATAACAAGTGCAGGTGTCTATCGTAATTTAGGATTAGTTTGGGGGGCATGAAGGACTGTTGGGCTTTTGTTGTTCTTGGTTTCATGCAGGCGTTAAGAGATTTCTTCTGTGCTCCAAAATAGGTGGTCTGCAGGTCAGCTCCAAAAGCCCGTAGTTCTCCTCACACTCATGCCCTTTAGGTCACAGAAATCACTTTAAAGTCAGCAAGGAAAAAAAACCCTGCTGTCTTCCAACAACTAAATGGGGCATACCCTAGTGCTGACAGCAAGATTGAACATAGCCTCCATGCGTTGTGAGACGATAAATCCCTTTATTGGCGCAGATTACCAACCTGATTGCTTGCATACAGATTAATGCAATTGCATGAGTCCTCTGGGTGACTGCAGAGCAGGGAAAGCGGGAGGGGTGAATTTATTTGCTCGGATGCTTGTGATATTTATCTATCAATCACCAAGGGGGAAAAAAAAAATTGTGAGCTTAATTCCAAAAATATCCTTTTATGCAGAGAACAGAGAGCTGTGAAAATCACCCAAATTAAAAAAGGAAAGGAAGCAGCCCCAAGGTTGCATACCTGAAAGCTCAAAGCTGGTGCCACCTCCCCAGGGTCACTGTGCCCCGACAGCACACCTGAGGTCTCCCCTCCAGCCGCGGGATTGCCTAACCTACCTCACTCGAGCAGCACGTAGCAATAACGCGAAGAGCATGACTGAAAGAGGAGACATAACACGTGAAGCAAATCATTCGTCTTCTCAAGAGCCTGGGCAAATTCTTTCCATTTCCATTTTTAATTCACCACCAAATATTGTGAATTAAATAGAGGCTGTGAAACCTTTCTTATAGCAGAGAAGATAAAGGAACAGCCCCTTCACGTTTTTAATTAACTCTGCATTGAATGATGAAAACTGATAGTTTATCGCCCCTATTTCATGCTCCTTATCCAGTCCCTGCCTTTTGCTGGCTGTGACCGGCCATAGGTGGCACGGTGCAAGTCGCAGTCCCTTGCCCCGGGGAGGGGTCCATCCTCCCGAGCCCACCACCCACCAAACCCCAGCGACGCTGCTGCCATTGATGATGGATTGCTTGTGCACAGCCGCCGCACTGCCGAGGGGAGCCACGTCCTGGCCCCGCGACGCGCTGCACCCATAACGAAGGGCCGCTACTGAAAATGCTGCAGCTGCTGCTTCCAGGGGCCACGAGGAGCCAGCCCCAGGGCTCGGGAGGTTTCTCCTCCTCCAAGGCACTGCCAGAAGCCAGGGACCTATCGCTCAACCAACGAACCAACCCAATTTAAAGACCTGTCTAATTAGTGAGATATTGCTCTGATGCTCGAAAGCAGGTAGGTGCCTGGCTAGCACCCAAGTTGTTTTGGGGTACTGGGCCTGGCCTGCCTGATGCCAACATTTTTTGGCAGCTGGATGTACTAGCTTGGCACCCCTGGGAAACTCAGTCCCCACGTTTGAAAACTGGCCTCAGACATGAAAATGTGACTTAGAAAATAGACACAAACTGTGCTAAACTAAGCAGCACATTCTCATTTTTTTCTTTTTTTAATTTTCCTGAGCTTAGCTATCCCTGAAATCGTTTACTAATGAAATTACTTGAGAAAATTTCTCAGGAGACAATAAACATCACAGCCTCATTTGGCATTAGGGAATTCTTCTAAGCCGAATCGACTATCCTACATTAAAGTTGATATCTGCTGCTAAATACTCTGTCTCCCCCAAAGAGCAGACTATAAATCCAATAATAAACACAATGATATATTTACCAAGGAACTAGAGGGCAAAAATAATTGAAATGATCTGTTCCTAAATATATTCCAATGTTGGGAAAGCAGAGTCTGGTTCCATTTCTGATGGAAATATTTTTTCCCCGTCCTAGTATCCTTTAGGGACCACTTTAGCACGTGGTGGGAAAAACGAGTACCACCCCACAAGTGCCAAACCCATGGGTGCTCCTCACCAGCTCTCTGCGTGCTCGGGGAGAGGCAGCTCTCGACCAGAGCGCCCACAGCCAGCGGGAAAGCTGCCACTGGGCAGCCTCGTCCCAGCAGCTGGGATGCCTCACATGCGGGTGCCGGAGCCCTTTGCACCACTTCCCAGCTGCCTCCCCATTTCTCCCCTGCTTGCATTTACTATATACTGGCCTAGCTGCTCTCATCTTTATTATCCTTCCATGCTTGGAGACCAGCAAATGAAGTGAATTAAACTGGATGTTCACCAGCTCTTGCGGGGTCGGTGGGCACCTCCAAGCCTCCACAAAGCTGGATTACGCTGCCCCTTGCACAACCTGTGTTTTGTCCAGTTCAATGCGGATAGCTCATTGTTTCAGTTTCCTAACACGAGAGCAATAGCAATAAAAAAAAATCACAGCAATCAGCATAAAACCATTCCATCCGTCCACTTGATTAATTTTTATTAATTATGCATGGGACTACAGACAGTATTTGTTTTCTGTCTTGCTACAGATACTTTGTGTGGGCAATATAAGTGACTTTACTTGGAGGAAAAGAAAATATTATCTATGGGAAGTGTTGCTGCCAAAAGCAAAAAAAAAAAAATCTTCCGAAGTAACTTCAAAAGATTTGGGTTCAGGCAACAGGGCACCAATTTTAAGCAATTTAACTTAAAAAGTAACAACACCATAACAGCATTATCTGGACACAATCCAGTCAAGTGGATTTCATTCAGGACTTGAATATAAAATTGGGTTGAAAACTTGAAAGGAAAAGTCAGTATTGACTTGCAGTATTTGCAGCTATTTTACTGATTAATTTTTTAAAAGTTACATGCCGAGGATTGGTTAGCTCAACCTAATGGGGCTGCACCAGTGCCCCCACATTGATTTGCAGCAAAAGCTGGGGGCCCACATCCTTCCAAGAGCATCCAACCATCCACACTAATCCTTACCAGGGAAACAAGTCAGGAGATTGGTGCCAAATGAAAACACGAGGAAAGAAAGTAGGAGCAGTAACAGGGCTGTACCTGAGCATTTGGGCAAAATAAATGGACTGGTCCCTTCCCTATTTCCCCTCCTCTCCCAGTAGCACAAGGAAAGTAACAGCATGTCTGAGGGTGGCATTGCAGCTCCTCCAGCCCTGCTTAGCTGGAAGAGACAGCGAGGGAGCT
This sequence comes from Platalea leucorodia, assembly GCF_965183815.1. Lineage (NCBI taxonomy): Eukaryota > Metazoa > Chordata > Aves > Pelecaniformes > Threskiornithidae > Platalea > Platalea leucorodia. The sequence goes on along the minus strand of NC_138832.1, from coordinate 16,641,525 downwards.
GCCAAGGGCAAGGTTAAAAGGGCAAAGAGCTTCAGCTGGAAGCCAAGTGCAGAGCCCTGTGCAGTCAGTCAGGCTTTTCTGATCGCCTGCACAGCCCTCAGGATGCCTTTTCCTGGCTGCTGCCCCCGGAGAGCTGACGCTTGGTAGTGGTGTAAGGGGGAGAGCTAGACCTCTGCTAAGGAGGGCTCAGGGAGGAAGACAGTGAAAGCTGCAGGCACACAGTGCGTCTCTTCTAACCCAAGGACAAAACTGCAGCAAGTCTGAGTCCAAGACATAAGAATTAATAGGCAATTTAAAAATAAAGCGTTTTAAAGGAAGAAAAGTAGGGCATGGTGCTGCTTCTGCCACTCAGTTCATGCTGGATGCAGTGATCCTGCACGGGTGGGCTGGGGCAAGGCTGCTGGGGTACTGCAGGGACCTCGCCGGAGCCAGAGCACACGAGACCAGCACGATAAAAGGGAGAATCTGTTTGGAAGGAATCGCATGGACCTGCCACGCTCCTGAGCACTGCCCCCTGCTACTGCACACAGCCAGGTCATGCACTTTCATGACAGCAGAAAAGCTCTCTGATTTCCCAGAAAGTAACAAATTATTCCATGCTAAGAGCAAACTGGTACCTAATGCAGCGTTTGTGTAACACAGCAAAGCACGCTGAGGGTGGGAAGAGGGTGCTCTCGTGGAAGGATGATAACCCCATGACCTATGCATTCATGATCTGCACTCTAATCATACTCCCCAAACAATACATAAAAAAACTTAACAGAAGTCAGGATGTGTTAAAAGCAAACCAGGTTCCCTGGCAGCTTTCTTGTATTCAAGGAATTTAACCTTTTCTTTCTCTTGCTCTAAGTTTTCCTTAAAATAAAAACATAACCCTTAGAAATATGTGTACTCAGTTTAACATGCAAGCATGTCATTAAAAGCTGTGTTCGTTTTTGTAGATGATAAATGGACATAATTAGAGATATGCATTTCCTCTTAATTTTTGTTTATCCAGCCATAAACACCGAGTGTCACCGTAGCTCTCTGTCCTGGGGGGGTCAAACCATGGCACTCTCCCTGGCCGCTCTCGGCGGTTACAGGCAGAAGTCAGCCCTCGAGTTCTCCAGCAACCACGTGCTGCTGTTTGCCAGCGTCACGAGCAAGTGGGGCGCTTGGAGATTTCACAAGCAGCAAGCGAAGCCATTAATACTGGATTAAAGGTTGCATTTTCAGCCCTTGCATGCACCGGAGCACTAGAAGCACACCGTGAAGGCTGCCACAAGCCTCTCTAATCCTCTCAAAGATGGCATTGCTGGCAAATTTACTCAGTCTGTGTCCTGTGCTGGCGGCAGACAGAGCAGCTCCCACACACGGCCACATTTACTTGCTTACACTGTAATTTCATGAGCGGCTTAAGCTGACATAAAGCACCACTTAAAGGAAAGAGCTGGTTCCTCTCTGCTCCCATCCTCCCCTCCTGCACTCAGAGAAAAGCAGTATTGAAGGACTGATGCGGATCAAAACTGTTTTTTTACTGCAGGCTGATTTTCACGTAGACTGTTAGCCCAGTCCTGCCCCCTGCACAGCCTCACCAACAGCCCTGCCAGCGCCGGGGGGAGTCTGGGGGTCACGGGGCAGGGATGAGCGATGTGGGCAGTGGAGGAGGGACTCTGCAGCATCCCTGCCTTCGGTTTCGACATCGGTTTCAGCAGACCGTGGCTGCCCTCACTGCTAGAACAGGTACACCCAGTGGTTTTCCCCCACATCCCAGCCCATGTTTCCATCGCCGTCTTTGTGCCAGTACTAGACTGGCTGAAAAATAAACTTATGAACAAAATGCTTTTCCCTCTTTTTATCTTCGGTCCAGCTAAGAGACTGGTGTTTACCTCAAACTAAAGTGGTAATTAAAATACAACACCATTAGGCTCAAAAATCAAGCACATACTTCAGCTGAGGCGCTGCAAATCTAAAGGCTCAAAGCACCCCAGGATACAGGTTCAACACCAAGTTTGTCTTCTGGCACTAATTTGAGTGAGCACATACACCATCGGGGTGGAGCATCCCTCGGGTCCCTGTGTTTGCTGCTTGCTGGGTTCTCCCATTTGAGCTGCTTTACTTCATCAGAGCATTTAATAGATTCATGAATCCTTCATTTCATTTGCTCTTCTTTCTCACCCAAAGCCTCGGCCACCAGCGCCCTGCAAGCAGGGAGTGGGCTCAGGCTTCAGGGCTGAAGCAAGCCAGCAGCCCGGGGTGCCAGTGAAAGCTGAGCGTTGTTCTTACCGGAGCTCACACAGTTCAGGGCCTTTCAGCATTGCACAGGTCTTAGCTCTGCTGTCAGACAAAAAAGAAATGTGCTAGCCTTGGCCAACAACTTCACCAAAATCTTATAAAAAAGCCTTTAATTCATGCTAGTTTGATGGCCACCACAACGCTATCAGCAGAGCCACCCTCCAGGAGCGCTGCCAGCAGATATACTCGCATGGAAGTGCCGTGGTGGCACACCCTGCACCCCAAACGGGTGAGGACAACCATCACACGCTTGTCACGACACAAGAGCCCAGAGACCTTGTAACAGCAAACCAAGAGCAGTCTGAAGATAATCTCTTTGGAAGAACACTGAAGCGGACGTGGTTAATTAGCCAGAAGGAAAGCAAATTGATTAAGAAAACCAAAATAAGAACTAACAAAGCTGTGACAGCTCACACATCACAGCTAACAACAGGGGACAGGAAAACAGTGTAAAAAGCAGGAGTTGTTTAGCTTTGTCCCTAAGTCATGTACTTCACTAAGTAGTTCAAGACACCCTCCTCCAGTTTTCACATAGCAAAAACGATGTAGAGGGAGATGATGTGTGCAAATACCTATGTAATTATCTGTTCTGTCTCACAGGCTTCACGTGATCACCGTGGCGTCCCTAAGTGGGAAAGAGCTCAGCTATGAAGGCAGAGGGGGAGGAACTGCCTCTGTCCAGCCCTGGGCTGGGAAGAAGAGTCACAGGGGAGGGGTGAAAATGCAGCAGAATTAATGAAAAGTACTGTTAATGTACAGTTTCTTTTTTTCCTACCGGCAAAAAAAGTTTTGCTCATGTTTTTGGGTTTGTTCCCAAGCAGATCATTTCTGCTTTGAGAAATGTTCCTATAAAATTGACTTTTAGGGTCTGTCTAGACTCAGAAACATTTCTAGCTTGTTTTACAGCCAGTTCTGCCTGAATGATTTCTAAATTGGTTAAAGTAATCATATAGATTTCAGATAGTCTAAAGCAAACAGGCAATTTTTTTCCTGCACTAAATTCAAGGTAACTTTGAAAAGTCCATTAAAGCTAATGCAATAAAAATGTTCAGGTCACCTGTAGTCCTGTACACACAGGTTAATGCTATGGCTTTAGCATGAATTTAGATTACAGTTTTAAGCCTTGTAGAGGATAACCCCAGCCAGGGGAAATCCACATAGTTCAGGTGTCAAGTAAGGAGGTGATTTCCTTTCATGTTTTACCTACAGCCTCACATACACCATATTTTCAAAATGTAAAGCAAGAAATGAACATAAAGCATCTTCTAATTTCATGTTATTTACTAAAAATTTAACAACTACAGCAGAAATTACTAAAAGTCTCAGGTAATTCTCACCACTGGAAGGCAGAGGCATATGTCTGATTCTTGCTGATTATTTTTCCTTTAAGTGACCTAAAACCAGGTTATACATCAGCCTTCAATAATTTCCCCTAGGTTTATTCAAACATAGAAAGACTTAAGAGGTCTTTACCCACCCAACTTCGAAATCATTGCAAATAAAACACGTGGGAAAAGCTTCGGATTGCCAAAACTGAGATCCAAGGTATGGAGTTAACTGGTGAAGAACCACCTTGTTCCTTCTTTTGAAGTAAACTACACAAGGTAACAGCTAGTGCCAGGAAAGATGGGGCCAGCTGGGAACTGGCTATTGCTTGAAAGATGAACAGAGAACAGGCTATCAAAAAAGGGAGGGGGCTTAGTTTTTAAACCAGCCTTGATCAAATAAAGAGCTGTCCAAATCATCAGTCTCTTGCGTGAACACATATCTCTCCTCTCCAGATGGTGAGGATCTGTCAGTGATGGAGGGACTTACCCACATCAGGAAAGCCCTGGCGCTCCAGAGGTCATTCCTGCTACCCAGTCTTAGTATTGCCACCGTCCAAAGGCTAAGCTGACCTACCTGCCTTTCCTTCCAGTCCCCCTGACAATTTCTTCCCCAGCACATGCCCACACATTTCTACCCCAAATTATAGCTCAGTCTCCCACAACAGATCTGAGATGGGTGGGCTGCAGGACTGCTCACCTGGCCCATGGGCCTTCTTGCTTCATCATGGGTCAGGTCTTAGTGTGCCTCTAATACATTTGCATCTACCCCAGAGCAGGAGCAAAGGTATGTCAAAACTAACTCTCCACTTCCCCTCCCAGCCATGCTCTCATCTGACAACGGATCTCATCCCTGGAGTACTTTGTTGCTCCATTAATTGGTCCCAAGGTACAGTCTAAAAGCCAGAAATTACAAGTACCCGTTCACCCCGCCTCTTTCTCTTCATCAAAATCCCAGGCTTATGCAGTTGGATATAAACTAATTCCCGATCATGAGATTGCAAGAGAACATGGGCCTTAAAATGCAAGCTCAGAGTGGCTTGATTTCGCATAACCTGCTTTTTATTCATTAATCATTGTCTGGTTCCTTGCCTTAGAGTGAGTTTGTCTTTCTTGACTCCAAATTTCTTGGCCTTTGCCCATTTATTTAAGTGTGAAAGAGGAGGGGACACAAGTCTGCTCCACTAACAAATACAATATCAAATTAATATTTACTTTTCTCTGGCTGAACTTAAGTGCTTGTTATTTTTAAGCATTCTATGCTTTCCCAGAGTCCCTGTTGTTTTTACAATCCTAAATCTCAATCCTGGTTCACAGAGTTAGGAGAGCAATTGTATTTGTTTTTCTTTTGCCTAAATGGATGTAGAAGTCATTGAAATAAACAAGATAAGCGATAGCCAGTCAGTAAGTAATGAAAGAAGTTCTTCTTGCTGGTTCCAAGAGTCTCTCACAATAATCCTTCATAATTTCAGGAAAAATCAGAAAGAATCTTCACACGAAGTTTGAGAGTTAGAGCTTGGAAGTCTGAATGTCACTGAGAAAGGCGCAGAAATCTCATAGGCCATAAAAGTACCGAAAACTGGGAAATTACTTGACAGTAAGTCATTACTCCGTTTTTTAAACCATCCACAAAACAAGTCACTGCTAAAGCATTGTTCGTGGTGAATCTCTCCAGCTGTAGGAAGCATTTATGGATCTGCTTTGCAGACAGTCTCAGAGCCCAGGACGACCTCAGTGTTTGCATAAACACTTTCCTGAGGTGAGACTACCAGCCCGCTCACAGTAAACGACGTCTTTGTGTTTTGCTAAATCTGAGGCCTGAGACCCATGTTCTGGGACCTCAGGTTTGGTCACTGTCCACAATGACCCTGTTACAGACCAGTCCCTGGTGCTACAGAGAAGCACAGATGCACACCCCTCTGCTTTGTGATTAGCAGATATCTGAGTGCATCAGGGCGAACTGCAACCTCGAGCTAAAAGGTCCTGTGGAAGATGGAGATATAATGGGACGCAAAAAGGTCCAGATTCTCCAAGGGCTGGATCTGGGGTGTCAAACCACTGGTGCCCAGACTTCCCACGAACGCTCAAGCATGCGCAAACTATCCTTTGCAGAGTAAAGATCTAGGCAGAGATCTACCAAAGTGCTTTAGAGTTTAGCAGGGCTATTCAAGTCACAGCAAAACCCTTTTATAGAGGCTTTGCTGACCTGCCCCCTTCATTTCTGCACTTGGCTTTAACTCCACTGAGCCTAAAACAGCATTTCACTGATCTTATCAGAAATACTAGCTCATCCTAATGCTCCGACAGCCTCTGGCTACACCTCACTGAAGATATTTTCAGTACAGTCCTGCCTGCCTATTGTTCAAAGCAAAGAGATTAATCTGCTGGAAAGCAAAGACGCAAAAAGTGAACTTAAAGTAAATGACATCTTCTCAACTATGCAGTTCAGCCTCTTTGTAGCCTGTGTGCTGCATAAATCCTATTAGGCATCAGAGAATCTGCAACCATATTCATCCTTGGGACTTAAGTCCGCATGAAAGCACGTGAGTCCCCAAACACAGTGAGTAAAATTACATTTGTTATTGAACACTGACTTCACGGCATTTAGAAAGTTACAATCTCCAGCAATCAGAAGAGACAGAAACCATATTGTTATTACAAAACATGGAAACACTCTCAGCGTTTTACCTGGGCTTCACACAAGGCCTGAATTCAGCTTGATTGATCCCGCTCAGACTCACACAAAGTGCCTTCAGGTCAAGCTGCTCTTGCCCTACAGTGTAGCAGCCTGCTTACAAGTACAGATCACTGCTTGTGAACCGATGGGACTTTTTAAATTCCTTTTCACACAACCCGGGAAGACGCTCAGAGTTGCAGAGCTCCGGGACATAATGAAGCCAGGCACGTTTTGTTAAGTTAGCTATACTAACTTAGGATACAGCCCAGAAAGCCACATGTACTTATGCTAGACTGTAAGCTCTCAGTCCCAAAGATACATCTGAAGCCACAGACAACTTTGGCACTTGCAATTAAGCACGAGTTCGTGGAACAACACTTCCCGCAGCTCAGCCCTCAGTGGGCTGAAGCTCTGGCAGAGACAGACTACACATAGGCTTTGGTTCCCACAGCCTGCGATCAAGACTCCCACGGCTCCTACAAGCTAAGCACTTAGGGCACTTAAATAACTGTATGAGAGTCCTCTGATAAAGCCCTGGAAGCCCTGCTAGGCATACACCTACAAGAAATCTGAGGATGCAAGTTTCTTTTAAGCCTGTTGAGATTTTGGACATCACAAGGAAGCATCGCAGCCTAAGCTTGACCCCAAAATCCTCTAGCAAACATTGTGCAGGTGTCAGTTAAATACCAGACTGCTCTGGTGACATCAAAGCTCTTACCAAAGACACCACCATGCCCTACTGATGGTCTGGGCACTGGTGGAAAACGGAGGAGAGCAATACGCTGCATCCAAAAAAAAGAGAGCTAGTATGATCGTGGAAAAAATCCTCTCTCTTTGGAAGGCAATAAGTGAGTCACCAGGAGGCAACAGAATGGATAAAACTACCTATTGCTGTCATCAAGGAGACCCAGAGCACAGCTGCCTATGCAGCATGTTGTCCCCTCCGCTTGATAATCCCCCTTAGAAGAGACCCAGCCTTCAGCAAACCTTGTCCTTCTAATCAACTTGTGGAGCAGTACTCTCCATCAGGGCAAAACTTGTTCTTGTACCTGATGACACTGATTGATTTGACTCAGCTAATATCTTTTTTCCTGAATTTCTTCCACTTTGCTCTTTCTTCTGGGATTTATTTGTACAGCATACACTTGCAAGCGATAACAAACAATTTTCCATTAACGTACAGAGAGGAGGCTGCTGCTGGCTTGTTTTCTACACAGTTTGAGGGGTTTCTTCTCCTTTTTAAAGAAAATTGGATAGCTGACGATACTCATTTCAGATTCAGTTCCTATTTCACACAAGCCTGCTTTTCTCCCTCCGATAAAATCAAGCATAATACATACTGCATATTAAGGAGACTTCATTCCTGTATCGACTAGGGTCCTGCATTGGTTCCCGTGCCCTTCATCTGATATTTGGTCATGTTTCAGGCTGAGTTCAGAATGCAGAGGTGGGAAACACCTCAGCTCAGATGGGACTGAGGTACTTAAAGTCTCCTCACCCAGGATCAGGGGAGGGAGCCCCTTGTGGGGAAGCAGATGGCACAGGAGGACATTTCACGCTATTCAAATGCAAGAGTAAGGTCTTCAAAGCTGTTCATTTCAGACACCCCCTCTCCATTGCAATCATGCAGAACTGTGCCTTGCAAGGGGTCTTGCCTACCAGATCTTGACATTTAAGAAATAGATTTTTTTTTCTTAGGTAATTCAAGATCATTCCTCAAGCCACCTGATAAAGTTCCACTTTTACAGTGTTTAAATGTCACAAGCATCTTCAGAAGCACATCAAATGAACAGCCTCACTGTACTACACAGGCTGTTAAAGCTCTTCTCTCAAAATGCAGTGTGTTTTAGGAGCAGTGCAATATGTTTTATTACCATATAAATCTCTCTGATAAGTTTTTTCTTTAACAAAGCAGCTTCAACCTTCTGTTCTGGAACCAGCTCAGGCGGCCACCTGCATTAATTCATCGCACCACGCAAACAGGGGTGCTGGCTGCAGAGCACGTAAAACAGAGCCTCCCTCCACACTTCAGCTCTTCCCTGTGTTTTACAGGAGTGTGAAAGAGGGTGAGCTGCATTGGAGGTAAACCACAGTCATCCTTTCGCTACTGCAGAAAGGTGAGAAACCTGTCAATCAAGATGAAGTCCACCAGCAGAGACTCCATCCCCAGAAACTTGCCTTATCACAAGTGACAGAAATCTACTTTGAACAGGATTAATATAAGACCTAAGGAAAATGGAGGGAAAGCCAGCTGAGGCTACTTTGGATTACAAAACTCACCTAAATATCAGTCTTCCCTTTTCCACGTTCCTGAATCAAGGCAAAAACATTGCCAGGTTCTCATCAACAGCATGAATGTAGTATTCCAAGGTAGCCGGCACCAGATTAACTAAAGGCAGAGCAGATACACGTAAAGTCCGGGCATGCAGGAAGCCCTCTCTTTCTGAAATACTGCTGATTTTCTAGAGATAAGCATGGTCTTTATGCTGTTCTCAAATCTCCATTCCCTTCTTTATTGGCCACTCCATTTGTGGTCTGTGCTGGATTTAGCTTCTCATGTGCTGCATCAAATGCTTCCCTATTGACTCCAGCAGATGCAGAAACAGCTGCTGGGCTGGCCAAAGACTCCATCTTTGAGTGAAGGGGTAGCCTCTAGGCCTAATGAAATTGTAGGTGCTCCAAAATTTGCAGTCTCAAATCCTAAAGTCTTGTTAATGTTACAACACTCACTGTAGTTACAGACCAGCTGATATCACTCCCTCCAACTTCTGGATTTTAACTTAAACTTTAAGTATAATCAATGGTGTAGATTCAAACACCTGAGTTTTCCAAACCCATAACCTAAAATGGTTGAGTTCATCTCTAACTAGCATGCTTGCAGTTTCGTCTATCTTTTCAGCATCAATTCTGCACACCAGAACTTAGGTGTCAACTTTAAGTAAATGTTATTCTGCATAACTGAAACTATTTCAGTAGCCCACTTTGTTTATTCCTTCCAAAACATCCATTTTCTAGTATGCTTCAATAAAATGGAGCTGCAAACCTGATGGGGGAAGATACAGATATATCCAGCTCTGCCAGGAAAATCTGTAATGTTTTACGCCTTGGCAAGATATATCTGTGTCTAGGGCACCCACTACACACCCACGGTATGTCTTTTAATTGTTACAGGCCACTTCAAGCTGGTATCTAGAGAGTCTTTAAGTGTTCTGCATTCAAAGAGAACTAAATGTGTTCTGAAGAACCAAAGTGCCATAGATTATTTTAGTTCAAATAAAACCAGATTGTGGTGGTTCACTCCAATGCGTCAAAACTACTTATGGTCTTACCTCCCTATTAGCTGGTGGAATTCATGAATATTCAATGTTATTAGCTATTATGTTCTCAGGGCAGACGTATCCAGTCCTTTATAAATTATACATGGACTCTTTGCAGACAGCTGAGAAAGCCAATTAGCCAAGTGGAATTTGCATATCAATCGAGCAGAGAGCATCCCATGTTCAGTTGCCATACAAGCATCATCTTAGATTCACATTCTACATCTGTAGGATGGTTTTGATTTTCTGTAAACCTTCCCCCACAGTTATTAATATCTTTAACTATAGCTTTAACTACTAGCACATTTGGGAGGCAACAGAGATGCCCAGGGAGAAAGCCCAGCATCCATCCAACAGCACAAAGCCGAGGCCACAGGCACAGGCTGCACCTGCTTTCACAGCCCAGGAACGTGGCTGCAGCGGGAAGGGTTTGGGGCTGCCTGCCCACACACACCTGCCAGCAGCACTGTAGGCACACGGGGGTCCCTGGAGCCGGTGGTCCGGGCGGACTCTGCAAGGTCAGCCTGCAGAGGAGACACAGAGGGACCCAGCGACTCCCAAGCCCCACCTAAGAGGTGACCTTGCATTCACAGCAGAGGTGGAAGAACATCTGCAGAAAGAACAACAGGCTGAAAGCCAGGTCAGGAGGTTTAGCGGTCATGAAAGGGAGCCATAAAAACACCTGGAACATCCCAATGGGCCAGCAGAGCTGAAGCAGCAGTCTCTCAGAGACTAGCCCAGCACTGCCACAGCTGCTTCGCAAAAGCGGGTGTGAAGCAGCACCCTTCTCTGCCCATTTCTCCCCATGGTGGCTACGCTCTTTTTCAGCCCACATTCATCTGCACTTGTGATTTATCTCACCATGTTGTGATCTCAGGTCTTGTGGTCCCAGCCTACACATGCCGACTCTTTTCCTGCTCTGTAACTCCCTGTTTCCCTCTCTGCAAACCCCATCAGTCAGGAGGAGCTGGGACCAGCTCTGAGCTCTATTGACTAGCTCAGCAACCAGCTCCTGTGGTTGCTCCATGTGGGCTGACATGAGGCTATATTTAGGGCATGAAATCCCCGTCTTACCTCTATAAATGCTTTCAATGACTCATCATGGGAAAATTAGCAGCCCTACACAACCATGAAAACAGAGAGAAGGATACTTTTGGAAAAACCGCCAACACCCTTTCTCTCCAATGGGAGTTTTAATTGGCACCAGCATTCGTGTTCATATTGATGCACACTCTTCTACACTCAACACCAGTATTTAAGCATGAGAAGGCGTAGAAACAGTACAGCTGAAGCGTGTGACTGTGAAAGCCATATGGGAAAGTGCTGATCCCTTCTCTCTCTGGTATCAGCCTGTATTTATTGCAATGTCTCTGTTTACAACTCAACGTTTATACAAACTCAGCAAAGAGGGTATTTGCAGTCAGCTAGGAGCACATAGATGGTCAGCTGCTACATCTCAGCTGATGGGCAGTAACACCCACTCATGTGCCGACGCTGTAATTTGGAATATGGCCGGACAAGGTCCTGTTCAAAACGCCATACTCAGGACTGCAGGCAGATGTCTACTCAAGCACTGATGCCAGCAGGAGACAGCAATCCTCTACAAGAGAGCAAAAAGTCTGGTCCTTGCCCCCTCACTAGGCATGGACGGATCTTACAGCCACACCAGGAGAAGCCACTTGCTGGAACATGCAAACCCTTTGTCTGCAGCTCTTAACTGAGCAGAAGCTGTAGGCACCATCAACCTCTGCTATTTCAAAGTTTTAGTGAGCTTGTTTTTTGTCGAAGAAGAGAATGTGTAAAAAGAATATGGAAATACAAACAAAATAAGCTTGTCAATAGTGGTGGGCAATTGTATTCATGATTGGAATCAGTTTTGATAGCAAAAAAAACATTTTGCAAGCAAATAGCCCATTTTGCAGTCCAGCACTTTTTGCTGTTTTCCAAAGGAACAAAATGCACTGAAACATAAAGCTGCAGTGTAAGAGCCGTCTGTCCCGCTCACCCAGTAAACAAAGATGAAATTTCATATACAGTTTGATTAAATGCATATTTAAGGATTACAGCTGTTATAACCTGCGGGATATATAAAAGTGAGATTTTGTTGTTGTTAAGTGCGCTTGTCCTCTACCTCTGCATTCCCCTGCCTCATCAGGCTGGGTGCAAGAAGAGGACGCCAGGAGCTGGTTCTCTCACCTGCTCTGTAAGCTTGGTTGTGCCTCCTCTAGGCTGTATTTGCTATCTTCGCTGCCCTCTCCTAGCCATGGCATATGTCCTTCAAGAAGGGCTGCCAGCCTGGTGCCCTGGCCAGGCCAAGTCCTGCCTGTGGATCCCAATGGGGTCACCACGTAGCCTGGCCTGGCCATCCCAGCCATAAGGTGCTTCCTCAAAGTCACACATTGACTGAGTTCAGGCCCTTCAAAGAGAAGGCAAAAGGCTAATCACATTGAGTAGTTTCTCCTCCACATCCCAGCAAGATAAGGCAGGACCTAGCTGAGCATACTCAGACAAGGGTTATTAAGATCAACCAACCCCTCTAAGAACCTTGAGGTCCCCCAGAGAGCCAAAAACATAGCCACCTAGTCACAGAGCAGGGGCACAACAGTCCCCCCACAACCGATCAGACACATGACCGGTGCCCCAGGGGCTCCCTCTCCCCTGCAGCTCTGGAAAGGCCTCAGCTTTCCTCTAGGAGCACAGGCGGGAGGTTCACCTTCCTCCAAACATCTTTCACTCAAGCAGTTTATCTCCTCCACAGCCTCCTAAGAGTCTGAGAGCGCTTGTAGCTGAAGGAGGGGCTGACCCAACTTGCCATGTTTCAGCACTGCTAATAACTGCTTAAAAAAAATCTTGGGGAAAAAAATAGGGTTTTATGGAAACTACAGATTGGTACCATTCAGTTTTTGTAAGGTGGGAATTTAATTGGTGTCTCAGAGGAAAACTTGGGTTTGTCATGGTTAACTCTTCCTTTTGTAAAAAACAAACCAATCTTATTACTCACTGATCAATTAAAGCAGGAATCAGGACTCCAAAAGGGCAAAAGTAAATTCAGTAATATTCATCTTTCCGTATTAAAAAATATATGGAGGTGATAATTTGGTTGGAATGGATGTTTCTGCATTTTCTGTTCATTTTCCCCTAGGCAGTTTTCTGTGAGCATCAGGGCTCTCTGAACCTGCTGTAGTAGGTAACACCATCCAGTTTAACGCTGTGAGCCTTAGGAGCTTAGTATGGAAGATGCCCAAAGTCACCTGTATTTCTACCTAGCAGGGGGAGAGGGGAGAGGGGAGAAAGCTGGCTGGCCATAGTTAACTTGCATGTAAAGGGCAAGGGCACCAAGCACAAAATATAGATGTTGCAATTATAGCTTCCAGTGGCCCGCCGTGCCCCACTGCTGAGCCAAGGCAGCTCCATACAACCAAAGTCCCACCAATGCCCATGTGAGCCAAGGCAAGGACAGGAGCTGCGGCTGCTCCAGCACTGCCGAGCTGTCCTGCAAGTAACAGCCCTGCCAAGGCATGCAAAGCGTTTCCTCTGAAACAGGAGCCCCCAGACAGGCTGACGTTGGGGAGTTAAGGCAGGAGCCTGAGCTGCCGGTCCCAAACATGGCCACATGCTCCTGGCTGGCTCCCGAGGCAAACGGGGCTGGATGCAATCAGCGCACAGCACAAACTCCTGGCCAGGAGCGCTGTGCAGAGGCTACAGCACCTTCAGGCACCCCCAGCTTGAGTGGCCTCAAGGGCAATCCTGAGCTGGCAGCTGGTGAAGGCCTTGGCAGACAGAGGTGGGAAGGCAGATGATGCTGCCCACTGAAAGGGGAGGCTCTTTGCACCTCTGCAGGCAGAGCGGACCCTTGATTAGGCCTGAATACAGGCTTGCACTAAACTTGTGTCATCAACAAGGATAATTTATTGCGCAGAGCATGCAAAGTAGGTATTTAGGGGTTCAAGATGAAAGTCTAGCAAGATCTATTCTACTTTCCACCACGGCCTTCACGAGGATTTGCTTTCATGAAAGAGCACCTGATTTATCTGGGGATGGCTAACGAAGCACTCCTACCCCAGTGCAGCAGGGCACAGGCTGCCCCAGCAGGCTGGCAGATGAGCCACTGCGGTTGGTACTGTGCAGGGCACAGGATTGCTGGCAGCAGCGTGGTCACACCAGTGTATGAACAGCACAGTTTTTACCGCATGCAGCTCCCCTTCTCACCCCAGCATGGGAGACAATTATGCTCCACACACACCCCTGTACAGTTAATCTTGTTAGCCTATTTTGCAAGATTGGAATCTAATTCAGCAGCTTTACAGCAAGACTGATGCCACACCAGGGCTGCTCCTGCTACAGGGCGCGTTAGGAGGAAGCTGTGTCACCTCTAGCAGATCTATGCACAGCCCCAGATGGGTCAACACTGCACAAAACGATGCAGCAGCCCTGCACCGTGAAAGCCGATGCTCTGCTGGGCCAGAGGTGCATGGCTGCGGTGGTCCATGGGCACCATCAGCATGGGACACACTGGCTGACATGGGCCAAGTAGGCAGCACTGAAAAAGAAAATGTTTCTTCCCAAAAATCTTCATTTTCCCCCTCAGGTTCTCAGATCTAACTGCAAGGGACTGGCTGGGTCCCGTACAACCACGCTAAAACCTCAGTGATAGATGCTCAAGGATACTAAAGCTTTTAAGTGCTCCACAGATACCCGAGTTCGGAGCATGCTTTGCTCTCCCATCACCTTTCCAGCCACTTCACCCTGCACTGACAGCCGCAATAACACATAACAGGGGAGCCACTCCCATGGGCTATAATCCATGCCAAAAGTCTGAACTGAGACTCTGGAAAGAAGCAGCTCAGGAGACAGGGGCTGATTCAGCCCCCACAATTACCTCACTAATATCGCTGATAATAGTAAGTGGACACAGACAATTAGTAGCTGGGGAAAAGCTCTGTGGTTTCATTCAGTCTTCATGAAGTAAGAACCCTACAGTGGGAAAATCTCTCAAAAGCAGCTGAGGCAATTTGTGTTTGGGTATTTTTTTCCCCATGTGCAGAAATTACTAATTAAATACCGCTGTAAATCAGGCTGTTACAAGAGTCCCCGCAGCCCTTTGGTCATGTCAATCATCTGATTGCCTTCAGTGAGAGGGTTTCCATGAGTAAGGACTTTTGGCAGGAGTAAAGTTTGAAAGATGAAGCACATAATGACAGATTCATGGAATAATATGAATATTTATACACACTGGCATGGAAGCACTAAGCTTCCCATACAATTATTTATACGCTGTGTTCAGGCACGCCATTCATCTTGGCTACTTTCATCTGAGCAGCTTTGTGGCTCGCAGAGGCAGTCAGCACACGCTCGACCACGCTTTGCTCCGTTTTGTATCAGCACCGATTCAATGCCGCAGCTTCTGTGGAACAATGCCAAGGCAGCGAAGGCAGATTTCACCCCAGCGTTATCACAAGGACCACAGCGGTACACTGCCCTCACCGTGAGCTTTACTGGCTGGGTCCCTCGTACCCACAACTCTGCTTCCCCTTTGCTTTTGCCTGAAGCCAGAGGGTTTTTCCCCCCCACCAATGCCACCCCTGAAGGACTCGCTGAGGCCCCAGAGGCAGAGCTTGAGAGCACTGTACTCTCTCTACAGGTTTGTCCATGTGGCAAACACCCTTTTTTGGTGCCAAAGCAGTATTTCCAAGAGAGTGGGGTCACCTGCGGAGGGGTGAGCAACTAAGCACAGGCACTGTAGACCTCATGTGCCCACTTGTTACCATGTTCTGCAGGAAAAGAAAATATTTTGCTATTGTTACTTCTCTTAATCAACACTGGCAGTGGGAGTAAACCCACAAAATCCAGCATGAAACTGGAATACAAACATTGCAGGGAAAAGCTGCGAGGCATCTCATGGTGTAAGGGATGTGAGCAGGCACAGCGTGGGAAAGGTGTGGATCTCCTACCCAAGACAACCAGCCTGGGAGAGGCATCCACCATGGTGAGGTAAGAAACCTTACAGATGTACTTATGGTATTTACTGAGTTTTTTCCTACCTGGAGTATTTTTCTTTATAGAACAGAAATCAGCAGAGAAATACTCCTCCTAAGCCTGTGGCGTGGGTGGCAGCCCAGAGACTCACATCCTTCCAGAGCTGAACTGTGAACTCCTAAACTCAAGAGTGCTAGGAAAAGGTATTCCCAGGGAAGAATGCTTTCTAGCAGCATTTACTTTTTTTTTTTTTTTTTTACATAAACACAAATAGCACTGCACCCACAGACTGCCAGCAGCAATAGTGTAAGAGACTTGGGCAGGGAATTCACAGCCTGCCCCCCTCATGTAACACCTTCCCAATTACTCCTGCTGTCTTGCACAATCAATACTAATTATATCCACACTGTCACTCCGCTAGCAAGGAGTGAAATGATGATGATAATGATGACGGGGTAATAGAAACATTCATCCTATGCACATCGGTATTCTGAACTCACTTACGTGCTCTGAAGGCATTAGGATGGATGTGCTCTGAATCCAGAGAGATTCAGATCAGAGTACGGAATAGCTGTGCAAACCGTTCTGATCACACAACCCCTAAAAGTTAATTAAAACATCAAGTGCTTCCAAACTAGTGCCCCGTAAAAAACATTTTTCACAGGCACTCTCATTCATGAAAACGTGCAAGATGGGCTGCATCAGTAACAAGGAGACATCTGTACAGGGCAATAGTGATATGTTAAACGAGGCAATGTTATAACCTCCCTTGGACTGGGGGACTTCAAATTATAATTTCTGGACATTTCCCAGTCCTGCTTTTGGCTGGGCTCAGTGCAACAGGTCAGGAACTGATCCATTTACCATTCCTTGAGGGGAACAAGCCCAGGCTCAGCCTCCTTCAGTGCCAAATGCTAAACAGTGGTTTGAGAGCACCAGACACAGCACAAGCAGCTCTGCGGTGGGACTCACCACTGGAAGCTCCTTCTGTGTAACCTCACACTCGGCATCGTCCGAACAACCAACTGTAGTGGGCAGAGCAGGTTTTCCTACCAGAGGGTGATCTGAACACTGTCACCATGGGCAGGCCATGCCCGGGCAGTCACTGATGTCCCAAGAGCATGGTTTACCACCGACTCTTACAGTACCTTCACAGCCACGATACAGCATGATACCGCGAGCCCTGCAAATCACATGCACACACACAGTTGTCCACCTCTCAATCATGCATGCCCAAAACCAAAACACAAGCTTTCATGAGCATTTAAGTGTCAGACTTCGCTGTGCAAAGCTCATTTAAGTCACACAATTCAGACGCATTGGGCTGCCTTTTTTTCCTCCTCAGTGCTACACATACCAAACTCAGAGGCTAAACCAGAAGTAACTAGCAGCATGCTAATTAGCAGTATCCTCTGCTGACAGACCAAATGCATCAGCACAAATGTACCTATGAACACTGCACAATTTGGTGGAATACAGAGTGGAAGTTGGTCTGTGTGGCCAGCTAGGTCTGGCTCTCAAAACATAGCATTTAACCAAGAAAAGCAAATAGACAAAGACTGAAAGCAGGCTAAAAAGCCATCAACAAAACTTGTGCTGCATGGTACAGTCTGGAATAGAGCCCCAATGTCCCCCAGATCCATTGCTTTCTGCTCCATACCAAAACTCAATTTATTGCCTTTTCCCTCTCACCAGGGGAGAAGATTTATGCAAGACCCAAGCAGGCCTGTGTCAAATCCAAAGGCATTAAACATACAGAAGGGTGCTTTACCTATCACAATGCAAATTATATCAGCCGTAAGCCATAAAAAAGCTCATTTCAAACAACAGTAATTTAACAGAGTTATTCCAAGGAGAACTAGTGGCTATATTTGTTTTCTTTCTGATATTGCAATAGCAAACCATGCATGAAGTTTATTAAGCCATGCTAATTGTCTTTCTGTTCTAGTACATTTTAGCCATATGGAGAATCTGGCTGGTGCTCAAAAGACAAAATTGTTATTTGGGGAAAAATATCCTGAAAAGCTTCTACTGCTTCAAATGTTAATTTCTTCAACAATGTGAATAATACATAATCAAAATGTCAGCCTGGATGTGGTACAACATGTTGGAATCCATCAGAGAAAGGTAATTTGCAGACCCTGAGGAGATACACACAGGAAAACAGCCGAGTTCACGTAAAACATTTGCCATTAACCTGAAGAGTTCATGCTCACCAAGGGGAGCAGATGATTGCACTGGGTACAGTGCCCGTCCAGAAGCACACGCTGGTATTGTGTCATGGAAAAATCCCTACCAGAGCAGTCAGGTCTCCGAGTCGAAGGCTGGAGATATCTGGGGAAGAAATTGGGGTCATGCTCAGATGCCCAAGTCTACTTTTCACCATGACCATGCGAGAAGCCCCAGAAAGCACACAGCCCATCCAGGGAGACAACCCCTGCCCAGGGCGTGGGGCACTGAACGGGAGAGAGAGATTCACAGGGAAGAAGGCTGATGCTGGAGTTACTAACACTATTTCCATAAGTCATCCATTCAAAAAGTTTACATACAGAAACAAAAGCCTGGAAGAAGCCTTCTCAGCATAGACAACCCCCTAAATGTTTCAAGCAAGTGATTTTTCAGGTGGAAAAACTATTTCAGATGGTAAATTCTCATTCAGCTACTATTCACACGGGAAATCTCAGCAAAGGCTGAGACTTTAATAAAGTTCATCACTAAAAACTTCGTTAAACTTTCCAGACCCTTTCAGCTGTATAAGAAATGAGTATCAATGCACAAGATTTCACAATCACTTGCATGCCTTGCTTAATTATTTTTTTAGACATCTAATTTTTATTTTAGCAAGAGATGACACAATGTCAATAAGTTAGTTCCAAGAAACATTTTACATGCCATGATTATTTTCCATCCTCAGCACACTTTGTTCTTGTGTTGCTGTAATTCATGCCACCATTTGAAACAGCGACTTTCCGTAAGGTTAGCCATAAAACAAATCGCTGATGATAGTCTTATGATACAATCCAGTCATTTATGAAAAAGGATATTTTATTTTATTATTCCCTTCTATTCTAAACAATAAAATGTAATGACTTGCTGCTGAGAAGGAAGATATGGGAGCACCAAATCATGACACAGGATACAGTTAATATGGTAGATTTTAATTTTAAATATTTAAAATAATACTGATTGTATATTAACAGAATTTATGGTTGCATGATTCTCAGCTTTTTCATTACATGGCTCTGAACCCCCATAACTGCAGAATAATTGCTGTATTATGGATTTCTTCATAACTCATGGATTACATTAGGTGAATATTAAGAACAAGCTAATATGTACAAAACACCCTAAAGCAAACTGTCATCTAGGGGGGCTTGAGGAAAATCCACATGCAGGCACAGTGCAATTACCAACTGTTTTAACTATTACTTTGAGAAAGATAATAGAATATTTCAGAAACAGAGGGTAGGCTCCATATCAAGGCCTCCATCCAGATTACCCAAGGGGATGCTTTTGAAGGAGCACCACAGCCATGCCTGGAAGTGTGGCTGTCCTCCACCAGAGCTCATCAGAGCCTGGAGGAAAAGTGGATGCTTTCCTACAAACACAACGCATTGCAAGCCAGAAAGGACAGGCAGGCAAGGCCAGTCTCCCATGCCTCAGCACAAACACCTCGTGCCAGCTCCTCCTCAAGCATGTCCCACTCTGCAGCCTCCATCCTCCTGCCCAGCTGCTGGAAACCCCGCTGCCCTGAAAGACAGGGCTGGAAGGGCTTGAAAAGCAGCTTGCTGCAACTTCATCTGTGTGAGCTAGAGCAAACCAGGCCTGCTGTACACCAAGAGTCTACCACCAGGTCTACCATAAATTGCAATAAGCTACTTAAAGAATACAAATGGACTAGGGTAATTGGGGATTACACAATACTCTGGCATCAATAGTTGTTGGGGGATTTTTTATGCAAGCCATCATCTGGGAAAAGAAGAAAGCAAGATCAAATCTTTTGTTGTTTCTCATTGTTTACATGCTTTGTTGTACAACAGAATAAGGGTTTCAGCTGACTTCTAACGCAAAAATTCATGTGCTGCTACTGGACTAAGCACAGTTGGTCCTGAATATAATTACACTCCAAAGAAGTTCAGAAACCCACGTTTCTGCTGCCTGATCGAGCTTCATTCCAAATGGAAACTGCTCAAGGCAATTCTCCTTCTATGTAGCTCGAGTGATTCTCATGAAAAAACAGATGGCATGAACCATCTCCCAGGAAAAGACGGCATTTGCTATGCAGTGAGAAATGTTAGAGGGCAAACAAGCCCCCCCGCCTGTGCCTGGCACATCTTCCCCACATCAAAACAAACCCTTCATTTTGCCTGCTGAAAACCAGCAGGAGAAAAAAGTTTTAAAAAAAAAAAATCACATCGTCATGTAGGCTCTCCCGCTTAAGCTATAAGGGAAGCTCCCATGACTCACTTCTTCGGTCACGCAGCAGAGGAATGAGTGAAGCTGCAGTGAGGAAGAGTAACTTTCATGACAACTTTTTATTCCAATAAAGTTCCATTTTCAGCATTAAAAGGAAGTTATTCTTTGCACAGTACTTGTACACAGGCAGGCACTGTAGCCCAGATGGAGACAAGCCCCACGCCATTTCAACACCTTCATAAATGCATGGGAGCGATTTACTCATCCAGGACCTTGACGGGGGCTTGCTAAACAAGGGGAACAGCCTCCCATGGTTCTCATCCCCATCTGGCAGTTTTAGAAAGCCAGACACGAAGACTAAGTTTTGCAAGGCCTCGGGAAGAGCTGGCTTCAGACCTGACCTTGGTGGAGGTCTCCAGGAGTCAGCCCTCCCTGCACCGAGCTAATTCATCAACGAAGCATCCCAGCATCTATAAGGGGAAAGGACTTCCAGCCCAAACCACCAAACATGCACAGGAGCTGCCTGGGCAGCCTCCTGCTATCTTGCCTAATTTCAGCTCATTGCAGTCATTTTGCTACTTCTCATTTTTGTCGTTCCCTGAGCCCACCCACACCCTCTGGGTGCCATTGCAGCATCCCGGGCACCGCACTCCACCTTGCGCCTGTGTGTGCCCACCAGGGCAAGGGGCTGCCCCGGGCCGCTCCGCTCCCCTCTCTGCCCTTCCATTTATTCCACAAATAACACATTCAAGTGAGAGAAGGGTTTACAGCCCTGGGCAAATAGGAAAGGTAAACTCTAATGAGGGAGAAGCAGGAGTATTTTTGCATCAAACAGCAATTACTGAACATGCTGCCTTCTAAAGATTAAAAGAGTTTTTTAAAAATAATGAATACACCTGGGCTTGTGCATTCAGTTGAGTCTTAAAACTCAAAGAATCTGAATTAGCCTCATTTCCTCAGGGAAGATAATTTTTTATAAGTGTAGTTTATACATTCTAGAGACTTAATCTGTCACCTGCAGTGCCGTGAACCAATTCCAGTGACTTGCACACGAAAGGCTGGGGCAGGGGAACCTAAGTGAAACACCCTTTCAATTCCTCATTTCTGGTTGATTGCCCTTGGAAATACAGAAAGTAAAGAAGAGCAAAGAGGAAAGAAAAGCAAGAAAACCTTCATATGTCCACTCTTACTAGTGGCACACATCAGCATTTCCTCACCTGTACAGCCTTCCTTGCTATTTGCATTTTAATTAGTTTTGCATGGTTAATTGCACTGTCAGTGAGGCACAGAACTCCATAGCATCCTGATTGTCAGAGAAGTTAACCCAAGGGTTATCTGAGAATATAGGTACTGAAAAATAAATTCACCTACTAGCACTTCAATAAAACTTGCAGAGAGGCTTTATCTGATGCAGAATCAAGCGCAGAAGAACAACCTTCTCTTACAATTAGAGGGACACCCTGTGCTGCCCACATGGAGCGGTCCCACACATCTTATCCCTTGGCCTTGAATGATCATTTCTTCTGAAAGAGATGTGCATGCTGCAAGTCACCCTGTGCCACCAACCCCCCCGCCTCCCTGCCTGTCCTCTGCTCCTGTGCCAGCTGGCCCAGTATTTAGGGTGCCACAAATTCCAAAGCAAGGACAGCTATTTGCTGTTAGATGCTTTCTGCACTTCAGTTCCCCTTTCGCAAACTGCAGACCCCCTGCATGTGGCCAAGCCTGTTTGTAAGCCTCCCATCAGGACACTGTTTATTAGCTCAAACTTGAAAACTGGTAGACAAAACGAAGTCATTGCTTTTCTGTCCAGCCTCCCCCCAAAAACATCTTTTCTGCTCCAGACCCCACCACAGCTGAGCTTACCCAACTTTTCCCCAAGTTACTGGTTCACTTCCCAAAGCAGGTCCCACGTAAGGCAGCACCAGCTCAGGGACACCCCAAGCCCTCAGCTCAAGCCTCCTGTTGCAGGGCAGGCTGGTGGAGGGAGCGGAGCACACTCACAATAGCCTGTGCTCCCGACGAAGCCCGTGGCATTGTGTCAGGGTAGGCTGCTGTGACCTTGCAGGGAGCAGAGAACAGCATGAAGAGCAGAGCCAAGCCACTGCTTGCAAAGACGTGTCTGGGTCTGGCAGGAGGCAGCGCTGGGGAGCAGCCCTTCGCTGATCTGGTGCTGCTACAGGTCACACGTACTGAAACTCCCCAAACACCTATCTCGACAGGAAAGCAAATGGGACAGAAAAGACACCTAAACCATTCAACAGCGACAGCTTAAAGTGCATTTTCCTTTGATGGGTTTAATAAAGCTCCATCATTTTGTTGTTTCAGTGGCTGAAAAAGCATCAGAAACAGAAGCATCACCTGGCCTATCACAATACACAGCTCCTGTGATTACTGTGGGGTAAGTAGACAGAGGACTCCAGGTTCAAGAGAGGCCTTGAAAGCACTGCAAAAGACCAACACCACCAGATTCACAAAACCTACTTGCAGTCAGTGCTCTGATGCAGCCATTTCCCTAAGGTGCAGGCACCTATAAAGTGAGAAATGTTCACTTCTCCTATGATGCAGAGAGACATGCAAGTTTGTGCTCCTAGCACAGCTTTCCCTAGGGAAACAGCGTTTTAATTTAAGGACTTTGTTTCTTCATCCCACAAGCCCATATATTGTGCTACAGGCAATTAATGTTGGGAACCTCGGCTAGTAAAGGGACACTTCTCCAGGTTACAGCACAGGAGCGCTGTGCAGCCACCACAGCTGTGTCCACAGGACTGGGTGTACACACACACACGTTCCCTGCTCTCCCTTATCGCCAAGTACAACTTCAGCAAGGAAGCCTTCTTTTGCGGGGACCCACCAGCTGCTTTGTGGTTATGCTACATCAGCTCTGTGCTTTGCTTTGGTCCAAACAGAGCTGAGTTACTCCACACAAGCTGAGCCGCGGTAACTACGTGTTCTCCTCTTACTCCAAAGGAAACGTGAAAAGAACAGGCTTTTAAGTCACTGTGTTTGGGAGAATTCCTCACAGAGCCATGCCAGGATGAGACAGAGAAGCTGTAGCAAAGCTACAAACTAATGCCAAATATCCTTCCCCCCACTCTGATACTTTTAGCTGCAAGGCGAACTGGTAAGAGGGATCTAAAGCGAATTTTAACTTGCACTCACAACACAAGCATGGTTGAAAACTAGATTAAATACAGTCCATTTGAGTTCACTGGAGATGTACCAACTGCTAAATTAGATTGATCACCACTACTCTCCATCTCCATCACTGCTGGTCTCTGGTTGAGCCCAGGGAAAGAACAGTAGAGCCAAATGGGAGAAAATTGAATCAAGTTTTGTTTGTATTTCTTTGATAATTTTTAAGCAACAGACCAGGAGACCAGGCCATTCTCTGAGCTTCCAACCCCTTGTGGTGGAGAAGCTGCAGAGAATTAATTTGAACCATGATTAAAACAAGATGATGATAACCTCAGTAACCCAGCCAACCAATTCCTAGCAAGTCTAACCCCTAACTGCATTTCAGTAGAACACAAGGATCTTTTATTTAATCAACCTCAAAACAAGACAGCCTGTACATTTCAGAAAACAACCCTTATATATTCCCCAAGTGTCAGACCCAGAGGATTTCCTTTATACTCTTCCATCTGCATGTTTTTCCTTGTTCCCATGGCCAAGTTTTCCTGTGAGCAAGGCAAGGGTTCCAGGTCTTGAAAACAGCACCAGGATCTTTATCTGGGACCTAGGCAGGATTTGCTGGGGTTGTGGATGCTGTTGGCCAACAACAGGCACAGCCATATCAGTGCCATTAGCTACCATGAGCAGTTAAAAGCCATCGGCAGGAGTCCGTCTCTGCTCCTATGCTTGTTCCTGGCTATTTTGGGCTGAGATCAGGGCAAACTCCATGGAGAAGTTGCTCAGGAGAAAATCAGCACAATGCCTGCCCATCCTTCCCTGTACGCAGCCAGTAACTGCCTTTCTCTGCTCTCTCAGCTGGGTCCCTCCGCCACCATGAAGCCAGGTCCACACCTGGGAGCAAAGGCATTCACCAGCCTCAGAGCACCCAGAAAAGGGTCTCCTCAAGGCTTCCCTGAGGACTAAACCTTGCAAATCAAAAGCATAGCTATCACTGAAGGGAAGAAAGGGAGAAAAGACGAGACTTCTCTCACTCATGGACCAGCTTATGCTCCCAACTGCACCAAAAACTGCTCAGGGATATCTCAAGCCAAGAAGCCCACACCTTGTTCAGAAGCATATGAGGAAAAAACTTTATGCAGATTTCCTGAGCCAGCTTTAATTAGCTCAGACACCCAATATCCAATGCCATGGTATGGGTCAGGTCAGAGCCCTCAACAGTTTGTGGGTGACCTTGTGCAAGTTGTTCAGCCTCCCCCTTCATGGTCTCAGAAGAAAGGAGAATTTTTACACCACTTTCTTCATATAAACTAACTCAAGCCTGTATCTGACATGCGGTTCCAAGATGCAAGCGTGCAATGGACGTACCTTACAAGGCATTCACAAGTTCTGCTCCTGTTATTGTTATAAAAGAGTTGCTTAGTCTATACACACTCTGTCTACCACACAGGTCATGTGTACTGTGCAGAAAGAGATCCTGCAAAATTCCAGGCAATGGAGAAAGGTATTGCATGTTTGACATTCAAATGCAGAGCTGGCTGAAATAACATTTATCTCCCCCGCAGCAGAAACGTCTGTCTGTGCTGAAAATTGCTATAAGAAAAACCAAGCCACTTCCTGATGTTTAAATTCCTTGTAGAAGAACCAAGGGAAAAAAATAAAAATAATAGAACAACAAAATATGTCACTGTTGATTTACACTGACCTAATTTTTGAAGCACTCCTTCCCTGCTGAGCCCAACTTGGGCACAAGGCAGCCTTTAAACTACCACTTCTAAATCAAATATCCATGAACTAGCTGTGCAACATGCAAGTGAACACAAAGTGTCCTCCTTTACCGAGTGATTCAGGGGTTAAGTATGATGGGTCAATGCAGCTTTCATTTAGACACAGCTTTCTAGCATTAATAGCATTTCTCAAAAATATTATGTTGACTATTTCTACATCTCACTGACCCTCAGCCATATCTTTATTTTTCAGCTGCCCTTCCCCTTGCTACTGCTCCGCTTCCTTCCTAAGTTTTCAACTAAATCCAAGTCATTGACGTAATTCAGGCATTCGGAGGGCAAAACAAAACCCACCCTTGATCCTGATCCAGAAGTCTTTAAAAACCGAACTGAGGTCAAGCTGTTAGGACTGTTCAACTGGCCAGAGGACCACGTGGAAGGGGCACCCGGGTGCTGAAGAGCTGAGGAGAGAAGTACTGTTTCTAAGACTACAACAGCTCCTGCTGTGGTACCAAGGGCCTCAGCCACTGCCAACACTGGTTGCTAAAGAAGCTCAGTCTAACAGAACAAAGTGGGATTTCACTTGTGTAGCATTTGTAGAGATGAGCAAAAATAAGATCTTAAATGCCTCTCACTTCAAAAACCTCTGTATGAACTGGCCTTAAAGGTTTAAGCTCTCCATTTCCAGACAATTCTGTCCCTTTCTTCATCTAAAGTGAAAGAAAAACTACCCTCAGGGACTCCCTGTTTGACATGAGAGGTTATCAGCACTAAAGCCATAATCTAAACCAATGCCAGATTTTAGGTTCAAATATTGCCGGTCTCTGCTTGTGTCTTCTAGTTTTGAACTTTCAATATCTGCCTTCAGAAAGACATATCCCTGGTGTTATTATTAACAATACTCTACTTTGAACATGATTTGAGCTGTTACGGAATGATCGCTTGAGATATCTGCCAGGAAAAACACCAGAGAGCAAGAAAAGCAGTAGCTACTGTTAAGAGAGAATCAGAAAATGTGTAACTGAACAGTAGTTAGAAAATAACAGCATCCAACCCACATTATAACTGCACACCCCCACCTCTAGAAGACATCGCTATACAAAAAGTTTAGTATCTTGGCTGTTAGCAGGGTTACCTGTGCAAAGCTGTTGATAAAATAATGATTTAAAACAGCAGCATTTCAGTAGTCTCAGATCTCCCGTATTACTTGCAAATTATCTAAACCTGCAACATTTTCAGCTTTAATAATCTGTCAATCTTTGCTTCACTACCTTTAGTAATCAAATGCAACACCAGCAGAAATACTGACCTTGAAAATTGCATGAAGTACAAAACTGGGCATGTGTTTTTGCAATTTAACTGCGCTTTACTCAATGCAGTTAAATAAGCTACGTGATTTCCATCTGCTTTGTGTGATTGGCATGCTGGAGAGATCTTTTCTGCATCTGGTAGATGGACTCCCTGCTTCACCCAGATATGAACCAAGGTGTTAACCAAGGTGCTGGTACCACTTTAGCAAAAAAAAGAGGGCTGATAGTAGGTGAGCTGAGCTCCTCTCAGCAGAAAGTAGATCTTCAGGAACTGTATGCAGTTTTCAGGAACGACAATAATTCAGAATTTCATAGATTAGGAAATTGAGCCAAGGAATAATGGTCTTATATGCAATTCCATGGAAAAAGGACAGTTCCTCCTATTTACGTCTTAGGAGCATCTTCCGGTTACTTTTACTGAGGCTGCTTAAACTAGCAAGCTAAGATACACACTGAGCATGCTGTTAGCTGGCCATGTTACAGCCCATGGGATGCTTGCCATTCAGAATAAAGCGGTCAGCAAACGCAGCTTCCAACATACCTGTCTGCATCCTAGCGTGACTTGTCAACTGGATTGCGCCGCCATGATGGGGTAAGAGACTGGAAAAAAAATTGTCTCAGGGTAAAATGGCAGTGCCACCAAGCCCAGACACTAGCTCCAGTCCTCAGGGGGCTAAAAGGCATCCGGGCCCCTTGGCAGCCTATGCTGCCCTCAGCTCTGAAGCCCTCTGCATTAAAGCTGCCGTCTTGCTGCTGAGCAATATTATTCAGTTATTCTCCAGAAATGCACTGCAACCCTTCATGCTCACAGCAACTTGCAGCTGACAAGCCATTACTGTGATTAATGTCCAGATTTTACATTACTCTGTTTTTGGTGCAGAAGCGTTCAGCTGCCCACAGGTCACGGTTGGGCTGGAGGCAGTCAGTGGGGACAAGCAGCTTGTGGGCAAACCAGCCAGACCCTGCAGCAGCCTGGCCCCAGCCTGCTCTGCCCCTGACACAGCAGCATCTCCCCCCATCAATCTGCTTGCTCAAGACAGACAGAGCCCAACCTTGTGTCATGTGTGGGAAACCAGTCCCTGCTGTGCCCCGTACCCCAGCTCCAACCCAGATGATACCATGACAAAAATTCCATCCTTTCAGTAACTTCCACTTGAGATTTCACTCTTACTCAAAACAGGTTTCTTGCCAGTTGGTTTTAATGTGATATTAAGTGTTGTTATAGTGGTGCAGGCTAACATCACACTCTTAACTGCTGCCAAAGGGTGAAAAGCTTTTATTTCCCATTGCTGAAACTGGGAAAATATAGATGGAAAGTTGGAAGTGCCCAGGTAACTCCCTCAGCTCTGTGCTCACCTGTTGCAAAAATGTAGAGCAGCAAGGCTGCACTGTCACCAGGAGAAGGTTTTCCACTAAGTAAGGATCAGGTCTTTACCAGTGATTACAGATTGATATCACCAATCTTTTGGTGATCAGCAGCACAAAGTCAAGTACATCTGTTGTACTACTGCGATTCCCTGGAAATGGGTCCAAGTCACAGGTGGCTTCACTTAGGACTGAATCAGCTCCCTAAGGGTAACAAAGACAACATTTTCAGCAGGATTTTTTTCTCCTCAGGTCTGTATTCAACAGTCTGAACTGCTGCTGGAGCAGTTTGTCTGATATGAATATAGGCCATTGGAAAGGTCCTTACAGAGCCGTCGATCTGCGAATGTATGTTCCAGAGCTCAGAGCCGTTTGCTCTTCCTCCTGCTCCCCAGTGCCTCTTACCAAAAGGTCTTATCCCACGAGGCTCAGTTGTAGCATCATGGTTATGCTCTAAGGGATGTGTTATTAAGCACCTAGCCACCTCTTTCTGAATTTCACTGCTGCATCTCAAGAGACAAGATATGGATTCCTGCAGGCTGACTTCAGATACTTCAGTTTTGCTTTTTCACAGCCCTGACAACATCCCACACAGGTAGCTTAGGTGGTGGCAACAGCACTGACCCACCAGCACAGCCTAGATCTGCTCTGGGTGGCAGCTATGGTGTGTGCTGCACAACTGGACAGGCCTCATGTCCTGGGCAGAAGGCTCCTCCTGCAACTCCAGAGCGGGGAGTTGACTTCCACAGAGAGAAAACTGCAAATCGCAGTGTCCCCAGTGCCTCCCAGTCTCACTTTAGTCGGCTTCCTGATCACCACTTCAAGACATCTGATTTTCCCCACGCCTCACTGCAGCGCATTTCACTGTTCCAAACCTAAACTTCAGGAATTGCTGCTGGCACCAGACCAGCCCTGCATCTGGCCTTCATTCCTCATTGGTAAAACACTGATATTCTATTCACACCGCAGAAGCCCAGACACTAAAAAAAATGGGAGCCATTATTTGCCTTCAGCAGATTGCCACAGTAATGCCCTCCGAGTCTCATCCATCGAAACAGATTATACCGGCCTGCTTCCCTGGAGCATCATGGAGCTTCTCTCAAGTGTTTTGTGCTCTGAAAGGCTTGTTTACAAGTGCTTTACTTGTAACCAACAAGTATGAATTCTGTTAAAAAAGTTACTTAGATATTTGGCTGAAGTTCTTTCTCAAGCTACAGAGAGACAACTCATTTCAGCCACCACAATAAGCTACAAGGGTTCAGGAAGAAAAGGATTTTTATTTTTAATTTTTTTAAAGCCATAAAAAGCCAAGAGCCAAAGAGCAGCAATGAGTTTTTTCCTGAGTAATACTCCATCATGCCAATAAGACAACAGGGTTTGATTTGGAGAAAGTAAAAGGCAATGGCTTGCTTTCCTAGCAGCCTTTACTTCCCAGGCAAGCAGTGCTGAGAGTAGGATAAGGAAAAAAAAAGCAACCCACTGACCTAGGGACTGTCCGAGCACTCGGCAACTCACTGGGCACTGAAGCTGACAGTGATCGGTCCCAGGGGTGGCTTAAAGAGTGATGGCCATGAGAAAGAACCAGGCTTTTGCAGAGCAGTGGAAGAGTCTTCCCAAGACATGGAAAAAAGAAATTTTATATAAAGAGTAGCTATCATTAGCAGTGCATACAGACTGAAAGGGAATACAAGGCACTAATAATCATACCACAGATGTTCTTTTAAGACATGTCGAGAGTATATCTAATATATCACATTTAAAGGTAGATGCATGCTAGGATTGCACTGAAAACAAGATGTCTATCCACACAGGAAATAGTTTTCTTCTTAACATCTACACGTCTCACCATCAAGTAAATGCACCTCACCAAGTGTAGGCATTTCCTTCTTATTGGGCCATGCAGCAGGAGTACACCATCAGCACAACACCAGGATGCACCAGAAGTGATGCAGTGCTCCGTGATGGAAGAAAACCAGATCCAAACTGAAAAACTCCTCAGGTTTTTATGATAATTAGGTGCCTGCACCACCTTCTGCCTCCCAGGGAGGGAGGGAAAGAAGTAATTATCAGCCATCCAAACACCCTACTACACAAAGAGGGCTCCCACGCTATGTCAGCTATGACAACAGCCAGTACTCTGTGGGCAGCACCTGTTTTATTCCCCTGCCAAACAGCAACCGAGAGGGGCTCGTTTCACTGGTCTGCCTGTACTGACATGGGCAACGCTCATGTAGAACAAACTGCGAGGCTCAAACCAAGGAGATCCTTCTGAGCAATATCTAGAGCAGTTTGGAGAGACAGAACTGATGACTACCAGTCTCAACACTTACACGTGCAATCTGTAGAGATCAGCTTGTGGGATCACATCTGGCCAAAGACGGTCTGCCAGCAGACACCTCCAAGCCATCTCATGCCAAGTGCAGCACAGCAGCTTTGAAAGCAAGTTAGGAGGGTGGGATTGCTCTCCTTCCCCCATGGGCAACAGCTCTGCTCTCTGAAGTCATGGGATGGCTGCCTCCTACCTCAAGAAACAGCAAAAGCAGAATGGGGTCTTCACTCTGTGCCCATAGATTTCAGTAATCAAGTTTCAGTCAACTTCAACAAGGGCAGAATGGATTTTTCTTAGCCATTTTTTTTGTTCCAGTTGAAATAGGTGACATCAATTTGACCTGTCAGTATTAATTAGCATTTGTATTATGTTCTGCTCTGAAAAGTTGTTCTGTTTTGACAAACAAAGGGGGGAAAGTCTAATACATAACTCAAGCCTAGAATTTAGGCTGTCAACATGAAAGGCAAAACTAATTACGATGCTTCACAGGAGATCCCAGTGCTTCCCACAGACTCCAGTGACATGATGCTTTAGACAGGCATTCTGTACATCTGTATATACACAAACATATCCAAATAGTCAGGGATTCACAAAATGAAAACTGACATCAATTAGTACTAGCAATGGAACAGAACCCAAGACTTGCAGCTAAGTTCAAGCCTAATAATACTTGATATTGTTGCAAGAACACAGCAAGAATCAAACCCTCTTTCAAATAATAGAATGTAGTGACTCAAAATAAATATGCGAAGAAAGCATTATCAGCAGCAGCTAATGAATGGAAAACCGATACAAAAGTACTGATTCTCCAGAGCATATTTGGTTCATATCTCCTGCTGTAGTCAGTCAGTATTACATACAGATATACCTCCAGGGACACCAACAGAAATATAAGCATCATTGTTTTAAAAAGTTGCTAGACTTATTAGACATTTCAATTGACTCTGAAGCAAGCTGACATCAGTTTTTTTCCTTTTTTTGAAGCATCTAACTTGACCAAAGTTACAGGTGAAGTGTGCGACCAAGGGCAAAGCCATATGCAAGTGCCAATTATTTTGTTTAATGTTTAGTGCCATTTCGGACACTGCAGAGCATTGCTGGAAGCATGAACAATGCAGAGCATCGAGGAGCATCACTGGAAGCGTCACTGTCAAAGCACACTTGGAGGTTCTTCACAGGACTTCTCCAACCCTCTGAGAAGCCTCTCAGCTCTTATAGCAGAAAAGGACCCAAAAGGTAGAAGCCATCATCAGTCCTGGAGCAATGGTCAAGGTTGCAGTTGTGTTTGGATTGTTTTTCCACTGACCATAATTTGTTTAGATGTCACTGATGCTTTTAAAACTGAATGAAACGCACACAGGGCAGCTCTGCACAACAGCAACAGGCTACATTCCCAGCAGCATGTATTCCTCTCTGCTCCTTCACCTGTGCCCAAAGGCAGGAAGGGATGCTGCTCCAAGCAAGGCTTCCCACAGCTGCAGGGAGGTAGAGCTGCACACACCACAAGAGCTTCATTTCTCCTATTTTATAATTCTGGCATTACCTGGCCTGGAAATAGAACCTGACAGCATTAACCAAGGCATGAATAAGGATAGACATAGCAACTTTACTGAAATACAACAATGAACACATTGAAGATGGGAAAAAGCTATCTGAGATGAAGAACAGTGCAACAAAAACATTGACATACACAGGCACGTTTCTGTTTTGACCGGAAAATAAGAGAGGCCCTAGAACAGCCTTATAGGAGCTAGAAAGGGAACAACATCCTTTCTGGTTTCAAGATAGGAGTTTGTTCTGCTTATTATAATTTCTGTGACATAGCTGGCTGCAATTATGAGTGGTGGGGACACAGACAGGATCCTCCATGACCAGGGTGGCCTCTTGTACATTCCTCCTGCCAACATCAACTGTGTGCTTGCTTGCAGTACACAAATTTTGGAAGGAGTGTTGGGGGAAGGCTTGGGGGGAAGGGAGAGGAAGAGGGAGGAGAAGGCATGCATATTTTTAAGACAACTCCTCAGTTTAACAGGACAACAGCTATTTACTTGTTTCACAGAAAAGTTACGAGACTCTTGGGAATCAAGGTTTGCATTGAAGTACCAACCAGCCTTTGATTACAGCAGTGTGAACACTGCTGCTCTAATAAATCACCGAAATCAAAGCTGAACCATGCCATGAAGAAAAGATTTCAGAAAGGGGATTTGTTTTGTTTGGGTTTTGTTTTTTGAATAGCTATCACCTGATCAGAATCAGATTGGCCAAAAAAGCAATTTTTTTTTCCTTAATACAACAGGGAGAAGAGCGTAGACAAGAAAGGTAACTCAAAAAATTGAAGCATTTGGTTTAATAGAAAAGCTGGAGTGTTTCAGTCGAAGAGACAAAGTGTTTTGGTGCATCTTCCTCTTCTGCCACAACCTCTCCCCTCAACATCCCAGTGTGTTAGGACCAGGGCATGCCGGAGGGAAGCCATACTCAATGACATTGCAGGGCTGAAACACTACAACGCCCTCAGTGAAAGCTTTCTGCGTACCTCAATGGACCTTGCCCCATAGAAATCACCAGGGTTTATGCCTCCTGCCTTTCCCTTTATCTAGATTTGATTATGTAGCTCACCAGCAGAGGAATTCAGGCTACTCCAGGGATTTAAATCTCTCCTCCCCAGAGCTAGAATAAACTACTCAAATTTAAATATAGGCTTATAAGTTTGAACACAGTAGAGCCAAGATGGGGACCATTAAGCATCTTTTGCACATGGCCAGAGCAACCACCTCCATCTCATTTGTTAGATGGGATCATGCGACCCTCCAAGATTAGACCCCAAAGATTAACAAGGCAAGGCCTCCGAATAACACTGCTGGGCTCTGTGACCTGTGTTTCAGTGAAGCTACCCTCTGGGCACCTACATTATTTGTACTTGTGTGCACAAATACCTCAAAACTGAGGGGCTGAGTTGAACAGCACCCAGGATAGGATCTGCTCCAGCTTCCTACTAAGTTAATGGCAAGACTTCCCATCATGTCTCAAGAGCTCCATGCCCAACGTCATATTTACAAGAGGAATTTGCACCATGATGAGGATCGAGCACAGCATGGTTCCATTATCTTGTTTTAAAGCTCTAACTGTGCAGAACAACTTCACATGAATCAAGGCCAAGCTATCAGTCTATAGGGAAAGAATTTAACTCTGGAAACAGACCTAAATCAACACAAAATAAAAGAGGCTTAAAAATCTCACCAGGCTCACATAAACACTTCTTCACCATGAAATATTGATGTTAATATAGAGCATGAATAATTGAGCTTCTGATCTCTCTGAAGAGTCTAGCCTTACTGAATGTTACAGGACATATAATTTATATTATTTGGCTAGTAGAGGAAATAACAAATGGTTTCACCTCTTAACCCCGTCTAATAGGCAGCCTTAAGAACACCAAAGTACAGTAATTGCTATCATGGCAGTTTGCCCAAGTTGTCTTAATAATGTTATAATAAAACGTCTTTTTGGCTCTTCTTTTTGAGATTGATTCACCCTAAAAAGTAATCAATAAATGCAGTTTTTCACCTCCTCACTGCAAATACCTGCTTGGTATTTCTTAACTTTTCTTGCACTCAGCTTTTTTACTGTAGTCCCACAACAGTGAGCCACCTGGTCACTGATGCTCCAGGTACCGCCCCCCACCTGGAACGGGCCAGATACAGCCAATGGGACAGAAGTGGAGACAAGGAAAGATTGGAGCAGTAATCCTGGCACATCTCAGTCTTTCCTCCAGACTCCTTAGTCCCCATTTCCTATCACTAGACTCCCAAACATATTTTTCCCTGACAAGAAAAGATCTAAAAGTAAACATCAGATGAGCACCGACCAGGGTTTGGCTGGCTACCAAAGCCTCTTCCACAGACCTTCCCAAGCCGTGCTGTGCACTGTGAAGGACTCCATGGCAGAAGTGCATCCCACAGGCCAAGCCATCAGTCCCAAGCCAGGGTGATGGTGCTCCTGGCATAAGTGGCTGCAGAGCTCTAGACTGACCAAGCATATAGATCCCATGACCAGGGAGCTCTCAGAGAAATCACTGTTCATCTTCAGCTTTGCAGACTTTATTGGTGTTACTTTTCCCTTTTGACTTATATCCTCCACTATTAACAGAATAGAGGGCATAAAATGGAATACCTTCATTTCACCGATTTAATAGCTGATATAACCAGCTTGTTATTAGAAATAAGTCAAATGAAGAAGAGATTGCACTTCCCTTTACAGAAAGAAATATCATCATGTTAATTATTCTTTACTGGCATAACAATAATATTCTGACATCCCAGCTAGAGCCAGAGGCAGCCCAGTGGGAGCCAGGCAGGTGCTCAAAAATCCCCATGCCCAGCCTAGCCCAGTGCTGAGGTGATCTCTTAACTCAGGCCCATGTTGCTCAGGATTCTTGCCCAGCTCCCTTGGAATATATCCTTTTAGGGCCATATTTGAGCACTGAAATCACCCATGCCCCAGTGACAGGGCAATGGAGGGAAGCAGTTATCTAAGGCACATGGCAAAGAGCCAGGGAAGTCCCTGCACAAGCTGCTTGGCACTAATAAAGACCAGGCACAGGGATTTAGATGGAATTTCACACAGCTGACTATGGTCCTGAAAGCAGTTAAATCATTTAGGAAAGGATGGTTACAAACACTCTAGGTATCTTCCCAAATAATGAAACCCAGCAGGTAATATAATTGAATATTTAATTTCCCAGTAGCTGTGAACTTGTCTGCAAAACATTTACCCCTCATGTGTCCTGTCCCATCTACACAAAATCCATCCCAAGTGAATTACAAGCAGTAGGACTTGGTTTAACTGACAAACTGAAGCAGTGGATGTGATTTTAAAACTAATTGTGATAAGTTCTGTTGGGGCCAGTTCTGTTTAATCTCTATCAACGATCTGGACAAGGGGATCGAGTGAACCCTCAGTGAGTTTGCAGATGACACCAAGTTTGCAGATGACACCTGGGTTTTGTCCCAAGCCAATATAAAACAAAAGGGTCTGCAAAGCCTTGTTGAGGCTGACTTACTCAGTCCTCTACCCTCCTAAGAATGATGTTCACCTTTGATTTTCATTTCAAAGGTCCTGCTTCAGCAGGGTTAATGAGAAAGAAAGAAATCATATAGCAAATTAAGTCTTAATCATTGTGCAATTCCCTTAGATAAATGTTAATTGTCCTATCCTCAGCGCTTTGCAGTGTAATTAACTATATCTCTGTACCAAAGGGAAAAACTATTGCATGCTTCATTTCAAGGTCACAAAACAAGTGAGAAAGGCAAAACAGAGGCAAGATCTCCTGACTTGCCACCTCCACTCAGTCCCCTGCTTCAACCAGTAGGTAGCATCCACTCTTCAAGTCAACACAAAACACAGCAAACCAAAGTCAATGCCAGCTACTAACTAAAAAGCTATGAGAACAGAGGCTGGGAAAAGGCACCCTTTCCACATTGATCATATAAGGGAACTGCAGATTAAATCTGTGTTTGATATGCAATAAGTTTGACAAATAGACTTGTATACAAAGTTATCTAGCTCTTTTTGCATATCCTTGTAATAACTACAGCAACTATGGACTTAAAGATTCAAGCACCACCTCTGAGCTCAGCTGTAATTTACTCTGCTGAGCTATTTATCATCCTAATGTCCCTGCCAAAACAAAAATAAATTCTACTAGATATATCATTAAAGTATTTAGTAATCAGTACAAGATAGTGGTATAATTCACTAAACCCAAAATACTGCAAAATGCTAGCTGCTACTATCCGTTTACAGTTACTAAAGTGCCTTAAGGAAATTCTATTTGCCTGCATAGTGAAAATATGGATGGATTTACACATAACATAGAAATAGTCCATTTAATTAACAGCTAAGAGGTTTAATGAATAATATTAATTTCTGTTAAACAGTGAGCCATACCTCTCTCAGCTGAAAGCTCTGAATTCAGACAGTTGTTTGGGATTGATTTTACTTCAAAGGCTCAAACAAAGGTGAATTTCAGATGCAACTGTGCAGTGAAGAAGTCTGAGTTATGACCAAATCAAGAGACAAACATTCAGAAGTGAACAGACCCATAGATACTGCTACAAGGCGGCCATCCCATGTCCATCCCAGGCTATAATAAGTACTCTATGCTGCAGCCCCAGATGACAACGCAGTTTCAGAGAGGTGCAATTTGTTCCTTACCCAAAAGCCTGATTACCATACTCCACAAAGCATGAAGAGTGAGAGATTGTGCAATTACTCTCCCAGCTATTATCACCGACTACGCTGTCCCAACCCAGCTCAGCGCCCCTTCAAACAGGTCACTTGTATGTAACAGTAATTCCTCAAACAACAATACCCGTGAACAGGCTCCAAGGCAAGCGACCAGCTACAAGCACTTGCAAGATGCCACCTCTTAGGCTGGGAGCAGTAAAAACTATTCTTTGCTTTCCAAAATTTCAGCATCAGAGAACAGAGTAGGGGAAAAACCTGGCGTCTGGAACGACACGGTCTGTCAGCCCAAGGACCCACAGTTACAAACAAACTCTTTAGTTCCTTCTTGGAATAAAGCCTGCCCAAATCTCTGAGGTCTACAGATGGGATCAGCAGGGGAGAAGCATCCCCATTTTTGAGCTCTTGCTGAACCGGGTACACAAAGGCACCGAGCAGTGCCTATTCCTGCTGCAGAGCCAGACTCATGCAGACCAGCCAGCAGGACTTACCTTGCTTTTCATCTTCTACAAACTTCACTTTTTAAACATGCTGAGCACAGGAACCCTTCAGTACCTGTACTACCAACCCTCAAATTCTTTTTCTGTGTAGTCCTAATAACATGCCAAAAATAAACTGAGGTTTCCATCGCCTATTGAAAAAGCAAAGGAAAAACACATGCGTGGCAGCTAAAGCAAAGCTCATTTTACACTCTCCAGTCACTAATACACAAAGTGCAAACCCCTGCATTCCCTGATATTTCCTCAGTAAAAATAAAAATACCAGCCTTCCTCCACATGCACAAAAAAAGACATTTTTCTTCGTTGCTTGTAGCTTATTGATTTTCAGTTGTTCAAGTATAAGTGAATCTGTAAGACCTCACCTCTAATCGCCCTGCATGTGCTTTTATGTTACAGAGCAGTTTCAGGCAGTAAAATGTCAAAATAAACAAGATAAACAGGTAACTGTGACAAGTTTTCCCAAGGGCAGAAAAACATTATCAGCACCTGCTGCGTTTTCCATCTGCTCTAAAGTACTCGGGAGAAAAATCAGAACTTTTATATAGTCAATACTTTATAAGTTATGACCGGTATTGATTCCTTTAGGAAAACCCAGGCTGTGTGTGTCTGTGTGTGTATATATATATATAGAAGTTTCTATGCAATGTGGAAAGCAGTATAAATAAGAGCTATTCTGGAATCCAAAGGGCTTCAGGCCAAGGTACAGCTCTTTTTCCTTCACCTGTCTATTCCTCTGTTCCAGTGTTGGCCTGCAGGTAAGGGCTTGCTCACCAGGGCTCCTACGGACGAGTCCTCAGCATTGCTTGGAAGACAGAAGCAGCAACGGAGAAGGAAGGAAGAGGTTAATTTCTGGTCTAGGACATAGCTGAAGAGAGTCTCACATGGAAGAAACTGCCCTCAAGGTTTGCAGGTAAGGGCTGCTTGTGGCCCTACTACCACTTTCATGCATGGCTTGGTTATGACTGACCTAAGTTGGGTTGAACCTGGCTCATTGCCTAAATATTTATTGTTTCTCACACATCCTGGGCTGGGTGTACCGGGGCTCGGTGTCATTAGCACCATCACAAACTCAGCACCTCTGCAGGGCCGGACACCCGCGGGGTGGCGGCGGGCTGTGGTGGGCGCTGCTGACACAGGACAGCAACAGGGACAGGTTTTGCCAGGGAAAAAAGCCCCTTGTTGTAGCCTCAATTCCTGCACCGCCACCAGCAGGGCAGGGAAAGCCATCAGCTACCAGAACAGAGCAGCCCTGGTTTTCCACAGGAGACATCTGCTTTCTGAAACATGTTTTGACTTTCCAGCAAAAAGAGCATTGTAGCAAGAGAGCAAGCCTCAGTTCCCTCAGCACCCCTGCTCCTGGGGCAGGATGGCCCCCTCCTACCTCAACGAGGTGCCCCTCGTGGTTTCATCTCACCAGTCCCCATTGCAACTGGATACAGGCCCGGTTTCGCACCGCCTCAGAGTGCCAAAGCCCCGTGGTGCCCCAGGGGCCCTTCTGGCAGCTGGGGCAGGCATGGCGGCCACAGCACAGCACCTTCCTCCTCTTCCAGCCATGCTCTACCAGGGAAGGAAGAACCTTTCCCCAGGGAAATTTAAGCCAGTGGGGTTGGGTGTGACACTGCCCTGCCCAGGAGCAGCTCATCAGCCCATCAGACTCATCCCATCCCTGCCCGTCCCAGCTGTGCCCCGGCCGCCATCCTTGCAGCTCGGGGCCCTCCAAAGCCACCGCCAAACCAAACCAAAACGGTCCTTTGGGAGTGTTTGACAGTAACGAGTTTGTTTTATTTACAACTAAATCACAGCTGGGGGGAAAGGGGGAAAACATTTTCTTCAAGATCTGGCTGTGAATTACAGGCAGAGCCCCTGTCTCCTTGAGGCACGGGCTCCTCCGGTGATCCCGCCAAGGCGCTGAGGGGCTGCTGTGATGGCGGCTGCCTCCCCTGCCTGGGTGAAGAGCCAGACCAGCAGCACGAGCATGGCGTGAGCCCGGCCTCCAGCACAAGCTGATGTGGTGCTCCACGTGCCCCGGCCTCCTGAAACGCTTTTTCCGACCCATCTCCTCTTGCAGGAGAAGCTTGGAAGAAATTACTTGTCCCTAGCCATGCCAGGCCAACATTGCGGGGAGCCAGGGTGCTGCAATGACAGCGGGACAAATAGCCATAAAAAATGAGTGTTCAAGTCGACTGAGTGTTTTGTAATATTTCAAAAGCATTAGAAAGGGAAATGTTGTTTTTTCATTAAAAAAATAAACCAACAAAAAGCAAAATCTTACCAAACTTTTACATTAACCACCAATACATTTGTGCATTTAATATTTTCAGAAGTATGCTCTGGTTTTCTCTAGGTTTCTTTAGTTTTACCTACTGTATTGCCTTTTTCTGTGCTTGTGCCACAGGGGCTCCCGCAGCCAGACACACGGCTCCACGCCGGCTGTGTGCCCCAGCGGCATAAAAATCCCTGGGTCATTTTTTATATTAATGGGTTCATTAACTTCATTGTCCTGGCCAGGTCCCAGTTTGAATAAGTACAATCCCTCTAAATATTCCTCTCTTATTTCAACCACAAACATCTTTTTCAATTTCTTTCCTGCAAATTGTTTTGTGCTTTTTTCCATGCCTTTTTTTTTTTTTAATTGCAAAATGGCTGTCACTTTTCACTCAGGGGGTGGTTGTATTTTGATGCCACATTAATACTTCTATCCCACACACTCATCAAAAACACTGGAAACCTACCTCGAGGCAAAGCAACCTGCTTACAGTTGAGGAAACAATTTTGCATCTTACTTCCAGGGAAATTCAGAAGTTTTGCTCACAGGAGGAGCACAATGAAGAAGGAAAGACAACACAATTTATTAAATGTGTTACCTATAAAATATTTTACATACAAAATAAATTAAGTGCTTCAACTGGACAGAGTTATAAAACAGTTTGATGGCTCAGTCTATTTAAAAGGTAATCTAAGCAAGCCATGACTGCACAGCTGTTGCCACTAATCTAAAAGACATTAAAGTTTCCCTGGCCTCTTAGAAGCTGTTATTTGAGTTTAAAACCTTATCAGGAGACCATGCTTGGGAGAAAACATAGAAACATATTTCAGTTAATGGTTCAGACCCACCTTGTTTGCTCTGCAAACTGACCCCATACTGTAAATTCTATCTCTGCTGTACAGTGCATTACTTATAGCACATGAATAATGGATATTATAAACAAGCATTACAAAATGAAAATTCAGTTAACAATATTATGGAGCTTCCATTCACAAATGTAGTTCATGAGTGATACAAATTTTATGGTTCTTATCACCAGTGAAAAAATTTGCATATCCCATCACAGAGTTCTTGCAAGAACCCATTCTGCATTTCTTATCTCAGGGCTTTTATGGTAAGAAATATTGCGTTAGGCCCAGTAATTTACATTTTTCCAATAAAACTCTAAATACATATGCAACAGCTCTTTACTGACTGGCTTCATGTTATAAATTATAAGCTTGGAAGTAAATACATTAGGACAAATATTGATTTCTAAATAGTCACCATGAGTGAGATTTTATCCTGGTGTTGAATTATTGCACCTCTTGTCTTTTATAGCTGTATCTTATCTCCCAGCTACTATACTTTGTGGCAAGTAAGTAAATAAATAACACTGCCTCACTTCTGACAGTTCAATTCCTTCAGTTCCACGTGGTGGAAATAGCAGGTACGAGTCCGTGCAAGGGTTTTCTAGCAGCTCTACACAGACAGACATTTTGGGATCTGCAATTGTCATAAACAATGCTTTAGAATCATAGAATCATTAAGGTTGGAAAAGACCTCTGAGATCATTGAGTCCAACCGTTAACCTAACTGTCAGGTCCACCTCTAAACCATGTCCCTAAGCACCACATCCACACGTTTTTTGAACACTTCCAGGGACTGTGATTGTACCACTTCCCTGGGCAGTCTGTTCCAATGCCTGACCACTCTCTCCATGAAGAAATTTTTCCTAATATCCAATCTAAATCTCCCCTGGCGCAACTTGTAACCATTTCCTCTTGTCCTATCGCTTGCTACTTGGGAGAAGAGACCCCCACCTCACTACAACCTCCTTTCAGGTAGTTGTAGAGAGCAATAAGGTCTCCCCTCAGCCTCCTCTTCTCCAGGCTAAACAACCGCAGCTCCCTCAGCCGCTCCTCACCAGACTTGTGCTCCAGACCCTTCCCCAGCTTCGTTGCCCTTCTTTAGACACACTCCAGCACCTCAATGTCCTTCTTGGAGTGAGGGGCCCAACACTGAACACAGGACTCGAGGTGCGGCCTCATCAGTGCCGAGTACAGGGGCACTGTCACCTCCCTGGTCCTGCTGGCCACACTATTCCTGATTCAAGCCAGGATGCCATTGGCCTTCTTGGCCACCTGAGCACACTGCTGGCTCATATTCAGCTGGCTGATGACCAACACCCCCAGGTCCCTTTCTGCCAGGCAGCTCTCCAGCCACTCCTCCCCTAGCCTGTAGTGTTGCCTGGGGTTGTTGTGACTGAAGTGCAGGACCCGGCACTGAGCCTTGTTGAATCTCATACAGTTGGCCCCAGCCCATTGATCCAGCCTGGCCAGGTCCCTCTGCAGGGCCTTCCTACCCTCCAAGAGATCGACATTTCCACCCACCTTGGGGTCATCTGCAAACTTACTGAGGGTGCACTCAATGCCCTCATCAAGATCATCAATGAAGATACTGAACAGAACCAGCCCTAACACCAGTGGAACACCACTTGTGACTGGCCATCAACTGGATTTGACTCCATTCACCACCACTCTCTGGGCTCAGCCATTCAGCCAGTGTTTTACCCTGCATGTCGCATCACCAAGTCTTGCAGGCTTTACTGTGGAAGCAGCAGATGAAGTGCAGTGCCTGTTGGAAAAGATTAGCAAAAAAAGCAGCAGTACTGCTCTGGGATGTCACTGAATGAACAGTGCTTGTTCATTCAACATGCCTGCTGCATGGTTGTTCAGCAATTTTTTGATGTAATGGATAATCTCAGCCTTTACTACCTTAACACCATGATTACGCATGGCATCTGGTTAGGAAAAAGGAACAGGGCACTTTGTGTAAAAAATCAAACAGAGAGCTCAAGTTGCAGTTACAACTGGACCACCCTCCATACTCCTATCACCCCCGCTTCGGAACTGGCACTAAGCCTCCCCTAAAAACAGCTCCAGTCAAGCCAGCATGGAAATATAATTGCTGCAACCTATGGACAGAACCTATCGTCTGAAGAACCGCACAAATACAAAAATCCATGAATCTATACAAATGAATGCAAAATCTGCTCCAAAACAGAGGTGGGAAAAGAAAAAAAGAAAAACATCTTGGATACAGCAGTCCTCATCCTCACAAAGCTCCTCAATGGAGACCCAGTGTGCGGCAGCCCTCACTGTGCCTCCAGCCCAGGGGGCCCCTCTCTGTCCCCAGCCCTCCCCTACAGTCCCAATGCCACCTCGTGCCCTGACTGGCGACCACCCTGGTTCCCACACCCTCCCATTCACAGCTGGGCTGTGCTTTCCTTCCCAGCTGCAACGCAGTTTGTAGGGCAAGGAAATGGATGTGGCATAGCCTTTGCTTCCATAGCACCCGATGGACAGACATAGACACAAGAAAGGCAAAAGGCCTTGGAGGGGCACACAGCGATGAGACCAACGGCAGTATGGAGAGTTTCCCCCCTGCTGAGGAAGGCCGTAGTGCATCAGGCAGCCGGCTCACAGGCAGGTGGAAGAAAAACATGTGAATCCAAGGAGATGGCCCAGATGCACTGGGTCATTCTCTTCCAGGTCTGAGCGGGGCAGCTGAGGTATGCCTGAACTCAATTATATTTGTCAATTCAATCTGCTTTCTGGGAGTCAACAAAACCCAAGCTGTTGTTCCAAATTTTTATTAAAAAATAACTGCAAATGGAAAAAAAAAATCAATAAGCAGTCCAATGGCAGATTTATTACAGTTTTAACAGGTAAAGGGAATGAATCTACTTTATGAACAAAAATAGCAATAGGGAAGTATACCGAAGGATTCTTATTCAAATGATAAAATGGAAACAGCATATGCAATATATATTTATATATAAATATATTGGTTACATTCTTCTTAAATAGATTAAACAACATTCATTAGCAACATCCAGAAGTATTTCTTTGTGGCAAGATATTCATCTTCCTTCACAGCAATACTGCCTCTCCATAACTTTATGTCCACTATGACAATTTTGGAGTTTGGGGCTAGAATAGGTATTCAACACCACCAGGTCAAATCCAGAGCAAGTGATTTAAAACCAGTTTATAGGAGATCTCAATGTTATTTCTGAGACTTAAGGCCAGGTATGCAACGGGTGGAATTAGCAGAGCATGGTTGAAGCTGCAGGATCTCCTTCAAAGCTCAAATTTGGATTAAAGCTAGATTCCCACAGGGAAACTCTGACACTGCTCAGGATTGAACTGTAAGTTTAAGACACGCTTCCCTTTTTCTGTAAACAAATGTTAACAAAATAAACTCTGTGTACCCTGTTAACCATTTCTTAACATAAAAATAA
Organism: Platalea leucorodia; assembly: GCF_965183815.1. Taxonomy (NCBI): domain Eukaryota; kingdom Metazoa; phylum Chordata; class Aves; order Pelecaniformes; family Threskiornithidae; genus Platalea; species Platalea leucorodia. The sequence continues at coordinate 16,598,386 of NC_138832.1, read as the reverse complement.
AGAGCTGCTTGGGTAGTCTTAAAATAAGTCAGTATAAAAATCTATCCTATCCTAAGCGCTGTCTCTGTATCAAAGTGCTAGCAAATGGCACAGTGTTTTCTGTTTCAAACCATGTTCCCTGCTTTTCATGTTTCATATTGCAAACCTCAGCTCCAGCAGGACTGAGCTCAGGACTCCAGCCGTGGTGGCTGAATCATCCCAGCTCCAGGCTCACTCTTGGGCAGCCCTCACTTACACGGGAACACCCAAAGCACTTCTGAACGGGTCATGCTAGGGCAAGCTCTCTGTGGTGTTAGATGGATGGCGCCCATCGCAGCCCCATCCCCGCCCTGCGGGGTGGTGGCAGGGTCTGCATGTGCCGGGAGCTGCTCAGGACCCACCCCAGCGCAGCAGGTACTTAGCCTGTCCCCCGAAAGACCTGGCAGGAGTCGGGGGGCTCAGACCCTACAGCAGAAGACGAGTAGATCCCCCTGTCACTTTGCATAGTTTGGTTCAGCAGTGACTCTCTGTGAGGCCTGGAGAGATGCTCTGTCGTTCTCCTGCTGCTCCCCTTCCCACCAGGTGCTAGCAGAGACTCCCACAGCTTGCCTGTTCAGGACCTCTTTGGCTTACTTGGTTTGGTTCAAATGCTTGCTGGCTGTTACTTTGGAGCCTGAATAAGAAATAGTGCAAATACAAGCTTAAAGAAAAAACATACCACATTGCCTTCACTGAACATTCAGTTAAAAAGACAAGGATCCGTGGGATGAAACCCCCGTTGTGGGGTATTTGAGACATTTGGCAAATCTGTAGAAGATTCTTCATGATTGTCTTAAAGGAGTGTATTTGGCTTGGCGCTAGATGCTGGAAATTATTTGCTAATGTGATTCTAACTAACACTGTTGTGGCTAACTGCAAATGACTTTGAAGACTGATCGCAAGACACGGGACATCTCTTTGGTGCGACGGGACAAACACTCCCTGCAGTTATGGATTCCTCGGTGCTTTTCTTATCCAAGTTTGACTCAAAATGATTTTGTTTGCATGGAATGGTGTGAATTCATCCAGACTGGTTTTGCTGGAAGGCAAACGGACCGCATTATTTCTGAGGGTCAAGATACCTTTATTTGGCCATGCTCAGGCACATGAAGAGGCCAAAACAGAACTCAGTTTGATTCCTATTATGGGAGGCTGGCTGCGGTGCGTTTTAAAACAATAATCATCCGAAGTGGATGAGATGTTCAAGTTTGAAACTTCATGAAGTGCCAGGGTGCCCTGTAAATGCAGAGACCCACCGTGCATCGCAGCAACCTTCACCACGTGGCAGCACGCACACTGCAGTCCTCACCGAAGCAATGCGCCGTGCAATGCCTCTTGGCCCACTTCATAAAGGGGCTTAATTTCTCTCAACTCCTCTGTCCCCCCAAAATCAGCAGAAGGGACATTCAGCAACAAGTTGCTTTCAGCAAGCAATGCACAAACGGCTTGTTAACTTCACTAAGGATTAGGCACTTAGCCTGCTCAGGGTTTTTGTAAATTCTACGTACGTCCACCTCTAGACACCTATGTGCTATTGCAAAGTCTGGTTCTCAGTGTTTCGGGGTCCAGCCCTGGGAACTAGTCCTGCTTTGCCTATGATCAAAGAGGGAAGACTGCACTCTGATCAGGAGCAGGGCTGACTGCCGTCCTCATGAGACCCACGGGGCTCAGACCTGCTCCTCTCCATTGCACAGCTCCCGCTGTGCCTCTCTGTACCCCAGCATCAAGCCAGGTTTGCTAGCTTGAAGGTAGAGCTGCACCAGGGGAGTTTTACTTGCTGATTTTATGGAACTGTTTCAAAGCAGGATCCACATATTTAAAACCATAAGGAGATGAATTCACAATGGGGCTAAGGAAAAAAAGAAGAAGTCATGTTTACAGACAGCTGCCATCACCCCCCCCCCCCCCCCTCCATTAAAGAAACAGCCTTATCTTTGCCATGTGCCTGTTTCTAACGTGATACTGGCCCTCCCAGCTCTTCAGGACATTGTTTCCAATGACAAAGATAACAGAGTTCAGGCTTTAACTGAGAACTGATGCATGAATATGCTTAAGTAGCTTTTCTCTCTCAGCTCCATGAATTAATTACAGCTTTGTACATGAATAAAATGGGAAAAAATTCTCCACTTCCCCCCCCCCCCCCCCCATTAAATTCATGTTATGTGGTGGGCAAAAGGAAAGATGCTTGGAACAAACATTTCCTTCTCCATCTCCCTTTGTCTGCAAGTGTAAATATTACTGGAACTTAAAAGCCGGCATCTGCATTAAACAGATGGGACTCTGCTATGTTCATCTTTTTTATGACGTTCATGTAGCAGGGACTTCTGAAAGACATTTGGAATGAATGCTGGCCATGACAGGATACTGCCTAAATTAGAATCAGGCTCCAAGGATCTTCCTGCAATTAGATTATGTCATATGTTATACTCTTACTCATGGCCTGGGAAGGAGAGTGCAAGGGTACTTAATATCTGTAGATATTCAATTAAAATGAGTGCATCAGACACTTACTAGGTCTGGCTTTTGCCTGGCTCACATCTAGCCCAGGCTAGCTTCTAAACCTTAAGAGAAAAGAAAAAGGAAAATGAACACACAGGCAGTGGAAGTCATCATGCCCATATGTCTGCCTGCTGGCTAATACTGCTACCGAACTGAAAAGGTAAAAAGTCATGCAGTTTACACTTTGGTTGCTATAGTTTGGGTTACATTAATGCTGAAAAGATAGAATTCAGAGGGAGGGGAGAAAGGTTTGTTTGTAATACATGGCGAATTCGCTGGCTCTTGAAGGTTGCATTTCAAGCACAACTGCATTTCTCCATGCACTCTGAACGGTTCCCGTTTTAAGGGTATTGGCATGCTTATGGCAAAAGCAACCAAACCAATAAATTAGGCACATGGTGAAAGATGGCATAGGAAAAAAAAAGATAAGGATCAGTCATTTCCATTCTGAAAATCCGTACTCAGAGCCTTGATGTTGCAGCAATAAGCTCAGCATGAAAGGTAGCAGACTCCTTCCTTGCGTGAGGGGCCCCACAGCAACACCAGCTGTGAAATGCACACATAGAAAGGCTCTTATATATTATATATACAACTGTAATCCAGAATAAATAGTACTGTTCTGACTCATAAGTGTATTTCAGCTTGGTTGTTGTTGTTTGTTACAGCTGGAGATGGCTTGCTTTTCATCCCTTCTGTCCCACCCTTAGACACATCGATGAACAGCAGCCTGGGAGTCCGGAGTGTCAGCAGTATCCTTTTGTACTCCTTCCGGAAATTCTGGTTAAGAAGCCCATAGATCACAGCATTGAGGCAGCTGTTAAAATAGGCCATAAAATAGCTCAGGACAAAGAGCCATTCTGGAATGTGTGGCTGCACTTTTGAAGGATTAATTGAAACAGCGAGGCCAATAAAGTTTAACGGTCCCCAGCACACAGCGAAAAGGACAAAAACCACAAACATAGTCAAGAAATTCCGGATGTCGGCTGCTCTGAACTTCTGCTTGCAGTCTTGTCTCACCCGGTGTTTGACTTGAATCACCAAAATCCAGATCCGTAGGTAGCAAAACGTCACGATGGACAGTGGGACGATGAAGTGAACCACCACCACTGTGATGGTGTACGATGTACTCACTGTCTGGGCAAAGGTGCAGGAGTAAATCCGGGGGTCGTACTGCAAGGAGCCAACAAAGAAGTTTGGCACAATTGCCACCACTGTGAGTATCCAGGTCAGGCAGAGATAGCAGCAGGTGTTCTTCAGGTTGAAGAGCTTATCGTACCGAAGGCTGTGGCAGATGTAGCAGTAGCGGTTGATTGCGATCGCCGTGATGTTGAAAATGGACCCGATGACACTTAAGCCCATCAGGAACCCGCTTATCTGGCAGTGAACATTTCCCATGGTCCATCCATTATGGAAAATGGCACTCAAGATCAGAGGGTATGGATAAACCGCAACTACAAGGTCTGCGACAGACAAACTGACGACAAAGATGTTGCCTACAAAAAAGGAGAAGAGACCATGGGAGATTAGTGTAGGTCCAGATAGACAACTTGCAACTCAGAACTCCTCTTTACGCCTAACTCTTCTCACGGGCTTCGCTCTACCCTCTATTTGGAATTTGAAACCCTAGAAAATAAGGCTTTGCTCTACTGGTGACCGCAATGGAGAGTAACTAGGCATGATTAACCTGCATATTCCTTCTTAAGAAAATTCTAAACTGGAAGCGTTACCCTTAACTCAGCTATAGCTGTGGGTCAGGTTCCTGCATTCTTCTAAGTTGTGTAGGAGAGAAGATTTTTGCTTTCCTTGTTATTCAGCCAGCACGACTGTAGTCACCAGGCAGCCACCTAGCATTCGCTGTCCTGCAGAGAACTTAGTTCCTTTAAATACGATATAGGGCACAATACTTCCTATAGCATCACACAGTGACACTTTACATAAGCTCTGTCCATCAGGGGGCCAAAGACCTGGAGCAGGCAGGTTAAATTTTCAGTGGTTTATTCATTGCACTGACAGCAGTTGCATGGGAAAGGTCTTTTTTGGTCTTTTGCATGTGGACAGGTATATTGTCACCAGAATTTCTGCAGCGTTCGTGCTAAGGAGCGTGTGCTCTTCCAGGAGCCATGGTGCAGCCAGCCTTTATGTGCTTATCTTATTTGGCATGTTTTCCTGCTCCTTTAATATGAAAAGTTGTCCAGTGCAATATGGAAGGTCAATCACTCTTACACTGCCTGGGCCTGGGAAGGGAATATGATTAATAAGCTGCTGTCAGCCGTCTCTGCAGAGTATATGCTGCAAGTTGTCCATTTATGCTCTAAACCAGTTGAGAGTCTGTGCAAATATGAAATAATTTAAGCCTTGCTGGATTGAAAATGGCACATTGCGTGGGACACCACCTGTCAGCCCCACTGTGTGGAGCGGCCTCCAGTGACCCGGGCCACCCGTGACTTTCTAACAGCAGTTACTGCTCATTTTATGAGTCTGGTGTATTTTTAGGTAGGCAAAGAGCCTTTCTGTTCCATTTGCCAGTCAGAGTAGAGGAGTGCATTATGAAAGGGACCTTGAGGTCTTTTGGGAACTGGTGTAACTGCAGGACCAGCTATAATGTTGAAAAGGACATCTGTCAAAATTCAGCTGTTTGATGACTAGGCAAGTTGCCATTTCAGGAGGAGCTCAACAATGCAGTTAGAGGACAGCACGCTAGAAAAAGTAGTTGTTTTTCCTAACTCTACTCCCTTCAGGTATATCTGCAGTGGCAGGAAAGAAAATATTACTGGAGGACCAGTAGAGGCTATGTTTAACACATTTGAGGTGTTAACACCTATGCCCCTATGTGTTACAGGCAACGTCCCAGCCCACTGATCACACCTGCACCTTCTCTTCAAACCCTCATACCCTGCTGTCTACCAGATTATATGAAAAAAAAACCCACTAAAAAGAGGTCTTTTTCTGTAGCATCCATGAAGGGACTCCCTGAGATGTCAGTTCAGCTAGGTCACTGGCTTCAGTATTTGGAAAATACACCCAAAGGCTGGCAGAAATCACAGCCGCATTGCCATTGCAGTTGGCTCATTGCTATGTTTGTTGCCAACAAACACTATCAGGACAAGTCAACAGGTCATATCAAGCAGCAGAGTCCACTTCACGCTGACTGGAAAACAGTCCAGACTTGAGAACAGCCCAGGGCAGTGTGGAACTGAGACAGCTGACACAAAGCGTCATTTTAAAATAAACATTAGCGGAGGTCATGTGAAGTGCTGAAATCTTTTTAGAGAGAGATTTCACATAGACAGGTTTACCACAGCACACAACTTCTGTGGCTGCTGTGCCTCGGTGCTGCTTTTTTGCTGATTAATATCTTACTTAGAGCTTTTAAAAATGCAGTCACTGAACCTGGTGCCCATGTAATTAACTCTATTTATGCCTGGTGTCAAGGGCCGAACCACCTGTGGTCAGGCTTAGTGCTCGCGCAGGCACCCTGGAGAGGGAATGCTCTTCTGCAGCGAAACTTTTATTCCTTCAATCAAAAATATCCCACTTCAACAAAAAGCAACATGTGTCCCTAGCACCAGAATTCCCTTTTGGAAAGGTTTTCCAAAACAATTTTCAAGACAGCAAAACAGAGACAGAGAGGTACCAGCAACCCACTTCAGGAGACTTCCAGAGGATGCTGGAGAGAGACTCCACTGGTGGGACCACAACCCTCCCTCTTCACTGGACCTGTCCCTTGGATACACATTTATATACACAGGCGGTCGGAGAGCAAGCCTCTGCATTTGCTGGGGATGAAAGACAACCACGTTCAACACCCAGTTCTGAATCAGGCAAAGCAGAACAAAGTTGGATATTCCCTACTTAAGACAGCACATCAGTGGATTTAATCCAAAGCTTAGCAAAATCACAGGGAAAATGATTAGCCTCACATCAGTTCCAGCTGCTGGGAGAAATGAGCAGTCTCTGTCAGTCTTTCTTCACTAACTTGAAGAGCTGGGAGGAAGTAAAAATATAGGGGGGGGAATTACAAAAATAATATTCACAGGATGGACTGAGTAGCTTGGATTCAATCCAAGAGCACAGTATTGTGTGCATGATTTTGACACCACTTCATTGCATGTTGCTCCAGCACGGAGAAAATGAGACGGTTTTATCAAGACAAGAATTATTAATCTCCTTTACTTGGAGAGCAAACCTGCCATCCTCTGCTCTGTGCTTTCAACTTGCAGTCTTGGCTCTCCTATCAGCTAGAAGGCCTTTTGCCCCAGCAGGGTGTCGAGGCCCTGAAAATAAGGTCAGAAAGGTTCACTCGGTACTATTTCACAGAAACAAATCCATCTTCCCTTTCATTTGGCAATGTGGTTGACTTCGTATTTTTCTTCTGGTGAGATGAACGTGAAGATCAGACCCATATAATAGCCACTTGCCAGTCAGTCCTGAAAATCAGTGCATTTTTAACGACTGAGTACTGAAAAGAGGGGGCACATCGCATGCCGCCAAAGCAGAACACGCCCTTCAGAGTATGGGAACTGGCTAATTATTAAAATAAGAGTAACTTGAGTTGAACACTAGCCTATTGAATAACAGGCTGGTTTTGAAAACTGCTTTAGCCTCGCAGTCCCTGGTTTGCTATGAGACCGCTGTGAGCTGGTCCCTGCGGCCAAAGGCTTGTGTCCTTGTCCTCTGTAGGATGAGATCGGACCCTTGTGCCCAAAACCATGGCAGAATGGGAAGCCATCTAATGTGTGGCTCTTAGGGAAGGTAAAGAACAGTCTCCTGCCAATGACCTTCCCTATATTTTTTTTACATTTTTCCACTATAAAACAAAGGAGTCCTGCCCATAAATAATACCAGCAGGACTTTATCTCAAACTTAAAATTATCTGCTTCTATGACACTATTTTCAGATGTATCTTTTGCTCTTTGTGGGCATGTGACTATATTTCCTCATTAGCTTTCATATTTTCCGTCCTATTTTTAACTTCTACTTAGTATAAATTGGTTCGTGTGCCGCTGTGCTCTATCCCCCAGTTATGGAGTTATACGTGAAGAAGCATGAACGGTGGAGAAAGGCACGTCTGTCACAAGCATACTGGTAATACAGACCTGGCCACCTTTTCAGAGAATCTTTAAGTCTTTTTACATTACAGAGGTCCAACACAAAGCTATAGATTATAGAGGTATGATACACTGTTCACACTGTAATCCACAAATTGTTTGGGAAAAAAAAAACAACAACCCACAAAACAACCTGAAGCCCAGCAGCAGAACAAATTATAAGCATGTGCGAGTAACACAAAAGGGAATTTATCCCAGAACATCTTCTGCCCTAGTACTCCTGCCTTTGAGCTCCCCTCCTCCCTCCCGTACCCCTATACTCCTGTTTCTGCTCACTCCAACAGTCTGCTCCTGTATTCCAGCATTTCCCTGGCCCTGCTGCTCATTTTGCCTGAATTATCCAACAACACAGGTTATCTGAGGACTTATTGTCAAGTCCTGGCGCTAGGAAATGTGGAAATACCACAATGAGTTCTGCAAATCAATAAACCGTATACATAAAGGCCTTCAATGGCAGGCTGCCCACACAGCACCTGACTTTCATGCAAAAGGACATCATTCTTCTACAGAGATTAACTGAGCATCGCTGTACAAATACAAGGGTCATTGGCCCTGTCTGCCTCAAGAGGCTGTTGGAAATCCCTCGGTGCACAAGCTCCAGTTGCAGAGATTTAGCCTCTCCCTGCTGTTCCCACACAGCGGTTGTGGGCTGTCCTTTAGGCCACATGGGCTGTGTTTAGGTATCCTGAACCTAGAAGCTGTGTTGAAAGGGGGAAAAAAAAAAAGGAGGTAAAATATTTTTCTGAAAATTGGCAATTTTCACAAATCCCAGAATGTCCAAAGCAAGCACCCAAAAGCCTTGTTCTCTGTTATCCGTATAAAGCTCTCTTACACTCACATTCCTTGCTGAAATATTACAGAACTATGTTTGCTTCAGGTTAACAAGATAGAGATGCTCAATGCAGCCTGAAGTTAACACTGTTATCTGTAAACCTAGTGCTGAAATTGAAATGTCCTGAGCGACAGGAGTGGCACCAAAGCAAAGAGACAGTTTTGCGCATCAACTTCTGCTTGCCTGGCAGAGTCCAGCTCCAACTGAGGAGCAAAGAGGGCTTTGCTGTCCAGGTTGCCCCTTCATGCCAGCCACCTTGCAGGCATCTGAGTTGCTCCTGAATGCTCTCGGTGCCCAGCACGGCATTTTGGGGCAAACAAAACCACATACAAAAGCCTCAAGCCCAGCAGGTGAGAAGCTGACCCATGGCATGCTGGACATGAGAGCCATGGGGGCTCACTGCATGGCCAGTCCCCCGCTGTCCCAACCTCTTCCCAGCAGTGAGATCAGATCCCGGTGTCTGTCTGGACGCAGCGAGAATAACTGACAGCTGTAGAACAGCAGGTATAAAAACCTATGTTGAGAAAAATGTGCCAAGATACACAATGACACAACGCTAAAAGTTTACTGGGGTGACTGGTATGTTTGTGGCGGCACCTTACTATTTATGACTTATAATAAAAAGCATCTTAAACTTTATGTTTGTCCTTTCAGGTTTTATGAAAAACTCAACAGTCATGTCTACGAGGAGATAAACTGGAATTAAGACTCACATCAACCTCAGAGAGATACATATAATAAGGCTCAGCAAACAATTTAGCAGGCCATGACTGTAAAGCAAGCCTCTGATGACCACGTACCATAACCTAATACTCTCTATTTAACCTACCAAAGCTTATGCTCCCTGCAAAACAGAAACAAAGTGTACTGTTTGCCCCAAGCAAAAAGATAAAGTCATAAAAGCTTTATTCAGCATGCAACAAGACTCTATTAGCTTTGATAGCCTCCTTTTCTTGTTTGTTTTTACCTGCCGCCCGCTGTGCATTTGCTTGTATTTCACTAAGCTCCAGTCTGCAGACATGAAGTGCGCACTCGGTTCTGCAAACTAAGTGGCAGTTCATAGAAAACACTTTCAGATCAATTTTGTTCTTTTTGTAATATAAAGATACCACTGAGTGCATGCAATCATATTGACTACATACTGCTGCAATGTAGACAGATAATAATACTGTGGTGTTGGGGGATCCTGATCCTGCAGCCCTCACTCTGACAAACATTTCTTACATCACAAACCCTAAGGATCACGGTGTTTGCCCCATCAAAGACCATGAAGAACCATCCTTCTACAGGGGACTATGATCCACGTCACTGCTCCGTGCAAGCTCTTGGCTTCCAGGGCACTGTGAACACGGCACACGCAGCAACAACATGGCACATGAGAAATCCCAGGCTGTTAATTGTTGTCTCTTTTCAGCATTCTGACAAGCACTGATGCATCCGACGTGCCTGTACAACAGCCCAGTGTGTACTTACCCATTTTGACAAATGAAAATGTTTGACAGGGGAGCGCAAGTGAAAAATCAGAGAAACTCTCCCCGAGATTCAGGCAACAGGAAAAAAAAAAATAAAAATCTGTTGTTCAATTCATTAATCCACAAATTTTAATTGAGGATTTTATTTGTGTATTTAGGGAGTCTGTTCAAAGAGAGGAATAAACAAAAGAAAGGAAAAAGCATTCAGTCAATTAGCTGTTATCATTATTCCATCAGGATTCAGAGGGGGATAGAGCGTGGCTTCCTGCAGTTAAACAGACAATGCAGTTGGGCTGCCAGCTGGTCTCAAATTCTGACTGTGCTGCATAAAAGGATACAGAGGGTAACGAACAGACAGGACAGGAGGTATTGCCAGCCCACAGCAACCTTAGGATGTAAGGTTAGAGAACATGGAAATATCCAATTTAAGGACACCATGAAGGTCCTAGACAAAAGCATAAAACTCCAGAATAACTGAACTTTTTCCTGGCAGAAGTCCTTTGAGATCTCTCAGCACAACCGTGAAGCCAGAGAACAGCAGTATGCCCTGGGCTACCCACCGTTACCTGGTTTACCGGCATCGTTCCCTACCGGGAAAACTGCGGGCGCTTCGTGCTGCTCCCTGCCTTGTGCCAGCCCTGCGCAGCAGCAAGGCCGAGGCCGAGTGGGAAGCGGTCAGCAAAGCGAACGCTCAGCCTCCGCCTGCGCCCTTCCATGACCAAACGTTTCAGCATCACTTTGGCATCACGACTACAAGCTTCATTAGCCATCTCATCAGTATATGGCCACGGTTGCATGAAAGCTGCCTTTCCCTCTGGACCTGTGAGAAAGACTTGCTTCCAGGAGGAGGAGGAAAACCTCACAGTATTTACTGAAGTAGAAAGGACCAGCTCCCAAGCACTTCAATTACATTTATTCTATTAGGCACCATATATTATTTTGGCTGATGGTTAAACAAATTGCTTACACTGCCAGGTGGAGGACTGGATTACTGGATTTTAGACTTACTTTTAGGTCATGACCTTTTAATTGCATTGATGTCAAAAACATATTTGAGCCATGCCTTCCGCTGCTCTAATTGAATGCAGCGAAGGGCAATCAGTTGCAGTGTTTACACCCCAGAGATTCATAACTTTCATTCAGCTAAGGCCAGCCAGATTCAAAGTCGTATCTGAGCTCAGAAGTCTGTGGAAATGGGCTGGAAATTAGAGACCAGCCCCACTTGCGTGATTTCATATCTTTCCTTATATCACTTACCATTACTTTGGAAACAATGTAAAGGAGGTGATTTTTTCCCTTGGTGTGACGCAGATGGTAGCTGGACATTCACTCTCGACCGAATAAAAATGAGTTTAATTACCTCTTCCTCTGGACCTTTAAAAAGGAGTCGGCCCTCTTTTGATACCAGTGCAGAGTGACTTCCCTGTTTTCAGAGTTTCAGATATTTTAAAAACAAAAAGAAGTTTTTTAGACCATTGCAGGGAAACACTGTTTGGAAAGCTTCCCCCTGTTACTCCACATTAATCCTAACACGTCCTGCTCAGCTTAGGCACACCTTCCCGAAAAGATGATCTGAAGATATTACAAAGAAAGGGGAAACTATGTAAAGCTGACATTTTACCTACCTCCAACAACTTTCAACTTTAAAAAAAAAACATTTTCTGTTCATTTATGTGCCTTTTAATGACTTCTTCCTGTGTTTTCCTGGAAGTTCTGACCCTTTGCATGAGGAAAAACCATGATGCTGCAATGCTTCTGGATTTCTAAACTTAGCTCTTGTTAGTGTCATGCTTTTCCTGGATGCAATTATGGCAACTGGATCTGCTAGTAATGGAGGAGGAATAAGTGGCGGTCTTGATCTGGCTCTTAATATATACAAAAAAAGTGCTAAAAAGTACCCCTTCTGGTTATGTGCCCCAGACTCCTGTCATTTAAGTGTTACATCCATCAAACTCATAGCCTGCAGTAAGGCTATGAGATAGCAAGCCGATCAACTTAAAAACTCCGTTCCTCCCCATATTGCTTCCAAACGCTTGGGGTAAAGATGGGCTCGGAAACACCGCCTGCCTTCACAGCACATCCCAGCAAGGCTGATGGAGACCAAGTGCTGGAGGCCCTTGGGGCCACCCTCCAATTTGCAGCGAGCGAGAGCAAGCCTCAGCATCCCTGCCAGCCCCAGCTGAGCCCGCACGGCACTGGCTGCAGCGTCCGACTCTGCAAGGACAGCACAGCTGATGGCCACCCATTCCCTATGGCAGCTTCTGATGGGAGATGGCAAGTCTTTGGGAAGAGTCTAAACAAAACCTCTTGCAACTGTAGAATGAGTCCAGGTGCCCAAACTCCCACTTGACACCCTGGCTACCAGTGCCACCCTCTGAATTCCAGCTGTTTACCCTCCTTTTCTGCCTGAAATCCCCGCTGAGTGGTACTATGTGATGTTAAGCAGGTGCCTAATTCCCACCCAGGCTGTGTAGGGAGTGCAGGCTGATGCCTTTATGTTTATTTACACTCACACACTGGCCACATGAGCACAGAGATAAGCTCTACCAGCCCACGTTAACTCCGAGCCCATTATTTATCGACTGGTTTGTAAAGTGCTCTGAAACAGGAAAGGCCCTGTATAAACATAAATGTGAATTATTGCCAGCATCCATTGAAATGACAAACCAGCATCCATCCTCTCCCGGTCCCGGCAGCTGTACCACCATCATTTGCCATCTGTTACTATTCTAAAAATCTGTGAACTCAGGCTTAAGACTTGATAATGCTCTTTTGCTATTGGTGCCGGTCAAAGTTTGTTTCTGGCCTGGAAAGGAGCTATGTGCAAGCAACTGATTCCTAGGCAGCTGATAGGCAGAGCATATAGTCAGATCTGAAAATGCAGCTGATTTTAGTGATAAAAATCATGTCTGAGTGCCCTGGTGATCCCTGCTGACCAGCACAGCTGAGCCCAGGAGCTGGCTCCTGCTCCTCCTTGTGCTTCACCAGCGCCGTTTGTTGACTAAACCTTAGTGACAGCACCAGTCACCGCACCCGTGGACCTCCACGGCAAGGGGCAGATGTTACCCTGCCACAGCTAACAGCTTGCCTTGGCCTCCCAGCCCTGCAGTCCCAGGGATGAGCCCCTCCCCAGTCCCAGCTTTTTCTGGTTGGTTGGGGGGGGTGGGAGGCAATTTTTTTTCCTTGTAACTCTTTTGAATTGTATATGGAAATGATGAAGCTACTAAAAAAAAAATAAAAATCACCACACAAAAATGTTTCTATCAGTGAAGGACATTTAGCCTTTAACTCATTCTAGACCAAATCTTGTCCAAGTCTGCTACGGGCACAACATTTTCAGACTGTAGCTGGTCTGTTGGGTAAGCCTTAGGACAGACTGAAGAAGTTGTGTGAGGTGAGGACTGTCCAAGGCAAAGAGGTGGGGACTCAAAGCAGCCAACTTTCCTATAAAGACTTAAAGGTGCCTTTTATAAGGCTTGTTTGTGCTCACACATAGGTTCACTTTTGGGCTGCATTAAATGCTGTGATACCAAATTCCAATGCCCTTTTCAAGATACGCCCTACTATCCTTTTTAAAGATTCAGACTTGAAACAAAGTAGTATTGTACAGCACCCAACTTCAGGAGAGAGCAAGCTGAGCTTAGACCATAGAGACAAAGCTCAGTCTGGACACAGACCAGCACAACACAAAGTGCTGCCCTGAATCCAGCCTCACTTTCTAATGGAGGCTCAGGACAGACCTCTAACACGTAACTGATCCTGGCATCAGCATCACCTCTAGCACTCTGTCCAACAAGAACAAGAGACTAACATAAAAATAAGTCAGCTGCCATATAAAGATAGAGGTCATTTTTAAACAAAAAAGTAATCAATATATAAAATAACTAAGCCTAAATCAATAATTAGAGGAACAGTAATAAAAAATATTGAGTTAACAGAAGGGAGTTATGCTGGGTACACAGGCTAAGACAAAGCAGCTGTGCTCCGAGCGTTCTCAGCTCGCGGATGCTGTGATGGGCTCGTGTGCCCAGAGGAAGGTTATCCGCTTGTCCCGTTCCGGGTTGGTCTGAGAAGGACTGCTTCCCTTTCCAGCAAATCTTGCCTCCTCAGGAACTTCATGAATTCCTGTTCTCCACTGCCAAGACAGACTAGTCTGTGCCATACAGACTATTTAGCTGGAATTCCTTTCTCATCTGTTTTGGAGAGGGTAAACAAATGCCATTCCTTGAACCAGAATCTGATCTCACACAGACAGGGAAAATGTGAAACAAACCCAGTGCAAGTGGGCTTGTCAATCTGCTTCCTCTGCAAGCTGTCTTGAAAAGCATGAAATTGAAGTTGTACCAGCCTGCACTTTTCTTACAGTATTACAGGGCAAATCTTAGGTTTATTAATTAAGAAAAACTGTCCTGCAAGCAGGTGTCAAAGCCCAAAGAAGGGGGAACGCAGGGATGCAGGGAAGAGAGCCATCACGCAGAGAGCTGCAGGATGCAGAACTCGCAGGGGGAAAGCAGACTTGCTCACAGGCAAACGAACACTGCAGTCTGCTGTAACAGAGCTGCATTTAATTTGCCTTCGCTGTTAAATCTGTCCTCACTGTAATTACACAGCATCCTCCTCTTCTTGCTATAAACAACGCATTGAGTAAACATGCTGAAAACGTGGCTATCAGGAGATGGAGGGAAAGCAGCCTTGTTTCTCTCCATCTTTACTCTCCCCTTGGCGCTCTTAGATATTCTCCAGACTTAACATGCTTGGGGCTTTCTGTCTTACGTACCAACTTTGCTCCCTGACACCCCAGGATCTGATTAGTCAAAGGCTGGATACCTTCCTAAACCAAAGCTGGCCTTCTAAAGTCCCTCCCCGATTTGGGCTCGGGGTGAGGAATTCCCTGGCCAAGCAAAGACTTTGCTGACCATGACTCGTGGGTAGGGGCCAGCACGCCCTGGTGTCAATGGAGATGTGCTGAGCACATACCAGATTTCTCATAAATGGCCTTTTCACCAATCCCTGAAACAAAGCAGCTTCTTTCTGCTCATCTTTTCAGCACTGAAAAGAGAGGGTCTGCTAGTTAAGTACCAAACTGAACAGAGGTTACCTAAAGGAAGGCTCGGGTGTTACGGCAGTAGCAGGGTGATAATCAGGGTAGGATATTTATTCTGCTTCTGCACAGCAGTTGCCACTAGAGTTAGGGGAAAAAAAAACATAATTGGGATCCCATTGATCTCCAAGGCGATAACCTCGTTGCAGGCTACAGCATGGTCCTGGCATGCCTTACAGTGCTGCACTGTTGCTTTTGATTGATTGGCTTTTCTTCTGATGACCTTAAAATATTTTTTCAAACATTTGGTGGCCAATGTTATAAAAGCAGGTTATACAAAAAAAACCATTAGGTAGATTTAGTCCACAGAATTCCTTCCAGCCCACATTTTTTTCTCCTGTGGCCTCACATTGAACCTGGCAATGAACCAGGTACTGCCCCAGTACGCACATGCAGTGAGGATGAGGCTGGAAGAGAAACAGTTCCATGAGGGATGGGAAAGCAGCATATCTGGGGGGAGCTACATACATTCCTGTGCATACTCAGTCCTCCAAACCCAGCATCCAGGCCCATGCCAAGGAAAAAGGTTGAGCTACCTGAATTACTGTTCATCCAGCCTTCACAATCTGCTAGGAAGAGGAGTAATATTCCTCACATTACAGATGGGGAAAGAAAGACATCCAAGGTTTGATGGCTTCGTCATGACTATGTGAACTGTGAGAGAAGTAGTGCATGTAAATACGAGACTAGAAAGTAAAAGAAAAACTACTCTGAACCTCCTGGTTCATTCACAACTATTTACTAATGCCATTGGAAACGGAGAGTTACTTTCACCTGGGAACACTTCAGGGACTCTGATACAATTGCATCGGCAAAAATCCAATGCAAACAGTTAAAGCTGATTCAATAAGAATAATAATGATACTGGAAAAAATAACCGCAAAAAAAAAAAAAAAACCAAACGCATGCCCTAAAGGACTTTTTCAGTTTTCCCAGAAATGAGTCCAAAAAACAGTGTTTCCCAGAACATCAGCAAAAGCTTCACTTCAAATATTCCACAGAACTTACAAGACTCATGGCAAGGCTGGCTACAGGATGGGCAACAAGAAGCTATCCATGATATGAGAAACTCGGACTAGGGAGTCCCAAATGTATTGCCGGAAGACATCTGCTTCTGTTTTTTTCTTAATGACTTAGGAAGTTTAATTATCTTTGAGGTGCAACGCGTGGAGATGTTAAAAGAGAAAAGATATTTTTGCAGTAAAGTCCCCAGTAAACATGTTCCGACATGAGCCCGTGTGAACAAATGGTTCAAATGGGTGTGCTCTAACACTGATCTTGATAGGGAGTCTAATGGTGGTTAATATCAAACTGGCTTGAAGGAGAATAAGATTTCATGCGACTAAGACACCTAAATTACTGAAGGAACCTCTTGAAGTAAGTAGCCATGCTTGTAGGCAGCAAGATGCACAGTAAAAGGGAGATCTTGCACTTGTGGAGCAAACTGGTGGGGCTGGCAGACATCTCTGCCATCGACAGCTTCCAGCACAAGAGCATCACTGGATTCTGCTCTTACAGAAAGAACGTTTTGCCCTCAGCAAAAAACACCAAAACCAATAAAAGATGCTGAAAAAAGGCCATCCATGTGAGCCAAAGAAACTTTGAGGTACTTAGCTCAGTTGCCTAATCCTGAAATACCCCTGAGTCCTACTTTCTTGTCTGTAATGATAAGGGCAGGCCTACTTTTAGAGTTGTATAATCGCCATCAAGCGATGGTGCTTTTAGTGTCCCGTTAAACTTCCCCCCCCCTTTCCCTTTTTATCTCTATTGAACTTTTCTCAGCAAGAAATAAATCACAGAGATTTCTTCTCTCTGAAACTCCTTAACATCCATACCAGGATACTTCAAAGTGGCAACGCGTAACTCGAGTCTTATGATTCCCATTACAGCCAGGGAGGCTTAGAGAGGGCTGCATGCAACCCTTTAAATGCTAACCCCGAGTGGACCTCTTAAGCCAGTCGGTGGTTGGTAAGGGAGACTCTGCTCCCCCCTTCAGTGTTTGTATGGCCAAGTGTATGACTAAGAAACCCACCAGGGACAACAGAGCTGGAAGGGACCCTGGGAGGTCGGTTGACCATCCTCCTCAGGCACAGCATTTCCTCCCAAAAATTACTGACAAGAGGGAGCATTTCTAGATCAAGGACATTGCCCTTACTCAAATCCAAGTTGCCTTCCACCCCGCTTGCTACCAAAAGAGGTTTTAGACATGTGCTGGTTGAGCAAGCTCAGAAACAAAGGAATAACTCAACAGCACCTTAAGTCAACATGAGACCTCGCCTTGGGCAGGGGCAAAACAGAGGAAGAGCTGCGGCGTTTCACACTGCCTTTTGCTCCTGAAGTGTTGGAATTTCTATCAGTTTTAGAGGACACACTTTCATTTGCCATCCTCTCCAAAGACAAGAGAAATGGTCAAGATTAATAAATTTCTAAAAGAAAAACCTCACTCACTGTAGGCAATTTCTGAGAAGCCCGCTTCGCCACTCCTAGACTTTCTTTATCTAAGAACAGCATTTTTTAAAGAGCTGTCATTCCATAACCATAAGATATTACTTCCTGCCTCCCAGTCTCTTCAGAACCACTTGTGACCCTCCATTTCCTCTCCTTAGTAGGATTCACTGATATTTTTCATTTAATT
Organism: Platalea leucorodia; assembly: GCF_965183815.1. Classification (NCBI taxonomy): domain Eukaryota; kingdom Metazoa; phylum Chordata; class Aves; order Pelecaniformes; family Threskiornithidae; genus Platalea; species Platalea leucorodia. Next base: position 16,580,721 of record NC_138832.1, on the reverse strand, counting down.
GCTGAAGTCCCATGTTGTTATCTGTCCCCAGTGAAGTATTTTTGGTTATCACCAAACTGCAAAGTAACAGAACACTTAAGGATAAAATGAAGCATGGGCTTAATACAGAGGCTTCTAGTGAGAAGTCCTCATGTCCAAGAGCACACAGAGATGTCATACATTCATCCTGAAATCTTAAGGGTATTTGCAATATCGCGTATCATTAAAAATACCTTCCTGAGAGGGGGTTGATTTGACAGGGTTAGAAAGGATGAGAATTTCTAGTCCTCAGCAGGAATGTAACACGCGCCTATCAAGGTAGGCAACAAAAATTCACAGCGTGTTGCCCACCACCTCCTTCACAGGGAGCCCCACAGGCAAGCTGTTAGAAACACAAACAGGACAGGGAGATCTAAGGCAAGCTTAGCGTGCAGTGCAAAGAGATTTGCAGAAATTCTGTCAAAAAATTTGCTTGGTGCATTGCCAGAAATGGATGAGAGCTTTGCACGTTAATGAGAAGCTGAGTGGAAACCAGCAAAAGCTCTCTGCTTTCTGAGCGGAGCTGCCAGCACAGCGTGATATGGCGTGCGTTTCCCTGTCAGACATGTGAAGGCATGAACTTGGGTTGTACATTCATTTAGGCAGCTCAAGAAACACCTCTGAGAGCAAGGAGGTCATCTTCAGTCCAGCAGGACCACCTTTGCACAACCACGTGAAGTTTTTAGCAGACTCAAATAGCTCACTCAAATATCTGTATATATGCTAACGCATCCAGGGAGTTATTTGCAGCGTCGGAGCTAGAAGGAACCAGGATTTGCAGCCTCAGGAACATTTACACAAAACAACAGAGACCAGCTCTCACAGCAAACTCTCCCGTCCGAGCCACCCAAGAACCTCCCCAGGAGCACGCCCTGCCCAGGCTCTCACGACACCCAGCTCCGGCTGTCACATCTCCCCGGCTCCAGCGCGGGGAAGATGCACCCCAAGGAGCATGGGCCCACGTCTGCTGACTCAGCAGATGTAAGAGCCTTCATGTGGGAGCACAGTGGAGAAACACACAGTGGTGACTGCACCACAGTGACAAACAAACCTGGAGCGATTGCCAGAAGCCAGCGTCTCAGCACCAGGAGTGCAAGGCGTGGAGTTCAACTGCTATTTAGGACAAGGCAGGAGCAAAGGGCAGAAGAGGAGAAGAGGTTGGCTTTGGTTCCCTCGGGAGTTCAAAGCCTTTCCCGAATTCAACTACATAACATCCTTTAAAAGGAGATCGATGGCTTCTTCTACGTTAGCAACAAAGCAGAAACTCTCATGCCAGCACTGCCTTCTGATACTAACTGTCCTTTTATCATTTATTCAGGAATAAAACTGTAACAAGGCAGATTTATATCAAATGACAAATAACAGCTGTGGAGAAAAGAAAAAAGTGTTGCACTTCATTAGAACTCTGTAAGACTCTGACAGCCAGAAACACACCGCCAAAGTGGCAAATACAGCCGAAAAGACAAGACAGAACTCACAGCAGCTGTTAAACCAACTGGGAACTTGTTAAAATTAAGGGCCATTTTCCCCCTTTCATGTTTAGTCTCAAAACACCATGTAAAGAAATTTAACCTCTTATAAAGACAGGCTGAGTCATTAGTGCAGAAGTGACATGAGACCCTTGCAAAGATTTCAGATTAAAAGGTAACCACTAATATCCAAGCAGTTCCTAAAACCGTATGAATATGTTAATCTGGTATCAGCTGGAACTCTCCAATATTAAAGTAATAAATCTTACCAGACTGAATTTTACCATTATTCACTTGGTGTTGCAATATTCCTTAGCAATATGCAAGCATTCAACATGGAGGATGCTGATGGGTCTGTAGCATCAATATCAACGCTGTCCTGGACCAGATCATGTTTCCTTCTTCCCAGAGAGGTCGAGGCCATGTCTGTCCCCGAGTATCAGCACTCCCAAATTCTCTACACCACCAGGCACTGGTTTCACCCATGAAGGCTGCTGGGATTGCAAGGAGAGAACAGGAGTGCACGAGGCTTACACAAGTCACACCTGGAGCTGATTTTGTAGAGGTACCACAACAGCCACTGAGAAATGCTTGGGACTGAAAAGTATCCTGCAAGCCAAACTATAGATTTTGCCTGAAGGATGCCGATTTCCAGAGGGGATGGCATGATTCTGCTTCAATCAGGCCCAAAATAAACATTGAAAAACCAAACTAATTAAGTACCTAACAGCCAGCCAGCCCCAGATCATCCCACAGCGTGAGGGTGCAGTGCTGGCAGGTTTTGGTTTGTATTTCTTTAGCGGGCAGGAGGTGATGGCACTGCGTAAGCCTGCATTTAATTAGTCAGAGCAACTCTCATATTGGAGCACTGACTGTAGGGACAAACAAGAAACCCATTCTTGTTTCAAGCAAGAACTTTCCCAGTTAATTGCCATGTAGCCTTGAGCAAACCACTGCCTCTGCATGGTTCGGCTTCCTGCTCTGCCAGCAGAAGATCTGCCTTCCTTGCATTCATTGATGTTTAAAAGTACAAGAATGACGTTCAGTGGAAGGCAGCATAGAAATAGAAATTAAAATACTTGATGTGCTCACCTTTTGGCTCTCAGGCAGTTCTCCTAAACTGAATACTTCATTTTGAACAGCCCTGTGCAGAGCAGTCTCAGGAGCCTGCACCAAAAGAAGCAACATAAAACTGGCAGAAGCACACCCCTGTTTACCTGTCCTGGCATTCCCCTCGATCCCCCAAACCGAGAGGGGTTTAGATGAGAAATGCTGAACTGCAGAACATGCAACTGCAAATTCAGTAGGCAACACGCTTCCCACTGAACGAGACAGAGCCGTTCCCCCACCATGGGACCAGAAGTACATTTTGCTGCTAGAGGTGCTGTGACTGGAGCTGCTGGCACTGCAAAAGGACAGAGCTAGCTGGGTTAGCAAACATGACTGGGGATTCATAACAATAGCGGTCTGAATCAGAAAAGCCCTTGAGTAACTCCTAACTTGGACTCCTGCATCCAGCAGCTATCCTGCAGCTTCCACTTGACTTGGAAATCTTTCATGCTCTAAGCTGGATGCAATTGCATACAGTCGTGGTCCCTTCCCGGACCGTCAACGCTGCCGTGCTTGCAGCCTGTGTCAGTTCGCAAAGCACCTGAAGATCTCTTCCAGAGAAACCTCACCGGCTGATTTCTAGGGGGTAATTGGAAAGGTCCATTGTAAATCACACCGCACGAGAACAAACACACTGTTGCCCTTCTGGCACAGGGTAGAAGCTGCCTATGGCCCCGCAGGTCAGCATCTGAGAAAGCAGTGATGCGGCTCATGGGTAAACTATGAGTCTTGCTTGTTTAATTTATGCCTGTTTTGGAACAGAGGTGGTCACACACAGCCTGCAGACAATTCCCTCTTTGTAACTGCAGCCCAAAGCTAATTCCCTGTTCCCAGAGACCATGGCCTCAGGAACTGAGGTCCAGCCTCGGTTCCCCCTTCAGACTCCTGCTGCTTGCACATCTCCCAGTGGGTCTCACTTAACAAAAAGCTCACACACACCTCTTGGCTTCCCAAAACTGAACACTTGCTCATGTGCCAGGAAAAAGACCTTTGCTGTCTATGTACAACAGTACGGCTTTGTAACCCTGGCCATAACAATAGCACTACGTAATAGCCAAGAAGACTGAAGCGGCTAAAACTACCAGCAACTGTACAATACTGTTGCTATATGCTGCTATATGACTGCAACATCCACTCAGGAAAAGAACACGAGAAGGACATTGAAGTATTAAGAGCAAAAGCAATTAAATTTTCATCAAAAGAACAAAATGCCCCCTATGCCTCCCGGTACCCGTGCACAGCACAACACACGGCAGGACCCTGCTGCCTGGGCCCAGCGTGGGAACATTTAAGCACGTGTGGCAGAGATTCAAAAGTGATGTGGCTCCGTGGAAGCGTGAAGAGGCTTTTGCACCAGGAGCAGCTACAGCTGCGCTATGGGGCCTTGGTGTGTTCTTTGACAGGAACACACCTATTCTCTTTACTCCACTTTATTGTTTGTGTTTCTTTATCAGCACTTTCTGCACAATCCTCAGATGGTCTGGTAATTATGGAAGACAGGGCACTGCGAATCATTGTTATCGGAAATACTACAAGTTTCTCAGACTTCCTGAAAGACAGGCATGGGCTGAAGGATGTGCAGAGGCTGCTTGGGGATAATGGCAGCATTTACAACGATGTCAGCTTCCAGCAAGTCAATTCCGGTAATCACAGAATCACATAAACCAGGGCTGTCGCCTTCCTCCTCGGGAGACAAAGATCAAGAACGAAGATGCATACCTTGGAGACTCCAGACACCGGCAAGCTGTTCTCACGGCCTCAAGGAGCTAAATCATCCTGAACCTCCACACAACCACCCTGACTATCCCCCGAAAGACCCTATGTTGAGGCAGACACGAAGCTGCTGCTACATCATTACTATATAAACCATAAATTACAAATATTCCCAACACATGAAGATGACTTTCTCAGTAAAAGGCCCTACCAACAACAACTGCACAGGAATACGCTCTTCCCTCGTAAGTATAAACCTCAGAATGTCAGTGCTGCTCATTTCTGTTTTTCATACCTGTTTCCTAGAGAAATGAAGTGTGTCTGCCTGCCTGCCTTTCCCCAGTAATTTTTGTTCCCGAAGGCCAACTTCATTCACATTTTATAGAAGATTGGATGATTCATTTAAAAAAAAAAAAAAAAAAAAAAAAAAAGTTTCTACACAGTGCAAACTGGTCCCCAGCAGAGCAGGGGTATTGTGAATGATCTCACTCATTATAAAAGGTACAGGGTGACCTCAAGTTTTCCAGGAAACCAGGTAATTCAGTTGTTACAAAACCACAGACTGGGATGAGTTTCAGTTGAGTTCATGCTCACACAACGCAGAACCAGCCTATGGGAAAACTGGCTTCATTTTGATGTTCAATGTTTAACTCATCTTCTGTACAAATGATACTAAAGACCAAGAAAATCAGAGGTAACATCACAAGACTGTCGAGAGGTTGCTTCTCGTTTCAAGTCAAACTAACTCATCTTCCTTGTCTCAGCCTAGAAGAGGAAAATCGAGTATCTCATCACGGGCAGGGAGTTACTAGCAGAAGTCTCCTCTAAACCAAGACTTCCCTGAAGTCCTGACTGCTTCAGCAAGACTAACGAAGGCAGGGATAATAGTCGGCAAACATGTTTCTTGGCAGAACTTGCAAAATCCAAGACCAGGAAATTAGCAAAGAATCCACAAAAGACAGACACATTATAAATATCCCCAAAGGTGGAAAAAGTCTCCGTCAGAGTTTAGACTTCAGCTGACACCAGAACCTCTGACTGTGAGGCTCCAATCCTCCAATCAGTAGGAAACTAAAATGAAGAAAATGAAGACTGGCGAGACAACTACAAGCAGGCCCACCATGGAGACCAGGAACAGGTCTCCTGAAAGGAAGCTCAAAGCTAACACTGAATAATAATGGACACAGACACATGTGCCATTAATAGAGGCAACTTCTTCATTGCAGGCGTGTTCTGCAGTAGCCTACAACGATTAGGATTGCATATTCCCAGAAATGAAGTCCCATAAGTTTTCAAAGAAACGGTACTTTTGCAGAAGAAGAAAAAGTTGTCATGAAAAAATAAAACTAAACTAAGCCTGCTTAAAAAAAAAGTTAAGAGAGCAGTAAACCTAGTTTTAAGCAGAGCAACCACCATGTAATGCTGCAATACGAGATTGTGGGTTCCCTAAATTGCCACCGAAGGGAAACAAAAAAAGAAGCAAGACAAAGAGGCTGAAATGGTGTTAGCCAACATAGATAAATCAGTTCACTAATGGATTTGATGCTGACTTAATCTTCTTACTTGGCAGTGCCCCGAAAAGCCTGCCCTTTTTGCCTTCCCTTACCTAAATGAAATTAACCTATTCCAGAAAATTAAGAACAATTTATCAGGCCACTGAAGGCAGACTGCTTGTTGGATCTGGATCTCTGTTATTCCACCCAAGAAACAACAGAAACTTTGTAATTTAAAAAACCTGAAAATGGGAGGATTGGCAAAGTATCGCATCTGGAGTCTCGCTGCTCTTTTCTTGCGTGCTTTCTGGCGGCTCGGCACACGCTGGTATACAGGTTGTACAAACAACCTTTGTTTGGAACAAGAGCGTTTGGCTCCTGCTACAACACAATTTGTTCTCCAGTACTTCGGAAAATGTAACTTCCACTGCCATCAACCAAGAAGAAATTTCTGAATGAACAAAATGGGAGCAGAATATTTCACTGTGATTTCAAGCTCTTTTACCTTCTTGATAAAACTGAAGGTTTGGGGTTTTTTTCCCCAAGAAAGTTTTACATGGAAACCTTCTTTTCTGAAGATGTCAAAACCACTATTTTATTCTTCCTCATAACACAAAAGAATTTTCTTTTTTGCAAAACCAATCTAGGAAATGGACGACTTCACTTTTCACCAACAAGGGTTTCTACTGTAAAACATTACCATCTTGCGCTCATTTGAGGATGTGCAGTCCTACCATTGCCCACTCCCTGGAAGGAAATCCATAAACACCTGCATCTCAGCATTTCAGAAGTCTCACAGGTTTGAAAGCCAACAGGGGAAAACCTAAGAGTAAGAACTGAAGGCCATATTTTCTTCCAGTATTAACTGGTCATATTCTGAAATGAAGGCTGAGAAAGAAAATTTGGCTAAAGAATTGGCTGGAGCCAGAATGCTCCATCAAAAAGGGAGCCCTCTCAGGCAGAAATGCAGTTTGCTGCATCTTTCCTCTCAATCTTCGAGCTCTGCCTGCAGGAAATAGTAAAACTAAGCAGTTATCTGTAAAACCCTTAATGTTGATTTTTAACTTTTTTATTCTTGGGAGATGAAGTAGGGCAGGAGGAAACACATTCAAGAATAACAGGAAGACGACATAAGGGTTTCAAGTGAGAAAAATCCCAAGGAAAACACCACTGCTAGGATGCACTACACACCTACAGCGATACAACTGTCGGAGTGGATTTCCTACTCTCTTGCGGTACTCACAGATGTGGCTGCGAAGGCTGGCATCACAGACGAAAGCAATGGGAGCTGATGAGTAAAGCGTCCCCTCCTACTGTACTGCTTCCCTGCTGCAGAGCCAGCAGGACAATTCCCTCTCTAACATGAGGTTGCATTCAATGAATAGAGAAAAATCAGGAGCAAGAGCAGGACGTGCAGGACCATGCTTAGAACTGCTGCGAGTCCATTTTGAATTCAGAAGCCACCCTCAAATTCATGCTGTGATGGACGTGACAGCAGGAGCGCAACGCTCCCTCCCCTCCTGGGATGGCTCCAGCCTGCAGAGCTGGAAGAAGGAAGGTGATACCCCCTCCCATTTCTCTCCTCGTTGTTTGCATATAGGATTGGGCTGAAGGAAGAGCAAAACCAGCAGACAGGTTGTGAGTGAGGAGGGAACGCCGGGGCAGTTGTGGGGTCAGGGCACTGCACGCTCCCTCTAGGGACCCAAAAACTGCAGCTTGCTGTCCACTTTTGACGCTTCCAAGGAACAACGCAAGGCCCACGTCAGCAGCAGCAAAAGGCTCAGCCCTGCCCCTGTGGACATCAGGGCAAGGCAGAATGACACATCTGCATTTCACATTATCCATTTAAGCCAGGATTCACAGATTTTTTTCCCCTCAGATTGCCGTGTCATAGGAAGCCAAAGCCAGTTCTCACTGAATCAGCGTGACCTTTGCAAGGAGAAGTAGCATGTCTTAAAACATACGCTACTTCATTTCCCCGTAGGCAAAGCTGGAACTTAAAATGCTCTGTTCGCAACGCACAGCCCTGAGCCAGGGTAGCATGCCAGAGACTGCATGGGAACAAGCCCTCTGAAAACAAACCCAAGTTTGCTGTTTCTTGGAAGTGTCAGGTCCAGCGCCTTTGGGCACACATTGAGAAAGATGTTTTGTGCACCGCGGTGCATCCTACGACACGTTCATGGTGATGTGTCCATATCACACGCCCACTAGCTTCAGGCTATGAGAGTACCTTTTTCTTCTCTAAATATTTACCCTCCCTCACTTATACATTCTCCTGCAATGTGCAAATGGTTTAAAAAGATGTTATCAGGATTTAGTGGGATTATTATCCATGTACAGGGGTTTGTTGTAAAGGAAGGCAAAGCTGGCTCTTCTCTATATTACAAAGACAAGTGAAAACGCATTGGGAAGGTAATAGTTCTGCTGACGCTATTTAAAGTCCAGGGAAGGAAACCCCTACTTCAGTGTGCATCAAAGCCTTCTCATCATTTACAGATTTCTTTCCATGGATGTGGTCTTGTGTTTACATCAATATTTGCAGCTGCTGCAACAGTTACACAAATGCTGAGAGGACACAAATTCAAAAGCTCAAAAAAAACCATGCCTATAATTATGATTAATGTTCATTACAAAAGCATCCAAGAACTCTTCCAATCTCTAATACAGGACAGAATAGAATTCAGAGTTTACCAATACTCTGGAGATGTATTTTGGAAACTTGAATGACATAATGTGAAATATATTTCATTACCCACATAATATCCAAGACAAAACTCGATATTACATAAAGTCCAGGTTAGAAGCCACAAATTTCTTCAACTGTGTAGCTCACAGGGTATGCAGTCTTTTAGATAATTAAACAGATTTCGATTCTGGCACACAAATCATGTGAATGATTACCTATCTACACTCATTTCCCAGAGATACACAGTCACAGAGGCCTTAATGGAGGACACCACACGACCTCATCTGGGAAAAAAAACCAACAGACACACTTTATCTTCACAAAAGATTGTTGAGGCACTGAAGGGATGTGGAAAATTGGAAATAGCATCCATGCTGAGAGCATAAATGATCCTTCTCTTAAAGAGAACAGAATTGGACTGCTGCTTCTCACTAGCAAAAGCAGAAAACCATTTGCAAACATGAGTCCTACTATGAGACCCATAAATCTACATCCCACCGCCTAGGGAATCTTTCATGTCCTTACCATTCCTCTCTTCTCACTTCTGTCCCACTCCCTTAGTGCTTTCTTCTATTTTTCAGCAAAGGAGAAAGAAGAGCAAGTGTCATGGCACACCTGATACCGCGGTAGGCAAACCCACCCACTTGGTACTTCCCTTCTCAGTACCGACAAGTCGCAAGGGTAAATCCTCTCTTCCACCTTTTTTTGCAACTTGGGACATTCCCGGCAGGGCTGGTCCTGCTGTACTGAAGCAAGTGTGAATGCTGGCACGGCTTCTGTGCAACAGCAGCAGGAGCATCACTTCAAAAATGGTTCTGAAGGATGTATTTAACAGGGGTTTGTAGGCAACACTGCAAGTTGAAAAGCTGTTTCTGGTGCTTTTCTGTTCTTCAAACTCCACCTCATCCCATCCCAAGGCATGAACTGTCCCATTTGCAAGTTTTAGGAGGATAAAGAGCATCAAGCACCATAAAAAATAAAAACTGCAGAAAGTCCTTGTGCGTAAAGTAACTTTAAATTCTCCCTCTTGACTGGGAACATACTTCTATACATCTACAGTGGATGAATTCAAATAGTTATTTCCAATATAATAAACAACAGGCTTCCCCAGAAATGACATAGAGCACTAAGGCAAGGGGTTGCAATACATGGTGTCTTGGACAAGCTGTAGAAAGCTTACATTTTGATTGTTTTTCTTTTGCTTCAGTTTCCTGTGTTTTCAGCTCTCTATATAAATAATGTCTTGGACTTTATGAGTGCCACCAGAAGCAAAAAGGGTTCAGAAAGCCAGGTAAATAAGATCAATATTTACCACATTGAATTACTCCACAGAGGTCTGTTAGGGTAACGCTTTCTCGTACCTCATGGAGGCCAAAGGGTTGATGAACGCTCTCAGCATGAGAACAGCCACATCAAAGCAGACCTGAGGGTCATCTGGTCCCATGCCCCATTGCCAACAGCTGCCAGAAGGAGCTGCCTCGCAGGAACGTTCAAGGAAACGCACATTGGGCAACAGGGAGATAATGTGCCTCAAGGGAGTGCTCCTCCCTGACACACAGCCAAGCACACCAGAGCTATATATAATATTAATAAAACATAGCAGCTTTTCTAATAAGAGAGTTCATTTTTAAACACCACTACAGTGAATCTGTAAGAAAATCTTACAAGACAGTTGACGCACAAAGCTTTCTCTTAACAAGTTACTTAACTGGAGAAGGAAATATGGCAGAAAGCAGTGGCTGAGGTTAGGCAGGGAGGGAAGATGCTGTGCCTGGCACGAGCTGATGCTATGGGAGCCCGTGCTTGAATAGTGGCCAGAAAAGATTTAGGACGTATTCACAGAAAATGGATGCTTGCAAATCTGATAGATCTTTACAAGTCTCCTCCAAGATAAGCCTGCATCATTTAAGCCTAACTTCCCAGCTAGCTGAGCGCTCTCCAAGAAAGCCATAACCATGCTGTCTGGGCGAGAGCTGCACCGGGCACGAGGCTCCCACAGGTGACAAACAGCACAGCTGGTGGAAGAAACCACCCATACTTGAAGATGACCTGGTTACCCAGATGAGATGTACTTCTTATCTAAAGGAAAGCCTCCACAATTTATAGAATGATTCATTGTACAAGACATTATACAAGGAAAAAAGGTCACCTCTGTGTTTCTTGCCAAATCCCAGGCAGCCGTGCCGCCCATGGGTGAGCTTGGCATCCCCGAGGCACGGCTGCCTACAGGCTGAAGGAGCTGCGACCCCGCGGGCAGAGCTGGAGACTGAATACCCGGAGTCCCAGGTCCTCTTCCCAACTGTGCGGGGCTGTTAGGAGCTCGTGTTTCCAAAGGCAGTGTTCTCTATCAAGTAAAGAAAATGTCGCTGCACCAAAATCCAAAATCTTCATGGGAAACATGCTGATATTTGGACAGAGTTTTCAGTAGCAAATGATTAAATGAATTAGCTTGATAGGTGAAACGCTTCAGCTTACTTCATCTCAACTTATCTGTATGCAAATATTCAATTTTACCTTATATGCACATTTACATGTTTTCATGTTTCAGCAGTAACAAAGTTCTTTTCTCAAGGTGGAATCAACCTTCTTCACTCTGCAGGGAATTTTGACTTTTCGTTCCAAATCCAAACACCAAAACCCAAATCTGGACATGGCAATTCCTCATTCTCCCCAAAAGAGAAATTAAGAGTCAAAGCCATTCTCTTCCTAAAACAATATACAACTCCAAATTTGTAATCTTTCTTTGACTTTCCCCATTCAGCAGAGGCGAATAGTCCCATACAACGGCACGTGTCCGATATGATTGCTATGGAGAAATTAGAGGCTTGCATATAGAGAAGTATAAATCCTGCATTGCTAAGGTTTCCTCAGCTGCAAGGGAAAGAAACATTGCCTCCTGGTGATTAAGAATGTAATTATTATTATTAATTCTGAAACACTTTGAATTACATGGTACATTTTCTTTAAATGGGCACTATCGTTAGTGCAAGCTGATTTGAACCAATGATTTATTCATGGCTTAATAACCCTGCTTGTTTCATATGCTCAGCACATTTTGCTCAGCATATTGTATTACTGGCTGGTTGCTATAAACAGTCCATTTAAATTTAGACAGATAATTTTGGAAAAGTTCTATTTAGAACAGACATGTGAATTAAAACTCTAACTACATTGATCAGTAACTACTGGTTTCTTCTAAACTCTTAACATTTACGTGTGTGCATTAGGATCTTAAGAAAGTTCACAGGTAATCTCTAGTTGAAGTTCACGTTCAAACAAAGCTTTCTACTCAGACCGACCCTAGTACCCAGTCATTTGAAAATCAAGAGGAAGCCTGCCAGACAGCACTGCCAAATTGTGAAATTTCTGCAAATAAATCAGAATCAGGCTTCCCCCATGGTGTTAATAAAATACCTCCAGCCTGGACGACTGATCTGCAGTACTTCCTCCACTTTCTGAAGTAAAAAAGCCTGGCTTTGTTGCAAAGCAGGTCTTAAACAAAACTAGCCATGGAAGAAGAGAAAAAAGCCTTTACAACTTGGCCAGATACACTTCTGACAAGAAATAATACCTTTTTAACCGCTGTGTAATTACAACACACTTTTCTCACTGAAACTCCGCCAAAGTTTTGGCTTGAAGGTGTTGGATGCTGAGCAAAACCAGACTACACCATCGACGATGTACACAGCTGTACAACCAGCTCCTCTTGGGTTACTTCATGTTTGAATTTTTAAAGATATGCCCAGGAACCAAACCCAGTTGTTTTGTTCTCCACAGTTGCTACAGCCCTTTGTAAGGGCCACATGCTGTTCCCTCTCCTAGTATTTCCATGTCACAGTCTCTTAATCGGTCATCGTTTTCAGGATGACCGTTCTTATTTGGCTCTTTGGAGAAGGAAACATACCTAAAAGGAGCATCATAGCAGAGTATGTGTAAAGTTGGCATGAGTAATATCCGCTCCCTATTATACTCCTTTTGTCTACTCAGAGCAGGAGATGAAGCCACGTGTAAGTTAAGAGGTATCGCCTGATTTACAACCTGCTCTGCGCAACCCTGCAAGACAGTGGGTTGCATCTACAAGTTTATACAAAATGCTACCCTCTAGTTATCTTGCTTTGCTAATTAGATTATGAATAAGATTGTAGAGGACTTGGCCGCCATAGTCAACAAGTGCTCAGCTTCCCATGGTCTTTCCTGCTCCTTTTCAGGGAAATTTTCTGAATGGTGTGAAAAATTAGAATCTAAATCAAAAGTTGAATTGGACAAAGCCGTGAGCTAGGACGTTGTATTGGTATCCTATGGATGCAATAATTTTTTTTCTTTAACCAGCACATCTCAAGAAAACGTCTGTATATCAATTAGCATGCAGAAGGTCCACTGTTCAGCTCAAACGTCTTGGTGGGGCCGTGTCTGCCAGCACAAGCAGGCTTTGAAGGGTTTCTCTGTTCTCTCCGAACAACAGTGTAAAACATGCATCCCTGTTTGGCCCCTTTAGCGTTTAAGGAAGCTGTTCATACAAATCCCTGGGCTGCCAGAGTCACCGATAAAACTTTTTTTCTTTTTTTAATAGAAGTTGCAACTTTTGGTAAGATGGCAAAGCACGCGAGTCACCCGTGTTGGTGTACGAGTGCCCAGGCAAGGCAAACAGCTCAGCAGGCAGGCTCCGTTCTGGCAGGCCAGGCACAGCCCCTGCCCGCAGCCCGAGCCCACGGGATGAGCAAAGGGGCAGGGGAAGGACGCAACGCAAAGCCACTCGCGTTGTACCTTTCCAGCCACTTAAACCTCCCTGGGTGCAGCTCTGCAAAACAGACATCCCAGAGCCAGACTGCAAACTGGACACACACACCAGATCTTGCCTTTCCACGACTACCTGAAAAGGTTGTGTAGTTCTCAGATAAAACGCCGTTAAGTTTAACGCCTTAAACGACAGTTACTGCTTTTGCTTAAATACTTGGGAAGTCTTGAACACAGGTTGTGGTTGGGATTTTTTTTTCCCCCAAAACAGAAAAAGGGTTGGTTTTGTGTGCGTTTTTTAAATACATGCTGCTTTCTTGACTTCTAACAATGGCAAATAAAAATCCATTTTTTAATGTAAGTGAAAGAGAACAAAAGTCATATGAGCAAATAGATATTAATTAATAAAGTAGTTATGAGGTACCACACTCTTGGTTCCAATGTGGTTATAATTATAGGAGGGATTATGCATGGAGATGTTCAGAGATTAAGGAAAAGGAAGAAGACTGGCAGAAGAGAGCAAATATTTTCCGTGCTGTGAAACCCTGCTCATTGGCTTTACATCGCTTCCCACTGCGAAACTGCCTTGGCCCACTTCCAAGGGAGCATCACGGGAAAGGGGGGACCGAGAGGATGGCAGTAGAGGTGACCCCAAAAGAGAGTGTCCTCATCACAAGGCAAACCCGAGCACCCAAGCGACAGGCTTCATGTCACCCATTCCTTTTAAAGCCTACCCGAATCCGTTCACATGGACAAAGGGTTATTTTTCTGCACAATGATTCAGAACACAGATGTTAAGTTAGAAGGCTCCAAGCTGCTTCACCAAATCATTTTGGACTCACCTTGCTCTATTTCTGTCTTTTTGCTGCTTACATATAGATGTGTTCTGTTGCTCACCGAAACTGTTTTAATGCAGATCATTTACTACTCAGAGGGAAGGGAAAAGGACAGAGCAGCTTTTGAAACAGAGATGCTTGGTCTCTTTTGGTATAATTTTGCAGCACTTTCAAGTTCCATGTCAAGACTGCCTTGTACTGCTTTGAATTTTAGCTGGCTGCTTACTTCTCGAGATAGTCCCAACACAATTCCAGGCAGACGCTGTTAATCACTGAAAGAATTAATACAACATGATTGTAAGAAGACGGGGAAATACAAGAGGTGTGAGGAACAGACCTGATGCATTATCAGACATGTACATTCTGAATTCGTATTTAAGCAACCCATAAATGCTTGAAAACTTAAGTGTTACTAGAATAATGAATCAGAAAGCACTTGCTGATAGAGAATGCAGAAGAATTGTGTTCTCTGTAGTGGAGGTTGAGAGTTTCTGAATGTCAGTAGCTTTCCGCAGCTTAGAAAAGCACTTAAAAACAAAATAATTTTAAAAGGGAGGAGAAGGAAGGAGGCAGAGACACTAATACAATACAGATGAAACTAGCTCCACAGACAGCTGATCTTTAGGTCTCACATCCTACCACCAGCAGTACTCAAGAGGAAGAAGCATTATCCCTGATGCATCTGTTAAAATGCAAACAAGGCATTTCTGACAGAAATAAAGTAAACCCGATGATGGGATGGATACAAACACATCTTAGCTTCTTCCAGGTACCACGGCTCTAAATCTCCTTGTCTCGGACAGAGAAAGCAGCACATAGTGGGTCTGAAATGTATTCGTCCAGCAGCAGTCCCCTGGAAAGGACGCTCCTGTTACAGGCCACAGCTGGTCACCATGCTAAAGAAATCACATCTTCTGTCTTACTTTCCTAAGCGTGAAGGACACGAATAAAAGTTGCCGGGCCCAGTTTGGTGGCAGGGATATCAATAGCATTGGGTTTTATTCCCAGCTGCCCAGCCAGCCAGCACAAGACTGGCTCCTAACTCCTCTCCCCCTCCACAGCAGGAAATTGAAAACCATTTTTGACAAACACATAGCCACGAAGATCACAGGCGGAGGTATAAGAAAGGGGCTGTATTTGAGCAAAAGCTACTTTCGTCTGTTTTGCAACTGAATGACATTTCAGCTTCAGGCTGTCCTTTTACCAGCTTTGTGGGGAACTTCCACTGCGGTTTCCCCTGTTGCTGTTCCTGTGATGCTTCAAGGCGACTCCAGCAGATACCTCACCTGCTTTAAAGCTGGCACCAGTCAGAAGGACAAAACGGGCCAAATCAGAAGTCTTCTACGCAGTAACTTTTTTAGCACAATTGCAAAGCATCTATCTTCCCATTACAGCAGAAATGTTCAAGTATTTTGAGCTCTAGGATGCCCAGGAGGGAGACGGTCATACCCTCTCCCGAATCCACCCTGTTTTCCCCCCGCCCTCCGGGCACTCAATACCCTATACACGGACATCACACACGGTGTGTGCTTCAACTTTTGTTCCCAACAGTGATGTGCCGAGCTCTGCAGTCCCCGTCGCTGTGGCAGCCTCCAGCAGCATGCATGACCAGGACCGTCTCCTCTCTGCAAGACCAGCGCAAGTGATACAGCAGGGATGGACGTGTCCTGGGATCAGCACCCACTCTAACTGCATTATGATTAGAATTATTAGAATTAAAATGCCAACGCTCATGCTCAAGACCCAGAGGAAACCCTCTGTTCCTCTAACGCCAAGGAGAACGCATTTATGCTCTGCTAGCGGCATTGCAGCCGGGATGCCACAACAAATGCAGCTGTGCCACCAGTTACTTACGGTGTTTAGTAGGCTGCCAATTCGAATCCCACCCAATTACTTTAAAAAGGAATTGGCACACACTGAGAACCCCACTTTGGGGAAAGTCCAAGAGTTAAAACAGACCCATCAGAACAAAAAGGGCTGCTGCGTTTCCAAAGATAGAAGTCCAATACACTGCCAGGTGCCCGTCCAAGCTGGCACCCTCACCCTGCAGTCAGCAACCAAACGCATTTAGATGCCCCGGACACAGCACCTTTCCCTTCCTGCTTTCCCCAGTGAAAGAGCAGTCTCAGCAGAATTAGAGAAGCAAGGGTGTGTGGAAGGACATGCACAAAATTAATGCTTTGCAGGAATTGGCTTCTCTGTCTCTTCTTCTTTAAAAAAAGAAGTGTTTTTCTTGTGTGACACAGTGCAGAATAACCAGTCAGCTTTCTATTTCAAAATGAAGTTGTCTTAGACGTCCACGGCAGAAAGCTAAACCAAAGGCCTGTTCAGCAATTCCTCTTCACTGGCGTGCTGTATCCTTCCGCCCCAGTTTGAGAGGGATTTTACCACAGCTAAGGACAGCTTGTGGCTAAAGGCTTCACCCAACAACTCACCAGCTTTGCAGTAAGGACCCTTACAACACGGGGGTATCACCCAAGTTCCACAGCTGTGCGGCAGCAAGCACGGGACCACAGTACACAACAACTTTGCAGCACAACCACCCTCCCCTTAACACCAAAACTACCTTCATGCCAGCCACCTCTCTGCCAGCTTTTATCTTCTGTGAGTACAAACCATCAAAACCTCATGAGCGAACCTCACCAGCGAGATATATACATGGGTGCATGCCCATTAACCGAGTATCCCACGTGCATATTAAACCATAGGGTAAAATCTGCTTGGGGGGGTTCATTACAAAGTAGCCTCTACCATAAATCAGACAGTGAGAGCAGAGGCCCGACACACTCGTGCCACCTCTGCGGGAGCCAGGGCAGTGGTGGCACGCCGTTCAGCAGCACCCTCACGGGAGGAGCTTCTGCCCACGTGTTGTGAACGCTACAGGAGCTGGGAAAGGGGAATCACAATTTGCCACCTGAGTCACTTCTTCATAGCACAGTTTTGTTGATTGCTGGAAGTTGAAACTCATTTAAAAACAGGGGAGAGGAAAATAGAAGGGTTGATTACAAACCAGGATCACATTCCAAGAAAAATGTGCCAGAGTTTCATCATTTGTCTTCATTCCACATGGGAGGAAACGTGGGTATCATCTTTCCACATTTGTTGCAAACAGGCAAAAGAATCACTTTCAAAGGTAAGAAAAAACTGTGAAGGACTGGTTCATCAAAGCAACGGCAACAGTCCAGCAGCAGCAATTGGTTTTGTAAAGCTAACGATCAGTCAGAAGAAATCCAGCCTCTTCTGAGCGAAATTTGTCTCAAAAAAAGAAATAACAAATGAGAGAACTGCAGTTGAAATACCAGTAAGGAGGAACAGATGCTGCCACAGGAAGGCTGAAACAGTCCAGCTCCCTGTAAGCCCTGTTTGTTGCTTGCTCACTGCTCTGTTTCCACATCTGTATAATTTATTCCAAAGCAAATTTATTATTTTAAAGACTCCATAGACAAGGCGGAGAAGGCTGTGCGTCTGCTAAGGGACACAATGCTGGTGTTCATCCTGTGGTTATTTCTTGCTCCCACACTAATCCCAAAGGCTTTGTCTAGCCTGGGATTTAGCAAGACTTTTAATCAATGGGTTCCGATGGTACATCCACACTCGGAAGGCTTCTCTCATTAGTTTACTAGTCTTGTCCTAATTAGGCAGGGCAAGCCAGTTTTACTCCCTCGTTGCCTTGCACAGGAAACCCTAGTTTTCCCACCTAGGTCTTCCCTCCAGTCAGTTCCCAGCTCCTCTGGCCTGACTTGGCTTTTAGAAGGACTTAGCTAGGTGGTGGCAGACAGCATCACCTCCCCTTTCAGTGCTAATCTAGACCAGGCCAGGAACATTTTGTTCACTGCAGCTCTCCTCCTGGAAGCAGAGCCCTCTGAAGTCCCTGGTGAGGTCTTGGGTCGTTAAGAATTGGCTGGTCAGCATCTGTCAGGAACAACATGAGTACGTTGCCTAATGAGTTCTCTGTTTTCCTAGGAGGATAAAGCTGGTGTATCTCTGAAGGACCAGAAGACCATCGCATATGCCTAGATGTTCAGTTCACTCCTAATCTGGGCGAGAAGTGCCCTGAAAGAGGGCACCTTGCAACAGGCTGGGTTTGTCGAAGCCTTAAAACCCAGGGTGCTGTGCAAGGGCACAGCTGGCACGTGCAGAAAGGCACTGCTCTGCGCCCCGTGCACCCAGACGCACCGCAGCAAGAAACGCAAGCAGATCGCCTAAATCTAGAACAGCACAGAGCTGTGACTCCTGCTGCTCCTCTTTGCCCTAACTGCTGGCCACGATAGCTCTCGGCAGGCAGGACTGCCTGTTTGAAGGCAGAGATAAGCGTGACAGCCTCCCACTAAACAAGTCCTTCCTTCTCCCATCCCACGGGCCTTTTTCTGCAAGTCCTCACACCGCATGTCTGCCTTCCCTACAGAAACTCCCATGGACGAGCACAGGAGAGGCAGAGCTTGCAATCCGTACTGCAGTACCTGATTATTTCAGTGCCTATCAACTACACCTACTCTTAAAGGGTTTTGTCAGCAAGCTTTCAACTTAGTCCAATTAGTTTTGCCTCATCAGTTTTGATTAGTAGAAAGACTGTTTAAGACATAAGACCCAAGACATAAAGGCAAAGCTTGCAGCTGACCTAACACTCACATCTTGGGTATGATAGAAAAGGTTTCTTTCATTTCTAGTCTTCCCTTGGAAAAGCCAAGATAGAATCTCTGACTTGACAACATCTACCTCTGCATAAAAGGGAAGAGTATACTTTATACTAGCTTAATTTCTCCCTGCAAAGCAGAGCACTGAAAAGTCCAGAGATGGTGCCAATATTTTTGGAAAGGCCAGAAAGAAAACAGGCAGAAATAGTGATGGAAAGCAGAGGACAGATAACTTCTTAACTCATCTTCATCTTTGCTGCTGCTGTTTGTTGTGATGCTGAGACCATACCGGCCATTTGTAAATAAGCTAATGGTGCAAACTTCACAAGAGACGGATGTATTTTCAGTCAGATATTAGCAGATAACTGTTAGTGTGAGCATGACCTGCCCTCCACCAGGAGCCAGAAGAGTGGAGGTGGGAAGGGAGCATGAGAGGACGATGGAGAGTGTGAGAGAAAAGCAGGAATATGAATTTTGCCAACACCAGACTACTCCAGATGCTACTGGAAGCCTCTTCCAGGGATATTTTATGTTGTCATGCCTTGCTTTTAGTCTCTGTACCAGGAACTGGAGAGGGTGTTTACTACGCTTGAGATAAAGTTAACGCACCTCATGTCCATGTCCTCATGGCACCGTTGGCCAGACTCTTCCTGATTTTCAGCTCTGACCTGCTCCCCGACCACACAGAAAAGCCGGAGGCTTGGCCCGGAGGTGCTGTAAGGCTGGGTTACTTCACTTGGCTGGGGAATCAATCACAGGGGCTGGGGTTTGCTTTTACTTGCGCTGGCTCATGACAGGTCTGCAGAGAAGACACCAGGCCAGTGTCAAGAGGCCTCCACCACCTTCCCAGTTCCTCCGTAACTGAGGCAGCTTTCACAAAGTTCTAGAGCATCTCAAAATAAAGGATGAGGAGGGAGCACCTTGATGTACAGAGGCTGAAGAACAGTCTCTACAGGTACAGAGACTGACGAACAAATTAACCTGGAAAAGGCACAGTCGTAGAGGAAGGCTACTCAGCCCTGGCTCTGCTCCCCAAGGTGCCTCTGTAGCAATGTCAACATAGAGATATAGCCCAGGAGACTCTGGTGAAAAGCTGCAGGTAGTGAATGGTCCAACGCACAGCCGCTGTCCTCAGACTGCGCTGGGCCAAAGCTGCTGACACAGGCTATTGTTCTCCCCTTCTATTTAAAAGAGCAATGACTTGCATGAACATTGGCTTTGGAGTATGTGCTTGGCAACCCCAGCAGATAAACAGCCAGTAATACCATAAGGTTCTGAAAGAAATACATTAAGTTATTTTCACAATATTATTAAATCCAGGAGTGAATATTTTGAATATGGTATAATCCATTTTCCTAGGCAACAGCCAAGAACAACACTAGGTTTTACTTGGAAACGGACTGCCACCCCGCCTCACCGTTCCCTCAGGGACACAAGCAGGAGCCCTGCACGCCTCCCCCAACATCCCCAACCCTTCCCTGCTCCATCAGCATGCCTCAAAGCACAGCTCCCATCAGCTCGTCCCTTGCCCGCCACACAGGCGAGTCCCGATCCCTCCTGCCAAAGCTGGTGTGACTGCTCTCCTCCGAGCCAGGGACTCTCCTTTGGCCCAAGGAAGCCCGAAAGCCGAGTGCTGATGAACACATTGGGAGGGCAAATGCACAACACTAAAAAGGCCAGGCAGGAGTATTTCAGCAGATGGGACTCAGGGCCAAAGAAGAAGCGGGCGGACAGCAAGATCTGGATGGCTCCTGCCATTGAAACCGGCCAGCAGACACAAGCAGGAGAATAAGTAAGTGGATTGGGTAGGTACAGAAAAAGCAGCCCTGAGCACAGATCATCTCCTCCCTTTCTCCAGCAGTTCCACCCAAAAAGCAGAACCCAAACCCATTCCCATGCACCAGGACCCCAGTTCTTTACTCCTCCTTATCTTATCTACCTGCTGCCCGCTCCACAAACCCCCCTATGCCATGTAGGTATGCAAGTCCCAGGGTTGGCTTGAGCCGCTGTGGTCACCTAAATCAATAGGCTCTCCTCACCCCGCAGCACAGAGGAAAGCAAGTTAGTCACCCTGCAGAAGTCACTGGAAAATCCTGGGCCACCTGGAGAACATCTCCCTTCCCTAAATCCCTCCTGGCGAATGTCCCCACAAGTAGGACAGAGCTGAAGCCACAGGACAGCCCTGTGCCCCCATCTCGGCTCGTGCGGGCAGCCCACGCCTCGCAGGAGCGGGGACACCGGGGAGGCTGCTCCCTCCGGCCTGGCTGTCGGGCAGCGTTTCCCTCCGGCAGCACGGGCCAGGGCTCCAGTTCCCAACGCATCCAAATGTGACTCTGCTGTGGCTTCCACCCACCCCATTAAGATACAATTTGCTCTAATTTCTACTGCAATATCTGCAGAAACAAAACTCACAGCTGAGATGTGAAGACCAGAAACAGGGCCAGGAGTAAGGTGAAATACGTTAGACTCCATTTAACTTACAGGTTGTAGAGCCCATGGGAACTGCAGGCTGCGTGCCTGCTCAGCACCCACGGGGCCAGCTACGTTCCCTCCCAGAAGTCATCAGGGTCTCTTGAGCCCACCTGCCCTCACTGTCGAACACGAATGTCTGCAACAGGCAGAGCTGCCAGTTCTCCCCACCTTCCCCCTTGGGATGGGGAAGAGGTGCAGCTCGGTTCGTCTGAGCATCCTCCTGCCCGCCCTTGTTCACTTTGGCTGTGGCTGGCACATCCCGCCACCACTCTTCCTACTGTGGCCGGATTCTCACCACTCCATCAGCATTCCCACTTATCCCCCTCCTCCCTCACCTTCTGCGCATCCTCCTGCCCCAGGCCTCGCCGAACCCATCTCTGCCTGGATCCTTTTATGCTGGCCCGGGATCCACAGCCGTGACACACTCATTCCCCAGCAGCGCCGGTGTCCAGGACTAAGCCCAGGCCCACGGGGGTTGCATCTAAGTCAAAGGACAAGCAGGGATTCAGGGCGGGTCGCACCCTGGGCTGCGGGACCTCCGTCCCCCGCAGCCATCGTGGCGTTTGTCAACATCGCATCTGAAGGCGATGCTGGGGATTGTTCAACAAAGCCAGATCTGAGGTCTCTCAACAGAAGACATCAAGTGGACGGTCTCAGAAGACAAGGACTCACTGGTCCTCCCTCCAACTTTTGGGAATGAGAATAGTTAAACATGAGAAAGTTGCGCCACAGGTTTCCTTCTACATCTTCCACAAAAAGCAGTCCCATCAGACCGGGGCTGTCGTGGACAGGAGTGTCCTAGGACTGTGGCACAGCCTCCTCCTTGCCAACCAGTCCCAAGGACGGTCCTGTCCTCCTCCGTCCCTGCTCTCTGCTGCAGGACGGACTTGGAAGGGATTAAACATCCTGCGCAGAGAAAGAAAAGCAAACAAAATGCAATGAAAATGCAAAAAGAAAAAAAAAAAAAAAGGCAAACAAAACCCATCTCTGGAATTAATTTCCATTTTATTTACAGGCCATCGCATATTTTTTTAAGCCTTTTAAGTAATCACTCCACAAGTCACATAGGGAACAGCTACTTTGAGCACGTATGCCTACCTTCCCTCTTCCCGAAACACATTCCAGCTTGTGTTGAAGGACTGTCTGCAAGGTAATTAATTATTTGCTATTATCTAAGCCAGTACTCGGCTCCCCAGATCTTCCAGGAGCATCAAGTCCTGGGACAGTAATGCTTTTGGGGGCTGAAAGGAAAAAAAGAAAAGCCTTTGCTATAGGCAAGGAAGGGCAAAGGGGTTGGACGGATTCAGAGAGGAAGAAAGGGAGCTCAGCACCAGGCTGAACCTGGCTTGCTAACCCTTGCTGAGGTCCATAGGGTGGCCCTCCCGGGGAGGCAGGGCCTTACTGCGCCTGCTACAAGACACAGATCTTCCTAATCAGAGGAATTTTGTTTCAGCTGATTTGAGGGTAACTGCATAGAGCCCTGCACCAACACGTAACAAAACTTTCGTTGAACACTTTGCAAAGACAAATATGCCTCTGTTCAGAAATGCTTGAATTACTGTTTCTAGTGGAAACCTGATTCATTTCTCTCAAATCATATATTTATCACATACTCACTGGCTTGACCACATGCCATCTGGCTATCAAACTGCCGGTACACCTGAAGCGCATGCTGAGCACTGCTCGCTTACCGAGCAACTAGCGGTATTTTAACTCTGTTCCCATCCACAACTTAGGTTCTGTGTTCAAGTCCCGCTCCCAGTGGGGGTTGTCCTGAAAACCAACGTGTCACGGGAGGGGGAGGAATAGAGATTTCTGCTGGAAGTTCAGCAAATTTCACAAAGGGGCTCCTGAGATCCAGCACTCCTAAAAATACTCCCATCTACATGAACTGTAAGGAGGGGGGGTCTTTTCCTGGAAAAAATAGCAAAAAAAAAAAAAAAAAAGAAGAAAGGCAAAACCAAAAATTGGTGGCTTTGCACTCCAAAAACACTTCTGAACCGCTCACACCCGAGCGAGCTGCTGCTTCTTCCGGAGCTCCGGGAGCACAGCACGGGAGCAGCACAGCACGGGGCCACGAGCGCTGCTCCGAGCAGGACAGCAGCGCTGAGCTCCTCCTCGGCAGTCCGGGCACCTCGCTGCTCCCGCAGCCCAGGAGGAGCCCAGCGCCTCCCTGCTGGGAGGAGAGACAAGCAAGGGTCGGGAACCCGACCTGAAACCCCACCAAAGCTGGGGCACATGAAGATGATGCTGTCAGAGACCTCTCCAAATCAGCTGGGCTGTGGGGCTGTGCCACGAACCAAGCAAAGCCCTATTCCTCTGTGCCTCACTATGCAAACCACCTTCTAGGAAAAAACAGGTTAAGACTGTTCTTCACTTTACACTGCTATTACACTTAAAGCTCACACTTTACCTTAATTCAAATTAATTTTCTCACGGGTTTTATCCCGCTGTCGCTCTCGCTTCTCCCACCTCCTGCGGCCGATGGCCCCGCTCCAGCACCCACCTGCAGAGCCACAGGGGCAGGGGGCTGCAGCAGAGGGCCCCTGGGAGGGACCGACACCTCCCCAGCAGCACGCCTGCTCCACCGCTCCCGCAGCCCACGGGGTGCACTGGGGTACACCCCCACTGCTCACACAACAGACCGCTTCCAACAGCTTCTCTGCACCAACTCTACAGCCCCCACAATTACTGTGCCAAGCGCCAGCCAGGCTTCTCTGGAGCAGCCCTGTCGCTGCAGTTAACGTTCCCATGGTTGACGGCACAGGGAGCATCGCTGGCAGTCAGCTTGATATGGCAAATTCATCACCATCCAGTTGAGTGAGTCAATAACGAAGCTAAAAGCAAACACTGTCATGGATTATTTCCCACCAACAGCAGAGAAGCAACAGCGAGACCATTTGTCAGCAGCTCACTCATTTGGTGTCACGGGCACCCATCCCCATTGAAGAGCAAGGGGGTGCCGGGTGTCACCCTTCCACATTAGAGGACCCAGGGAGAGGGGAAGGGGTGCAGCTCCAGGGTCCCCTAAAGTCCCAGCAACCTTCAGACTGCACATTTCCCTCAACAGGGCCCACCAGAAAGCCAAGACACGTGCTGCAGAGTCCCTGACATTTCAGAGGGTCAGAGGCTGGATAAATCAGAAGCACTGGTGGGAGTTTGCTATAGACAAATGAATCAGCAGAAGAGATGAGCAGCTCCTGAAGCATCTACGTGCAATGTACAGAAAGAAAATATGTAACTTCAGGCTTGTGGCAGATGCTGGAGGGTTTGTGGTGCTAAAAAAAAAATTCAAAAAAAAGAAAAAAAATCTCAACACACCTACATATAATAGATAGCTTTCTAGGACAAGGAAATCCTGCAGTAGCTGGAAGAAAACCAATCACAGCTCCCAACTGCATCTGAGATAAGGAAACAGAACATGGTCCAACACAACATCTCTAAAAGGTCAGTTTCCCAAAACTAGAAACAATCAGACACAACAATAACTGAGAGAAAACACACAAATATAAGCAAATGTGACAATGCTTATCAGGAGATATTTAAAGATGCTTTAGTAGAGCCCTCCTCTCCCTCAAAAAAGGCAATACTATATTCAAAAAAAGTTTTTTTGGTTAAAAGAATTTTTTAAGACAAGAGCCAAATTAAAAAATAAATAAAATACGAAACAAATAATAGAAAATCCACTATAAAATTAGTAGCTGGAAATCTACACATTTTATAAAGAAAGCTAAAAGATATCAAAAAACCCTAATGGCAATAGGTATTATCAGAATAAAAAGCAACAATCTATCAATACAATAGGCTTGATGCTAAAAAAGTACAGTGAAATTATCCTGATACAGAAGATGTAGAAAGCATAAGCATTACTTTTTATCTTTGCAGACAAGGATGACTTCTATCTCAGTGATAACAAAATTCTCCGAGAAGCAAGTTGGGAAGATACCCAACACCGTCTGCTAACCGTTTTTCACATCTGTAACTAGAAAACCTGCACTTCAGAGCGTATGAAGGAGCTCACCAAATCCCTAACACTGACTTTTAAAAAAATAAATGAAGAGAAGCATGTCCCAGGCCAGCCAGGAAGTTCCAGAGGTCTTGGAACAATAAATAAAAAACCCCACTCAAGCAAACAAAAACTTAGCGTTGTGCCAATATTTTCAGAGGGCAAAGGGCCTGATCCGGGAAGCGCGGGCTGGTTACCCTGTCTGCGGGCCCGGCAGAGGCAGGGAATGGCCAGCGTTCGGAGATGGAAACACAATTAGTGCTAGTCAACGCAGTTTTCTGGTCGCAGGGCTTGTCAAACTGATCTAGTATTTCTTCTAAGAGTACACATTTGGCTGACAAAGGTAACTGTGTTGACATAATACATGCAGACTTCTGTGTGACGCTTGACTTTGGCCGGTGTGACAGTCTAAGAACAAAATCCCCAGCGCTAGCAAACATCAGTGTAGAGCGCATATCCAGAGGATTAAGAGCTGGTTGAGCCCGGTGACCTCACTGGAGTTATACCTGTGCCGCCTGCCCCCACGGAGGCTTCGGCTCCCCGGAGAGACGATGTTTCCACGAGGGAAAAGGGCCCACGAGGCGGCAGAAATCCCCTCTGCATGCGACGCCCCAGGCAGCGCTGGTGGGAGATGCGGGTTTTCGGGGAACGCACGTTTTGGCTGCGGGCCTCAGTTTGCAGCCAGCTCGGGAGAGCTAGAGAAGGGTCTTTCCGGCACCTCTGCCCAAAGAACAGGCTAACCCATTGAAAAATACTGACTGTTTTTAGTGCAGATTTTCACACTTGTAAAGCTAGCAGGATGCGCAAACGAAAAGCTGTAGACTCAGCCAGGGCAGCAGCCTTCGGCTGGTCGTGATCCTGCACGTGCCACGTAACACACGGCTCACTCCTGTGATTTCCTATGTGGGTCCTAATCTGTGCTCCGCGCTCTGAGCACCTTCCAGTGACACCACAGGACAGACCAGCACCCACCCGACACACGTTACACCTTCCCACAGAGACAGAGGAGCGGGGTGATTTCATAGAATCGTAGAATCTTTTCTGTCATAGAATTTTACAGACTGATGGAATCTGTTTTACAGAATCATGGAATCAAGTTTTACAGGTCAGGTCCTTTGCTTTTAAACTCCACCAGCGCAGGGATAGCAGGGTGGCCAGGTTTGTGAAGGCTTTCAGCTGCCAAAAAAGTTCACCCCCTTCTCACCTGCCTCCCATAAAAACATACAGACATCTCTCCTGCCAGAGGAGCAGAGTTATTCCCCACGTCCTTCACGCTTCATCATGTAAATGTCCTGCACTGTGGACATACTCTCGGACCATACAAGCAGCTCCGAGCGTCCCAGTAGCTGGATGTTACTGTAGGAAAGCTTAACGCCAGGAGTTCTCCAGCATGACTGACTGAACCGTGGACGTGAACTGTCCCCCACGGAGGAAGCCTGGGGCTTTCAGTGCATCTGGATTTCCTCTGCCCACAGCATCACTCACCTCCCTCTGCTCATTCAGCTCCAGGCAACTGCTGGTGCTCTGCCGGCAGCTGACCACACGGGTGAGGGTGCCCCTTGTGAGACCCTGCTGACAGCCACACTCGTACTCCCTGCCCGTTGTAGCTACAGGCTGCGCAGAGGTGCCGAGGCGTGCCAAGTACTGCAGAGAGGTCTGGGGGATGGACCAAAAACCCCATCCCCACAGGAGCGATCACCCACCACAGCCACTGAAGCAGTGCCAGTTTCACATCCCTGCCTGAATCCAGCTTATCCTGGCGATACAGTTTTAGCTCCAGCTGGATGACCTTGTAGCTGGGCTCTTGCTAGCTTCCCAACGACCTTGCTCCAGAAATGGAGGGCTTGGCACTTCCAGGAGTTGGCAAGAGCTGACACATCCATAACGGGTGTCCTTTTCATTTACTGGACTGGCTTAAGGGAGGTTTGAACAGGAGCAGAGAAACTCTTTGTCCAAAGGACTTCAACCTGGCTGCTGCGCTCCAGCTGAGCCCCCCTCGTTCACAGTGCTGCTCACGTCAGGAGGAGCACGGACTGAGCCGAGACCCCCGCCTTCTCCTTCTGCATCCAGGGCGGCCGGCGGCCCGCTTGCTCGCCAACACGGCCAGGTGCGGGATGTTGTCTGAACATCCTAAACACACACGATCTTTTCAGCGAAACAAGATGACAACAGCTAGATGCTGGTTAGACATTTGACCTTGCTGAACTTCAGACCATCACCGTCAGTCTGACGACCTTGCTTTCCCACTGCTGAACCCCTCTAGCGACTTGGCAAAGGCATTCCCAGTTTAGGCTGTTGACTGAAGGGGGAACGACGCTCAGGTCGGTGAAGCAGGACGGGTCTCTCGACACCTACCACCGCTTCGAAGCGTGTAACACCGAATTCCCCACTAGCCACGCTCAAGTTCTGTGCGCAACGAGAGCCACCTCCCCTCAAATCAGGGAGGTTAACGAAGATTTCAGTTGTGTTGGTTTTACTCATACATCCCGACAGCTTGCACGTAGAGCAGACAACAGGCTACTGACAATGATTAAGATTTGGAAAATATCTCCACGGTCACTTCAAGGGAAAGCTGTTCTGTTTCACAGGAACTTTAACTCAACTCACAGCGGAGGCAGTCTTAAGACATGAAATGCATCCAAATGATTAACAATTTGAAAGATGATAAAAGCAGCTAAATAGTTCCAAATCTGCTTGCTGCCCAACCAGCCAGATAAAATAAACCACTAGTTATCTCAGGGAGAAGGGAAAGGTATCTCTGTTTTTCTTTCCCAGAACCACTGATCACAAGCTCACAGCGCTCACGTTTTAAAGCAAAGCTGAAGAGAATGGAAAATCCCTTTCCCAACTCTATTACAATTCTCCTAACCCCAGTGGAGTGTGTTCGCATATTGTGGATGCTACGGGCCGTGTTTCGTGTACCAGTCAGAGAGCGGCTCCCTGGTCGAGGTCGCTGCCTCCAGCGCCTGCCCAAGCCAATAGCCATTTCTGTGCTATCATTAATAAATCAATCAAATGTTAAAGGCACCGGGGGGAAGTCGTCCCATCAGTCGTACCCATCCGCTACTTTTACCGAACTCCGTTGAGTTACTCCGTATTTACAGAAGACTGAGAGAAACAGAGAGATCAGCATCTCCGAAACACTGACAACTTTGTCTTACACATTATAAACACTGGAGATGTTTCATTAAAACCATTTTACAAGCTATAAAACTAAAGGCCATTTTATGTCTTTCACTGTAAAAGCAGACAGCGAGTAGTCCTTAGCAAAACATAGTCTACGGTACATTTTAAGCAGCACTGCGCAGACTACTTGAAACTCTTTATAGAGCAATTTATATCCAGTGTTACGTCTTCACTAAAATTTATATCTGGTATTATTTCTTGGCTAAAATAACAAGACTTTGAAGGCAAGAATACAGCCTTCTTAAAAATGGTTAATATCAACACCAACTTAACTATTTTCCTAGATTAATTCATTAGTGGGGTCACTACATAAAACTCCAAAACAGACTTTCAAGTTACCCATGGAAAAGACACGGAAAATCTCCACTCTGCTTTCCGCTGGTCGTCTGAAGCACATCTTCAAGACGAAAACGCCCGAACACATGCAAGGCTGGGACATAAAAGCAGGTGTTCAGCGTTGCAACAGGCTCGTCTTAAAAATGCGATCGGTCTTCCTCCGCACCGGCCCCTGGCAGCCGGGGGTTGCGGTACCAGCGCCCGCTGCCGCCGCTCTCCCCTCCCGCTGTCGCTGGGGCAGCGCGGGCTCTACCCGAGTCGCGACGTGAGCCCGGGCTCCTCGATGTGCAGCTGCCGCTGGCAGAGAGGAGTTGCGAGAAGTTGGAGGAGAGGCGCGGCGGTACGGGACGGACGGACGGACAGACAGACGGCCACTCGGGAACCCCAGCGGCACCTCGGGTCACCGGAGAGAAGAGACGCGCGGGTGCTACTCCGGCCCGCCGGCAGCTCGCCGCCCGTCACCCTCCTGCCCGCCGCCGTCGCCCGCCGACCCCAGCCCCGCGGCGAGCGCTGCCGTGCGGGGCCGCCGGAGCCCCGGGCGCGGTGCGGTGCGGTGCGGTGCGGGGCCGCTCCGCTCCGCCCGCCGCCGGCGAGTTGGCAGCGCCGCCCCCCGCGCCCCCCGCGCCCGCCCCGCGCCCGCCCCGCTCTCACCGGCGTTACGGAGCTTCTTGTTCCTCAGCACCGAGAGGATGACCAGCGCGTTGCCCAGCACGTCCACCACGATGGTGAAGATGAGCACGGCCGCCAGGGCGGTGGCGGCCCGCGCCGGCTGACCCCCTTCCAGCCGGCAGCCCGGGCAGCTCCCGTTACTCCCCGGCCGCTCCATGCGCGCCTCTGCCCGCTGCCGCCGGGGCTCCTCCTCCTCCTCCCGCCCCGACGGCAGCCCCCCGGGCCGCCGCGCCGCGGGGAGGAGCGCGCCTCGGCAGCCTCCCGGGGGGCGCCGGCCGCCCCCTCCCCCGGCGGTGCCGCCGCCCTGACCGGGGCGGGGCGGGGGGGGGGGGGGGGGGGGCCGGTGCGCGGCGCGGGGCACCCACTCTCCGGTGCGATGGCGCCACCGCGCGGCGGCGGCGGGCAGCAGCGGGCCCGGGGCGCGGGCGTGAGCCGCGCCGCCTGCGGCGTGCAGCGGGCACGCAGGGGCGCAAGGCGCTCGCCCCCGCGGCGGGCCGCCCCGCGCGCCTGCGGCCCTGCCCGCGCCGCCGGGCTGTGTCCTCCCCCCCTCCCCTCACGGCCGGCTGCCGCCGGCAGCGCCGCGCCCAGCGGGGACCGAGTCAAGGCGCAGGAGGCTTTTCGGTCGCGGGCAGCGGCTCCGGCTCGTCCCACGCGAAGCGGTGCTTTACAGAAGCCCCCCCGGGCGCAGCAGGCGGCGAGCGCCTTCGCCGCCCCGGGCGAGCAGAGGGCCGAGCAGCCCCCGCAGCCCCTCCAGCCTGTGCTGCTGCCGGGGAGGCTCACGGGGCTCCCGCCCTCGGACGGGGGTGCCAAAAAGGGAGAAATTGCAAGGTGAAGTTTTACATTTTCCGTGTCGCAGAAGGGTTTTCTTTGCCTTTGTTTCCCACCACAAACACCGGTCGCAGCCAGCCACCCTTGAGCCAAACCCATCCTCACAAAAACTTTTTCAACCAATTATGTCAGAACAAACCCATTCACTCTCACGTTAATGTTTTTTACCGATTCAAACACGCGCGATGCGGAAGCCCCAGCAATAATTTCAACTTCAGCAGCCCCCTTGCGTGCTTCTCAGCCGCAGGAAAGCAGCCTTCCGCAGGGATTTCCACCTCCTCAGGGCCGAGGCTTCCAGCCACCTTTCGTGCTTTACTCCACACCAGCGCGAGCAAGAAGAGACCAAGCCCCAGCGGTCAGACTGCAGCTGCGCTACTGCAACCGCATGAATTCTCAGCTTTATTTAGAAAATAAACACAGAAAATAGATTTTATGGGCTATGGAGATCAGCCACGATGGGTGGCAGCAGGAGAGAGGGCAGGGGCGCGCCGAGGCTGCCCGCCTCCCGGCAGCACCTCCCCTGGCTTCGGCCCAAAGCCACTTCTCTGCCTGCAGATCAAAGTGCCCGAGCTAACGTAAACGCTGGGGGTTTTACAACTGCCCGGTTGAGCGAGTCAATAACAAAGCAAAAAGCAAATGCTGTGATGGCTTATTCCCCGCCAGTAGCGTACAAGCAGCAGCAAGGCTCAGCCGAAACGAGCAGCAAACAGGGTCTGCCCCGGCCCGGTGGCGTGGGGTCAAAGCCAGCCCCGCATCTGTGCTCAGGCCTTGCCTGAGCCAAGCTGCTTTAAGCAGCTTTTTACCCTTTCCCCATGACTAGAGAGCATTCAATTTTGAAACAAAATGTTTTTTTTTTTTTTTTTAAGATAATGATCAAAATCATGCATTTTCAGATAGTCAGAGCGTTTTGGCTTGAAGTTTGGTTTCTTTGGGCTTCTTGGTTGACACTCTGCGCTGAATTCTGCATAGCTTTGCAAATATTTTCTCTGTGTAAACCAGAATTTTGTTCACAGACTTTTGGCCGGTCTATGTTCGGGACCTACCTGCAGTACAGGAGCAGGGGTAGGAGCGGCTCACGTGGACGCATCCTTTCAGCACCTTCCACCTTCACGCCACTCTGCTCTGGCAGCTGTTTGCACCAATTTTAATATGCTCTCAGAGCTATTCCCAATGCGGAGAACTGGGATGTGACTTCAGAGGACCTGGACTTTATATGCAGGTATCTTGGACTTGCTAGTAGAAACATGGTTTGAAACTAATGAAGATGGTGCTTGAAGTCAAGGAAAAAGCTGCCTTTCTGAGTGCTTTACTTAAAGATGCATGCAATGCTATTGCTTCTCCCCTGGCTCTGGAGGCTTTCAAGACCCCCAGCAAACCTGCACCCAGAACAGTTATCTTCTGCTAGCACTAAACCTGCTAGTGCTGTCTTCCAGCCCCTTCCATCGTGGAGGCCACCAAGCTGGGACATCTCGCAGGGAACTGGCTTTGCCTAGCAATAGCGAACGGTAGTTGATTGATGAGCAATGGGAAAAGTATTAATGCAAACTCTGCTGAACCCCGCTGGCCCTACACCAGCTGCAGGGCAGGGGTGGTTGTGCTGGTGCTGTCCCCGACAGGAGCACCCATGGGAGCACCAAAGCTGCCCGGTGAAGATTTTGGCCTCGCTTATACTTAAAGAAAAGAAACTGCCTAGCACACCAGTGCAAGGTAGGGAGGGGGCGCATTTTATGAAACTACTGCAACTGGAAAAACACAAAAATGGCTTTTCATCTGGTAACTGCTTTTGGTGCATTATTTATACCTGCAACAAGCTGTCTTTTTCCACAGCCCGGTGCGACTGCCCTCGATGGTAAGGTCTGCGTAGCTCTACCAGGCATGTGTGCATCTGCATAGGTATAGCAACTAATCTCTCGTAAGACACTTAGAAGAAATTATGATAGATGTAGTGAGCAACTGTTTTCATCAGTGGAGTGATTTAGATGAATGATTTTCAGGCTGTTTCCTCCCACCTTCCTGCTAAATGGACTCTTCACTACTTCAATTAAAAGACTAGCACTCTAGGAAGCAGTGGCAAGGAAAAAAAAAAATGAAGGTAGAGATATCAATAAGACCTTTTTAATTACGCTTTACCGGAACCTCTGACGTAAATCATACTGAAATAAAAATATCCCCAGTGTGTTAGAAGAATTCAGGCTCATTTGATTGTGCAAGGACCACGAACGCGATCACAGAAGGCAACTGAATTACGGTCAGAAACCAGAGCCCGTCAGTACCCAAACCACACGGGGGAGGCTACGTACACATACACACCCAAAAAGGACGACCAAGCAGAATGCAACCGGCACAAAAATATTCAAGCACCATAAATACTTTTCAAACACTCCTTTTGCAAAACCGTAATAGCTTTGCTACCAGCGAGGCTTAGAGGGGCAGCGCCTGGCACCCTCCTGCTGTGCCGCTCGCACCCAGCACAGCAGCCACGTGCAGAGAATCGCTTATCCATCGCCGAGCGCGGGACTCGTCCAGCGGCATGAAACATCCCCCTTCCCAGCCCTACCTTCCAAAGCACGCAGCTTAGTAAGAGTTAATCCAGGTATACTATAATAAATGAAAGCTTGCATAATTGAAAAATAGCTGAGGCATTAATCTTCCTTCTCGGTACCTTGAGTCCTCTTTAAAAAGATTATTTTGTCTTCAGAGACAGCTTTAATGCCACTTAATGAATCGCTTCTAAATGAGGGATTTTTTTTTTTTTTTCTCTCCTATACAGGGACAGGCTGACTACTACACCAATTCTGTCAATGTAAAAGAGACAATTAACTTTTGTCAAACATACAAAGATAATGGTTGTTCTCCACAAATACTACTATACTGAATTCAGCATGTTTAAGGCCAATTTGTCTTGTCGTTTTGACTGAGGCTGCTTAGCAACAGTGACATATCCATTTCCTTTGGCCAGACCTGGGGAACTCCTCGTGGTTACCAAAATAATTAGTGGCCCCCTGAAAACCCTGTTGTGGTTTAACCCCAGCCAGCAACTAAGCCCCACACAGCTGCTCGCTCACCCCCCCCACCCCGTGGGATGGGGGAGAGAATCGGAAGAGTAAAAGTGAGAAAACTCGTGGGTTGTGATAAAGACAGGTTAATAGGGAAAGCAAAAGCCGCACATGCAAAGCAAACCAAGGAATTCATTCGCTCCTTCCCATCGGCAGGCAGGCGTTCAGCCATCCCCAGGAAAGCAGGGCTCCATCACACGTAATGGTTACTTGGGGAGACAAAATGCCATCACTCCGAACATCCCCCCCTTCCTCCTTCTTCCCGCAGCTCTATATGCTGAGCATGACGCCATACGGTGTGGGATATCCCTTGGGTCAGCTGGGGTCAGCTGTCCCAGCCGTGTCCCCTCCCAGCTCCTTGTGCCCCCCAGCCTCCTCGCTGGTGGGGTGGGGTGAGAGGCAGAAAAGGCCTTGACTCTGTGTGAGCACTGCTCAGCAGTAACGAAACCATCCCTGTGTCATCAACACTGTTCCCAGCACAAATCCAAAACACAGCCCCATACCAGCTACTGTGAAGAAAATTAACTCTGTCCCAGCTAAAACCAGCACATTCTTCACCCCTTATTCCATACCATTTACGTCATGTTCAGGTCTGACACTATCCAATACATCCTCATTACCCACCACCACCCTTCCCATCCTTTGATACAATACACAGGTATCGTTCCCTTAGTCTATGGACCACCCCCATGAAATGCCTGTAAAATGTCCACAAAATGTCCATTGAGTTCATTTAGTCCATGACTTTGGGGTCCATCTGTGATGGTGGTCACTCAGGACAGGAGAGGTGGTGTGTTGCGTGGAGTTACTGGGCACCAAAGCCAGCTCAGGTTGGGTCACTGCTGCACTTGCACTGCTTCTTGTAAGGCTTCTCCTCCGTTGGTTCAGGTGGTTCCTGCTGCAGTAATTCCCCTAATACGCAACTCAAATCCCAGGTTACAACAATTTAAAGCTATTTCCATTACAATCTCCACCCCGATCCCTTTAGACCAGACCATCGGGTTTAACATTGCAATGAACTCCTCCCCTTGCCCCTGCTCCAGCTCTAGACTTAGCCACAGACTGCAGTCCCTTAGGGGTGTACCTGCTCCAAGTGAAGCCTTATCTATGAGCCACAGTCTCTCCAGCGGTATACCTGCTGCAGCGTAGACTTATCCACAGCCACAGTCGCTTTGAGGTGTACCTGTTCCAGCATGGCCTTCTCCATGAGCCACAATGCCTTCAGAGATATACCTGCTCCAGCATGGCCTTACCTACAGCCGCAGTCCCTTCAGAAGTAAACCTGCTCCAACGCAGCCTTACCCATGGCTGCGGTCCCTCCAGGGCTGTACCTGCTCTGTCCTGGGCTTATCCATAGCCACACACTTTGAGGTGCTCCAGCATGACCTCATGCACAGCCACTGATGCTTCAAGGTGTGTCTGCTGCAGCATGGACTTATCCACAGCCACAGATGCTTCAAGGTGTACCTTCTCCAGCGTGGACTTATCCTTGGGCCACAATCACTTCAGAGGTACACCTGCTGCGGCACAGCCATAACCACTGCACAGATGCTCTGGTATGGATTTATCCACAGCCACAGACACTTCGGGGTGTCCTGCTCTCACGTGGACTCACCCACAGGTCACAGTCCCTTCGACTTGAGTTCACGCCGGAGCTCCAGCCTGTCCAGTACAGCAGCATACAAAAAGCAGCGATGCCCTGGCCATCTGCCAGCCCAGGCACATCGCCATTGCTGTTATCAGAATGTTCCCAGGCATAGCACAGTAAGATGATAAGCAGTACAGCAAGCAGCAAAAGAAAAAACAGCCACTAACAAGCACTAGACTCTAATATACAGTAAGGCAAGCAAGCCCCATGGCAAGCACAGAAGCCTGTCGATTAATAGCTAAACAGCAATAAGAGCTATAAATTCGATCTAGCGCATTCCATTCAAATCTGTTGTTATCTCAAACCCTTCGAGACCCACACTGGGCACCAAAAAGGACTGTCGTGGTTGAACCCCAGCCAGCAACTAAGCCCCACACAGCCGCTCGCTCACTCCCCCCCCGGTGGGATGGGGGAGAGAATCGGAAGAGTAAAAGTGAGAAAACTCGTGGGTTGTGATAAAGACAGGTTAATAGGGAAAGCAAAAGCCGCACATGCAAAGCAAACCAAGGAATTCATTCGCTCCTTCCCATGGGCAGGCAGGCGTTCAGCCATCCCCAGGAAAGCAGGGCTCCATCGCACATAACGGTTACCTGGGGAGACAAAACACTGTAACTCCAAATGTCCCCCCCTTCCTCCTTCTTCCCCCAGCTCTATATGCTGAGCATGACGCCATACGGTGTGGGATATCCCTGGGGTCAGCTGGGGTCAGCTGTCCCAGCCGTGTCCCCTCCCAGCTCCTTGTGCCCCCCAGCCTCCTCGCTGGTGGGGTGGGGTGAGAGGCAGAAAAGGCCTTGACTCTGTGTGAGCACTGCTCAGCAGTAAGGAAACCATCCCTGTGTCATCAACACTGTTCCCAGCCCAAATCCAAAACACAGCCCCATACCAGCTACTGTGAAGAAAATTAACTCTGTCCCAGCTAAAACCAGCACAACCCCCAGGAAAAAGGTAGGTTAATGCTGGATAAGAAATACGAGGCTGGGAAATTCAGAATCTCAACACGAGCTCATTCAAAGGTGTTTTGGTGTCCAGCTTCAAAGGAGGGAAGAGACACGAGAAAGGAGGAGAAACACAGAAGACTGGGGCACCAGGAAACCTTCCCCTGAACTTCTACACTGAATGTCTCAGTTGCAGAGAAGGTGCAGGCAAGTTTTCTTTGAACTGTAACTCCCGCCCTGCAAAAGCAGACACCAGGCGGGACCATGGGGCAGGTTAGTGGTGTCCCCGCTCCAAATCACTTCCAGCGAGTTGCAAGCACAATTTTGTAGCATGCAGTCGTTCCTAACACAGAGGTCCCAAAGCAGAAACACTCAGTCATCTCCCTTGCCTCTGTCCTGCCGAGCACCTGCTCCACTCCCCGGATCCGCACGCACAGCACAAAGATGCTGAACGAAGCTGAATCCCTCCCCTCCCACCACACCAGCCTGGCTGAGCACTCATGTTTGTTTCCAGTGAGAACAACAGGCAATAAAAGTTGTAATTTCTCAACAAGCGGGCCTTTTGACTCAAGCAGTGGCCTTTGGGAGAGCCACGTAAGCAGACACAGAAATGGGGCTAATAAATCCTTTGCCTCGTGGGCTGCTCCCACGCTGTTTAGCCCGGGCAGGACGCAGAGGAGCCCTGCGGGGCGGCCCCTGGTGATGGGCAGAGCGGGTCTCCTCCACCCCTGAGCAGACCAGATGAGGGTTTAGAGGTCTCTCCTACCCCCCAGTATCGAAACCAGCAGCCTGCAGTGGTTTAACACCACCAGGACACGGGGCTCAGCTGTTGGAGAGCTTCAGCATGGGCCTTTCCAACACAGCCTGTTTTTCTTGTTTAAGATTGTGGTCTAGACTCCAGACAATGGAGGCTCCTTCCTTGGCACAGACTTAGACTCCTTGAGCTGGCAAACACAGCTAAACTAAGCCATTTAGTCCCTCTGTGCATCAAGGCCGTTACCTTAAAAGTAAGGACCAACACCTTTTTTCCCCCCTCTTTGTCTCAATTCTGCCCCTAAATCCAGCGTGTGGCCAGGAGGCAGAGTTATTTCCAAACCATTACCAAAGGGGAAATCACCATTATGCACCCACCACTCTCTAGCCAAACACATACACCAGTAGTTCCTCTCTCCCAAACTTTTTCCTTGTCCATTTGGACTGCGCAGCTATTTAACGCGGAGGCAACACAGCTGTACTGTGCACGGGGTAAGAGAATCCCAGTCTTGGGAAAAAAAGCACTAGTTGCTTCGGCAATAAATAGATGAATACAGCAGCTTGCCCTGAGCTGCCATTGCAGAAGAGATCAACAAACAAGCGGCTCTATTTATGCCATCGTGCTTGCATAGAAGCTCCAGACAAACTAATAACCTCGTGTTCAGCCGCTTCCCCTCTTTGTCCCTGAAGCAGCAGCCTCACGCAGAGCGCACAGCCCACTCACCCAGAATAGGCTTTTTTGTTAATCGCTCAAAAAGCCGCGGACACAGGCCTGTTCATTCAGCTCAACCGCCTAACGCTGCAATCTAAATAAAAAGGGAAAGAAGGAAAACTTTGTATTCCTTTCGTACCCTGAATATTAAATCACACCATCAATGTTGCCTTGGGACGCAACATCAAACCGCTTCCTTTGCTCCGAGATGGGACTTAAGAAGAATGACTTTGAGGATGACTTGCCATTGCAAATCTCCCATTCTTTCCCCCATCTCAAACTCGAGGATGCAACATGAATGAAATCAGAATTAGCCTTGTTACAAACAAGCAAGGGGGGTGACCTAGATTCACGTTGCCTCTGGGAAGGAAGTGACGGCAAAAGTTTAAAACCCGCCATACGGGGCTGTCGGCTGTGGCACATTTAGGTCAAAGTTTGTTGCAATCAAGTCGTGCTTTCCAAAAAGGCTTTTACTAGTGGGATGATTTGTATGGCAGCGGCTGAATTATGCATGGGATTTGTACAGCCTCTGCTAACAAATAACTCCAGCCCTTCCAACACGTGCGGAGAAACCCAAGCTCTTCCCTGCAGCATCTTCTTCAGTGGCTTGAACCCAGCTCTGCGACCCTGGGGACACAGGGGTGGCCCTCACCACCAGCCACATCAGGCAGCATCCCGTGCTGTGCCGGGCTGGAGCCAGTCTTGCTGCAGGTCTCAAGGTGCTAGGATGAAATGGGGTTGGGGGGTGGGGGGGTGGGTTTAATGATCTTATTGAATCCCACCCAAAAAAATCCCAAATCAGACGGTCTGCTCCCAGCAACAGCAGCCTGGGTGCTGTGTGGGCTGCTGGGGCCGCTTGGATAACAGCTGAGTGGTAGCACAGGACTCTGCCCAAGCAACAGTCACACTGAAGGAAATACATAGAAATGATCAGGCTGGGGGGGGTTGTTGTGGTGAACTGGGAAAAAAAAGCTCAGGGAAGGCCACAGCTGTTTACCCCATTAAGCCAGGAAGATTCAATTGATGTATTTCACGGCTAAGAAATCCTAAAGAATTTTAAGGGCTTTAGTATCTGAGTAAGAAACTCCTACGTTGGCCAACAGCAGGCAAGTTACTCAAGATGCTGCTAGCTCAGTGCTTGTCAGTAAGGCAGTGAATCTGCAAAAAAAGAAAAGCAAAGCAAAGAAAGGAAAGCTGGTTCATGACAGACCGGTCCTCAGTGAAGTGGGACAGGGGCCCTATTTGTCTTCAAGATCTGCCTTTAACTCGAGCAAAAGAAGGACCACTGATTCTCCTCACAACATCCCCATGCAGCATGTCCTTAAGTGAGGGTGGGCAAGGCTTTCTCCCTTACACTGAGACCTCCTGGGGTGGCAGGAGTGAAAAAAAAGGAAAAAAAAAAAAAGAGCACTTCATATTTTTCCCATTGAGATTCCTCATCCAGTCCCTTTTTCTACCAGTGAAAACCAACAACAAACACACTTCTGCCCCTTACAGATCTCCTTTCACCGGTCACAAGGAGGTAAGATTGGCAAAACCCAGCCCCAGTCCCTGCCCCCCGAGAGCCTGGAGAGAAAGCTCTCCACTCCACGGATACTGCCCAAGCAGAGGTGGTTGCTTTTTTTTCCCAACACCCGCAAAAGTTTGTGCGGCATCTCAGACATTCAGCCTCGCTCATCGGGCACCTGGCCTTGCCGTGTGGGGAATGGTGTGACACAAACTGCCGAGATGCTCTGGGGACTCCCCCTCCACATTCCCACCCTCCCATCCCTAATTTGCATTAGGGTTCACCTGGATGCACACCCACCTGCAAGCATTTTGCCTGCACCCACTCTGCTGCCCAGCACTAAGTCCAAGCTGCTTTTGCAGCCAGGGACAGTGCAAGCCCAGCGGGGTGTGGGGCAAACCCGGCTGGGCTCCGGCTGGCCCAGCTCACTGGTGCCTGTGTTACCCACCCAGCTGCACCGTCGCTGTGGGGACACTCACAGTTGATGCCACTCTCTTGTCAAAATCACTCCATTGCCCTTAGCAGCTGCTTTCCAACACTAAGGCTGAAATTGCTGTGGTTGTCCTCTGGAAGTGGAGAAATAACAGTCTTAAGAAAGCAAACAAGGAGACTTCCCTTCCGCGAGCAGCCCCTCCTGCAGCCTGACTTGTGGGAGCTGCAACGCGAGCAAGCTGCAGGAGCGCTTGGCACTAACCGCCTCGTCACAAGCCAGCGGCGCGGGAAGGACAGCACGACACGCGCTACTCCAAATATCGAGCTCTTAATTACGTCCCAAGCAGCACCTCTGCGCCTGCAGTAATGGGGGCTCAGCTACATCCGCGGCTGTTAGCGAGATCCTGTTTTGCTTCATCCTCATTACGGGAAATAGCCTGCTCGGATCCAGCAGCTGGTGGAGATGTTTCCTCTCGTGAAGCAGATTGCTTTCCCCTGTCAATTATGAGCAGAGAGCTCGACAGCCCTGCGCAAATTACTGGGTGAAAGCATAAACAGGAGCACATGGGAACTGATTACAGTCTTGGTGGCAGGCTTGCTTAAAAACAGCTGATGGAAACACAGAGGTCAAGAGAAATAAAAAACGTAGAGGTGATGGTGATCATGGCTGGCATGGCAGTACCGAGGAGCTGGGGGGGACGTGTGGACCCCGCCAGCCCCTGCAGAAGTGCAGCTGTCTGCAGCGGTGGTGCGGTAGGGGTTAACAGAGGGGCTGCGGCGAGCGGACTCCAAAGCCACAGTTCTTTCCCCAATGAAGAGGTTCCTTTTTCTCAGGCTGTCGCTTTGGTACGTATCAGCAGCGTGCATCCCGCAGCTGGGAAACGCGGCACCCCTCGGGGAAAGGGAAACGATTCCCCCCCCTTGTCGTACTCCTACCAAAAGCCCCGATTTCACCGGACACGCCGGCACACCTGCAAAGCCCTGCGGGATTTTGAAGGGGTAAGCGACCAAGTCTCTGGGCTGAGGCTGCACACCAAATCTTTACCCAGCACATGGTACTGACGCTGCTCACAGCAACAGCCCTGAGCCAGGGAAGTCCAGGGTGGTTAAATTTCAGCTGAGCATCATAAACAGACCCTTGTCCTGATGCATTCCCATTCCAGAGAAAAGGATGAGAGAGTGTATGTACATTTTAACCAGTGATCTGGTGGTTTCTTCAGCCCTACGGACCTCGCTGGCTCCTCCTGGGCCAGGTTCACCCCCCGCTGCCCCGCCTGACACCCGGAGCCTGCCTTTACTCCTTCCCTTGGGGAAGGAGGTAGCGATGTCTCTTCTGTCTGTAGGTCAGCCCTGGTTTGGGGCCGGTTCAGCGAAGGGACAGCTTTCCTGCCTGTTGCTGGCAGCGAACAAGCCAAGTGTCCAGCTTACAATGTTCACTTTGCTCTGCCCTCCAATACGTTGTCGCTCATGAACTTCCACTGGTCTTCAACCTGCTCCCCGTTGCCTGGTCTGATCTTCAGCTGTCCTCGTACCTTCAGCCCATCACCGTAAGGTCCACACCAATGCCCAACGTATGCATGAAGCATCACTTGCGCTCGCTGCCATCCTGCCTGTCTCTTCAATAGCTCCATCCCAAAATCTCCTACTCGGCATCAGCTCTGCACGCTCACACCCATCAGCATTTTTGCAGGCTCTGCAGAAGGGTATTGATTGCGGCTCATAAAGCAGTTCTGTCTGAAGAAAAACCATCGCGTTTGCCTGGGCTGGCTTCGAAAGCTGGCCTCTCTATGCCGTGCAGATCCCTTCTTCACCTTTCCACTTCTGCCTTCCCCACAGATCCACTGGAAAGCGGGGTTTGCTCACCCGCCTCGCCCCAGCCCCCTTGCTTTCCTTCTAGACCTTGCAGGCAGAGCTGCCTATGATTTATTTCTTTGTATTTAATACTGCTAAGTCAGAGGCACCAGAAATCTGCAGCTGGCAACTTCAGGCTGCTTTCCAGCTCCTCCATCCAGACCTGCCAGCAGACGTTTTCAGTTTTGGTTCTCAGATCTCCATTACAGTCTGGTCTCAAAACAGCAAATCCACCAGCCCCCCAACTGTGCACGTTCAACTCCACAGCCTCAAAGCTGTTGCAAACGAGCCGCAAGTTCCTCCCGCTTCTCATGAGAAACGGGTATCCCTCCGACGCATCTTTCTTTGGCAGAGCGCGATACCCTTCAGATCTCTTTAGCACAGTTTGGTGCCTGGTTTTCCCCTCCTACCCCATTGTAGGCCAGTAAGCAAAGACAGCTCCTCAGATCTGGCGATGTTAAAACCCTTCTTTATCAGTAACTCCACTTACCTCTGCGACGAGGTCAAAATTGTGCTTGAATTTCTGCCGCTTTCCTGGAGAATTCAAGGAACGCTGAACTGTAGGTGCATCTGTCCTCCTGCTGCCTTGCCCTCAGCTCCCCGCTCCTGGGTGTGCTCTGCCCTTCCCGTGGGGATTTCTGGGCCCAGGTTTTATTCAGTCGTGGAGGAGAAGTGAGAGCTGCGGTTCATAACTCATATGAAATTTCACTGAAAGTTGAACTGATAACTTGAGAGAAGAGAGATGGAAAGAGAAAAGAGGGATTTGCATGTCTCAGGTTCACCCCACTCTCCTAAAATCTGACTGAAGAAAGCAAATTCGGAGATGTTAAGTCAGTTATGAAGTTTAACAGGGTTGTATACATTTAAAAATGAAACCCACGGAATGAACCCCCTGATCAGGCTTTGTCCCTGCTCCTGGCCAGGGGCTGAGTGCTCTCCCCAGGCGAAGGGGACTCGAGCCTGGTATGCAGCACGGACAACAGAGCCCAAAGGAGAAGGCAAGGCTTGCTGAAAGAAAGCTGGATGCAAATCTTAAGGAGCAATACAGATCTGAGATACAGAGAGCATGAAATTAAATATAAATTCAACAGTGGAAAAAGTTGCCAGAGATATTTAGGGTTTGTATATGCATGTTATATATATACACACACACAGACACATACATACATACATATATATATATAAGACCAACAAATCCTATCTGTATGCAATGTGAGCAAGATGTTGCTATAGTAATCTTAATTTTACATTCCTTACATTAAAAAGAAGATTGCAAGTTGTTTGGCACCCAGACTGTCTTTTTGTTACAGCATGTGCTGCATTTAACCCAGTGGGACTCTGTTCTCTGCCTCTTGCAGCTATGGAAATAGAAATAACTACTAACAATATCATCATCGTCACTACACGGCAGCCTTAGATTCGGTTTCCTTTAAAAAAAGGGAAAAAGAAAGAAAGAGGCAGACAGAAAAATATACTGCCTGTGCACGTTAGCATTGAGTTTAGGCTTGGATGCGGACGCGTCCTTGAGGATGGGCAGGGACCCAGGGAGCAGCGCTGGGAGCTGCCGGGGGAGCAGGAGAGTCCTGGGCGGGAGCGGGTGGGCAGGGGCAGGGGGGATTTCATGTGACACCAGCTCTACACCAGAAGCAGCTCCGCCAAAGCCAGGAAAGGCACGGGCGTACCAAAAAGGATAGAAAGCAAAGTGAGGTTCCCACACTGCAAACATGCCACCCGTGCTGCGGTGGGAGGCTTCTCCGAAACCTGATGTGCCGGTGCGGGACAGGGGCTTTCTGCCCACACCGAGGGTCTCTGCCTGCAAGACGGGGAACTAAAGATAAAATTCAAACACTTCTCTCAAAACAGGCTCCCTCTGCGGTAGGAGCCCTGCTCATTGGAGGGGGGTGAGGGGGCACCCAGCAGGAACGCTGGCTGCACCCCTGCCAGCTCCCTACAGCCAGGCTTTGAGCACGCATCCCCCCATCGCTCTTGCACAAGACATCTTTAAGCAGCGATGAGGCCATGGTCAGGGCTTTCTGTCCCCCGGCAGGAGCTGAACAGCTTCATGGCTGTGGTGAAAATCTCCAGCAGAAAGCGCCCAGGAGCCGCACCTACCTCTGAAACAGGAGCATCCTCCTTTCATCTCCCTCGAAGAGCAAAAGCAGGCGGTGCCTTAAGGCCACCCCCCAACCTGCCCCACAGCAGCTAAC
The DNA here is from genome assembly GCF_965183815.1 of Platalea leucorodia. Taxonomy (NCBI): domain Eukaryota; kingdom Metazoa; phylum Chordata; class Aves; order Pelecaniformes; family Threskiornithidae; genus Platalea; species Platalea leucorodia. The sequence continues at coordinate 16,537,430 of NC_138832.1, read as the reverse complement.
CCCTACCAGGGTCCCCTCTCCTGAGAGGGGCTGGGAGCTGCATGGAGGGCTACCAGCCTCCAAAAGCCAGGGACCCAAGCCCTCCTGGGGAAGAGGAGAGGCAGCGCTTTGCCTCCCTGGGTTTGCTGGAGCTTTGGGTGGCGACAGACCCTGGGGAGGTCCGAGGTTGGGGACCCACGCAGCTCACGGGTACATCCCATGCTCTGCAGAGGCAAGCGCTGCCTTCGAACGTCCTCACCCGACATTGGCTCCTGGGCACGTTTGTTTTCTCCAGATTGATGGTGTTTACAACTCCAGACGTCTTCTCAGTCATCTGTGATCTCTGGCCATGAGTGGGTCTCTCTGGGACATTGAGTGACAAGTATTGTTACAGTGCCAAGGAGACGGGACTCTCAACTGCCTGTGGCAGGCAGATCGCTGTGAAATCATGATTTATCTGGAGTTAAATTAAGTTATGTCTCTCTTGCCTGCCTGCCCTGGCAGCGGCTGCATACAGGTGTGCTGTATTTCTTCCTCTAAACAGGAAAACGCGGGGCCATTTACCAACGGCTAGAGATCAGAAGGTGCCTGAATGTAAACTCCAGGACAACACTCATCTGAGCGCATCTGAGGGAAGGAGCTGACAAGTGACAAACAGCCGGAGCTGAGTTCGCTCTATTTTGGCTTACGCCATTGCTTGGGGAATCACAGGAAAGGAAAACAGGTGAATTATTGTCACCTCCAGACTTAAACAAATGGAGGCGTCAAACAAAATTGCATTGCTTAGACATTCAGGGGGGGAAATATTTACCTCGCATGCAGAAATAAATGTTAGAGTTTATGAGTCATATAAAGCTTTTTATGCTGAAAATCCCCCCTGGATGAGGATGGGGATATTTCTCATTGTGGTCTTGATCCATCCAATTTATTTGCAGAGCAAAAGGATCCGTTAGGGCATTATTCTCTGGAAGATCTTGCAATGGGAAAAGTTTTTCCAGTGGGGGCTGGATGCCCACCTGCACCTCTCCATCCCGGCTTGTACAGGTCCCTTCGCCCACCCAGGCAGCCCCCATCCCCCTGGCAGGAGAGGCTCCGGGTACCTCTTTGCACCGAGGGGTTCGGAGTCACGGCGTGGCCGGCTGCAATAACAGGGTTGCTCTGCCACGTGGCTGCTCCCCAGGGCCAGAGGATGGAGCAGGGCTGCGGTACCTGGGGCTCTTCCGAAACCCCCTGTTCACAGGCAAAAGCAGGCTTCAGGGGGGCACAGAGCTGTGTTCAGGGTGCATGAGGAGCAGAACAAGGTGGGGCACAGGGACAGGCAGGGCAGGCAGAAGCAGGGTGCTCTCTCTTTCTGCAGCCCTGGGTGCCCCACCTCGCTGGGACATGGCATCCCAAACACTGGCACCCGCTCCTCTCCCCTCAGCCCATTAGAGATGCGTGTGTGCACCAACACCCGCGTTAACGGATGAGCTGAAGATGGGTGACCCTAGCCCTTGGGGTGCACTACACCCTAGCTGCTGGCACCACATCCCGGGAGCGGCAAAGGTAGGAAAACACATTCGTGTGCAAGGGGTCTGGGTCTTGGGATGACTGGTGAGTTCAGGCAGCACAGCAGCGCAGAACGAGCCCGCCTCGACTCCTCTGCCTTTTGGGAAAGACGTTGCTACTGCTGGAGCCTCACGCCTTCTGGAAAAGCGCCATTCCCTCCATTGCTGATGATTTATTTGGGAAGAAGCCTCATTTTTCACTGATCATATTAGAAGCACAGAGTGGATTACAGAATGGAGTAACCTTGATAGCTGAGAAATTCAGTGTATGCAAATGTAAGCCTTAAGTGGCTCTTTCTGTGAAAGATGAGCTTGTAGGGGGGACGTCTTTGCAATATGGCACCAATGAATAGACTGATACTTAGAAGCAGGGACTTTGCCTCAAGCCACAAACCACGGTCCACTGACATCTGCAAACAGCAGCTTTTCCCTGTGAGCACAACTTGCACCTCTGCTCTGCAAACCTGCTCATTTCGCTGCACAGCCCCATGCCCTTCGGGATGCCTGCTATACCAGCACACATGCACCAAAAGGTGCCAGGCTGCTAAAAGCAAACTACTAGGCCACCTGCACCACCCGTGAGCTCCCAGGCCCACCCATACCGTTCCCTTACACCTAAACCACAGCCCAAGGGTGGCCAGGAGGGAGCACCAAGGGCCTGGGGCCATTTCATCCTCTCCCACCTCCTCGGAGCTTGGGCGTTAGAGGGGACCAAGCGCAGGTGTGAAGAGGCATGAGGTGAAACTTGTGTTTTCCCTGGACTGATGCTGCCCGTTGCCTGGGTCACCTGGTGCCAGGCTGCGGCTCCTCCCTTGGGCATCCCTTGCGGCACCCAGGCTGGACCTGCCACCTCCAGCCAGCGCAGGGATGGACAGGGATGCACAGGGATGCTGTGCAGTGCGTGGCAGCTGCCTGAAGATGGCAAGCCAACACTGCAGTTTATAATACATGCAAATAACCCCGCTGGAGGAAGAAGGGGGCTCCCTACAAATAAGAGGGCTATATTTTCTTCGCAGCCCATGTAATGCCAGAGCAGAATTTAAATTGCGGTGTTTATCAAACAGGTCTAAGCCTTTTTGCTTTCCTCTTCTTTGTTAAACGCTGCCCGTCTCGCAGAATTTCGAGCAGTACTCCTGGTACTGCACCAGTCCTCAAGCCCAAATGCAAAGTCTGAGGAAGAAATTGCAATGCATCCTTTGGCACCAGGGAGCCATAGAGCTAGTGTGTGCATGCAATAATTTATCCTAAGCCTTCTAGTGGCATTTTATGTCTTTTTGCTGTAGTGCTATTACAGCTTTGATTACTCCATTTTTATGTTTGTCAGCACAGCATATGGGCAAGATAATTTGTATTCAAAGTATTAAACTGGTAATGTAAATTATTAAAGACCCAATTCATAAAAGCATTACACACCATATGCAGATTCCTTCCCCTGAACGCTCCCCTCCTCCTCCTCCCCATTTTGCAGACCTGGCTTCGCGCAGTTTGAGCGGGACCAGGGCCGCTGCCAGCTCCCACCCCATGGGCACCGGGCTCATCCAAGTGGACGTCAGATGAAGACCCAGCACCTTCCTCTTCCTGGTGCCCCCTGCATAACTCATTTATCCCCAGGTCCCTGTTGCCCATCAGATAATCTCATTTCGGCATCTCTGAAGACACAATAGAGAAGAAACTGTTTTCCCATTTTTACCCCAACCCCCATTTGCTGCAGAACACCCTCCAAAGTACGTACATCTCCGAGTGCAGCCATTGCAAGGAGGCGTTGGAGGGGACACAGGAGGAGGAGGCGAAGACGACTGCTGTGGCAGTCCTGTCTCAGGCTCCGTGCACGCAGGATGATGGCAGCTTGCCTCTGCTTTCGCGGCAGGGGCTGCCGTGCATGTGGGCAAGCACCCGGCCCTCGTGGGCAACAGGTCACCTCTCCCCGTGCTCAGCCTCAACGTGATTCTAGCAGCCGCTCTGAAGGGCTGGGGACAGCAAAACCTGCTGATCCTGCAGGGAAATTGGGCTTTTCAGCTGTAACCCCTGCAATAACGGGCAACCCATTTCAATAGCTGTTTACCAGACCATACACAGTACCATCGTGTTGAGCAGATGCCGTCTTCTGTTTTTCTCATTACCAAGATTTACTGTCTTATAAGCTTATTATTGACTGAGGCTTTAGGCTTTCTTCAGGGCTGAGGCCAAGGGGAATGCGAACTCCCAGCGGCTCCTGTTTGCAGGAGCATCCCCCGCCAAAGCTGTCAGGACTGACCCGGTACTTGGGGCTGCCTCCCCCAAACCCGGACCCCCCTACCTCGCAGCAAAGGCTTTGGCAGCCCAGAAGGGCAGCAGGGAGCTGCAGTGTGCCCTGTCCCTGCCATGGGGTCTCCCGAAGCCCCCAAGTCCCCAGGGCAGCCCCTCAGGCTCTTCCCCCTGTCATGGGGCAGTTCCAATGCATTGCACTGCTGGCACTTCTGAAAAATGGCATTAAAACAGAGCAAGAATTGGGGCTGTAATGCCTAACTGCACATACTCTACGTAAAAATCACACAAGTCTCCTAACCTGGAGTTCCCCACAGCACACAAACACTTTTCTGGCCCTGCTTTTCAGCAGAAACGCACTCCTCCACCCATCCTGAGGGGAAAAGGAGGATTTTGTATCCAGTTTCCAGAGGTTTGGCATCCAGGGGGCCCACGGGTGACCCCAGGGGAGTTGCACCACTTCTCCAGACCTCCTTCCCTCCAGTCAAAAACTGCTGTTAACACAAACCAAGATGCAGGCTCTCCGGTACGCTGGCACCAAGCAAAGGAGCTGCTTTACCTGTGCGTCCACACGCTGCCCAGCGCTCACAGATCGCTCTCAGCAGCAGCTCCCTAAGCTCACACAGAGAAAACGTAAGGACATCATGTTTCAACCCCAGGACACAAAGGCACCCAAAGAGTAAAAACACTGCCAGTACCCGCCAGGACTCCGCTCTACTCCTCCGTCAGGTCTCCTCAAAAAAGAAAAGGCAATTTTGCCAAAAATAGGCGGTAAAACAAGGTAGCGCAGCAGGAGCTGCCGGCCATCGTACCGCACAGAGAGGCCCACGGGCCGGGCTGGGGTGCGTCTAGCCAAGAAGAACATCCCACACAAAATACAAAAAACGGAAAGTTGATGCTTTCCTTCTCTCCCTGAATTTTACACGTCTTTAACACGACATGGGTACATTTCACCGAATCAGTGCTTTCAGTGGACGCTGCTGCACGGCCGCGTTGGGCTCACTCCTCAGTCCCGCTTTTAATTCCCTGGGGCATCATGTCCGGCAGCGGCTGGCCCGTGTCCTTCAACCCTCCTTTATTAGTGCCCTGCCTGGGTCCCTGCTGCCTGCCTCTCTTCTGCAGTGTTGATTATTTTTTTTAATTAAAAATCTCCTTGCTTTTATCATCCCAAGCATGACACAAAGCACTGCCGAGCTCTTGCATCTGCTTTAGGGTGATGCATTTTATTGCTCGGAGGTCCCCTCTTTACCTTCCCCTAAACCGCTTCACTTTGGCTTTGCCAGAGACGGGGCATTTGGGAATTGCACTGCCTACCTGAACAAGGCACCTATCCCAAACCTCTCGGTGCCGGCTTGCTCAACGCGATGCTCCCCACCCGTGGGCAGGCGCGCTGCTGTGCCGGCAGCAGGGGATATTCGGTGGGAGCGCTGCAAGGCTCCAGCTGTGCACGGCCATGTTTTGGCACGTTAACAGCTGTGGCCAAAATTGAAGCTGCCAAGGCAGGTTGTCTGGGAAGGGGATGGAAACATGAGCAAAGCAAAGCGCTGGAGGTGGAGGAGGAGAAATGGGGCACATGCCAAGAGGCTGGTAAAGAAATGACTTTGGGGGGAAAAACAAAAGCAAAACAAACCACTATTTGGCTATTTCTGTTCACAACATATTTGGAATTCCTTCTCCAATATTCTGTTTTCAAAAGGGCAAAAGCATTTTTCAACTCATATTTCATCATCAAATGAGAAAAACCCCACACATCTGTCCCTGCTCTGCCCACAGCTCTGCGCCCTGAGCCACGGCCTCATGCCTGCAGCGGACGGGGCGAGGGGGCAGTGGGACAGGGCAGACCGTGCTGCCCACGGCAGATGCTGGCAGTGGCAGAAGCAGCCCTGTGCTGTAACGATGGGCTCAACTTTGGGAGAACCGGGCTCTGCACACAGGAAGGGTTCAGAAGCCCCAACTTTGGTTTCTCTCCCCCTCTCCCATGCATTTGCTTTTCTATCGGGCTCTGCAGAGCAGCACCTGCCCAAAAGCACAGGGAGCATCGTGCAAGGGTGCACTCGCTGTCTGCGTAACACCGGCCACGGGTGCACGCAGTGTTTCTCCCTGAAACCTCAAAGCCGCAAGCAGCAGTGGTGTGTGCAAACAGTGCCACAAACCCCAAGTGTGTCCCTCCAGCTTCAGAGGGTGAGCTTCTGCTCTGCTTGTGCCGGTGATCGGGTTTGTGTTAAATCCCCTCTGCTGGGGAGGGTGGGGTGCTCCGTAAATAACAACAGAAATTGTTATTTCAGAATACATCCACAGAGAGCAACCGCGATCCCAGCGCACTGTTCATTTTCGGCACGTATAACCCATATAATGAAGACGCAACCCACCCCAGCAGACAAGCTAAACAGCAGGCTTCCAGATGTCCACCCCGCTCGCCCATCTCAGACTCCTAATCCCCTACTTTGTCTGAGCTCTAGCTGATTTCTGATGCATTCAGATTATCCAGCGAGCATAACTGCTAGTGCACATCTGAGTATTCCCCCCCATCTCACATTTCACCTTGGAGGAGAAGCACTTTACAGAGCCCAGGCCCTTCTTTATCAAGCCAATTAGCGCAACACAAAAGCAGTGAATAGGACCAGGCAAAGCTCAATGGCCTGTAAAATCCCCAATATTTCGAGATTCATATTGGCTGAGGCCAAATATGACTGTTTTTAGAAAAAAAACTGAAAAGCTAAGGGTGAGTAACTGGAGCGCTGCCCTTTCCAACTGCATTAAAAAGAAAACCCAGCAAACTCATCCAACATACAAGCCAGTTCATGTATCATAAAAGAAAGTTTACAAACAGAGCGGCTATAATTCCTCCTATAACATTGGAGGACCAAAGTTTGTGAGGAACAAAAGGAAATGATTAACAGGGGAAATATGCATGGTACAAAAAAGACTTTTTAGTCCAAAAAGGGATGTCCATATTTAGAAACACTTGATTCCTGTTGTCAGGGCTCTGCTTTTTCCTGAATGCGTTTCTCCCCCATGAAAGAAAGAAGTCACAAAGGGAGTTTGTGCGCGGCCATGTCACATGCACACAGGGCACCACTGATTTTCCTCCAGGATTAAGGGAAAAATGCAAAGATTCCAGCGCAAGCAAATAAATAAATAATCATGTCCATATTTAGGAGACAGCTTCTAGCAAAGCAGCGGTTCCTTGGGCAGGATCCCCTCACGTGGGGGCACCCTGAACCCTTGTCGGGGTGGGCTGCCCCCACGGGACCCTCCCGGCAGGGCTGATCCCGCGCACCCACGTCCACGGCGAGAGGACGGCTGTCACTTCCCCTGCGCTGCGGGGCCGGAGGCAATCCCGCTCTGGCTCGCAGAGATTTGCGGCTCTGCTTCAGGAGAGGCTGTCGCCTGCCACGTCTCTGCTCCGCTGGGGCAGGGGCAGCTCTGCAACGTGCTCCGGCACAGCCCCACCACCTCCTGCAAGAGCCGGCACCCAAGCATGGCCTGGGAAGGGGGTGAACGGGGAAGAGACCCTGCCATAGCATCTCTGAAGGGCGGGAAACTCGCGTCTAGCAGGATGAGAATATATATGAAGGTACTTTCTATCCACACATTAATTAACACCTTATCTCACCCCACAGCAGCTCATTCCTATTCCCTGCCACGAGAAGGTGTTCCCAGCCCAGCCCAACCACCACAGAACAGAAACCCAGCACGGCCACAGTACAGCCTAACGTATTTCATTGGCCATAACCATCTCCACAAGGGACCCAAGCACAAGCGACAGCAAACATTGTTGGGACCACCCGTTCCCTTTCATCTATACTAGCTGCCGAACCTTATCTCACAGGGCCGGCTGTGAAATACAGCACCATATGGTCCCTGACACAGAGAGAGACCCTGCGGGCTGGATGCCGTCTGCTCAAGACCCGGAGACCCGCATCCCTCAGCCGCCTCCCGCTCCCGTTTCCCACCTCCACCACAAGCGCTCTGCTCCACGTGCACCGGCCGGTCTGGCACGCTCCCAGCCAGCAGCGGCTCATGCATCGCCGTAGCCTCCACCATCACCCCGATGCTGCCGTGAGCACAAAATCTCAGGGAACAGCACCAGTGGGTGGTCTGAGCTGGCACAGAGCAACAGCCCACACCAGCTGAAGACCTTCCCTAAAGCATCTGACTAGCAGGATAACAGAGGCCAGTCTGCTCCCAGAATTTGGGAGTAAGTTACACCGCCTCAAATAAGCCATTGGGGCCGATTTGCCGACCGTGGCTGCTTTGCTGGGCAGAGGGAGAGCTGGGGCAGGGAATGGGAGGAGAGGAGGAAACGAAAACAGGTGAAGAAAAGGGTCTTTAAAAGCTAAGAGATGCTGTGAAACAGCACCTGGAAATAAGTGTTCTGGGGCATTTACTTGGAGGGCTTGGGGGGGAACAGAGAGAAAAGGGGTTTGGCAGCTTCTTTCCACTTCGCACTTGGAAAGATCAGCCTGAACCGCTGTTGGGGAGTTGGCTTTTTAAGATGTCACCTTGCAGTAACTGAGGAGCAACAAGGGCAATCTTCCCTGGGTCTGCCGGAGCACTTCTTGGTGCTCCCCCCAGCCGAGCAATCACACGTTAATGGAAAAGGCGAAGGGCTGAGCCTGTAAGGGAGGCACCTTCCCTTTCTGCCCAGGCAAAGCGCTAAGAGGGGACAGCACCATACTGCAGAGATGCACAGGGAATAGTAGAAAACAAACAAGGCCAAGTCCTCCTACACTCAAAACCATCGAAGGCCTTTTGCAAGTCACCCGCAAGGTTCAAAATACCAGGTCTGGTCTAGCTGATTTTTTCTGCTAAGCAACTCTTTTTGGTGGGGAATCACCAATGAATGAAACACGAGCAACAGTGAGGAGCGAGAGATCTTTAATTAGGCAGCTTAACGCTATTTGGTCAGGTTTTATTCCACTTCCAGACAAGCCCTTGGAAGAAAGGCTTCCCTTTAAGACTTTTACTGACACCTTGATCTTTGAGCTTGGTTTGAAAAACCTCCCGGCAGCTTGCAAAAATTAAGTTACTATATGAAGCAACGAGATAAAGCAATAGAAGACTCAGCACATGTTTCCTTTTGCTCTCCCTGCTACTGGGGAGTGACCTTCGCCAGGAGCTGCAGGTAGCAACACCTTAAACAACTGCAGAAGCCAAGCCCGGGGAAGATTCCCAGCCTGAGCTCTAAAGCTAAAAAGAGCAAAACTTGACCAACATATTTTTTAAGAAAACTGGAGACCAAATTGCCCCTGCTTCCACCTTTCTCAAGCCTCTTTTGCAAGACCATGAATTATGGTGGGTACATCCCAGGTAACGCATGGTAAACGAGCAATCACACAGTAATTAGCAGCAGGCAAGAGGCATTTGTCTCAAGCAATCCTTCAAACCACTTCACCCTTCTACATGTATTAATTTTCTAAACTAATGTAAAGAAAATCTTAAGCTTCACAAAGAAGCAGTTAAAAACACTTACAAGTAATAAGCTCTTACAACAACAAAGCCAGGCCATGTTTGATTAATATTTAGAAAAAGAGCATTTTTCTGACTTGAAATACCTGAGGGAGCTTTACAAGGGGAGGGGCTGGGAAGAAAAAGCGGCTCTATCACTCGTAGCATCCTACCTGCCTCGCTCCTTACACAGGCTTGGCTGCGGCAGCACGCACGGGCGTGCGACACCCATGCAGCAGGGCTGCTCCTGCTCCTCAAGTGTCTTGGTGGGGAGCACCCAGCCAGAAGCAAGAAGAGGTGGCAGGTTTGGGGGCAGAGCAGCGGTACTCCACACTTTAGGGGCTCAAACCTCAACTGCAAACACCATCAAAACACCCAGTCCCACAGCAAGGCTCAGCTCCCAGCTGAGATTTTCCTGGCTGCTGGCTTCAGCCAGGGACATGAAGTCAACTGCGTCAGGGGGCACAGTTACAGGACAGGCATCCCCTTACCACAGTTAATGCATTTTCATCTCTCAACATCAACAAGACAAAGATTTGCTTTTATACATCCCAGCCTCCAAAGGTCTTAACCCCACTGCAGCACCAGTTTGCTGCTCCACACAATGCCCCGCTCCCCAGTCCTGGGGAGGTCACTTGCCATCTCTGCTCCAGCTTAACAGAAAGCCTAACCCTGGTGTAGCTACTTCACAGGCCTTTCTGTGAGGCTGTACCACATCCAGAACAAGAGGAGGAGGTACTCACCACCCGGGAGACATAACTGTTGGCTCCAGCAGGGCTGGGGCTGCTTCCCCCTGCCTAATTTAGGGATCCAGGTGCAGGAGGGTGCCCAGGGAAGAGCTCTTAGGAGCAGACAACTCCAATCAAGATCGTTAGCACAGGCAAGGAGCCACCCCTCGTCCACATCCCACTTTAGCATGCACATATCACACCTATCAGAAGGATGACGCATTTGCAGAGCGCTTTTGAACACAGGTCGCCAAATGTTGCTTAAGCAGGGGCAGGCGCACACCACGCTCCCACCAGAGCCCAGCCTGCCAAAAAGGGATGAAGACACCTTGTAGGGCACGAAACCCCCATCAGGCATGCTGGTTATTCGGTCCCTTCTCCACTGCAAGCTGAAACATGTTTAGAGAGCAACCGTTTGGTAACGGGGTCTCCAGCACACTTTGTTTTGCAGCACAGCTGCAATTTGCAATTCAGTTTATTGCATTAAAATGTGGTGCAGCCCTAGCGGAAAGAAATAAATATGTCACTTGTCACAGTTCCTCCTGTTATCTTCTAGAGGAGAGCGAGCTCGGGCTAACATTCATAGAGGGGAGCGTGGGGCTTGTCAGAAAGCAAACAGCAGCGTGGCCATAAATGCAGCACCCTGCTCTGGCCCCAGCAAAGCCCACGGGGAGGTCCCATCCCAGCCGCTTCTCCTGCTCCAAGCCCTGCTTCCCAAAACCCTCAGCAGAAGAGGGCTTACTCGGGGGATGCTTCTCTGCCTGTGGAACAACAGCCTGTGTGAGCAGAGGGAAAACATAAACTCGAGGCGGCTGCCAGAATTGTGCTGGAGGTTGGAAGCAAAAAGCCATTCACCTGCCACCGCCTGAGCCAGAGCCAACAGAAGCCCTCGCACCTCGCTGCTCTTCCTGCAGGGTTTATTAGGAGTGAATAAAACCATATAAAAATCAGTTGTTCAAAGGGAGCAGATAAGAGAGATGGTTCAACTCTGCCTGTATCCCCAGTACGATCCCCAAAGCAGACTCTCACCTTCCTATGGACCTCCGTTAGAGCTGCAGCCATTCGCTGCTAATTGATTCAATATGCATTTGGACTAGGATTTTTAATTAATTTTATTACAGAAAAATTAATGCACTGCTTCCCCACAGATGCATTAGGATACTGACACGAGCAGTAGGAAACCATCCCGCAGCGCGGTTTTCGTTCTGGCTGCTTGCGGGGAGCTAACCCCGCACCAGCAGTGGGGCTTTCCCCATGCAGTCCCTCCCCTGGAGCCCCCCATCTAGTCTAGGGGCTCACATTCGGCTCACACCAAATATTTACCACTTTTCAATTGAATTTAGAAATGTATAGGCTACAGAGCAGCGGGAGCGCATCGCTCCTCTGCCTCCCAGGTCATGCTAACAGGCTGCTGGGCTTGTTTTCAGCAGAGGCAGGCTCCGGCCTGCACAGAGCAGTTCAGCAGTCCCGTTCATCCCATCACTCCCCACTTGGTTTGATTTCACAGGGATGTGGTGCATTTTGGCAGCGACTGTGTTCTCAAGACTACGTATAGTCCCGAGTGCAAATCAAACGGTACCAACCCTGGGAAATGACCTGCACGGCGTGGGTCAGCGCTGCCGGGCAGCACCCTGCCTGCCTCTGCCCCACACCCAGCATCTGCCCCACATCAGCACCGGCAGATGCTTTCCCTTGAGCAAAAGCTCTCACACCTCTGCCACTGTTTCAGGCATCCGGGGGACCGCTCGACCCAGTTGAGCCATCCTCTGCCTCCCCAGAGCGGCAAGCAGGCTTTAACAGCTGCAGTACCAGCACCCTCCCTTTTTCTTAACAGGGCCCCTCCTCAGCCTGGCTTCAGCAGGCACGGGGGGATGCAACAAATCACATTTCGCATTTTGGGAACACAAGCGCAGTCAGCTCTGTCAACTTCTGCAAGGAAGAGTTTCTCTTCAGCCCTCTCCTCCCTTTCTCCAAATCTATCTTATCATTACCCTTCTCTACATATAATGGAGTTAATAAGAGACATATTTACTCTGCTTGGCTTGGGACTAAAGTCAAGCTAGAAGTTTTAGCTGTAGAGCAGCCCAAAGCAGAGATGTCTGCTCTGAAACAGCACAAGCATTTCAAAGCAGAGAGAAAGAGCATTTGGAGGGTGTTCCATCAAAAAAATGGAGCTGGGTGAAACTAAGCAGTTCCCAATATTTGAGATGACATCTCAGAACACAAAAACCAGTGGTGGTGGTGGAAGTCATGTGTTATTTATATACATTCACACCATGGTATTTATCAATGGCAGAGCACTGGGGGAAGAAGCATCATCACTACATCTGCAATATCCAAATTTGAGTCCCCAGAGTCCTGCATGAGCATTGTATTGAACAGCATCCCCGAGGCACGCCATGTTTTAGAAATGTGCAGAGCAGGAATAGGTAGTGCACCATAAAGGTCCAAGACCTTAATCAAGCCCTGCAACTCGATAGATTTCCAATATAACAAAGACAAAGAGGTGTCAGCTCTAGTTCTTATTTGCTAATACTATCAATAGGGGCTCAGCTCCCTAGCAGTTAATTCAAAGCCAAGCTCGATTTGCACAGCAGTGATCTACACTAATTCCCATATGTGGCTAAGGGGAGATTTTGCCAAGTAGACAATAGAAACAGTATTACAGCTCCTGAAATGATGCCATCACTTTTTTCTTCTGCTCCACCACTTCCCCATCAAATTTCCACGTGCTGGAATCTCCAGTCGTCTTCTCCCTTGCATCAGAAGACATGCAGAAAGGGTAGCAAATACAAAGGTACCTATTTCTTTTCCAGATGCAGCTTTATTGAGGCTTTTAAAATGCAACTTCCCATAAAACAGGGGCCAATTTCACACTTGTTTTTCTGTGCATTGAAGACACTAAGAATTGCCATAATTAAGCAATTATAGAAGTATTTCTAAGTGATCCAACCATAACTTAGCCTTAAAAAAAAAGTTGCTACATGTTGCTACGTTTCATAAAAGCTTATTAGCTTGCTTCATCCGATACCAAGTTTTGCTTGGTTTTGCTTTCAGGTTCTAGCCCATCTCAACACTAGATCAGACTGTTTTGCCAAGATACGATGGTTGTTGAGAAGTCACAGGAAAGCAGATGTGCTACCCAATTAGGCAACGGCGCAGTTTTATCCACATTAGAAGTAGTTACTGCCTGTAAGCCTGGCCCTCATTAATCTGCAGTTTGGCTCAAATGCAGCAGTGGCAGCAGCCCGTACCCACAGTTTACACTAATGAGTTACCCTGTCCTCTTAAGTCAGCTGTACACGGCAGCCCGCAACTTTGACCTGCTATTAATGCGAGTATCCTCACACCCCATCTCCTCTTCGCTGCCAAGCAAACACCGACTGCTAACTACAGCCAGCACAAGGACGGAATTCAAGGGTGGCAAGAGGGTGCTATAGTTTTCCCAGTTCGTGCAGTTCCCATGATGAGGAAAAACGAGGTTAGAGTCGCCAGCTAGAGACCAGGTATTACCTTTCCCTTCCAAGGGCTGCAAAACATCCCCAGCTTGGATTTGGAAAGATGGCAAGACTGCGACGCAGCCAGCCGGTCACCAACGGGGAAAGAGACCTGTGCCACTCCCCCAACCCACCGCACAGCACCCAATTCCTATTACAACTTTCGTCGTGAGAGAAAGGACACAGACTAAGTACCTGCACCATGCTCCTACTTCAGCAGGGAATTAGACTAGGCGCCTGGCTCCTGCCACGAATCAAGAGGCTAGAAAAAACCACAAGTCTGAAGCAGTTTAACACAGGACAAAAAAGGCACATTTTAATATGTACAGCAATGCATTTGGGCTATAAATTTACCCAACACAACTGAAAAAAAAAAAAATTCAAACTATGCTTTTATACTTATTCCATGGTGTCAGCCTCATTCCTAGCCACCTACCTTTCTCTGCATCTCTGAATGCTGCTATATACACACACAAACAAACAATTACGTCATGAATGTTCATTTAGGCTCCCAAGTTCAAGTAATAAAGTTCAAACTTGCATAGCATCTTATGCCACTCAGCCATAAACAGTTACGATTGCATATTAGCTGGAGCAGCCATCTCTTTCAATTCAGCCAGTTTTGGCTGGCCACCATTTTTTTTTTATTTTTTATTTTTTTTTTTTAATCCTTGAGTCAGAATGTTTCCTAAGTCACCAGCCCTGAGGGATGCCACAGACTTCGAAATGAACCTCTTGCTGTTGTTAAGATCCTTTTAAACCAGAAATTTAGAGTGTTGTCAAGAACAGTTTTAAAAATGTAATACTGTTTATTTTGCTTCAAAAACATTTCAGCATTCTAAACATACAAAAAAAACAGAACGTTGCAAATTCGTTTAAGTACAGAGTGTTTTTGAACTTCAGTTGCTGCACTGGCTCTTCACTTAGTTGACGATGAAGAGATGTCTACAGTTTCAGTTTAAAAACTACCGCACTTAACTAAAAAAATCCATACACTTCTCATGCCAGCTGAACCCCCTTCCACAACTAAGAATGGCAGCAGAATGCTATTTCACTATATACAGAAAGACAACTTTAAGCTAAATGGACGCCCACTGTAGTGTAAATAGATCTACCCTCACAGTGCATGCTTTGGGCCATGGCACCCCGGGGAACGTACAGCCTTTCCAAGTAATCACTGCTCCTCTAAGGCATCATAACTCTAAGCATGTACCACAAGAATCTGTCTAGTTTTTACAAACTATAGATATGTACAGTTTATAACCCAGGATTTTCTAGCCAATAACCATATAGTAACACCACCTTACAAATTAAAAAAATGCTTGAAACATTTTTAAATGCTTTGTTACACCAACAGCAAAGTGCACAGAGTTAGGAGAACACTAGAGCGCCTTTTCATTTTAAAAATGTTTGGAAATATGTACAACTTTGATACAGTTTCAGGGTGCTCACTACACCCATGGCCACTTCATGTAAACCAGTTACAATTTCTAGAGCACTTTTAGAAACTACAACGCGATCGGAATCCAAATTTTTTTTTTAATTAAGCCTAATAAGGGCAAGAGACACCATCTCAAATAAGAGGTGCTTCGTTTATGGTGTTTCCCCTACTCTATGGTATTCACATGGAGACAAGTATTGTACAGTTTTATTCATCATCATCATCTTCATCCTCCTCTTCTTCATCCTCCTCCTCCTCTTCGTCTTCTTCCTCTACCTTTTTCCGAGCAGCTTTGGTTGCTGCTCCCTTTGCGCCATCAAACTTTCCTTTAGACTTGTAGTCTGCAACATCCTGCAAAGTCAAGGGGATGTCTTAATTTGCTCTAAGCAGCAAACACATACAGCATTTGTACAGCAGCGGGCGTTAACATAAAGGGACTGGCCTTCCACAGCTGCACCCCCAAAAGGGGAGACAGCCAGCGTTACAGCACAAGGTATGCAGACACCTAAGCGTACGCAGCTGCCGCCGGATGACGGAGACCTCGAACCCTGCGTTCACGGTTATTTCTTTGAGGAGGAGAAAAGAACCCAGCCTCTCTTGAAAGTTTCCTGCTAACGGGACAAAGCTCCTTTAACAGCACAGCAAACCCTTTGCTGGAGCAACACGAGCAGCCGCTGCTGCACATCACTGGGGGGAAGCTCTCCCTCCTGGCTGGAAGCCGCCTGCGGCTCTCTGACCTGCTCTATCCCAACGTACGCAAAGTTCGGCTACGTAGCACGCAGCGCACCCAGAACAGGTCTGCAAGCTGGCGATGCTCACTACGCTGGGGCCACCTTAGCTGGGTCTACGTTACAGAAACACATCAACGCAAGAGCCGGTATGGAAGAGGCACAAGCGAAAACTAGCCTTACCTTCTCGTACTTCTCCTTCAGTTTAGCTGCCTTATTATTGTAAGGCTGCTTTTCACCATCGCTGAGGTTGTTCCACATTTCACCCAGTTTCTTTGCTACATCCCCGATGGATATGCCAGGGTTTGTGGACTTGATCTTGGGGCGGAACTCTGAACAGAAGAGGAAGAAGCCAGACCTTGGGGAGAAGCACCAGAGGACAGTCAGCACTGCAGCAGCACGCCGGGGAGCACCCCCTCCCTCCCTCCCTCCCAACATTCACACGTGCACTCACACATTGAGGAGAAACACTTTTTTTTTTTTACTTTAAAAAAAAAAAAGCCACCACACAACAAAAAAACACCACACACAAACCCAAACATGTCTTGAGTTTACTTAGGCCCAGACCTGCAGACTTCGCCCAATGCTGTTTTTAATGAAGTGCTGTCTATCCCCTGCACCCAAGTTCAGCTTAGATACACGAGTCTCACTGTGACCCGGTCATTTCCACGTCTTCCATCACTACGAGTTTAAGGGTACCAAGTACTGACAGTTCCTGTTAGTGCTCTACGTGCTCAAGATTACAGGCTGCCCAGAAGATTTACGAGGCAGCATCAGTAAGCTATGAATATTACCAATACCGCGATACCAACAGAATGCCCCATCTACTTCCTTTACAGAAACCTATCAGCTGTGTTTCAGGGTGTGAAAACAAACCAAAATACTTGTGCATTTAATGCCTTAAAAGTTACTTACGGTGGTCGTTTCGGGGCGTTGGGGTCCTTCTTCTTCTTGCCACCCTTAGCCGGTCCGTAGTCCTTCATTTCTCTATCATATCGTACCTTATCCGCCTTTGCCATTTCATCAAATTTAGCCTTCTCCTTGCTTGACATGGTCTAAAAAACCAAAAAACAAGACACCAAACCCGTGATTACCCAACTGTTCGATAGTTGGCAAACTTTAAGTAAACAAGCCAACACATACCCACTCCATAGGGGAATTTCAGAATTTGTTTGTTTTCTAACTGGACCACCTTGGGGCCGAAGGTCCTGTACCGGGGACCGCAGCCCCAGCTGGCATACTCAGCGAGAGGGAAGCAACGGGAATGGGACAAGCACAGCCAGAGTCCTCCTCGAGGACACGAGCCTGGAGGGAGGGAGCTGCTGAAGGGCACTGCTCGGGAACGGGAAAAAAGGCCAGGCTGTAGCAGAAGCACCCAAACGGGCAGATACACTGGGCTGAAGCCTTCATAATCATTACGGGAGTCAGCAGCACCCGATCAATGGCCGGGACACCTTGCCAAGACGGGCACAGAGACCAAAACAGCACCCGCTCCCTTCACGTTCAGACACATGCACGCCATCCTAGCAGATACCGTAAGAAGTTATCCCTTCGGGAAGTCACAAACTAAGGTACCTTCCACCTCTCCGAGCACTTCTTGGAAAACTCTGCGAAGTTGACGGGAACCTCTGGGTTCTTTTTCTTATGTTCCTCACGGCACGTCTGCACAAAGAAGGCATAGGCAGACATCTTGCCCTTGGGCTTCTTCGGATCACCTTTAGCCATCTTGACTCTGTAGGGAAGAGGGGGACAAGGGAAAAATATAACAAGCGAATGCATGTATGGATGAATGTATATATGTATGTGTGCCTACATATATGGTATGTATACACCATATACACACACCATATATGTACGCACACATACATATATATATATATGTAAAAACATACACACACCACCATCCCCTGAAGCGATGTCCCATCCGTAACACATCCCTTCCTTCCCCCCAACACCTCTTATCATCCCCAATACAGAAATTTAAATTATTCTTCCTTGACACTCGGGTTGCAGACTTGAGCCAAGTGAAACTGGTCACTGGATTTAAGTTTTACATTGATATATATTTACATCATGTTCAAAGACTGGAGACAGGCTATTAAATACACATACTCCTGCCCATTAGGAGTTATATATGAACTGATATAAAATATTTGTTTTAGTTGGCCACCACACTAGGGCTTCAGTGGCACGCACAGTGCCAGGCTATGACTTATCCCTTTAGTAGCTGGAGTTCACATGTTAGCAGCTGCTGCCCAGGTAGAAAGGCAGGACGGATTATGCCCCCCGTAAAAGTGCAATAACCTTTTATATATAAGAAGGTGTGCAACTAAAGGCTAGTTTTAAACACAATAGGACCCGTGGAGCTCTGTGAGGTGAGCAGCGCTTGCTCTTGCTCCACCAAGTGACACATGTTCAGAGGCGTAGTGGTCAGTGCAAAGATGTGATTAGCAAGTCACCGAGAGGAGGATGCTAACTTTTGGGCTGTGTTTCTTTCCCCCTCTTCTGTATTATTCCCCTCCCCCCCCCAAAAAAAAAATCCCGCAGCAATATTTCCTATTTACAGCTTCTCGAGCGTTTGAAAATTTAATTTTTATTAGCACGAGGTTAATATTTAATCGCGGCTATTAACCCCCTCCATGTGCAGCCAAAGCGGCTTTAGAAAGCCGCCCTCTCCCGCCCGGGCCGCTCCCGGAGCTCGGCGGGCTCCCCGCTGCCGCCCCGCCAGCGCCGGGCGGCGGGAGGCGAACCCGCGGCCGAGGGGAGACAGCGGCCGGGCCGGGGCGCGGAGCGGAGCGGGGCCGCCGCCTGCTCCCGAAGTTGGGGGCGAGCGGCCCGCCGCGGCCGGCCCGGCCTCCGCTCCGCTCCGCTCCCCTCCCGCCATCTTCTCCCCCCCAAGGTCACCGCGGCGGCCGGGCTCCGCGGCGCGGGGCGCGGGCACCTGCGGCGGGGCCGGGGCCGGCGGGCGGAGGGGGCAGCGGCGGCTCCGCCAGACGCCAATAATTCATCTTCCATTTTGTGAAATGCCTCCTGATGAAAGAAAGTGCCCCTGAAATGCGGCGGGGCGGCGGGCGGGGGGCGCCGGGGGGCCGGGCGGCGGCCGGGGGCGCGGGGCGCCGGCCCGGCCCCGGGCGGCCGGTGCGAGCGGCAGCGGGAGCGGCGGCGGCGGCGGCCGCGCTCCGCGCCCAGGGCCGGCCCCGCTCGCTAAGATGGCTTCTCCCGGCGCCGCCGCCGCGCCGCCGAACAAAGCCGCGCTCCCCCCCTCCGCCGCGCTCGGCCCCCCGCGCCCGCCGCCCCCGGCCGCCGGCCCCGCCAAAACGCCGCCCCCGCCGAGAAGGGGCTCCCCGCTCGGCCCCCCGCCGGGCGGCGGGGGCGGCGGGGCCGGGGCGCGGGCGGGAGGCGCCCCCCCCCCGGCCCCTGCCTAGCGCAGCGCTCTCTAACAAAGGCTCCCGTGCAGCCATTATCGCCGCCGCTACGCTCCTCCGCGCCGCCAGAAAAAGAGTGCGGAGAGCCCCGGGGCGGCCCCCCGGCGCCCGGCCGAGGGCGCGGGGGCGGTGGGGAGAGAGGAGCCGGGGCGAAAGCGAAAGGTTTGAGCCCCCCGCGGGGCGCCGGGAAGGAGATTTCCCCCGCCGCGACCCCCCCTCCCCATCCCTATGCCGCTTACACGTCTTTCTTCCCTTCGCCGGGGCTCTCCAGCGCCAGCCATATTAATGCCCACAGCACGGGCGGCGCGGCGCGGGGAAGAGGCGATGCGGGGCCCCGCCGCGGGCGCAGCCCCGCCGGAGACACCTTCCCGGGCAGGGGAAGAGCGGCGGAGGCAGAGGCGAAGGGATCGGGGGAGTTTGGAGGCGGCGGCGGCGAGAAAAAAACTGCTTCGCCGGGACAGACGGGCGCAGCGCGCAGGGTTTATCCCTGTCAGATGCTAAAGCGACAGCCATATTAATGCAGAATAAACAGCGGGCACGGCATTGCGCACGGCCGACAACTTTCCCACCGCCGCCAGCCCCACCGAGCCCACCCGGGGGAAGGGGGCAAATAAAAGCCGAGGGCGCCGCGCGTTTTGCCGTGCGACATTAGGAGGCGGCAGAGAAAAATCCCTGCCCGTGCGGGGGAGAAGAGGAGTTAGTCCCGGTGTAGTTGCTGCACCAGCCATATTACTCTCGGCGGCTCGGGAGCCCGGCGCGGAGAAAGCGGGCTGCACCGGGGACAGGTAGCCCCTCCGCGCCAGGGGGGTCCCGGCGGGGCAGGGGAGGAGGACGGGGGGCAAACGCTGCGCCTCGCCCGCCGCCCCGCCAGCTGCGCGCAGCATCTGCCCCGGCACCGCCGATCCCCTTGCGTGGGGCGGGGGGGCGGCAGAAAGTTTTGGGTGATTTTTCCCGTTTTTTTTATTTAATTTAAAAATTAAAAAAAATGAGGAGGAAGGAAAGAAAAACAAAAAAAAATAATAATAATTAAAAAAAAAAAAGCCCGGGGCAGGCAGAGCAGAGGGGCGAAGGCGCGGGGGCAGGGCGGGGCGGCGGCGGGGCGGGCAGGGGGCAGCCGCCCCCCGAAAAGTTGCGGCGGGGCTGCACGTACCTGTATTGTTCGCGGTAGTGTGGACGGGAGCTGGAGCGCAGGGCACGACGCGGGGCTCGGCGCGGCGCGGCTCAGCCTCGCGTTGGCTGCCTACGAGAGCGGCCTGATTGGCTGCGGGGCTCTGCCGTTTAAAACAACCTCCTCGCCCGCTCATTGGCGCGCCGCCTCATGAATATTAAGCCCGGCCGCGCGGCGGTTGGCCGGCGCGGGTGAGGTCATTCATTCAAAACGAGCGCCCGCCGGGGAAAGGGGAGCTCGGCGGCGCGCGCCGAGGCGGGGGGAAAGTTGGCGCGGAGATGGGGTGCGCGCCCCCCCCCCCCCCCGCGTAACCTCCGCGGCGGGCGGGAGCGAGCGCTGCGGCCACCGGCCGGGAACGGGCACTCGCCACGTGGTTGGGGCTGCGCGGGGGAAGCCGGTTGCCCCATCCACAGCGCGAAAGGCACCGGGGCCGTGCAGCGGGGTCGCTTGCGCGGCGTGCGGTGCTCAGCCTCCGCGCCCGCGCTGCACCGGCGCAGAGCCGCGGCGATGGGCGCGGGGTCCGGCGGCAGCGGCTGCCCGCGGCGGTGCCCTGTTAGGGCTGAGAGCCGCTGCGGGGACCCGCGGGGCGAGAGGGACGAGGGGCAGCCACGGCAGCGCCCCGGGGCGGGGCGGGGACCCCGGCCTACCCTAGCCCCTGCTTGCTAATTCCTGCCCTGAGGGCCCGATTCCAATTTCAATGGCACTGTTTGCAGAGCCGGCTACTACTGTGCGTAACAGGGAGGGAAGCCAGCCCAAAATAAACTCCGCTGACAGTCCCAACACGCGATGGATAGAAAAGGAACTACAGAGCGAGAAACTCCCCGGTTGTTGGGGGGGATCAGAGAGCTTCACCCGCTCATTCATCAAATAAAACACCAAAACAATTAACTTGAATTACTCTTTCTAACCTACTTCCACAATTTGTTTGGTATTAACTTTCTAGGATTTGGTTGTTATTACAGAGGCTGGCTGTGCACAAGGAAATCTGTAAACATGCCCTGCTGACAGAAAGCAACCCAGCGCGGCTCTGGGGCCACGGGGACAAGGCTCCTTTGGCTCTCTTGAAAGAGCTATTTCCTATAGGGCAGCTGCCAAATGGTTAAACTGGTATTAGCGGCTGACCACAATTGTTGGTTGGCTCGGAAAAAAGAGCTGTTATTTTAAGGCTGGAGCGGTAAGACTCAGAAACCACCGCATACTGTTAATGGGCTGGGCGTAACTGCCACCCTTCTTTTATGATAGCCAGAAGAAACAGTTGCCCTCTTTAAGGAATAGATAGCGAAAAGAAGCCTCCACCCTGGGCTGAGGTGCTGGCAGGCAGCGGGGTTTACCAGATACTGCCCTGTGGAAGCGCTTGTGGCTATAACAACATATGGTCATAGGTTGCCTTTGCCGCAAGAGATCAAAACAAAACGACTGATGAGACATAGAGGAGTGCCAACCTCCTGCTGACAGATCCACTGGGAAGCGTGCAGAATTCCACCCAGGATTTTAGCCAAAGTCCTGCCTGGATTTCTCCCTTAGGTACACCTTCTCAGCTGGTCTAGCAAGCGCCCAAATCCAGTTGTCATCCATACACAGAACCGCTAAGGCTTATAGAGACCTTACACCCGTGTCCTTGGGCTTTCCAAGGCATACATGGTAAACCCAGCCTTACTAGCCTCTCGCCCTATTTCTGCCTTCTAAAACCAAAAGCATAAAACAAGGGGTTCATTCATAAACATTAATGAGGCTACCTGAGGGACTGTATTCTGTAGCATCATCATAAAATAAGACAAGCAATACTACTGCAGGATAATCTCTTTGTAGCTGACAAACATCCCTCTCACCTATTTTTAGGGATACTTTAAAGTGTTTCAAACTAGTTGAATAATTAAGACTTTTTTTTTCTTGGCTCTGGAGTCGCACAGTTTTTTGATCTGAAGCACTTTCTTCCTCAAACCACAATCTCATCCTACAGAGCACACCAAGTTGGGAGCATTACAAAGGCGGGGGGTGGCAGCGCCGATGGACAGGCTTGCTTAGGAGCTTGCTTAGGACAGGCACCTGGTATTGAATGCGCAGCCCTCCTAGGCATCTCCAGAGCATCCCTCCCATTTCTCATAGACCAAGGGAAACATTCCCTAAGATGCTTGTTCTAGGAAGGCCAGGAAAGTTTTGACAGCTGGTCAAGGGGCAAAGGAGATATTTTGGTAGCTGAGAGACAGCTGGGTTCACGGTTTTGTCCTAGCACTCGCAGCATGGTTTTGAAAGCAGCGGAGGGCTGAGTAGCAAATGGGTGAACATAACCCCCATAGGGAAAGCTTCTACTCACCCCCAGAACTGCCACTGCTGAAAGACATTCTCCTGCAGTGCCCTCTGCCCTGCACATTGCAGCTGGCCCCCGCATCTGAGCTCTTTCCTGCGGTGCACCCAGAAAACAGCCTAGAAAGTTGGCTGAGCCAGTCTAACCTTTTGCTGCAACCTCTTCCAGGCTGTGCAGTCCCACTACCTCCCATGCCCCAGCTCCAGCCTTTACCTGACCCCTCTGGGAGCCAAGGCAGCTCGCTAACCTAACAAAAAATAAAAAAACAAAGCCCAAAATTCAACCTCCTTTTTGCTGGGTTGGTTTTCTGGTGGATTAGCAGACTGAACCAGCATACCGAGGAGTCAGGTGAGTACCAGAGCTGAGGCAAAGGAGGGCGCAGAAGGGTACAGCCAGGAGCAGGGACACGCTCCTAAGAAGTGCGAGTTTGGCAAATTTTAGGGGTTTTGTTTGTTTGTTTGAATATTACAGATTACCATATATTTATGCTATAGGAAACATGAGAAGAAAACCAAAACTAAAAGAAATTTCAGGATGCCTGGCTCTTGGCACAGAAGGCAGCAAGGTTTGCAACGACGCTAGGAGAGCTCAATGCATGGTCTTATACCTTCCCTTCAGAAAGTTCCGACCTCATCCCCACCATGATTGCTACAGGCGGGATTTATTTTGCAAACACATGCTACACTTTTAAGTAACTGTCAGCCATACCCTGCGTCCCACAGCAGGGACCCAGGCCAGGCAATATCTTGAATACAAGGACCAAGGCATAAAATTTGATTCAGGGTCCCACAGCAAGCAGAGAGCTTCCAATACTTGCAGTAGCTCATTGCTGAGAAGACTGACCGCAAAGTCCTGTCCCAGCTGGAGTCACCAAACACTGAAGGCTTCTGGCCCACGTACATCGTGTTGGTGCTGTCCAGGAAACGCCAGAGATGCAAACAGCTGAGGCCACATCACCAAGATGGGATGACATCTCCTCTTCAGCTAAAGATGATAGAACAGGGACGCTGCTGTGAAAAAAATCTGGAGTCACCGAAGAGTCCTCCAACAAATCAACGGATTACATAAATACACTTTAAATTCAGGAAAGTCACCCATGGTTACAAATGAAATGCCTTCTCCTGCTCCCTAGAATTGCCTGACGTCTAGAGTAGAGTTCACCTATTCTTCAGACAACAGCCAGATCTCATCCGAACGCTAGCGACAGCTTGGTGGGTTTGGCCTTCTCACAGCTCTGCCCTGCTCCAGTTGTGCCAGATGGCTAGCAAAATAAGGCCCACCATGTATTTAAGCTGGTCAGAAATCAGAAGTGCTGAAAAGGACCAGAGCGATAACTGATCTTTGTGGAACACCGCACGATGGGTGTAGTAAGGAAACTGCATCGTCACCACCACTGATCAGCTCCACAGCTCATCCAGCCATTCTCACAGTGTACCTCGACCCTCTCATTCCCATCAGTAAGACCATGAATGCCTCAGAGGCATCCTGGAGGACAGCAACTGTGTGTAAAAGATTAGTCCTCAAGACCTTTAACAAGCTTCCCAGTCTGAATCCAGATTGTCTCGATGTAGAAAGTTCGGCTGACATTAACTTGTACTTGACCTCTTGCTAGTTTCACTAGGCGTTTGCTCAGCACTTGGGAGGATTTCAGCCAAGCAGTTGATTTGAACTGATGTCGTGTCCTTACTGGATTTGTCCAATATTGGTTAGAGCGCATTGTGTTTGTTGTGACGGCTGTCTTGATCATGGGTAGCATCACCTGCTAGTAGCTAGGAAGAGGCTGGTATGAATTCACACATTGAAATTTCAAAGCACCTCAGTGAATTAGAAACACACCAGTCACAGAAAAAATGACTAGGGCATGCAATGATATCCTCACAATGAGCTACTGTGCCTGAAGAGCTTCCCAAACATACACGATCATTTCCAGGAGGAATAAAACAGTTACCTGCTTCCCATTTTGGAGAGGCAGCTCAAACACACAGCGCATTGCCAAAGCAGTTTCCTTACTGAGGAGCTTCTTGGGCTCAGATTCAGCAGCATTGCTGGGAATAGCCATGCAAGTTCTTCTGGTCTGCAGCATACACGCTTGGAGATGTGCTATTTCACCCCATCAGCCTTTATTTTCCAGTGCTGATAACCTGAGTTTCCACCTTTCTGTCTGCCAGCTGATGCAGGTATCAGAAAGCCAAGAAAGTCTGTGGGGGAAAATAACTACAATGAGCTATTGGATACCAATACAGCATCCGTCCTTTTGCCCTTTACCCAGCTTTGGAATATGTTGAGCCCGTGACTGTGTGGTTAAATTAGGAGCACCCGTGGTGTTGTGCTCCTGACCACTGCACTGGGGAGTCTATTCGAGGCAAGGAATACGGGAGGCATCAAGAAATCTCACTGGAAAGCCTGGGGCCATCTGCCTGTTGTCCTCCTGAGCTAAGACATAATTTTCTGAGGCCTTCTGGGCCACAGAATGCTGTGGGTCACAGGAAAAGTAGAAGTCTCCCAAGAAGAAACACGCTTGCTGTTCACAGGGTGAAGTAGTTCAGGAAAACTCTTCTGATAAATATTCAGTTCTACCAGGTATGCAGCTCGGTTCCCATGAAACCTTTTTTCAAGCAACCTGGGCATCCCATGTCAGCACGCTAAAGATGCGCTCAGGGCCCTGGTAGAAACAGCAGAGAGGGGGCTGCCCACCTCTGTCGCGGGGGGTTAGCTACAAGGCAGGTATCGGCAGGAGGGTCCTTTCCCAGCCCCGTTCACAGCCCTTCCCCGAGGCTGGGACCGCACCGGGCTCGGGGGTTCGCAGGCAACTGAACTCCAGCACACCAGCTCTGTGAAACGGTCCTAGCGTGGACACAGCAATCCCGGCACATCATCACGTTCCTCACAGCGGCGTATCAAACCATCCTGCCCTTAGCAAAGCCAGTTATTCCATTGTGGTCGGCAAGCTGCGCTTTAAGCGGTATAATTATAACTGCGTTTGGCGCTTCCACTTCTGTCTGGATCGCATCTCTTCACAACCCTTACCCACTGGCAAAATTCTCTAGTGAAGACTTGACCCGAATGAAAAGGCTGATATAAATACATCCGTAGGGTTCTGCCAGCAATTAGGAATAAGGGCGGGGGGAAATCCCTCCTAGGAATCTAACAAAGCCAGGAAACCTTTTTAAGCAGAACCAGCCTATCAGAGTGACAGAGTTGACATTTAAGGTTGGATGGACAATAGCGACGTGAAAAGTGTTAAATGACCTGTTCATCTCAACAGCATATTCATTAGGCTAGTTAGGGAGCTGTTTCAAAAGCCTTCAGTTTGGACCTAGCTTCTCCCATCACTGACCTTCTGTGTTAACATGCAATAGAGACGAAGAGGCTCAATTAACCCTTCTCTAACTGGTATAGTCGAAAGCTGTTTGCAGAGGTTTGATTTACGAGTACAAGAGCTATTTTTTTTTTTTTTTCTTTCTTTTAACGCAAGAGTTTGACTTCAGTAAAGATGAGGAGGAATCCCTCCATATGAAACCCTCCCAGTCGTACAACATGTGGGATTTCCACGCATGGATTTTCTGATGCCCGTGGCCTGAGGCTGAATTCCAAGTCCTGTAACTGTAGTAAAATATTTGTAATTGCTCACTGGGATCTCAGCCAGTGAGAATATTTCCTCTTTAACCTATGAAACAAAAAGAATTATCTTAAATACGTGCTGAAAGTAGAAAATAAAATTAGCAATGGTGTTTAAGGAGCTTGCCAGCATGCAAGTTCAGAGAGACAGAGGTTAATCTGATCCCGATTCAACTACGGGAAACCTAATGTTCCAACAATTAAAATATTAGTCCAGATGAACAGGTGACCCCCCCCCCCCCCCCAAATCCCCTAATGGGGTGGCACAGCCTGTTGTCTCCTGTAGCCATATCCCATTAAGCTGACACCTCTGCAGGAGTAGGATACAATCCCAGTTGCACACACAAAATTAATTATTGTCAAATGCACTTCATGGGGACTGAGGTGAGAAATACAAGTTAAAATAATTGACAGTCATATTAGGCAGCAGTTCAAAACCTCCTTGCAGTATAACCACAGTCAAGATAAACAGAAACTCACGGTTGCCTTCACAGGTGGGCTCCCCCTGCTTCTTGTCACGTTGTCCCCACTCCTCCTGGCTTTTTCCTTCCTTTCTCTCCCTTCTCCCCCTCCTGTTTTTGCTTCCCTTCACACCTCGGCCCTGGCTCTTCCCCAGCACACGCTGCCAAGCTGCCCAGGGGGTGGCAGGCAGGCAATTTGCCCCTGCACACCTGCTCCAAGAGATTTGCCACCGCAGTATAGCACCTCCTACGCTACCAGACTCCTGGAAATTGCCTGCTCCCTGCGCACTGCCTCCTTACATTCCCGGCTCGTCTCTGCTCCCTCATCTAACACATCCTTCCTGCCACAACACACTTTCTTCAGACGTCTCCTTCCATGCTCAGCTACCACGGGACCATCTGCTTCCACGTATCTTCTTTTTTTAAAGAGGCACTATCCCAAACCTTGTAAACTCCAAGCGACCTGGTGCACGAGCAATGAGCAAAATTCAACTTTAGAAGGGCGTTTCTGCTTCCATTTTGCATGCAAAGAACCACACTCAAAAAAATCAAAGGCATTGGGAAAAAAAAAAAAAAAAAAAGCATTTATCTACCTACCCCACCAAGCCAAATACTAAAAGTAGGAAGACAGGACAACTGGAAACAATCTCTGCAAGTTTCCCATAGCCTTCAGAGGAGATGGGATCTAGATGTAATTTTAAAGGAGAAGATTGTAAGTGTTTTCCTTGCACTTTAATTGGCAAGTAATCAAGACCACATTCAATGCAACACAAGTTCTTGCAATCACGCTGTGACAGCAGACCAAGAAACTCTATTAGGAATCCAATGCAATTACAACCCAACAGCAGTCCAGCAAAGGACTAGATAAAAAGGGAGGCATGACCCCACGTTAGAAAGAAGCTGGTGATGATACGGCTGAGGTGTAGTTCAGATGCCGCTGAAGTGGCACTAACGGAGGCAATCAGAAGGGCTGGCGCTGGGACAAGAAAGCTGCCACTGGATACTTATTTCACAGTCCTGAAATGTTGCTATCGTCAGAGTTGCTTTCAGATCATCGAATAACTGTTTCCAAAATGATGAATATCCCACCCGCACTCAGCAATATCCGAACACAAGCGTGTAGCCTTTTCTCTTTGGCCATCCTGCCGCTGTCCACACTTCAAAACAGGACTAGGGCAGCACGTGGCGTACAGACAAGACGATACACTAAAACCACTCACGTTCAAATGAATGAAAGAGGAGAATGTTCTGCAAGAAGCATAATCTTGGTACTACGCTATCTCACGACACGTTTCTGAACGAAGCTTTGGGTCTGGCCATGGTTTGTAACTTTTAAAGACAGGCTGCCCGTCTCCAGATGCCCGTGTCACTGCTGAGACGGGGAGTGACGTACAAAGTCCTTGGCTAGAGAAAAGGAGGAATGAGTTTTCTCCGCAGGAGCTGTGAACCAAGCGCTCGGTCTCTTCCCTGCCTGGCCAGGCTGCCGGGGCGATCAGCTGCGGGAGCGCATTGCGCAGACCAGCTGCTCCAGCTGGCATCTTAACTGGGTTGAAGGTCTGGGTGTAAGAAAACAAGGAGAGCATTGGGTGGTTCCAGCCTGGTGGGGAAACACGCTGCTAGCACAACAGGGCTTTAAGAGGGCTTAAAAAAGTCTAATTGTCAGAAAAGACGTAAATGACATCAGTCCTGCAAAGGCAGAGACTAAAGCAGGTTTTCTTGATCTGTGACCTGCACTACGCTGCTGGGACATAAGATCTCCAAAACTGCCTGTAAAGCTAGGAAATGAATACATTGCCCATATGCACGTAGACCCCCAAAAAGCAAGGTAAAAAATGCAAACTGAAGTTTAAGTATTTACAGTTTAGGAGAACATATAATTGGTTGTAAAAAAACCCACCAGGGTGACAGTGCACGAGATGATTCTTGGATTGTCTTCAAAAGGTGGACCTTAAAAGGGGAACGAGAAACACTGGCTCAGGAAAGCCCTCAAAGTCCCTTAAGCTTCCCCCACCCCCACCCCCTCCATGACCTCTCTGTCCCCTGTACGTTTTTTCTTCTCAAAAATCTGCTCAGAAAATATCGTTTCCTTTTTGGTACCAGTTTGGTGCCATCGCTTCACCATAGCAACAGACAGCAAACAGCAGCTCAAACAACTGGAAGTTGTTGGCTGACTCAGGTAGGCTCTGCTGCGGCAGCAGGCTTGAGTGACTCTCTGCTTTCGGAAAAACGATCAGTTGCATAATTCTAGATTTAATTCCACTAAAAGAGAATATACACAATTAAGTAAAAGCCAGCAGTTAAACTATCAAGAAGGCAGGAATACTTTCAGTGACTGCACTTTGTATGCAGCTACGCTGTCATCAAGGTACGACAGCAGCTCCTGTAGAGACACCAAGCTACTTTTAAAGTAATTGCCTCGAGTCCTAGAGACAGACGAGGACCACAGACCCCACCGGGGCGGCTGGGTCCATCCCAGGCAGTTCTCCTGCATACATCTCTGTGCTGGCACGGGCCAAACTGCCAGCGGTGCCCGAGCTACCAGAGCCTGGGGATGAGATTTTGTGAAAGACCAAAAGTCCAGGTCACTCCCAAGCAATGCCCAGCAGTGAGGATGGATCTGAGCTAAGACACCAGAGCATGAACTGAAGCAGATGAGGCTCAATCCTGCTGCCGGGCCACGGAGGTATTACACTCAGCAGGACAGCAGGGAGATAAAGAAGTGAACAGGATGGTGAAGCAATGAAGGAGAGGCAGGGGACTGCTGCAACACGTGGTTGGGACCTACACCAATATCTCTACATTACTGAAAAGCATAGGAGAGTCGTAGACTGTGACATGGCATCCAACTCAGGTTGGTACCACCAGGTGCTTACATCTATCCTTGATGATGTGGAAGAAGCAATTTATTTGGGCAGAAATTTAATAATAAAGGGTGTAGATTTCTGCCAAGTGCTCCTGAATTCATCTTCTTGCTTTACATTCATTGAACATCTGCTTTGTTAACATATTTAATCCCTGTTTTGCATAGGAGTGTAGGGACATTACAATGAGTGAACAGCAAATATATTTACAGTGAAATTGTTTTTAAAATTGTATAATTCATATGTGCACATATTCTTTATAGAGACACACATATGTATACATACGTACATTAAGAATTGCTTTACAGTTAAGGGAAGGTGAACTTCCCCCCCAAAATTTGCAACTATTTCAATTTTCTTTTAGATTTGCTAATCCATTTCAGGTTTAAAAGACATTGTCTATTGAGATTGGGGTGTGTATTGTATACCTGTCATCAAAGAGTCCACTGAAGTCAATTAACTTTTTTTTTTTAATTACAACTTCTCATATCAAGACAAAGGTGTTTGATAAAATTCTCCCACAATGTCTCAGCTTTGTGCTTTTCCCCAACTAAAAGCAGACGCCTTTCAAAGAAAAACGGCTTCAATCACAAAAGAAAGCCAAACATACTGAGAAGATTAAAACAAAATAAAAATCAAAAACCTGCCAAACTTCCTTCCCTGTATCATCAGAGACAGCACATTTTCAGGATGTCAGCAGCAGCCCAGTCTATCTGGCATTTAAAAATATCCAAATAGCTTAGACCCTGCACAGCCCTTGCTGTTCTTTAATTTATAAGCTAGTGTCCAAATCCTGACCTCCAGGTACAAAACCCCACTGAATTCACTGGAATTTCACAGATGAAATTCAGGACAGAATTCAACTTTGTGTTGCTTAAGTATAATTGGCCTATAGTATATCAGTTGGTGGGAGATGGTTTTTTCCCACCACTGCATAAATTGATGAGATAGATAAAAATTTAGTAACTAAAAATGTTTTTCAGAAAAATTCAGTAACTAAAAATGTTTTTCCTGGGAAAAAAGTGTAATTATATGGAAATGGCAAACTTATTTGGTCTTACTGTGAACATGGTAACGGTGGTCTCTGGGTCATCTTGTGCTCTTTCTGTCTCTCCATCAGCTCATTTGTTTTCCATGTGGCTGCTTGTATATATACAATTGTCTCTGGATATCGTATGCTGAACATGATTGTTACGCGCTCAGATTTATTCCCAGCATGAAAATTATTTGAAAATGGGTGGAGTGAGGGGGAGAAACACAGCCGTCATTTGAGGAACTCACACAGTAGAGTGCTCAAGAGCTTCCTTTCAGATTTGCTTTCCCTGCCAAAAAAAGGCATTGTTACAGTGACAGCCAAGAGGCGTGTGTTACAACAGGAAAATCATATGGGATGCAAAATTAAAACCTCAATCACAGGTGAAAAAAAAATCAAGGCAGTAGAGGAGTACAGCATTGCTCTTTTCTCCCTGCCTCCTAGAAAAAGTTGCAACTGAGGTGATACTGTAAGATGGCCAATGCCTAAAGCAGGGTAGCACCCTTCCAGCACCGCATCCTTTCTCAGCACGGTGCAGCTTTGGGCTCTGCTCCGAGCAGGAAAGCAGTGCCTCTCTAGTCACCCTTGAGCTTCACTGCACCGAGACCTGCCTGGGCCCCTGGTCCTCTCAGGTCTGCAACTCCAGACCAGCTATCGCCCACCTGACAAACTGCTTGTCACCACTCGGAAAGAGCTTGGACTGCTTCTGCAGCAGGGGCAGCAAGCAGAAGGGGTCGTCCCTTCCACCAGGGCAGCAGCCAACAGCCCCTTCCAGCCCCCAGCTCACAGAAGACCTCCTCTGCCAGCACGGCCGGTCCTAAAACACGTCTTACCAGTCGATCCCATCAAAGGGAGAGCGTGACTTTCCGATGCTCCAGGCCAGCGTGGCCACGCTGGCGGTATTTTTCAGCACGGCTCAAGTGCCGGTGTGAGTTGTACGCCATGTTACGGTTTCCACAGAGGAGCGCGGGAGCTAAGACCTACACTCAGCTGAGGATTCGGATCACGCCTGATGACAATTTAAGGACAAACTTGTCAAGCCCCTGCAGATCCAGATAGAAATCAGGTGGGATTTCTCCACACACAGACCACTGTATTTCTGAATGGCAGATTATGCTCCTCAGCTTCCTCTACTCCCAGCTACTCAGCATTTCTCCCCTGTTGTAGTAATTCTGTCCGACAACGCTCAGTACTACTTACCCTCTTTGGATAATCACACCCTTACAGTACCTCTTGCAGCCTAATGTTTTACAATGAAATCTGAGAAGGTCTGAATAATCCTAATAGCAGTTCGGCAGTGGCACTTGCACAATTATTATATAAAAGGTAAGTGTACTCCTACCAGCTCTCCATTTAAATTTATAGTGATTGGTTCCATACAGTAACATGGTAAATGAAAAAAATCCCCCAGCCTTCATTTAAGAGGTTTATAGTAAATAAAAAAAGCCGAGGGCTGTGTGTTGGCCCCCGGTCTGTCAGCTCTCTGTGCAGGAAGGGGATTCAGGCTCCCTTTCCTAGGCACGCATAAAATGCCGGGTGATATACGGCTCTGCTCCGCAAGGAGCGCGGCTGCAGCGAAAGCCAGAGGAACTCAGGCTGCTGGTCCTAAGGAAACCTTCTCCGCAGATCCAGGCTGGAAGGGCCGTGACAGAAATCACCCGTGCCCTCCTGCAGCCTGCTTTCCCAGTATACTCCAGCATCTTTTCAGGGTTTGGCGATGCACCATTTCCCAAGTACAAGGCAGCGTGGAGTTGAATCCCTGATTAATTTGATACACAGCGCCCTTACCGTATTGAACAAAGGCTGGCAACTCTGTTAGATGTGGTGAGTATCATCTGAATTATTCTTTCCACAAGGAGCACAGACCTTGAGAAGGTTTTTAAACTATCTCCAGGGACTAAAGGCCGCTCTGTTGTTCTGAATTTAGACTGCAGGGAAGACGGGTCTTTGCTCATGAGATTTTAATTTCAGTAGCTGCATGAGTAACTTTAGAAAATACACCTTGGGTTTGATCCTGACTCTTACTGAAGTCAAAGGCCAAGATCCTGTGCAAGTTAATGTGAAGAAAGAAAGGTGTGATTCTGCTACACAGAACCAAGCGTCTGGGGGATGCTCAGCCCTATCCTGCTGCAAAGTTCATCGCTCCTGGGTGAAAACACCAAGGTGCCTGCTCCTCTGAGCTGAAGCCACCCCGGCAGCCTGCAGGCCCCCTTCTGCCCCTCACCCTGAGGCCCCACACCACAGCCTCAGGGGGAAGAACAGCCACACTGTCCCCAATTCGTTGCATATGTGGAAGGCTTTGGAAGTACTGATCAGTGAGAACCACCCATGGCTGCTCCACCCAGACCAGCTCCGAGAAGGGTCCTACAGCTGAGTCAATCAGCACGGGCACCAGAGAGGTCTACATCACCTTCACACTCCCTACATCACCTTTATATTGCCTGCATTGCCTTTATGCTGCCCAGACCTTCCTCGCTTGCCTGCCATCTCTGCTCCTGGTGAGGAAGGAAGGGCAGATCCTTCAGTTTTTCACACCTTCATCAAGCTGTTTCTCCAACAGCACTCAACACCCTTGCCACGGTGTCTGGACCAAGGGCACTTCCCAACAGCTGCTGGATGGGATTCCTTGGAAACTGCCCCTACATGGAGCCTGGCCACCAGGAGCCGCTCGGCAGAGCCCCCAGCCCACATGGGAGCCCAGGAGCAGGTCAGCAGATGGTGGGATCAGCCAAGGGGAACTTGCTCATTGTCATCAGGGAAGATGATTCTCTCGCCCGCGACAGCCTGTGCTGTTGCGGAGCCAACAAGGACTGGCTCAGGGACAAGGAGCCAGAGGTGAGTCGAGGAGTCCATAAGTACTGACTGGGAGAGAGAACCAGCGTGTCTGACCCCAGGACACTCAGTTTTTCCACAGTTTAGCAACTGCAGTAGGTCTCAAAGCCCTTGTGTTTGTCTGAAGCTGCTCCTGACCGCGGCAGGTCAGGGGAGATGCTGGCCTCTCCTTCCTCCCTTCACCACATCTCTGAGATGATGCAACTGAGAGGACTACGAGCCATCATCCGCCCGGGGCCCACTCTCTCCAGAGTAGCGGGGTTACTGGAGCACCCCCCAGGCCCTGCTGCAGCCCTCCCACGATGGCTGGCACAATGAGCACACACAACTGGATACCATTGCATGAGTGCGGGATGAATCATTCCAGCCCAGAGTACGCACCCTAACAAGGGGGAAAGAATCTCCCGTGTTTTCCCCTCACATTCTTCCCCATCAGCTTCCTCCTTAAAATAAACAAACAAATGAACGCATTGCTGGCTGAGCCTCGACCCTACACAGCCCATACCGCTCACAGGTCCCTGCTGCTCCCCGGCGGGGCCCCTCTCCCCTAGCGCTGTCAGACGCAGCACACGCTGACCTACCTCCCTAACCCTGGTGTAGCCTTTCCCCTTGCACACCCACACAGGCGATAATGCCTGTCCCCTAATTTGTCGGGATTTCACAGCGAGAAATGCATGTCAGTGTTTCTATGAAGGGGGAGAGAGTCACCAGCCGTGCGACATCCAGTGACAGATCCCAGCTCCTGGCGTAGCCAGCCGTGGCCGGTGTCTACCTGACAATCACTTCGTTAAGGCATTTCAAGACTCACCCCATATTTAGAGAAATTCTCCCCTCCCTACAAGAGGGCACGAAGCAGAACCGGCCAGTTTGCATCTCTCAAGGCGTACCGGGGGGTCAGTGGTGAATCTGAGTGAAGGAAGGGGTCTGCAAAACTGCATTTGTAAATCCCTCAGTGGGAGAAGTTACAGTCCCCCCTCCCCCTGCTTACTGGATCTCTAGCGTCAGGGGCTTTACACTCCAGTGGCACACTCCCAGTGTGCCTTGCACATCTGCTGAACTAAGGTAAAACCGGACACTGCAGAGCTGTGATTTATATCACCAGGGTAAGGCGCTGCTGGAGAGGTCCCTCCCTGCTGCAGGAGGAATACGCACTCACTTCTCTTTCTCTCCTCATGCATCCCGCCCTTGTGATCACCGAACAGTTGCGAAGGGGAAGCCCGTTACGAGATTGTCACCACTCCTCCTCCTTTTGCAGTGTCCCGAAATCCCAAGGCGTGTGGCTACTGCGCTACCCTGCAAAGGCACCAGGCAGAAGAAAGGCCCAGGCATCCCTGCTACAGTCCCTGCCACACGGTACCCCCGGACCTCAGTGCTTTGGAGCCGCATAGGCAGCTTTGCCTTTCACAAGTGCTAACTGTGTGCTTGAAGATCTCCACCAGAG
Source organism: Platalea leucorodia (assembly GCF_965183815.1). Taxonomy (NCBI): domain Eukaryota; kingdom Metazoa; phylum Chordata; class Aves; order Pelecaniformes; family Threskiornithidae; genus Platalea; species Platalea leucorodia. The sequence continues at coordinate 16,502,671 of NC_138832.1, read as the reverse complement.
CTGGCCAGCTAGCTTGGCTGCAAGAAGAGTTAACTCGGTGGAAGAAGGCAGAGGAAGAAAAGGCCTTCCTTTCTCCGTTTGTCAGGCAACAGGTCACACATGCTTGCAGACAGACCCCAAAGCTTGTCTCTACTCTCACATTTCCTCTCTTCCTTTCCCTGACGTTTTCCTGACACATCTTCTTGTGCACTTTGCTCAGCTTTCGAAGTAACACTCCTCCCTGCTTGTTCTCCTTCCCACTCCTTGTCACTGGAGTCCTGTTGCTGTCATCACACTCCCATCAGACTTCTCCTTTCAACTGTGCGTTTCCACGCTGTCTCTCCCAACTGTCACATACGCTTCTGGTTCAAACATCTGTTCCTCCCCCTCCCAGGGAAGTTACTCCAAAACATGCTGCTTTCTGTCTGAATGGCAGGAAGGACAGATTCGGTTGTACACGTGGCGCTACACAACCATCCGTGCTGCCGAGTGAAAGGCTCCTCTTCTGTGATTTGGTCACATCAATTCCCAGGGCTACAGGCTCAGTCCCTCCTTATTCTGCCAGGATGAAGAGCGAGAAACCTGTTTCTTGCATCCTACAGCCCATTTGCTCAGGGCTAATAGCCTCTGCTGTGCAGGGAAGCAAAGGAGAGGGATACTTGCTGGGGTAGCACAGAAGGAAGGCCTGCACGATCATTTTCTGTAACAGGGTAAACGGATGCCCCTGCAAGAATGACTCAACTCAGTGGTGCTACAGGGGAGGCCACGCGTTTCACAGTGCCAGCAAGGGACTGACCGTTGGCAGGAACAACACAACTACCCAGCGCCTGATAGCTAGTGCTGCCCAATGGTCTCAAAGGGCTTGTGCCGTTGCATGGCGAGACTCAGGCCAGCGCTGAATACAGACGCAGGGGTTACCCCAGGCAGTATGCCCAGCAAGACGTCCTGCACAGTCTGCGAGCACCTCCGGGCTCAGAGGCGGAGCGTGCCTCCAGGCCCCTGCAGCAGCCCCGCTGCCTGCACGCCCAGCTCTGCTAGCAGCCCTTGAACCGCCCAGCCTCACTGATGCCATGGGGAGGCGGGGGAGCAATCACGGGGGGAAGAACGACTGGGCTCTGGCCTCCTCCTTGCTCCATCCCCGTGCACTGGCTGGAGGCAAGGCCATCGTGCAGGAGCAGCATGCCTCAGCAGCATTACTTTGCCTCCATGCTTGGACAGACAGAAACCCAAAATCTAGTTCTGCGTAAAACCTCCGGGTAGGAAACGACATTCCAGTCCTTGGGTCCTTCTGTCTTTCTCCAAAGCATTTAGTGTCACTCAGCAGAGACAGCGACTGGGGCTGCGAGGGGTCTCTGGTCACACTTCACCTAGTGATCCTCTGCTTCTAGGCAGAGGGAGGACTGCAAGCCCACGCTACACATCCACCACCACACCAGCAGCGGCTCCTTCGACACCTCCGCTCAGCCATCCCCGCGGGCTGGGTATCAGTTGCCAGCATGTTCTCATTCACCAGGCACACCACACACGAGTGCCCGAGGCTGCTCCATATCCACGGCAAGCCTCTGAACAAAGGGCGCTGCTGGTCACAAACCACTTGCGTTAACTCAGGTGAAGCGGTCAGTTCCTCTATTAGCGCGGTTGCTGAGAGGCCCTCCTTTCATAGGGAAAATTGGTCTTTCATGGGCTTCAGGCACATCCCCAAACCAGGTGTCAGAACTTAGTGAAGAACGTTCAGAGGGTTTTTGTTACTGGTGGGAAGTTCTGCCCGTAGCTGCAACCCCAGTGAAGAAACTGAAATATAGTTTCTATTCTATTCCCTTTTCAGCTGCTTATAAGTTTCTCAAACAGATTCCTGTTCAGGGTGAAATGTTCAGTGCTTGGTCTCAGCTCAGAGATGATTTCTTTTATTTCCCCCTGCAGGAACTGTGAGCAAAATACTAAATGCAGTAGATTTGGAGTTTGGGGAGCACAAGCAATCAGATATTTCCCCCTCGTTCCCTCTGATACCATATGTTCCAATTGGAAATTTTACACTTGCATACTGGTAACTCGTAAATGGTGGAGATGATAGACTTCAAATGTTCTCACTGAGAGGCAGAAAACAAACCCAGATTTAACAAAATAATTGGTTCAATACTGTTAAGATGAGTTTAAAGAATTCTGATAATGCTTTTCCCTTCCCCGGTGTCCCAGGAGGGACAAGTACACACGTTTTATTTTAATCTATGTGCTATAATTTTAAGGATAGCTGACACAAGGTGGTCTTTATTAAGATGTATCTATTTGCTTTGAAATCCAAAGAAGTTCAGCGCTTACCGGCTGCCAGAAATCACAGACCTATTATTCAAGGAACTTTTGAGCTCCGTTGTCAAAACCATCAGAAGCCTGTAAGCTGAACAGCTCCCATTCAATGCATTTTTGTGCTCATTTGCAAACTCTGCGGTGGGATTGCTTGGCGCTTTATTCCCCTCCACCCCAAATTCACTTAAAACGAAAGGCAGAGAACCCCAGTGTTCTTGTAATGGCATGTTTGGAAACCCAGCCTTCCATAAGCAATGGCACCCTAACCCTCACCCCCCAGTTTCGGCTAGGTCACCTCAGATGTCACACACTTGGGTTTTTTTACTTCAAAGTCAGCCCTGCAAACCCCATGCAAGCTTTGGATAACCTATTCATACTCCACATGTTGGTATAAATACGTAAGTTATAAAAAACAGTCAATGAACTTCTTTAAGCACAAGTGCTCCATCATTCTCAAATCCATGTATGCACGTAGATGGTTATATACGTTATTTTTCCAGGGCAGGTTTACTAAGGGGATGTAGGGCGGCAATATCCCTCTGTCCCTTCTCCCATTACCACTGCACAGCCTGGACGTCCTTTGTATGTGGCTGGGAAGTTACTGAACAGCTGCCCAGCGCATCTTGCTTCCCCCGCTCCATCCATGGTCCTAGAAAGTCACTACTGACAGCTCGCATGTATCTAACACCTTGGGCAGCAGATCACCACCAAAACAGACTAGCACATCCTGGCATAACAAAACAGCATACAAAATCACCCTGTTTGGGCAAGGAAGACTCACGACCTGAAACTCACCAAACACAAGGGCTGGCAGACCGTGGAGGAAGCAGATGATGGCTCTCTTCCAATCCCACTGACCAAAGTGACCCAGCAGCCACCTGGAACACAGCAAGAGATGAAACCTCTTCAGCAAGCAGCTCCCAGCCTGTCCTCTGCCTCCACGGCATCTGGCACGAGCTAGTTTCACATCTAGAGCTCTTGATCACTTTGCTCTCTCAGATAGTTATGTACCTTAATGATTCATGATTGTTACTCAAGTCCCACCTGCGAGCAAGGAAGCCTCCACACCGGCCTGCTAACGTTACGGGATAGCTGTGGGCTCACTTCCCCAACCTCCCGGGAGCTACTTCGTTACCCCAGTCTCACAGCATGGTGATTCTGTTAAGCGCTATGGAATTAATCTTGATTTATGCCAGTGCAAGGGAGAGAATAATCAAGTCTTGTGTCCTCACCTTCTGAGCTACTGGTACTCTGAGCTTTGTAGTTTGAAGTGCTTTATTCCGGTCAGGTTGGTAGAATTACTTTGCTTCTGTATCCTTAAGCTCCGGTCATTCTTTGCTGTAATTCCTTGCAGCGGCTTCTGGAAAGGTGTTTTTCTCCCTCCACTCCCCACAATAAATGAGTTTGTCACTTGAAATATACTGCCAATGTGTTACATGTCCCACAGTGTTTGTGGTTATATCAGAAGTGTTTGTTTATAGCACCATAATTCAGCAATATCTTGATTACAGGAGAGATGGTGTTGTAACTCACTGTGGCTAGAGAGAATATTATTTTTCTTTTCCCTTAATATAAAATGTTGATTTTCAGTCAATACAGTGAAAGAAAAAAGTGCAGTTGTTGCCCTAGTAACCAGCTGCCTTGTAAACCATAAGATGTTAGGAGCACAAGGTGTTAATTGTTCCAAGTGCTGCTTGTGGTCAGGGATAAGAGCTAGAATGGGAGAGATCATAAGAAACATCTGGGAAGATAAAGTCAGCTGGTCTCTGCTTGGAGAAAGCCTAGACAATGGCAAGTAGAGAGACAAGGCGAGGAGAAGTTACACTGCTACCAGAGGAGCAGAATGAACTGAATTATGGCCATGTGTGAAAGCATCCCCGAGCGAAGCCTCCGAGAGCACAACACGCTTCTGGGAGCCTGACAGGTTTTTACCAGGCATGCCCAGAATTCAGCACCTCCACCACCAGACGTAGCAGCTTTTCCTGCCACTGCTCATTCCCTCCTCCTGACCAGACTCGTCACCATTTCCCCTTCTGCTCCGTGTCCTGGGGTTTCCGTGTGCTGTGCTCCAGGAGGCTCCTGCCCACGTGCTGTTCGGCATGAACTGAGGCCCGTCCCGCAGAAGGTGCCACCACCTCTCTGCAGAGCATTTCCTCCACCGGAGCAGGCCAGGACAGAGCACCCTCCCTGCCACATACCTACCTGTGTTGCAACACAACTTCATTGCCCTGCTGAGCAGCTCTTGCTTTCAGGCTCCTTGCACGGCACAGCATGCAACATCTCCCTGGCTGCTCCTGCTGCGCGCTCGTCCCAGCCACGCCGTCTGCTGAGAAGTGGGAGCAGTTGATTGCCCGGAGGGCAGACTGAACTCTGCAAAGCATCTGTGTTTCTGCCCCATTCTCCTACGAGACAGAGCCCCGCAACTCCAGCAGGCTGCACGCTGGGGCTGGGAAAGCAGCACCAGAAGGGCTCCTTCTGCAAGAGGCCTCTAAGGGAGAAAGACTGCATGAGGGCTTCTCTCCCATGTCTCTCCTTGCTCTAAGATGAAAGCAAGCTGGCGAGACAGCAATCTCATGCTCTGCAGCATCTGCCACCTCTCCCCCCTCCCAGCTCCTGCAAACTGGAGAGCAAACATGAATACTGCTAGATTTGGAGGAAAGTTTTCTACTTTCACCCTTGTTAGCCATTTGCCTGCTCTGGATGCCCACTGAACCTCCCAGTGTCTGCATTCCCTTAGGAAATAAAGGCAAGGAGCACAGAAAAAGCAGCATATTTATAAGCTGAGCCCCTCCCAAGGGCAGGGTTATGCTAATCAGGGAGCCTCTGTCCCAGCGTGGTACGCAGATTACATATACGCAATAGTAACATATGGAGAGGAGGGCTCACGTTCAGCACGCCGCTGCCCTCCCCGGCACGCAGGGCTGGAGGGTTTCACGCCATGCGTTAGCCACGGGCATGCAAGAACAGAGGGGCAAGGCCAAGCTCCCGCTTTGCCCTGAAGAGAAAAAGGGTGGGACACCAGGACTGGTGCTCCCGTGGGCTCTGCTTTCCAGGAATATATTCCTGATGTTTCATTAACTTCTGGGGGGAGTTTTTTCCCCCTGTTGTTTTTATTTACTAACTCTTGGTGTTTACACTTGGTAATAAAGCCATATATCGCAGTGAACCACACCACAAAGCCCTGCATGCAATCTAACGATGCGTCACACTGGTGATGAAGACTACCTCTCACTACACAACCTTCACAGAAAATTAGACATTTATTTTCTTTCTCTTGCTCCCCCTGGTACAGTTGCCTGTGATAACGCAGCCATCTCCGTCTCAGCACAGCCTAACGTAGACCTCTGTCACTGAGCGGGCCTGGGATTTCTGCCATGCATCCTTTACACTAAGAAAACATAGTTTGATCGAATAAAGCCGAGAAACTGTGAATTTTTCCAAGTGGAGAGTGCCTGGGCAGCATTTCACATAGCAGAGCTGCATTTAAACTGGGTTCTGTGGGTAAGACTGAAAAACAAAGATGAACGAGTTTGGTTGGGTAATTAGATAATAAAATTGAAGGCTCTGGAGTTTAGCCCAGGAATATAATCCAGTCTATGTGGCTGGCTAGCCTGCTCCCTCTCCTACTGCTAGCAGCACCGTCTTAACCTAGCAAGGAGATCTGCCCTTCACATGGAGTCCAAAGACAGAAATGCATTTGGGTAGCACAGCCCATGTAGTAGCCCACGATCGGAGGCACAGGATTAATCCTGCCCCCTGTCAGTCTCCCAGCAGCTGGTTCTGTTCCCACGTGCGAGGCAGGGCTGCAGAGAGGTTCTGCAGGACTGGAGGTGGGCTTGCCTGCTGCTCCAGCGGTACCCATAACTCCGCACAGCAGAACAAAGCCCATCCCAGGGAGGGTTTGCAGGAGGCTGTGTGTTTGGTAGGAGGACAGGGGAGGTGTTTAGGGACCGGCAACCTGGCTGATAGCTTGGGTGCTTCACACAGCTCGTTTGGGCACAGCGCAAGTCATCCCATGGGTGAGTGCGAGGGAGACCTCTGCTCAGGGCCCAGCAGGGAAAGCTGGCTCAGGCTCAGAGATATGTTTGGACAGAGCCGGAGCTAACTCTCATGCATAGCTCGTTGTGCCAGTAAATACTAATGTGGCTATGCAGAGGGTGGTGTCTAAGGGTGGAAAGGGCAGCACAGCCAATCTGAAAGGAAAACCGAGATTGGTTTTGCTTTCTGGAGCGACTGCTTTCCTACATTCAGCTTTCAAATTGCTGCAGAACTGAAAAGCAAAGCAAAGGCAAGTTCTCTTTGACGTGGGAAATCCTTCAAAAATAAAGCAAACCCGTTTTGAAAGGCAGACTTTGTCAGCTGCCCTATTTTTAGGATTGACTCCTACAGGTCCTTCCTTCAATGATAGCAGTTTTGCCAGAGCAATGACTAGGGACTGCAGGATTTAGGCTTTTAATAAAGCAATTGTGTAATTAAAAATAAATGGGTCTCTAGTGTCACTATTTAAAAGAAAAGAAAACTTAGATCAAATAAGGCATTTCTTTCTTTTTGGTTTAGTCTGCTTGGATCATGCAGAGCTTTAATGACGCAGTCACAAATGTTGTATTTAAAAGGCCTCTTAGTTGCTGAGAGGAGCCCCAGGAGAGGGCTATTAACTGGCCAAATTAGGCTATTTATTTTTGTGAGTTTTGCAAGTTTGAAAAAGAGAGGCACATTTTCACTTAGGAGAGTGATATTTCAAATAGGTCACAGGAAACTCTGGCAGGCGGGGAGCAAAGCAGAGCGTCAGTAGGAAAACATTAACCAGAGACATTTTGCAAGTGCAAGTCGACATTTGCGTTCCTAATGGCTTCTGAAGTCCATTCAAAAAATCTTTTCAGTGGATGTAAAATAGGGGCAAGGCACCACAGCTGTGCAGGAGCCCTGGCCTAATCCTGAAAGCCTTTAAACCGGCAGAGCTGTGCCTGCGGGTGCTGCTGCGAGAGAACCCGGTGCTGTCAGCACGGCCGACAAGTCCGGCAGTAAGTGTTTGAAGGAGACGGACTCTGCCTGTTGGTTAGGAGATAGCTGATGCTTGCACAGATGGCCGGTCAGTCCTGAAACTTCACTGCACCTTTCCCTCCTCCAGCTTTGATTTTGATTCTTCAGGCAATCAATGAACTTCATTTTCCTCACACATAATCACAGCCCGGAGCAAATCAGGAGTGACTTCAGTAAATCCTGCAAAGCAAGCTGCATGCACACCTTAAGAATCAGGCCCGATACTTTTTACACACATGACACTGGTTGGAAAAAGTCCCTCCACACCACCTCAACGGGCATGGCACGTGCTCACCAACAGCACACCGTTTCCTCCTTTCACATTTGCAAACCGAACCAATTAACTTGAAGTCCACTCAAGAATGATTCACGTGCAGTTACTCTGAAGGACTGACACATCTCCCATTGACTTCAGCAGCTCAGGATGAAGCTACTCAGGAGCTGAAGAAGCCTCTGGGGCAATGCTGGGCTGTCGCTGGCTCCTGTCCCTGCTCCAGCAGGGATGGGGTCCCTTGAGCTGCTGCCAAACAAGCGACAAGAGCACCACTGCATCTACACCCGATGGAAAGGCTTTCAGGATCAGGATGAAGATGAGAAAATAAATGATATAAGAAGATAATAAAAAGCAGTGTTCCTAGAAAGTGATGTCTAATGGGTTCCTCTTGATGGATTGTCAATCCACCAGTCATATAAGTCATGAAACAGATCCAAAGTTAAAGAAAAAGTAGCCACGTATCTATTAGAGCAATCTTTCTCTTCTTCAAGTTTTTTTCCTATATAAACCAGTTAATTGAGGACTCAGAGCACTGGTATGTCTGAGGTTGTGACTGTCACATCAGTCCTTTGGTCAGTGAATAACAAACCTCTATCAAAACACCTTTCCATGACTGTGGTGGGCCGGGCTGTCAGTACCACGTTCTCCTCCTCCGGCTGGGTAACCATGGGGAGTTGCAGGTGCTTTGTGCCCAGCATTTCCACGGGACGGCAGGTTTTTATGGCACAGACGAACCAGCATTTTATTGGATCGGAATGAGGGAACTGGCACTGGAGCGAAGGGAGCTGAAAGGGAAATATGGCGCACGCAACTTCACCGAAGACCTTGCCAGTCGATACACAAAACGTCAAACGTACCTGACCCCCAGCTTTATTCTTCCCATAGTTGTTGTACTCTGTCCTACTAACATAAAACAACCCATCCCACCCTGCACAAAACCCAACCAAAACCAGGAGGGATTTCTGGGGTGGTGAGGCCATAGGCTGGCCTGTGAACACCACTGTATGCTCAGCAAGAGAAAACCAGGGGTAGAGAGAGTCCCTCCAGCCGTGCCACAGAAGAAAGCCCTGCTCCGACCTGTGCTACTGGTAGCGTGTGACAGGGCAGGCATTAAAGCACACACTGTTTTGTGGAGGTGAGGAGGGAACTTGTAGGGACAGGGAAAAGACAAACACGTCGCTTGTCCATTTGGCGTGAAAGGAGCTATAAATACTGTGATACTTTTCTCCAGGAACCCAGGACAACCTCTGCCCTCATTCACAACCACACACTGTCCCTTTGGACTTTACTGAAGCTATTCAGGTTGCAAGTCACCAGCTCAGCTGGCTCAATTGCCTGTTATTCCCATTAAAAATACCCTAGCAAAAGCAGCCCTTTCCAAGGAGGTACGGAGGCTGGTTCTCTGTCTCAGACAAACCCGCTGAAGCTCCCGTTTCGCTCATCGCCCAGTTGTACAGTGCTGTTCTCCAGATGGACCTTGTGTCTGCTCCAGGGTGGTAATGCCTCCAGATCTACTCTGTGTATTAGCTTAGCCCAGCAATATTTATTTAGCAGATAAAACTTTGATGCTGCTCCTGTAGAAATAGTTTGCAATATATTAACAAGGCCATAATATTAGTCAAAAGCATTTCTTGTGCCCTCAAATGTTTGGCATAAAAGAAGCAGCAGATGCCAAAGGTCACAAAGCAAATTAAGTCCTTATGAGCAGTTAGCCATTAGATAAAGAAAAAGGATAAGGATGACCTGGGGTACCGTAAACCAGTCTTTCCTCCAGGACCTTGCAGCTCGCAGCGTGCTGTGTATAATATGCGCAAGGTTACCGCTTAAAACAACTAAATAAGGGTCCAAGTCCGTCAAGACACAAAGAAATAATTCATCATTTTCCCATGGATGGGCACAAAGCAAACCACGCCATAGGACAGTCCCGGGACAAATAGGTGTTTCTTGATTGATGCGCCTGCATAAATGCCCCACCACCTGCCTGGCCGAGACGGGCCTTTCAGGAAGCCTGGCAGGGATTTGGGTCACTCTTGCTTTCCCTAAACCGCCAGCTCCCTGCCAAGGTGCTGGGGCACCTCATCCCGCCGCTGCCCTCCCGGGTACGGCCATGGCCACGGGCAGCAGCCACTGGCCAACACCAGTCACAAAATGGCACCTCCTGGCCCCACCACCGTGCCAGGGGGCAAGAGGCGAGGCCCTGCCAGTGGCCAGGGTGCCTTCCCCTGCGAAGGGCAAAGACGTTCCTCATGGCGGCCAGGGGCTGGCAATGCCCACCGCTGAAACCTCTCCTTGGCCTGTTTTCTTTTTGTCTCTGTTTCCCCATTCAGGAAAAAGCTTCTGTCACAACAGCTGCTGATTCATTTTCTGACTTGGTGCCGAGCGTGCCAGACATAACATTCGTTTGCTGCCAAAGTGGTAAAAACAATGACTTACCAGCTCATTTTTCTTCATTTGATTATGTTGGGGGGGGGGAGGGGAGAAGAGAAAGGAGCTTTAATTAAAATTAGATAAGGAGGAGAATAAATCCACTGAGATGCAAAGAGCAATGCTCTGCAAGGCAGGAAAGGGGAGAGCATCTGAGGCGGTGCAGGAATGCCCATCACCAAACAAAGAAAACCAAAGGGGTCCGTGGTCAATGGCAAGGGACTCTCTGGTCGCCTGCTGCCCTTCACCAACTTCTTCTCTCTACGCTTTCCACCTTTCAGGTGTCAACAGCTTCCCAGACCAGTAACTCTCAGATCTGACACGATGCCTTCTGGACTGAGAGGAGAAAATCTGCCTGAAGATGGCTCTGATGAAGGCAGACAAGTATACTGGTCTTTGATCCTTCCCATCTTTCTTTCCTGATTTCTTCCTGGGATGAAGGAATCCCACCATCAACATTTATTTGCTTCTTAAATCACTGATTAACGATTTACCCACTAGACAGAATCCACATCCAACTCACATTTTGGAGGTGCTGAGGACAGCGGTGATTTTGCCTTGCCTCCTAGACATTAGAGACAAAAGAGCCAAGTCTGGACCTGATGAGTGAAGTCTGACCTGTTAGACTCTCCACTATTTTTCTCAGTATTTGATGGGGTGCTTTGGACACATGGGAATTAAGCTGATCCATATTCCCTGACCTCAGTCATATGCCACAGGTTGTATTTGGAAATAGCTCACCAGGTCACTAACTCTCATGGCAAACATCCAAGTGAAGCGTAGATGCCAAGAAAACAATGGCACATGCAGCCCGACCACAGTATTGTCCTACTGATGTTTAGCAACAAATTAATTTCCTAACAGACTGACCTAACTGCAACCAACATAGGGGAAACAGCACCCTGGCCCAGTTCTGCTGGCCAAAATGGATGGAGAACCATATTAACTCATGTATTGAAGTTCTCTAACCTTTCTGTTACGAGTCAGTGTAGAACATAGCACGGTGAAGTGCTCATCCCCCACCTGAAGGCTTTGGCTCCACTGTCTTCAAATAACAGCCAAACCCCCAAATGGGGTTTGTTTCAGTTCTTGTTTGGAAAGGAATGGGAGTCAATCAGTGCAAGGAAATGCAGAAGAGTCATGGCAACCAGCGCCAGGGCGAGGACCAGCTATGGAAGAACCACCCAAAGCCATTATCCCGACACTATCGTTATCATCAAGTGCAATGATAAAGAAGAGGCTAAAAGTCATTCAGAGCATCAGAGACTACAAGGGACATTTTCAAGGCAGCTGAAGAACAGTCATTCCACAGGTCCCTGGCTAACTGTGTGGTGAGATAATATGATTCAAACCAAGGACTCATCAAGGACTCCTTATCCTATGCCTGCTAACCACTCCAAACATATGAGGAGGAAAAGCCTTACCTTTATACTTAGGAAGCTCTTGCATTCTTCGCTTTAAATGATTGTTTGCTCTCTTTACTTGAGGGGAATACGAAGAATGGCTATTTGGGAATGCAAAACCCAAGATCGAGAAGTCATTCTTGTTCACCAGAGAAAATGAAATAGACACTAGAGAGCCTCCTAAGCAGGAATAAAGGATTTTCAAGAATACCAAATGAGGCACCTAGTTACCACCAACAAGCCACTGAAAAAGTTGTCCACCTTCTTGGAATATTTTTGGAAATCCACCTCATTATGTCAACTTCTATTCAGAACCTGAAGGGAATATTTTCACCACCATCCTTTCACAGAACAGGGAAGAAGGGATTTAAGAGATCTTTTACGTCCCCTACTCTTCTCTCTGCTACGCAACTAAACTGCTTTTTGCTTGACTTGATCTACCCGCATCATTTCACAAAGGCTTGTACACACTGTCCCTTGGATGACATTGCTAAATTACTTCGCTACAGCAAAACATAAGTATTTAAGAAAATCTCCAACTCAACCAACCACGTTATAAGAACATCCACTAAGAAAGATTTCTCCCTCCCATTACCTTTTGCTGATTCAGATCCTACAGAATGCAATGCTGCACTGCAGAGCAATGCTCATGCTGTGGATCAACATATCTGACTGTCCAGAGATACCCTGCTCTTCTTGGCTTCAGTTGGACCTGTAGTTTCTCAGCACCTTTGCAAATTAAGCCTAGAAACTAACACATTAAATTGTATTGCTGCATAAGGACCTTCATTTCCAGGCTTTTATCTGCACGAATGATATTGCCATTCTATACACTAGACCTGTTTTTGTAATACTATGGTTCATCAGAAGTTTTTATGTTAATACCGAATCAGAAATAATACACATGTGATTCATAATAATCTAACTGAATGGCTGCACTGAATGTATTGTAAGAAATTCTGGTTAGGAAAGAAACTCATTAAAGAAATAGTGACTACTATTATCCCACTGCATACATTGTTCTACTGGAAAGTTTCCTTGAGTAGTTTCTTTAATTAGCAATTTGATATTTTGAAATAGCGTGATCTCCACCACACACAATTTGTGGAACAGACTTGGCTGGCAATACAGAGGAAAACAAGCAATCTTTTCAGAGTTTGCATCTCTAGGGCATATCTTGTCATTTTCTAGCTATTCAGCTGCTGTATATATGTGTATAACACGGTGACACTGTTCTTGTGGGATTTTGATTCTTAAAAGTTACATAGATAAAGAGCTTTTTTATTGGAACAGAATATATTGTCTTTTTCTTTGAGAAAATCCACATAAAAATATTTGCATAACTTTGGGCGATTCAAATAGAAGGTGTTGACCCCAGCTGTGTTCTAGTGAATGAATCATTTATGTAGGAGCTCATTGCACAGAACGTATGGTATTTTATCTTTGCTGGTTTTCTGCCAAATACAGTCTGTAACAATTTTTCCCCTTTGCCACATTTGCTGCTTGATATCCTTTAAAATATACCAGCTCCAAGTGTGAGAAAGCAAAACAGATTCTGGGCCCGCTCTGGCTGAGAGCTCTTTGTATGGATGCTCCTGTGCTGGCACCGAGGCGCCCTCGCTTTTGGAGAACATCCGTTCCAGATCTGGGATCTCCCCACGCTGAATGCTTTGAATCAATGTTGATTAAAAGTTCATTTAAATCTGCAGGGAACTCCAAAAGCCCAGGAGCAAGCACAGAAACAGGGATCCTCTTCGTATACAAAATAAGAGCTGCCGCGAAGCAGAGGGACAAACTTCCACTGCCTTCGACATCCTAAGCTCTGCACCTGCAGGGAAAGCCTGGAGGAAGGGAGGATGTTTCTGCCATCCTGCCATGTTACGACTATCCTCCAGGTATCACTTAAGTAGTAATTTGGCAAGGCATATTTCTACCCACAAGGGAACAAGATTATTTCATTAAGTGATTGAGGCACTTCATGGCCGAAGCCACTGTTACACTAGGTTTGATGTGAAACCGCAAGCGAGAGGTCAAACTCTCTCAACACTGATCTCCCCGGGGGAGAAGAGATAAGGTGGAGTGCTAAGATTTCCACGCTCCCACGTGAGTAGATAAGGTCTGAATGAGCAGCCTCATCCGTAGGCTGCTTCCCTGAACGTTTTTTATAGCTTACACTGGAAACCCCCATACCTCTCTACACGGAATCACATAACTACGCTTTCCACAAGAAATTCAGAGCAGGATCTCCTCTCACAAAATTTCCTCTCACCTGCACTCCTTTCATCACTGAAGATGACTGTTTGTCAGCACTACTTCTACTGCTGAGAGAGTTCACAAGCAGCTCAATTTAGCAGCCGACGGAGGCGAGAATATTCCCCCGTGTGCAAGCTTCTAAAATGCTCGCCCGTGATTGTGTGTGGCATGAACACCTCCACGAGGAACCCGTCGTTCAGGACACACTTGCAGTCTTGGTGTGTTCTCCCTGCTCAGCAAGGAACTGCTTTTACAACGGACAACCTCCATCATCGGGAGGGTAAACACTGAACACAGACAAGACGCTGCTCTGAAAGCCACCAGTTAATTTGTCTTTCAGAAGCAGGTTATTTATTTCTGATGCAAACGCTTGCTCCCATCCTCTCAAATCAGCATACAGCTCTGCAAGAAGGCTCCTCCTGAGAGAGTGACCCAAGAACTTACATTGACACATGTGCCAATGTTATAGGCAGAGTTGAAAGCACCACTGTAATTACAGTTGACTATTGTATAACTCCGGTTTTGGTTGCTCATAACTTCATCTATAATTAATTGTTTGGGCTGAAATTTTCTCCAGGCTAAGCTTTTTCTTTTCAGCTGAAATGGCTCAAGTCTTTCACAATTTTCTGTTTAAGGAAAGATTCTCTTTTGCCCCTGTTAAAAGGATCTTTTTGTCATTTACTGAAATGATCTCACATCTCCATGCTTCTAAAAGCAGTACCTTGAAATACTGGAGACTCGACTGCTGTGAAATACATGTCTTTTCATATTCTTGGGGGGAAAAAAGGATCATAATTTGGCTGTTTTCAGCCTCAAACTTTGCTGTTTACACATGTGCAGCAGAGATCCAGCAGCTACTTTGACTGTCCTCAGTGCTGAGCAAGCTCCACTGTGCCAGACACTCCAGTGAGGCAATACATGCCGCATCCAACCATGACCAAGGATGCTCCTGCGGCTGCAGGGTTTGGTAGGGCTTTCATTGCAAATGTGCCCTTTGGCTGCAGGGCCTCCGTGGTACCAAGCCAGAAGAGAGCTGGGAGACAGCTCAAGCTGAGCGACGATACAGACGCTACATCTCAGTGAACACCGGGGAAGTAGCTACTAAAACCGGGGAGTAGCTACTCCACAGCAAGGTCTGACCTGTAGACAATGAAGATGACCCTGGGTGCACATGGATCAGCGAAGACAAGGCAAAATATTGAAGAGTTATTCAGTAAACAGCTGATGTCTACTCTGGTTACCCAAAGAGACAGAGGTGGAGAAAATGAGTACGTGATCACTCATTAAAAAGAGCACAGCACAACTCAACGGGCCTGAACGCAATCTGCATGAACAACCTTAACCTAACGTGTCCTTCTTCTGGAATATCTGAACTCGAAACTTTATGACAGGCTAAAGATGTTGACCCACTTGTAGAAAGGGTATGCATCCAGTGGCTTCTGAAAACAGGCAGAAAGCACATCTCACTACAGAGAACAAACCCCAGACACACGGGAAGGGAAGGCTTGAAAAATCTCAACGAAAAAATGCAAACTGCCTCATTAAAATCTGTACCAACTCAACAGAGTCCAGAGATGTCATTAAGAAAAAAGAAAACCCAGCGCTCAACGGCCTAGAAGCTAACTGGAAAAGCAAAATGGGCCCATTCTAACACAGAAATTAAAACACTTAGAGACAGTTCTTACTACTCTGTGAACATGAGTCAGTACAAGTGAAAATGGTGCACAGATGGGCCAGCACAGAAGCAACAGAAGTGCCGTGATATTTACAAGGGGGGGAAAAAAATCTTCCCTTACAAGTGTAAATATACCAGAGAAATCATCCGCTCGCAGCACAAACCAGGGCTTTGATGTAGCAAACACTCCCACCAGGGACAGCACTGGCTCTGCCGGGAGGAGTAGGGATGGTAGACGTTGCATCTGGAAGACAGTAGGCTCACAGCACTGAGCTTTCCCAAGGAGTCACAACACACAGAGAGACGCCAGATGACATGTACCATTTTATAGTCTTTATGCAACCAGCAGCAAGGGGCCAAGCCTGTCCCAGGCCGCGGAGAGACGCTAAGAAGGGAGGAACTGTGGCGAGTGTTGGCTCTAACACCTGGCAACAGCAGCGTGAGAGCCCCACCAGCCTGGGCTCCAGATGCAGGCAGCCTGCGCGCCTCAGCCCAAGGCAGACCGCAGCCGCTCGTACCACCAGCAATGCAACAGCTTAAAGAACGTGAGTCAAAGCTGGTGTTGTTCCGCACAGAGCCAGGCAGGTGGCATTTTGGGGTCCCCTGGCCTCTCCTGGAGCAGCGATAACACATGGGGTCTCTTTCTCCGGGCTGCCCCATCAGCGCAAGCTGCCCGGTTCACAGCGCGGCCACGGGGCTGAGCTCTCTGAGCAAATCACATTCCTCCCCACCCGTCTTCCCCTCACCTGTAAAACAGCAGAAACAATATTTACACTTCTGCAGTTGGCTCAAGATGGGGGAATGGAAACTTAATTATCATCAGCGCTGTTCGCCGAGGAACAGCTCACGGCCTGACCGTGGCAGGAGCAGCAGGGTCCAAAGAGCAGGCTGAGCTCCCGGAGCGGAGCTGCAGGAGATAGCACAAACCTCACCCCAGGGGTAAAAAGATCTGACAGCTTTGAATGGGAAAGAAACAGCTTCCCCATCACTTCTGAACTTGCGTACAGTGAATTATCACAGAATTTCTTAACGGGTTTCCAAGCGGATCAACCAAACTCCTTCCTGTTCAGCTGCTCTGACTGCAGAGGCACACGCACTTGTGCTCTACAGGAAAACCATTTTTAAACAATAAAACCAACTTTCAGAACCCCTCACCTCCCCTGGGTCCCTCTAACAACTTTTGTGGGTTCATGCTACATTGTCTCACTCTCGAAGACTTTTTTTTCCCCAGTGTTGTGTGAAAGACCGGAGCACAGCAGGAGAAATTAATTAACTGAGCAGACAGCAATTCTGCCATCAAATGAACAAAATGAAAGAGTAACAGAGACTTACACTTATAGTCACCCCTAAGTGTTTCACATGACAACAGCAGGGAAAACACAGTCCAGACTGTTGTTTTAATGTTGATAATATTCCAAAATCTGCAGCACTTACTAATTTCTCAGTGGAAATAAAACCTTTGACATTAGTGGGAATTCTGTCTGGGCATGGAAGTTGGTTGTTACATTGCAGTCTAGCAATAAGAGTCAGCTTTGATGGTAAGATCTTTAGCACAGAGATAGTGCCTCTCTATGCCTGCCCAGAGCACCTGGCCTGACAAGCAGAGGACAAAACTTCGGTCGAATTGCGTTAGACCTGAATACATCCACGCACACACATGCTTTCTGGAAACGCCCGTGCTAGCGGAGAGTCTATTCTGTCTTTGCTACGGGCAGGGTTTATACTTTGCAATGGCCCGCCGGCAGCCCGAGCTCTGCCCGGCGTGTCAGGCCGCTCTGCTGGGTAGCGTCTGCTCGTTGCATCCGAGTGGGCTCGTCACCGCCGCACGCATCCCGCTCGAACGCAGAGCGGGACTGGGTGAAACAAGGCCATTAAATTCCGCCAACCTCAGCCAGATGTTAAAGACTCCAGGAGGTGAGGGGGGAGGGAAGAGGGGAAGGAAAGCATCACTGCAACAGTAAGAGTGAAAGGAAAAGGGTTAAAATTAAGACGGGAAAAAAATTCAAAGCCGTACGAGCGTAAAACAGAATCGCTTCAGGCATATGTCAAAATAGTGTCAGATCTTTTTCTGTTCATTAAGTCAGCAGTTAAACACCCACCAGCTCTGCTTTTTGCTAGTCCTGGAGTTTTGCTACACCTGGAGATCCGCTCTATGGCATCAGCAGCAGAAACAACTGGGTTTGTAGGCAAATAACTTAATTTAAGAGCAGGTTGAGTGAACCCTTCCACGCTGACTCGTGTTAACATGAGGTCCACCAGCAGGGGTCAGGTCACATACTCCAGTCGGTGGAGACCAGCCCAAGAGTCCGGACCAGAGCACAACAAAAACCATGGAAAACGGGGCTGAATTTTATAGATTTTCCTATTTTTAAGTCACACCTAATAGCACTTAATATATGTCCTCAGGGTTTGCTAAAAAGAAAATTACCCCCATAATACTAAGTTAAAAACATCAAATTCGTATCTATCCAGCTGATGCGGTAGAGATAACCAGCCTGTAGCAAGCCTGAACAGTCCCAACAAGGGAACAACTGTGCGCTGGTCTGAGCAGAACTTGTCCACCTCCGACACTTGGGGTTTCTAACTCTCGCTCGCTTTTACGGGAGAATCACAGAGAAAATACCAGACACATCAGCACTTTTCGATAGAGTTTTGAACCTGTAATAAAATTGAATATAAAATCACTGCCCAAGTACAAAATTTTATGGCATGGCTAAAGAAAAATAACCCCCACACAATAACTTAAGAACAATCCCAAACTTTTTGGATTTTATAAGCATTATTTTCCTTTTTTGTACATAAATTCTCTTACACTTGATGGAACTTTTCCATTACAGGTCGAATGATGAGTAAACAAGCAAAACCTTATTTACAGAAAAGGGCTAACATCGTACAAGACAGAGTGCATATTAGATTGAGACCACAGTAATTTCCTAGGACTGTATTTAGATGAAAGAGTCTGGGTTTTTAGCGGTTTTGGCCTTAAAACCCTTCCCAAGGGACATGTACAATTTAGCTGTGCTAAAAGTCTCCTTTAGGTTCAGGAGCCAAGAAGATACAGTCATTTCTCTTCTCCAAGGGCCAGCATCCAGGATTAGGCAACCAAACCGCTTTCTCCCCAAGCAGTATCAGCCCTGAGTCATACCTGCTCTCTGCCAGTGCCCACTCCACCATTATACTCACCCAGCCACATAGATCACGCCTGTCCAGTGCGAGGGAAAAAAAAAAGACAAACCAAGACACCTTCATTGCCTGACACTACCTGTTCTGCACGCAAATTTCCACACTTTTCAGTCTGAATAAGGCTGCTTTATGCACCATTTTATTATTGCACACTCTCAGGTAATACTGCACACTCTCAGCGACAGGAACAAAGGTTTTGGTGAAAGCAAGTTTGTTTGTTTGAGGGTTTGTTTTTTTTTTTCCCTTAAAAAATAATAAATTCACCCCGTTCGTAACTATGAACATTCCTCGCCAGTCCTCAGTCAGCCAAAAAACACATGAGGTCTTTCTGAAAAACTAAGTTCTGTGCAGCTAAGTTATTAACTGCTGGGAAAGGCAGGAAAGCTCTTTTACAGCTGTTCATTGATCCACTGAACGTCACCTTACACTCCGTAGCTCCTTTCGGATTGTGCAGACTTCTGGAGTAGGCGGAGAAAAAAATAAAACCCTTGGCCAGAGCAGTTACATTGCTTCTTGAGACATGTTTTCTTTGGGTTCAGGCCTCAGATTCTCAGCCAGCGATTTCTGTCCCTGGTGGAAAATTTAAAAAAAAATGAAAACACCAGGTTTTTCTGCTTTTCAGGAATCTAGAGAACAAACATGAGTTTCTAACGCATTTGCAAAAGATGTGAATTGACCCCAATGCCCCCGTGTCCTCCCGTTTGACATGACAGTTATTCTGAGAAAATAAAGTCCCGAACGTCTCTGCCCGCGAGTCCCGCCGTCAGAAGAGCAGCTCAGCGCCCAGCACTGGGCCAGCGCGCTCCCGGCGACACGATGCTGGGAAGCGGGAGAGGAGGCAGCCTGGCCGCGCCGGCTCCCGTTCAGCGCCGGGGACCGCCAGGCACCCTGCAAGGCACAGCCCTGCGCACGCCCCGGCCGCGCTCCCAGGGAAGGGGAGAGCCTGGTCCACCCGATGCCAAAGTCCCCATCGCCGACACTTGAGCGTGTCCGCATGACAGCTTTAACGACTCTCGGAAACCTTTTACATAGGCACCGTGGCTCGTGTCAGTTACTCCGGTTTCAAACAGGTGCACGTAAGCCTTGTTTTAAGCAATTGGCTATCGTCCCGGAGTAGACGAGGCCAGAATTAATTTTCTCTATTTAATTTACGATTC
Source organism: Platalea leucorodia (assembly GCF_965183815.1). NCBI lineage: Eukaryota > Metazoa > Chordata > Aves > Pelecaniformes > Threskiornithidae > Platalea > Platalea leucorodia. Next base: position 16,482,982 of record NC_138832.1, on the reverse strand, counting down.
AACATTTTTATTCTAAAACTGTACCCTGATGCTTGGGGACCAGCAGGTGCATTTAATCAGTACATAAACCATACCCAAGCAGTCCTGTTTCTTCTCATTCCTGCACGCTCTAGCACGAGCACGCTGTTCCTCACACCCAATCTGCTGCTTAGCTTGCTTTCCTCCTTCCCTTTTAAATGGCACAGACAGCTGATGAAGAGCCAGGCACTCACCTTGACCCAGACTCGAAGCTCCATCAGACTTTCTCAGCAGGAACAGCCAGGCTTGAAATGAGAGGTAATGCTTGGCAGGTGCTCCCAGGGGACTGGCCAAAAATAAATGCACTCTCCAGTTAATTTCCATCCGAGTACTACTAACATTTCTCCTTTAAGAGTGCAGCTAAAGCATTTGATTTACACAAGGCAAGGAGGTTCTGTATTTGTTTGCAGTAGCAGTGGCAGACCCAGCACACAACAGGGAATATTCAGACCCATTTTAAGCACCTACGTAAGGCGCCTATGCTCCCCATACAGACAAGGGATCTTTTAGGGTGTGATTCAGAGCAGTGTAATTAGGAACCTGCCTCTCACCTTTGATTATAGCAGGAGTCTAGACATCTAATTTAGGCAGAGAAATGACATACTTAAAATTAGCTTGTACAAATATCCCCCAATGCATCAGTTCTGCAAAGAACCAGACTGGAGGCTCTCTGGGAAGATGGTTACGGCGAGTAGTACTCGGCACTTGGCAGGCGGCGAGAAGCGGAGTAAGTCTGTTTACGGGGAGCTCTACTCAGCCGTGACTTCCACCGGGCGAGGCACTGCGGCCAGGCACAGCACGCTGCGGGCCGGGGGGAACCGACCCCCAAGACCCCCAGCCGCTTCCCTCAGCTCAGCTGCTGGTGCTGAAGGAGGAAAGTCTGTTGGCTCTCAGCTCTGGCACAGGACCAGAGCCGGCAGCACGGCGACCCGCCAGCCCATTGCCCAGCGAAACCTACTCCTTCCTTCGCCGCCGTGATGCAGCTCTGAGGGAAGAGACTGGGAACATCCCCAAGTCCTTTAACCGCAGGGCTGCTGGGGTGGTGCAGGCTAAGGGCCGCTTGTAGCGTTGCCATCTCATACTACTGCTTGCCTTTTTTTTTTTTTTTTTTGAAAGGAACCACTTGTATCATAACTTTAATCAAGACTAGAAAACAAGGCATTTGGAAAATTCAACCAGATGCATTCCAACTTCATAAGGGAATTTAAAAAAACCCCAAATTAGCAAATTTTTTACTTCAAAAAGAATTGTTGTATTTGGAAACAGGGCCATAAAACAACAATACCTCAGGCGGGAGATGGACACAGGTGGAAATGTAATTCAGCCTCTGAAATGGCTCATTTTAAATTGTGTATAATATTTTCATGTTCCATCACAGATAACTGTGTGGCAAGGCTATGCATTGCTACATGACAGCTCATTCTGCTTTTAAAACAGCAGCACTTCAGTAGCAGCTAAATTGATGCTTTTTATGTGTCCATCACTTATCAAGGGTAACTGATTAGTGCCTGCGAGGGGCTCTGCGGTCTAACGGATTACATGTTCTGAGCCTGCTAAATTATTTGAATAGATTTAGGAAGAAAAAGATTCCAAATCAGATTTTTGTCTGACCCAGCATTACCTTTCCTGATCAGCATTTCCCCTTCCCTTTAAACATATTTTTGCTCAGAGAGACAAAAGCATGCTAAGCCCAGGGAGCAGATTTTCAAAGGCAGCAAGAAGGCTTAAGCAGGATACCCGTTAAAACATAATGGGAAGCAAGTGTATTTTCCCACTGAAAGTTTCTCTGATGGTTGTTTATTCTGCTGTTTAAAGATTACAGCTTTAATCTAGCTCGAGAGAAGAAAATGAAAAGGTCGTAGCCCCCTCGAGCTTGGAGGAAAGCGATCCAACGGGAAGACGGCACCGCGCTCCTGGAGAACACATGTGCAAGGCTCCAACTTCGGCACAGGCGCATCCTCTGCGGAGCAACTGGAAGCATTTAAGCCTGGGCTGCCTGCCTTAAACATACCCCGAACCAAGAATAGCCTGGACTCCTGGGCACAGGTCAGGCGATGCTGAGTCACTTGCTGGCCAGTCCCCAGGCTCTCCAGCTGCCTTGGGCTCGGCCTCCCTTAAAGACACCGCTCGTGCCCAGCGCACACAGCCCCAGCTCTGGCTGGCCATGACCGGCCAGGGACGGCACCCTCGGATGTCGAGGGGTTTAGCCAGATGAGCGGTTCCAGCATGAATTCCCAGTTCATACCGCCCCATTTCCCTCCAGCTTGGGAGCGCAGCGCTGCTGCTGCCGTCCTGCCAATTAAATGCTACATTCATACATTTCTTTGTAATTATGAATCAACTCACAAGCGTTGGTGCGCACCCCAGGCTCTCACAGAACGGCAAACAATATACTGTCACGGGTTGCATCAGCTGCTGCGATGCTCTCTCATGCCTTCAGGCTTGCTAAAGCTGATCTAACTCTAATATAATAGCCTTTTTACCCGCCTCCTCCCCCAACAATTACCAGAGGCTTGGAAGCCATTGAAATGCAAATAGCTGATGGAGAGGTTATTGACGAACCAGACTGGGAAGGTACAAATGTTGTCCTGCTAGTTTCCTTTAGTTTGACTCGAACGGGACCGTAATTCTGAATTTCTCTTTGTATAAGCAGGAAGAGAGGCGATATTGTGAATGGACGGGCGGCCCTGTATAGCAGCTGAACTGCGTCTTCTCTGTAATCTGGGACCCCTGTTACTCCCGTTCGTTGCTGCAGCAGCAGAGAGAATTGCAGAGTACAGCAGCGTCTGCAACCCCGATGGCACGATAGGAGTGTGCTGGCCTACGCTAACTCACGGAAACCTGCCCTGGCCCGGGTTTTAGGGACCTTCGCCCTGGAAGGTTTGGGGAAGGCAAGGCACTGGCAGCCATGGAGCCTTCAATCTTCTGCCTAGCCATAGATGAAAATCAGCAATAGAGCATCCCCCCCCCCCCCACTCTCCCACCATATTCTTCAACCCAGGCACTTCTAAAGAGGACTGTGCCTCCTCCGTGGTCTGTTTGCTCACTATCTTTCCAAGTGACGTTCCCACCAAGGACAAAAAGCAGCGTCTGGATCCGAGGCAGTCCCGACACTCGGCTGGAGCAGCCGGGGACAGCAGTATCTCCCAACTGCTGTAAGGTGGGGTGGGAGTAGGACAACCCAGACACTTCTTCAGGCTTTCAGTCCGCACTAAGGCTCTAGGAATTCCTCCCAAACACAGGCTGCATCCTCACCCCATTTTCTGTAGTGAAACTACCTATAAATATTAACAAAAAAGATATTTACTGTATTACAATTGCCTCCCCCCATTTAAGAGATGTAGAGAAGAGGGTCCAGCACCTGGTGCACCTGAACTACAAGGGGCAAGGAGGTGGCTGAGGGCAGATCTGATCGCAGCTTACAGTTACTTAAGGGCAGTTATTAAGATGCCAGAGCCAAACTTTTCTTGGCAGTGGCAGGCAGCACAACAGGGGGTGATGGCCAAAGAAGTGGTCAGGGTTAGTGGGAGGGTCAGACTGGACCCAGGAGAAGCTCCTTCACCGGACAGTGGGCAGCACTGCCGTAGGTCACCCGGGGAGGTGGGGGAGCCTCCATCCCTGGAGGTTTTCAGCTCCCCGCCAGATAAAGCCACGGCTGGTGTGACCTGCTGTCCGTGGGTCCCGCTCCGAGGGGGCGTTTGGGCTAGAGACCTCCAGAGGTCGCTTCCAGCCAACATTTCTATGGCTCGGCAACCTCCACATTAAAAACTTGGCATTAAAGGGTGAAATCTCAGCAGCTCCCTCCTCTGCGCTTCTGCCGAGTCCCTTCCCGGGAGCGGGGCAGAGCACCCGCGCCCGCACCATCGCCCCATCCCGGCACCGCCACCCACGGCACCCACAGCCCCGGGGTCCTGCCCGCGGGCACCCACGGCACCCACAGCCCCGGGAGTCCTGCCCACGGGCACCCACGGCACCCACAGCCCCGGGAGTCCTGCCCACGGGCACCCACGGCTCCCACATCCCCGAGGGTCCCGCCCGCCGCCACACTCGGCTTCCACATCCCCGAGGGTCCTGCCCGCCGGCACCCACGGCACCCACAGTCCCGGGGGTCCTGCCCACGGGCACCCACAGCCCCCGGGGGTCCTGGCCGCCGGACCCTCCCCGCCCCTCCCGCCGCTACAGCGCATCACATCCAGGCAGCAGCAACGCAGGGCCCCGCACAGGGTTCCTGCGCGTCTCCTCATCGCTGTTTGCAGCGCGGGTTCTCCCCACGTCGGTGGGTGATGCGGGGCCCACGGCCGGCGGGGGGATGCGCGCCGGGGCCGGGCCGGCGGGGCCGCGTTGTGGCCGCGCCGGGAGGAGGTGCGGGGCTGGGCAATCCCCCGCGGGCCGCAGCTCCCGTCGGGCGGGGACCCGGGCGAGAGCGCAGCCCGGCGGGGTGCGGGGGGCCGGCGGCGCCGAGCGCCCGCCCCGCCCCGCCCCGTCCCGCCCCGGCGGAGGCAGGCGGCCGCGCCCGCGGCAGACGCGCAGCCCCTCCGCGACATGGCCGGCCGCCGCCTCCCGGGGCTCCTCCTCGCCTTCGCCGCGCTGCTGGGCGCAGGTAGGGCGGCCCGGCCGCCGGCACCGCGGGGCGGCAGCGGGAGGGAGCGGCCCGGGGTGGGGGGGTCCCGGCGGGGAGCGCGGCGCCGTTTGCGCATGATCGCGGCGGCGGGCCCGGCCCGGCCCAGGCACGGCGGGAACCCGCTCCCCGTCCAGCCCGGGGTGACCCCGCAGGCTGCACCCCCGAGGGGACGCCCCGCAGAGGCTGCAGCCCCCCGCCGCTGCGGGGGCTCCCCGGGTTGGATGCATCCCCCGGTAGCGTGCAGCCTTCCCCGGGCGGGGGGGGGACATGGGGCCGGGACGTGCACCCCCGAGGAGGGTCCCTAGCAGGGGCCCCCAGGAGGATGCACCGCCCCGGGGATCGCCCCTGGGGGGGCTGCACCCCCCGGGGCCCCACCCTGCGCTGCGCACCCCGGCACTGCAGCGGATGGCGGGGCGCCAGCCTGCGCGCCAGCGCCCGGCCGAAGCCTGCCCGGCCCCCCTCGTCCCCCCCCGTCCCCCGGGGTCCCCACGCCTGGGCTCTTACCGTCCCCGGGGAGCGCCGGCCCCTTCTCCCCCCGCTCGGCGGTGGGGGATGCTCCTGCACGGGTACCTGACAGATAGGATGGCTCTAAACCCGTCATTAGCTGACAACACTGGTGATTAAAGCAGCTCAGAATGCAGCCTGTGCCTCCCAGTGAGAAAGTGTCACAACCATGTTTAAACGAGATGTGCGATGCTGCGGGTATAAAGCTCTGTAGCAGCCCCTGTCTCGGGTAATCCAAAACAGAGGGAGTCACAGAGTCGTCGTGAAAGGAGTTTGGTTTTGTCTCTCTGCTTGCTGAGCTGTTGGATTAGCAGATTCTCTGTGTGACCCAAATTTCTCGGGCTGCTGGTTGTATGCTCACTCTTTTTTAGTCCCACTGCTGTTTCTGCAGATCAGAGTAGTCTAACCCAGAAATCAGTCCCAGCTGCACAGTAACTAGGAAGACAGGGGAGAAAAAACCATGCTTTTTGGGGGTGGGGGGGGGGGGGATTAAAATCAATGCAAAGCTTACCGCAACTCTTTGTTTGTTTCCTTTAAAAAAAAAAAAGTACTTAAAAGCTGTTTGTTTGAATAGAAAAAAAAAGTCCTCTTAAAGGTTGTACAGAGAAAATAGACACCAATTATGTAAAAGGCCTTGGGAAAGTTTTTCTTAAAATCTGCTATTAGCTAGGAGGCACCCATCAAACACAGATTGGCTAGAGGATATTAGCATCAAAACGGAGAGTGAACTGGGCTGCGAGCAGCTTTTGCTGTTGGAAGAGGTTAAGTTTACCATGAGTCAGCCTGGAATTCATCTCGGTTTGCGTTCGGTACTTACCTGCTCGTCCACCTGGAAGGGTAACAGCGCGGTCCAGAGTTGCTTATGCTCACCAGTTTAGCGGCTGTATTTTTAATTGGCGGCTATCGCGTTGGCAGGCTGAGCTAGGAGACTGTGCATAAAGTCCTGATTTTAGATTAAAATTAAGAAAAATATCTGATTAGTCAGCAGTAAAGCATTCTGTGTTGTTTGCAACGTGGGCAAAGAAAAATGCTGTTCTGTTTCATTTTGGAGCACTGGGCTGCAGGGTCCAGCTCTTAAATATCCTTGGCTGTGTTTGTATCAAAATGAATTTCACTGAAACGTTCATAAATCATTCTTGCCAGCGCAAGGCTTCACAGGTAATTGAACAACATTAAGTTCAGCTCCTGTCTGAGCTGCTTTAAATTGCCTCTCCATGGAAATAACTATATAAAGGTAAGCGGGCTCTGCACTTGCAACCCCTTCCGCGCAGAGCCCTGCCGACACCGGACACGTAGAGATGAGTACTGGTGCACGGCGTCAGCCTTTCCATGTGGCCTCCGGTTCCTCCCCCGGTGTTTCGGTATTTCGGTGGTGGCTCTCCCCACCCACGGGTGGCTGCCTGCTCCTCCCTCTGTCTCCCTCCCAGACGTTTCGGAGCAGCTTTGCAGCGCCCTGACGGAGGCTCAGAGAGCCCTTCCCCGCCTGAACTGTCCTTTTGGGTACCAGGGTGGCCTCCCCGCCGTCATCCCGTGCCCACAGGAAAATATCAGGTGGTGGTAAGGAAGTGGGTTTCCGAGGCAGGGATTTCTACCCCAGCTCCTAAGTACAGCGGCAACAGAAATCAAATTTCTTCATTGCCTCTATTCGCTGGCTTTTTTTGGCTTCTTGTTCTGAAACAGTCATTCCAGCGCTGCCGACGGTGGGTTGCAGACAGCCCAGTCTCTTGCAAGCTCGGAGGTTTACAAATTACCACGAACAGAAAACTAGACAACAAAATGGGTACTTAGCGTGATTCCTGCAGCTGAGGTCCGGATCCACCATTGGCACAAGAATAACGTGCATCTTGGCTGCGGCTGTCCAGTAAAGCAAGAACAAATGCCCACTTTTTAATTGAAAAAATATGGTAGGTTTTGGGTTTCTCTTTGGTCAAATTCCACTGTGTTTCCCTTCTTATGTGACTGTGCGCTTCAGTGCCCGGTGGGCTATCGGACACAGCTGTGCCACATCTGTCCGTGCATCCAAGCTGCCGTGCTCCCTCCGCCCTCACCACCCGTCTGGCCACGGGGGCAATGCTGGAAATGGGAATTGCTCGCAGGGCACCAAGCCATTTCCAGTGCTGCTAAACTCCGGCGTATTCCCACAGTGCAGCGGGGGGCAGAAGCCTTACAGTATTTTGAGGCAGTGGAGGAAACCAAATGCCCCATGAAGCCTTTTCACTGCAGCTGGAGCAGCAGCCAGAGGCGAGCATTCCCTATGCTAGTGTGTTGCATGATGTTTTAAATGCACAGATCTGGGGCTTTTCCGGAAAATAGTTATGTTTGAGTCGTCTAGGGTTAGCCACATGTTTGTGCAAAATGATAAGGATAACAGTCAAACAAGGAACTTTCCACAGTCATTTTTTCCCCCTCTCCTGTCCTCACGCTGGTGGTAAGCCAGTACAGGAATGCACTGATGAGTTTTCATGGAAAGGTGGCAAATTTGATGTATAAGGTCAGTGTTCTTGCAGGGAGCACAAGGTTACCTCTTACAGGCCAGGCAGAAGGGGCATGTCCAGATTTTCTGCTTTACGTTGTGTAAGAAAAGCTTGAAGAAAAACTTCGGGATTACGAACAGGCAATAACAGTTGGGCATGTCCTCCAAAGTTGCCATATCAGCAGTGACGGGCGACTCTTCGTGTTCTCATCCTGTGTCTTAATAGACAGCGTCTCACAGATCACCTCTCCTCTCAAGTGTGACTACAATATCCCACCAGCAATTACAATAATTACTTAAATGTGAAAGTAATATTAGATGGTATAATTAGCTATTTATAACTGTTGCACAGATGGCTGCAGTCACTGCAGGCAGCTCCTCCGCACAGTCTCTGCACAACGGTGCCCAGCCGAGAGCATGGAGAAAGCAGAAAGGAGCCAGCTCTTTTCCAGATGTTTTTCCAGGTGTTCGGGCTCTGCTTTGCAGCGGGCAGCGGTCGACGCAGCTGGCAGAAGAGGGGGTGCCGGTGCCGGGTGACCCGCCGGCTCTGCGCCCATCGCTTGCCAGGGCCGCTCGCCACGGTTGTGCCGGGAGAGTTGCGGGGAGGAATTATTTAGAGTAGGAGCGAAAGCCTTGGTTTGGCATTGCTGTTGAAACTGAAGTAGATAGCAGCGTTGTGTAAAGCGTTTACCTGTGCTAAAAATCTTAGTTATAATACATTATTATGTTATTAAATTTATAATTACTAGGTATCAGCAGCGAGTCAAAGTAATACATTTAAAGAATAATTTTTACTTTGATAGTGTCTTTAGCACATATGACAAAGCGGGAGAAGCTAAATGGGTTTTCTTACAAATTATGTCTGATCTTTGAACAAATATGCATTAATTACATGTGCCATGCGCAGGTATTTATGTGTATAGCTTTGGAAATAATTCATTTCCATACTTCTGCTTGTATTTTGGAACTTTTTCTTCTACCAGCCTAGTGATATCGATGCTTGGAAACGGCCGTTTAACTCTTGGGGTTTTTTCCCTCTACAAAAATGTAATTTTTTCTTTACATCTGTTGCAACCGTTTCAGCCCTTAAAGCACATAAAACAGAAGAGTCTATTGATCTCCAGTGTTGACTAGAATAAACTTTTAGGAGTGCTCGGTTTAAAAACAAATTCATTTCTCCTTGGGAAAATATTTCCTGGAGGTTTAAGGCATTGACTTTACAATTAACTAAAGGAAAAACTGGGGTTTTATTAGACAGTGCTTCTGAAGCCACGCTAATAACAAAACATATGTTTAATAAACTACATAACACTGATGGCAAAGAGAAAACCTTTGCAATAATTCCTTTGTAATCTGATTGACTGATATAATTCACAACCGGTGGAAGAACTTGAAATAGAGGAAAACCGGAGAAGATGAACGTGGCATATCAAAATGCAGAACATGAAAGGACTTTTTTTGAAAAGGAAACTTCAAAGTTGGGGATCCAGATGCAGGAGTCACTAGCTGTGATTTGGGATGTGAGCACAAGAACGCGTTTGCTGAGCGAACAGCGCTTTTGAGAAGAAAACAGAGAGCCCAAATACAAGCCCGTTAGCCGTCGCAAAGCGGGGGGTGAATGCTTTCTGTACGGTTGTGGGGATTTCAGTGGAGCCGCACAGGGTTAGGTTTGGTTTTGATCTTCTGGAGCTCAGCCTACTGGTGCGATGTGGATAAAGTTAATGCTAATACATATTTACGAAACTATCTTCTTGTCACTCCAAAATCCTTTTTCATTGCTTTCCAACCTTGTCTAGGAAACACAGAAAATTATTGCGGTAGGAGTACTGAGGCCACAGGCAGAAAGCTGATGCTGTGTGCAAGCTCCTCTTCCCCGAGATACCCAACCACATGAGCAGCATCTTCAGGGAAGGAGCGGGCCAGATCTGCTGCAGGGATTCAGTGCTGGCACAGGATATACGTGTAGAGAAGCCAAAGAAAGCAAAACCAGAGGCATTGGCGGTGGCAGCTCAGACAGGGAGAAGGGACGCTGCAAACAGCATCATTCTGCTGTTGGAAGGCTCGGCAGGCTGGCATGGGTTTGTCTCCAGCAAAGAAGGTTCTGGGAAAAGAGAATTGCTCAGCATTTTGCTTGCCCTTTGAAACACTCTCTTTGCCCACGCGCAAAGAAATCTAGATAGAAAGAACTTGTCAGAATTGGAAGAATCTTACTGAAATCCCGCTTCAGAAGGACGCGCTCCTGGTTGGGTGTTTAGGGGTAATGGCAGCACGGGCTCCAGGAGGGTAGGAGGCAAAAGCTAAGCAAGCAGAAGAGGTTTGCAGCCCCAGCTGTGGGTGACAAAGGAGGTGCTTGTGCTGCAGAAGGGACATTACGTATGCGGTAAATTTTGAACAGCACGTTAATCTGTGACCATAAAGCGTTGTCTGCCGACAAATGTGTGCTTTTAGGGGTAGGAGCTATCTCTATATCAGATCTCTGTATGACCTACCTGGGGTGAAAGCAAGCAGCTTGGTGGAGCACGCGTCTCCGTGCAGGTGTCCCTGCTACTGCAGGACTTGGCTCATCTTTCCAGACAATACGATCTGAGCGAAGCTAATGCCAGACCCCATCTACCTCATTTGGAGTACAAACCTCCCCAGGTCCCATCCTGCCACCTGGTACATAGCGTTCCTCTCAAAGGTTTGCATAATTTTCACTACAGAGCCCAGGCATAACCCAGGGTGCGCTCTCATGCTGTGAAAAGGTAGAAAGACCAAGAACTGGCAAAACTCCCCCTTGCCCAGCACATTTTCCCACCCTGGAAGTTCTTTTAGCCAGAGAAATCCCCATGCAACCTGATGCCAATGCAACACCGGGCTGAAAAGGTTGCAGCCCCCCAAAGCCAAACCATCCAGGGCAACGCTTCCAGCTGGTGCACGCCTGCCCTGAGCGTCCCCCTCGCCCCCAGGCAAAGCCCTGCTTTCTGACCCGGACACAGGCTGGTTTCTAACCCGGGTGCTTCAGCTGGGGCGGGTGCTCAGCCTGGCCTTGCTCGCCGGGCACCAGCTACTGCTGCTGGTGACAGACTGTCTCACGCACTGTCAGAGACACTGAGCGGATGCCATGCGGTTTGTGTGTAATTATTTGCCAGGAAACCAGAATTCGTTATTTCCAAAAATCCATAGGACGGCACTAAGCTTTAAGCCCATGTGTGTTTTTAAAAATGCACACAGATCCCAATACACGTCGTTGGCCTCATGCAGAAAACAGAGCATTTTTCAGCGAGGTTATAGCATATGTTTGAAAAAAAAAAAGTATATTCCTTCTTTCTCTTTTGTAATGACGGTCTTATCCGAGTGAATGATTTAGATAGATACTTTTGCAGAGGAAATCTCAGAGCTGTAACACTTGAATTAAAATAACAGTTTACAAACCATTGGTTTTGTAGATGTTGGTGCTATTTCCTCCACGAGTACGGTCAGAGATAGCACAAGACCTGTTGGTGGATTTCTCTTTGAACTCCCTGAGCTCCTATTCTTACATTTAAATTATATTTCATGCCGCATCAATAGCAAACGGTGCTCTGGTTATAAGGCACCTGTTCCCCTGGTGATGGGAGGCAAAACCAGGTAGCTGCCTACCTCCTTCATCTAGAAAAGTGTTTTCTCTCAGGATTAAACAGCTGTCTTTCATGACTTAAAAAATGACATCTTAAATTACAGTCGTGAAATAATATTTTAAAAACCCCATGAAATTCTATAACAAAAACTTTCAGAATTTGTCCTGATCCGTTGTCATTGACTTCACAGAAACACTTTTTTCCCCTCTGGCAGAAGTATTTCGGCAGACCTTTCCCACCTGCGTAGCAGAACTCTGCTTTTGCCTCCTAGTAGCGCATTTGGGAGGCGATGCGCGCACGGCAGGTGCTCCCCAGCCGGGTGCGGGAGGCAGGCTCTGGGTAAAGCTGGCTTTACCTCCCCGGCTGCAGACACAGCCTGGGAAGCAGCAGGGAGTGGATTCACACCCCAAACTCTGCTTCCCAGGGGACTTCTCCAAACTCTATGAAAGCAAGGAGCCAAACCCACCTTATTAAAAATGAGCCAGTGCAAAAGGCTGCGGGATGTGGCACGGCTTCCCACCACAGGCTGGACCAGCAGCTTCCCTTGCCGTGGGCAAGCCAAGAGGGGTGGACTTGCAGCGGCCGGGCTGGGTGGGGGTAGCCTGGCCCAGCTGGCCATGGCTGGTGGTTAAAAATCACTGCCCGTTCCTGCACCACCTGCTCAAAATTACCTCCAGCAGATCTCTGCTGCTGTTTCCTACTCGGAGGGGTTCAGCCCCCCACCCTGGAAGCCCCTTCCCCTGGCAGGACGGAGGGGTCCCTTGGCAGCACCGCTGGGGTCTGCGATACTCCAGGGAGCAGCAGAGCCGCCTCACCCAAAGCAGCGGGGAGCAGGAGCACACCCGATGCGAGGAGGGTGCAGACAGTGAACAGCAGAGGCTGGATCCTAAATGACTCCCCACCCTGATCCGAATACCCAATATTTGCACGGTGAGGTGCCATGGAAAGGCAAGCAGGCAGTTGCAGGCGCTGCGCCGCAGCAGCCAGGCAGGAGCCCTGCATTGCAGGCTGCGGTGACAGGGGCAGACAAATGCCTTCAGCCAGAGGAGAGGGCTGTAACCCCCCGCGCTCTCCCAGGCCTCGCTCCATCTGTCAGCATCGCCCAAGTCTTCATTTCTACTGCTGCTCCGCTGCCGATTTTAAATAGCACAGTATGACAGGAGCAGCACATCCCAGGTGATGAACCAGCATTTTTACTGTGTAATTCCCTATTTACCTACTTTTAACTACAGCATCTTCTCTTGATCTTTATCTGATGAGAGCAATCTCTTTCCATCGGGAATCAGGTGATAAGCATTTAATCTCCTGCTTTGGTTTTCTTTGGGCTCCTGCATCACTGGCTTTGTCATCAGTTGTTCCGTGCTGGGTTATGAGTAAAATGCTTTCATGCCACAATTTGTTGTCTGGTTGATAAACAAGTGTCTTCGGCCCTAGGCAAATTCATAATCATTACTTAACATACAAGTGGAAATCAAGTGGCTAATGTGAACGTACCTCGTAGTGTTTCTGGGTGGACAGCATTCAGGAAAACATTAAAACACCCCAATTTTCAGCCCTGCACCCACAGTCACAGGAGGAAAAGGAACTTGCTGTGTTTTCTGACCTTCACTAGGGATCATGAACCGAGCGAGTTGGGGTTCGTCTTTCCTACCCTACGCCTGGTGAGGCTGGGCTGGGCAAAGGACACAGGTGGTGCCCAGCCTGCCCCCAAAGTGGTTTCAGCTCAGATCCTGCTCCCAGCCTGCCCTTCCCTGGCAGGGCTGGCTCTCGGCATCGCCGCACCGGGCCACGGCTGGCTGTCCTCCACTGCGGGGAAACCAGGCCGGCGCCTGCTCGGGAGCGGGGTCGCGGCACCCCGCATCTCCCTTCCCTTGCGGCAGGAGCAGCAATCCAGTTCTCCAGCAGACCCCTGCACACTGCATCTGGAGGGGGACGAACCCGAGTCCTGGATGACGCTGTTGGCTCTTCCATGACCTGAGAAAGTCACCTTTAACCATTCCCTAACATGTGCAGCGGGGTCAGTGCTGATTTCCCCTCTGCCACTTGCAAAGTGGTTGGGGTCTGGGAATAAAAAAATGATGCCATCCACATCCTTTCCCTCTTTAGGTATAATAAATTGTTCTTCCTTAAAAAAACCAAAACAAAACAAAGAGCAAAAGAGTGAAAAGAAGAAACAAACAACTCCCTTTCCCATCTGATGCATCTTTGAATTATTGAGGATTACCTGGGGCATTTTCCCAGAGTCCCAGGGAGGGTCAGAGGTTTACTTTCTCGGCTGAGGAGCAGAGCTCCTGGGAGGGCTGGGACAGGCTGAGCTCCCCCTGCCCTCATTAGCCCTTGGCCACAATGTCCCTGTACCCAGCCCAGGCACAGAAAGCTGGGCATCTTCCCATCCTCATCACAGGTACAGCTGGGCTCAGGTGCTCCCCAGAAAGGGAGGAACCTTAAATACTTGTGCTCAAAACCTTCCAGCCTTTTGCTCCCGATGCAATTGATCTGGGATTAATTGAAAGCAGGTTTCGGCAATGCTGTTGCAGAGACCTCTTTGACACAAACCTCAAAGAACGATTATCTAAAGTTGCTTAGAAAACGTCACCCACTCGATGCGCAGAGATGTCAGAGAGCCTTGGAAATCTTGAAAGCTTTGAGTGCTGATACTGAAGAAAACTGTTTTGATTGGCATCTTGTATTGCCAGAACAGGGCTACCTGCTTTCCGACCATGCTGGGGTGGAAGAAGACCTGGTGAAATGTTTGTTTCATGTGGGGTCAGAAGGAGGATGATGCTGTGGAGCCCGAGATGGGGCAGACCCGCTCAGCAGCTGCGGGTCCAAGGCAAACCCCGATGCAAAGTCTTTCCTAGGTCCGGTAGCGCTGCCCTTGACGGGGCTTTGCTTTTCACTCCGAGCTGTTGAGGGTTGCTGCCGGCATGTGGAGGCGTTGGTCTGTCTGTGGTGGGGGATACTGCTCTGGCTGGTGCTTTTGGGGAGCCTGGGGTGCATGAGCGGGTTGGGGAGCTGCTGGTCTCCTGCAGAGTTGAGGGCTCCATCCCAGCCTGGGGCTTTGCAGCCACCCGGAGACCAAACACTTTCATTCAGCAGATCAAACCCTCAGTGGTCCCTGCAGCAAGCTTGCTGCTGGAGGTGATGTAGTTCATGGTGCTGTGCAGCCATACTCCTCCTTTGGGTTGTCCACAAAGATTGGGGTGGGAATCACATTAAAGGAGACACGAGGGCCCTTTGCTGTGCCGCAAGCACCGGGGCTGCGGCTGGTGCCCTGCCAGCCTGCAGGGACAGGACGGTCCCCTGGGCATCGAAGCTCCTCCATGGCCTCGCTCCTGTTGTTACACCACTTCTGTCACATTGCATGGCAGCAGCCAGTGCGACAAGATGCATGGCACGGGCCCCTTGCCCCGGCCCATCCTTGTGCGTGGCCCTGGGCTGGGCACCCCCCCAAAACAGAGGGTGTGTGGCTGCCCACGGGCGCTCGGTACGTCACCCCCGGGATTGAGCTGTCTTTAGCAGAGCCGCCGTGTCTCGGGGCCAGCTGGCGCTTGCAGCCTCCTCCCGCTCGCAGCTTTAACACGGCGACGTGCTGACACCGACACCGGCAGGGCAGTGAAACGCGTGGAAACACTTTGTTTCCCTCCGACAGCAAATTTGCTCCTTCGCATCTCAGTCCCCAAGCATGTGGAGAAACACCCCTTCGCCGCGCTCCTGCAGCCTCCAAGCTCGCAGCCCTGCGCTGGTTTGAAAAGCAAAATCAACTGGCAGCAAGCAAGCCACGCCGCTAGTATCCCTTCTCATCTCATTTTTTTAATAAAACGCGGAAATACAGTAATCACCACCGGTTTGAGTCGGTCAGACTGAGAGCAGGTGAAAGAGAAACGTTGGGAAGAAGGAGAAAGTTGGGATGAGCGTTTAGCATGAAGAAACGCCTCTGGATTTGAGGGTGCTTTCTGCCCTTTCAGGAGCTGTCTGGGTGGTTGTGGAGGCTGGTGGATTTGGCAGTGGAGGCTGGTGGGTTTGGTGATGAAGGCAGGGTGGGTTTGGCAGTGGAGGCTGGTGGGTTTGGTGATGAAGGCAGGGTGGGTTTGGCAGTGGAGGCTGGTGGGTTTGGTGATGAAGGCAGGGTGGGTTTGGCGGGGGAGGCTGGTGGGTTTGGTGGTGGAAGCTGCCATTGCTCCAAGAAGGACAGCGCTGGGGGAAGAGCAGCCTGGTGGCAAAGCTCATCCTCCTGCAGACAAGTCTGGAGCAGGGGCTCTTCTCACATGCCTAAATTCAGGAGGAAGAGGCCAGCACCTGTCCTCAGCCCCCAGCTTTTGAGGTTTCCTTGCAGCCTCCAGGCAGGCACGCCTGGTAAATGCTGCGGGCTCTCTGTGAGCTGGTTACCAGATGTGGCTGTTGGGGAAGAGGAGACAAGGGCACTTCCCTCTGGGGTTTTAAATCTTGCTGTGGAGGAGTGAGAAAGGCTGCACGAGATGGCAGCAGATGAGAAACTCCTCCCCCATCTGTTTTTTGTCTTGTCTCTGCAGAGTGACCTGCCGGCAGCTCCCGGTGCGGCCGCGGCAGCAGAGGCTGCCGCTGCTCCCCGGGGCTGTGGGACCCCACGGGGTGTGTGGGGCAGTGCTGCTTCTTTGGGTGCTTTGGGAGCCGCCTGGAGGTCTGTCCTTCCACATGAGGTGGTGAGAAGATATGTCTGGACCTTCAGGCAGCCCTCGGCATGGCGCAGGGCGGACGGGCACTGCAGTCCCTCGAGCGTTCAGCGCCTGGCGGGGCAGCTCCCAGCGAGGGCTTGCCTTTGCCAGCTCACCAGGATGGTGGCCTTTCTGGTCTGGCCCCGCATCATGGTGCTCATGGTGTCTGCTGAGAAGGAGCCTGGAGCCCACCAGGATGCATTTTCCTTGCCACATCCATTGCTCTTGCTGGGTGCTGTGCATATTGGGTACTGCTGCCAAGTAATTTAAATTATTCCTAGTAAGCCTTGAAATCAAATTGCAACAGACATCTGCTTCTCGTCCGGCTGCCCCAGTGCACAGAAACACAGAATTATCCTGTGGCTTAAAAACCCAAAGAAGGCGCGTTGCCGAGCGGCAGACAGCAGTGCTCGTGCGGGGGCCGCGCTGCCCGTCCTGCCCCATCCGGCGTGCGCGGCCCGGCCCGGCTCGCCCCGCCGCTCGGGCAGCCCAAGGAGAGGGCAAAACTGGGGGTGTTGCGGAGCTGAGGTTCCCGGCGGGGACCGGGCGGTGCGGAGGGCCGCGGGGGCGACGGAGCCTGCGCGGGTCACGGCGGCAGCGCGCTGGCTTTAGCGGAGGCTTCTGGTGTTTCTGTTAATAGGTTTCAAACATAACCACCATTAGTCCTTCCACAAAGAGAAAGTCTTCATTATGCAAATTCTCATCTTAAGGCTTTATTCATGTGCTTCCTGGCAGGCTTTCCTTTAATCTCAAGAGCAAGATTGCTTGGAATTACCATATACCCTTGTTAATTGCATTAAAAAAAAAAATTCAGCAGAGGTTGTTTTTGCCATAATCAAGAGTGATTTTGATTAGTACTTCTGGAAATCAAAATGTTTCGCTGGGAAGGGAGAACGAGGACGGCAGCGTTTCCTCATCCCCCACGAGGAGCAAGGGCCATCCCAGCCGGGGGGCTGTGTCCCACCGCTCTCAGCTGGCTGTGCCCCGGACCGGGGCAATGTACCCCCAGCATCAGCCATCGGTTCCGCTGCCACGGCGGGTGCAGGGGGCTGAATTTCTCCCCCACTTTGCTTCCCGACAGAGCCCTGCCTCCCCTCGCCCCGGCGGGCTGCCGACGGGGATGTGTGTGCAGGGGCACGTCCCTGGGCAGTCTGTCTTCCCTGGCAGCGGCCGGGGAGCTGGTGGAAGTTCGGCGTCTGCTTTTCAAGGCAGAACTAACTTCAGGAGGACGTCTGTGTTCAGGAGACAGCCTGGGCATGTCTCTGGAGAAAAGTGCAGCTGCGATGAAGCTGTCCTTACCCACCTGGCCTGCCAGCACTGCTCCCAGAGACCATCCGTAATGCCCCAGCTCCGAGGAGCTCTGCTCTCGCTACGCATGTAGAGCTGTGCTTTGGTCTTAGTAGTCAGCAAGAACTCGAGATTTGCAAGCAACTTGGCACTTGCAAGTGAATTTCCCACGTGTCTGGCAGGCGGCTGGGGCCGGTGCCCAGGCAGCGGTGGTGCGGAGAGCACTGGCGAGTCTGAAGCTGACCAGGATCACTGCTCTGGCCGGCGGCAGCGTGGCATCGCCTGCTCCAGGAGAGGTCCCGGGGGACCCCTGGTGCTGCCAGAGGCACCCCAGCTGCTGCAGACCAGACCTGTGCCCCTGAGACCTTTGGGGCTGTATCTTTGCTGAGCCAGTGAGAAACACCGCTGCGAGGATGCAGTCCAGCACCAGCAGCGCGACACGGCCCTGCGCCCAAACCCCTCCGTCCCCAGCGCCCTGCCCAGAGGTACCAGCGCAGCCGTGGGTGCCCTGCACAGGGACCCACCTGCATGTGCCGACACCGTAACTCGGAGCCCAAAAGATAAGGTTGGTCGCTGGGGAGACCCTGGTGCTTTTGGTTACCTTGGCACGTGCTTTCCTCCTTCTCTCCCACCCGCTGCCTGCCGCATCGCTCCTAAGGTAGATGCACAAAAGTCAGGCAGTTTGAATTACTTTCCGCTGCCCTTGTACCTGCTTTGCATTCTCCCGTAATCTCCCGGGCTGTCAATCTCGTACCGTCGCGGGCTCTCAATTCCCAGGGAAGCTAAACACATATATATTGCACAAAGAGATCCGTGGGCTGGCGCTAAAAATGGAATACACCTCACTCCGAGCGCTGCAGACGGCCTAGCAATACACTGGCTGTGAATTATGATACTGTAATTCAAGCTTTGTCAAACAGTGGGGCTTAATTAGAATATATATATAATTGTAAAAACTAAAAAGCTGACGAGTACAATTGCGCGTTTGAGCTGCCTGCTACAGAAAATAATGAGGAGAGAATACATCAAGGTACAAAACCCTTCTACCTTCAAAGAGCAGCAAGCTCGATTAAAAATACCCCCAGCAAGGCGAGGGTCCTCGGCGAGAGGCGGGGGAGCCTGCGGTGCTGGCTCGGCCGTTAACTCTCACCTCTGCTTTACAGCCTCCACCCGGCGCAGCTGCAGCCTTGGGGTCCTGGGGTCCCCCCACCTCCCCGCTCTGGTGTTGGGGGATTCACGCTAGGTACCACAAGATGTCCCAGCTCAGTTTCTTTTTATTGCCATATTAAAGAAAAATATGGAAAGCATGTCTTGTTTGCCCGTTTCCCCCCCGCCATACACCTGCAGTCCCACGGATGCTCCGGCGCGGTGCAGCGCCGGTACGCAACCGCTCCTTGGCCAGCCGGCGCGCGGGGCTCGCTTCGCCTTCCAGCTGCCCCTGGGGATGTGCATTTGCTCCCAGCAGCCAGAGACAGGAGTCCTGCCAGGGACCCAGTGCAAGGGTGGGGGAAAAAACCCCAAACTAATCTAGTCATCAGTCCTGCTGAAGATCCTGTACCGCACCCTGACACCGAGCAACCAGCGGAGGACGATTTTGTGTATCAGTGGTTTTATAGTCCTGTAACAGGTTGCAGGCAGCATGACTACATCCTACAGGGGAGGTGAAACGTCAGGGTGTGCAGGACCTCAGCTGCTGAGCGTGCATTACAGCCAGACACCTCTGCAACTCAGCTGTAGTACATGGGAAAGTGCCCCAGCTTCTCCTGGAGAGCATAAACACTTAAAGATACTCTGTGCTGTGCTTGGGTTCCCATCAGAGGCTGGGCTTTGGGAGCCTGGGACACCCACTCCTCCAGCGATGGCAGAGCGGGACTGGGGCCCCAGGAACAAAGGGATTTGCACGAGACGGCGCAGGGAGCAGCAGCGCTGCCTCCCGAAAAGCTGCGTTTGCGAGGTAAACATGCATTCCGAGTGCTGGTTGGGTTTTAAGCGTCTGGCTGTGAAGTGCCGCGTTTGTTACCACTTAATAAAAGAATAAGGAGGAGAGCGTTCAGCTCTTATCCGTCGGAGCAAGCAGGCAAGTTTGCGTGCCTCTGACGGCAGCCCTCAGTTATTGATCCATAAAAGGTGTAATACGTCTCTATAACACCTTTTGCATGAAATAAAGACGTTGTCAGCTTCAATTAACTGGCAATCTATTATTAATCCTTGCCAATGCCTAGAGGATTCCTGGGTTTAAATTGCCCTGGAAAAGGATCTCGGTTTGCCATGGGCAGCGGTGGGAAAGCCCTGGGAAACGGGCTGTGCCAAGCGCCGCAGCTCCTAGGGAAGGTTTTAGCGGGTGATTCAGTGCGCCGACACTTGTCCTGACCTTCGCGCAGGCTGCGTGCACGCCTCTCCCCGGCGCGGGGGATTCCCCCGGGATGCGGCTGCAGCCCAGGACACGTTAGCAGTTGCTGTTTTACATCAGCCCCGCCAGGACGGAGGGCCCTGAGCACCTTTCACCCCCCCAGACCCGCTGGTGTGCCAGCTGGCTCTTGGGAGGGTGATTTTGGAAGAGGCACCCTCCTCTTGTCCTGCGGTGAGAGATGCCAAGGGGAGCTGTCACCAGACCCGGGGCGGTGTAAGTGCTGCTCAGCTGGCGGGTCCGGTGAACCCCCCAAAGCCGGGCAGAGGTGAGCCCGTTTTTCAGGGCAATCCCATTCCCTGCAGGGCCCGTGGCCGTGCCGGGGGGGCATCTCCCTGCAGCCCCAGGAACCCCGTAGCCCTTCAGCAGGAGAGCAGGCGAGCTGCACGCACCCCCATGGCCACCCACTCCCCCTCGCTTTGTATTTGGGCTCCTACACCAAAGGTGAAGCACGGGGAGGATGCGCGAACGGCAGGGCTCAGGGCTCGGCGTGCAGCAAATCCGCGCCCTTAACATTTACTTAATCACGGAGAGCAGAGGGAGCCGGGGGAGAGGGAAGGGATGGCTCCTAGCATACCAATGCCAGTCTTGGTGCTGCCACCATATCCCTCCTGCAGCTTGCACTGCCCGCCGCAGAGGCAGGGGGAACTGAAATGAAACGTGGTGACGGCACATTTCCTCCAGTCGGGTTTGTAGCGCTTCTCATCCCGCCAGAGACGCACCGCGGTTTTCCCCTTCCACCTTTTTTTAAACGCAGTTTAAAATAGAAAGACAAGAATGACAGAGCCCCACCGGTTCCTAAAAATCCAGTAAAGGCTGGGGAAAAAGCCATGCTGGGAAAGGGAGCCTGCATGAAATTGCCAGAGTAGCAATCTTGGGACAGTCGGCCACAGCAGTAATGAGCTTGTGGGGTCTCAGCAGGGAAATGCTGGTGGTTCAGCAGCGCCCCATGCAAGCGCTAGAGCTGGGCGGGTGTTTTTTCGGCGCTGTGGACAGTCTTGCATGTTCCTTACTTTGCTCCTTTGCACCGACAGACCGCTTGATAACCCTGCGGCCTTATCCAGGCTGTCAGAGCGGGAGAGCATCGCCTGTCTCACGGTGCCAGTATTCTGCCAGCAATGAGGCCCAAGAGGCAAATATTTTGGCAAGGAAGCGGAGGGGCATGCGGGGAGGCTGAGGGTGCGAAGCACAGCCCTGCCGCGCTGCTGTGCTGGGCAGGGGGCTCATCCGCACGCCTCGCTCCGCGGGTCTCACGCCATGGTAACTGGGCTCCACCTGCAACGCGGCATCGCCTGCTGCCGGCCGTTCCTCCGGGCTCACAGGGGAAGCGTCAGCGTCCTTCATCTCGATGAGAAATGCAGCCATGGACTGGGACATGTATTACTTACCCACACCCTCCCCAGCAGTAGCTTAACGCCGAGCGCTTTGCCAGGGGAGAGAAGCCCGTAGCAACTTTCCAGCCATAGACCTTGCATTTAAATCACCCTCAGGTTTGCTGAGTGTACATTTAAATAGACGGCAAATGAAACGAGATGTGATGTGCGAGTAAGTGAAACCGGAGCTGGAGGTGTTGCAGTACTTAGTGACCACTCTCGGTAGAAGTTTTTCACCGAAATGCTGATACCTACTTTCTGATGGACTGGAGCCTTCCCGTTGTTATTGTCCTTGTCAGTAAAGCTTTAAATTTATTCATGAAGCACGCTGGAGCTCAGGTGGCAATAGCTAAATCCATTTAGCAGTAGGAATAAGAGGAAAGCCATTTTAATGTTCTCTTGCAGTGCTGCAGTACTTAGCAAACCCAAAGGATATTAATTACTCAGCATGCTCTGAGATGTAAAAGCATGAATTTATCAAGACAAATACATTCAGAACTAGGGTAAGTCAACAGTAATTAACGCGATGCAAAAAAAAGACAGAGAAAGGAAGGATTAGGTGGCCCTATCGCAGGAGAACACGGTGTAGCGCAGAGTTATCCCCGGGATATTATAAAGTGACTGGAGTTGTGGTGAGGCATCTCTAACAAAAAAACCTGCCTGTGCCTGTCAGGTGTATCCCTGGGATGAGGTTTGGTCCTGGTTTGCGTTACCATGATGCAGGCGGTCTCTGAAATGCTAAGTTGCGCTTGGCAGCCAGCAGCAGCATTTTCGTATGAAGCCTTTGATGTTGGAAGGCACTTGCGAAGAAGAGGTGCATAGGGCGCTTTTGTTTTTCACTGAATTTGTCTGCGCTGTCCCAATGTTTTCATGGTGTTTAGCAAACGTATAATCGTGAGCGCAGCCACAGATGAGTGGCAGCTCGAGAGATGAATTGGTAGGCTCTCCTTGACAAATTTAAGTGTAGCATGTGTTTTTATACTGCATCCATTAGGGCAGACAAATGGAAAATCCAGAGATGACTGCTCTGCAATTTAACAGTCACAGCATTTGGAGAAGGCTGATGTCTTCCTCATCACTGATGATGGGTCAGGTTCAGAAAAAAGCAGAAAGCCCTCTAAAAACTGAAGTAATTTGAGCAAACGAGTCTAGCCGTGCCATATTTAAAGGCGGTTTACTTTGTGTGGAGCAAGTACAACCAGTGCTGATTCTTTGTCTCCAGGTCATGGGGACGTCCGAGATGACTTCAGCCTAGAAGATGCCCTGTACGACCTCAGCACCAAGCAACGTAAGTCACATTTATTTATTCTTTTAAAGAGGAGAAAACAAACAGATGTTAATAGATGCAACTTGTTCTTTGGGATCTGATGCCGGTGGGAGGGTGGTGGAGGATACAGGCAACCTCATCGTCTGCCCGGGGAGATGCGGTGTCCAGGCTTTCCAACAGGTGGGACTGGGGATAGTCCTGGAGAAGATGGTTACCGACCTTGTGCCCTTCGCTTTCTGATTCCCGTGAGCAAACCTCAGAGGCACACCAGTGCTTTGACGTAGCGACAGCACTGACCACATCTTTTTGGCTTCCTTGCCTGCGTTAGTAACACCGACCATCAAACATCCCCCTGTTTGCCTGCAAGATAAGGCATTAACTGCTCTCCTTCTCCAGCCGGTGAGGGCAACCCGCTGAGCCCAGCCAGGCAGGGGCAGCGCTGGGTCCCTCCCTGGTCCCGCTGCACCGCGGTGCTCGGGGAAGGCAAACGGCGCGTTGGGTTGTTACTTTGCTTCACTTAATTTCAAGTGTAACCCGTCAGTTAAAGGAAACTCATTTCGGAAGGGGGTGCCTTGCTGCTGGCATGCTGATATTTAATATTCGGCTTTGAAATATATAATTTTTATGTAAGTCAGGGCCAGGCTGTGTCACGGAGGGGACAGCAGTGCCTGGCAGAGCTCAGCCTCAGGCCTGGCAGAAACAGCGGCGAGGTCAGGGGGCTGGGGGGGGTTTGCAGAGGTCAGGGGGCTGGGGGGGGTTTGCACCACCCTGGGGGGAGGAAATTCAGCGGAGCAGCTCTCATTTTACACCCAAAAGAGAGAACCTCACCGCCAGCGCAGCAGCCGATGGGAGGCGGCTGGTCTCCCTCCCAGGAGCATGTCGCACGCCTCCCCCCAGCGCCGAGGGCTGAGCCCAAGCCGGGTCTGCAGCCGGACACGTCACCGGCTCCCCTTCACTGCCTGGCCACAGAGGCACCGCGGCAGATTTGCAAATGCCAGTGCCCAGGACCCCTCGCTGCCCATCTCTCCCCATGTGCTTCATGGTTACCGTCCCCAGACCCAGCGCCAGGCCGGGGAGTGCTCTGCGAGCGATGCTGGCCCTTGTGATCACCCAAAATACACCTGTGAGTATTTAAGTGAAAGCTATAACAGGCTTTGAAACCTCTTACTTTGTAGTCTAACAACACACAAGCACTTGTGCTGTGTTACGCTGGAGCTTACGCGGAATTAAGAGTCAGGATGCTCCATGCATCTCTCCTGCGGCGTGCCGGGTTCAGCAGGAGGGGGATAGGATAGACCATGGGGTATCAGACTTGGTCACAGGCCCAAGGGATCTCATTTAGGATTTTGCAAGCCCTTTAATACAGTATGTGGGGAGACCTGGTTAGAAACACCTAACAGCCACCTCGTGCAGAGGGAAAGCAGCGTTTCCCCAGGCTGGAGTCCCAGCCGTGAGCGGGGGAAGAGGCAGCGCTGTCCCCGCAGCCTCCCCGGCTGCTGCACGCCGCTCCGGACTTCACCGCATCAGCCCCAGAATAAAAGCAAACGAAGGGTCTGGAGTCGGGTCACAGCAAACTGTACCGGCACGCTGGAAATGAAGTCCAGCAGAAGCGCTCCGGTATTCAGAGGCGCAAATGGAAATTGATGGGAACAGAGCAGCCACAACTCTTGCTCATAATTTATTCATATACTTGGTAATGCTAGCCACTATTAATAGATAGTGGTTTACAAGGGATGGAAAAAAATGAATAATCGACCCCCCTGAAGGCTGACTGTAGCTTGTTTTAGTGCAGAAGCAGGCAGGGAAGCTGGGATCTGAGCATCGGGGTGTCACCAAAATTCCTCCAGCTGACAGGGAACCTCCTGGAGCACTGGAAATTATCTGTCATTTAGCTAACTGACCAGGCAGGGGACAACACAACATTGGCAGCTTACTCTTGTTTTCCACGCTGTTGTGTGCAGTATCTGTCCTTGCTCTGCTTGCTGCTGTCTCCGGGAGTCTTAATTCGGAGCAGTTTATTACAGCTCTCTGCTTTCCGCTTGGCGGGATGCTGCCCCGCACGGAGGCAGCGTTCGGCCCCCACCGCAGCTGTGCCCTGCAGAGCTCTGGGCTCAATCCTGCACGGGGCTGCGGCCGCTCGCCCTCACACACAGGCTCCTTGTGGCCGTGTGCAGGGGGGTTTCACGGCTCTGGACTCCGAGTTTACAAACGCAGACCACCGATGGTCGGCTGGAAAGCTCGTGGTGAAATCTTTGCCCTTTATTCTCAAACCAGAAGTGACACGTTTTCGGTGATGCCTGCGACTAATGTTTTCCTCCCTGTCTGTTTTGTCACAGCCACTCCCAAGGGCCCCAGAAAGCCTGCAGGTGGGACAGGTGAGACCTTCTTGTGTGCATATCGTTTAAGCACAGCGTGGGGTTTGCCTCCCATGGGAGTTTGAACCGTGCAAGTCCCCCTGTGGGGTGCCGGCGTGCATATGCGCACTCCTCCCGTACGGCTGAAGTAAATGCAATATTGGTATTTCTGTCCATGCTGAAGGTGAGTGGCAGTGGAGCATTTACGGCCAAGGCTGAATTTCGCACACTTTGCAGTATCCTAATGGAAAAGACACAAATCACCACTCAGCTACACAAGAGCTTTTGTTTCTGGCCGTGTGGCACCTGCTAGCTTTCCTTCCAGGAGGGAGCCCAGAGGATATTTTCCTTCCTTTTTTTAACTCCCAGATATCCCCGACCTCCACAGAAAGTCCCAGCCTGGTGACATTTCCCCATCCAGGGAAAAATGTCTCTCTGTGCCCGTCAGATCTGCTGGCTGGCCGGCTCCACAGCATCTGCCCCGGTTGAAGAAGCTCCCTTAAATTCACCCAAGTTTCATTGCCGGCAGCTTCTCTGGCTCAGTTCTGGCCAAACATACCCACTTAAAATAGCACGGTCACAAGAGCCGAGGGTTGCTCAACCCCGCCAGAGGACCCTGAAATAAACTCTGCTCACCCCTGCATGAGGATCTTGGCACAAATTTAAGCAAATCTGACTGTCCGGCTCCTTGGCCCCTGTAGTCTTTGCTAGGAACAAGAAAAGGCAAGTGCCAGAAGCAGGCGCAGGGCTTCAGCGTTTGGATCACAGCCCGAACGAGAGGCTGTTTGATCCAATAAACTCTCCCCGGGAAATGGACAGATGCCGAGGCTTCGTCTTGGTGAGTTTCTTCTTCCTCGGGGAGTGCTTTATGGATGAGTGATGGCACCGAGGGGCTCCCGCGGCGGGTTCCAGTGCCCTGGCCCCTCTCCCGTGCATGCTCTGCTCAGCCCAGGGTCACTCACGGATGGCCGTGCAGGGAGCAGAGCGGGACCCAGCCACCGGCTCGATCCCCGCAGCACCTTCTCGTCTGCACCATCTCTTGGGAGGTGCCGCAGAGCACCAGCGGGTCTCCCCCCAAAACGCATTATTTTGGGGTTGCTTGGGCTGGGTGGCAGCCACAACTTGGATTGGGAGAGTTAAATGATGGCCAGGCTGATCTGAAGGCTCTGAAATACGGTTGCGATTGAGCAGCGGAGCAGCTGGGCGCCCTTTTCAGCTCCACGCTCACGTGGGCGTTGGTGGCCTCCAGCAATGGTGCAGCGTTGCTTGCACAGCACCCGCAGAGCTGCCACGCAGGAGATGCGTGCCGAAAGCCTCGCACCATCCTCACAAATGATGAAGGTTTTAACAATCCCTTCTGTCCTGCAACAGGCTTTGATTTGGCTGATTACTTCGACACCCCTCTGGAGACTACCACCAAGCCAGCCAAGCCGACTCCAAAGCCCTTCCCCAGGCCGGGGAAGCCAGGTACTGCGGAGCTCCCTGCGCCCCGGGGAGGGTGTGTGTGTGCTCGCCTTCGGGGCTCCGGACAGGAGAAAACG
Source organism: Platalea leucorodia (assembly GCF_965183815.1). Lineage (NCBI taxonomy): Eukaryota > Metazoa > Chordata > Aves > Pelecaniformes > Threskiornithidae > Platalea > Platalea leucorodia. Next base: position 16,456,844 of record NC_138832.1, on the reverse strand, counting down.
CTCCCCGAGGCAGCTGGCAGGCTGAGATCAGGCGTTGACAGATGAGGTCCGGCAAGTTTTGGTGACCACCAACAGGTGACTTTAAAAGGTGACCACCTCCTCCTGCTCCGCTGTCATAGCGGAGCTGGCAGAGGAGGCGCTCCAGGCTCTCGCTGACGTGCCAGGAGGGTCGGCACCAGCGTTTCACCATCCTCCCTCCCTCGCTGCCCACGCACCCCTGCCCGAGCCATATGGGCAGGCTTCACCGAGCAGCATTTGTAGAAGTTTTTAACCAGGACGGAGCCGTTAGCTGTTGTTAGGTGGGAGACTTCATCGACAAAGTAGCACATCCTTAAGTATCCTTTCTGCGGCGCCTGGTCCTGCTCCTGCGTGCTGCGGGTGGCTGGCAGGGGTGGCGCGGGGCTGCCCCTGCAGCGGCAGAGCTTCCCACTGGCAGTGTGTTCAGGGGGATTTTTCTGGCAGCCCTGCTTGTCCCATTTTCAAATTCAAGCCCTGCTGACACGTGCCCTGGCTCAGGGGATCCCCGCGAAGGCGCTTGCCACCCACACCGAGGGCTGGAGCATCCCTGGGGCACCGATGGGCAGGGGTGTCCCCGCTGTCAGGGGCGGCTGAAGCTGTGGAGACACCAGAGCCCCGAACCGCCCCAGCGCAGCCCCAGTCTCCCTGCAGGGAGGGCGTTCCCCTCCCAGCGCTTGTCCGAATGCACATTTGAGAGGATAACGTCATTTCTGTCTCTTTTTTTTTTTTTTTAACCTCCCTTCAGACAACAGCCTTTGGGATGTCATCCACACCACCACGACCAAGCGGCCAAAAACTACGAGGGCCCCCCCTAAGCATAACCCAGGTGAGCGTGAGTACCGCAGCCCCCGCAGCTTCACCCTGGCTCTGCCGCAGGCATAGGCTTTGGGATGTGCCGTGACGATGGCGCTGCCCCTCGCCCCGGTATTTCCAGCCTCTAGTCTGTTTGTTCACATGAGACAGCCGGGAAAAAAAAAATAAAAACACCACACGGCAGACAGGGTATCTCGGCGTTGTTACCCTGTGCTTCCCTGGGGGTCTCAGCAGCTCCTGGACCATTTCGCATTCCTCTGCCTGATTTAAGGCTGTGGGCTTGCTGCCCTCCCCGGCACCACGCAGCACACCCAGCCCAGCCGTGCCAGGCTCCACCGGCACACCCGTCCCACGAGCTCAGGCACTGTCAGCCGGGCGCTTTGCTGCCTGCTCAGGCAGAGTTTCAGCAAAACATGCTCCTAGGCTTTAAAAAAAAAAACAAAACATCAATTTTGGATCGGTATAAACTAAGGTGCAAGCTGGCGGGAGGGCTGAGGAGCTTGGGTTGGCTCCATGCCACGGTTTTAGCCACCGTTTAGTGAAGGCAGTAGCTGCTCTGTCAGAGCCGGGCTGCTCCGGGTACCGACTGGGCAGTTCACAGAGGAAAACAGCACCAAGCAATCAAGTCGCAGGCTGCTCCAGCCGGCACGCCAGCACTGCACAGCCGCCTCCTTCCCCTCCGCTGCCCGGGCCCTTGGGAGCGCCTGTTTGTTTGGCTCTGACCTTTTCTACCTTGCTTGATTTATCCAATTGCCTGGCGGTCGAGCCACGGCGCGAGACTGTTTCTGCGGGAAGAACATGACATTTCTCACCACAGCGGTGCGGGGACATGAAACGGGATGGGTTTGGAAGATGTGCCACGGTGCTGCATAGTGAAACCGGGAGATGCTTGTGCCGGGGGCTTCATCTCTTTCCCTGGCACTTTTACCTGGCAAAGCTGAGCATTTCCTCAGTTAATTAATTGCAGAGTTCCCCAGCCTGTGGCCAGCACTGCTAACCCCCGTCTTGTTTTCTAGCAAAGGATCCTGCGGATTTTGACTTGGCTGATGCCCTTGACAAGAATGATGGGAAGGACACTCAGAAGCCAGACATAAGGCCAGGTGAAGGTACGTTGCCTTCCCCTCTTCGTCCTGCTTGCCACCAGCCACACTGTTCCCCGGGACCCGTGGGAGATCCTCCCTGGCCCGTCCTGGGAAGAGGCTCTCACTGCCAGGCTCCATCCCCGCCAAGCGACGGGGTAAGGAGAAACAGCGGCGCTGCCTTGTCCGAGGCTCCTGCCTGCAGCCAGCGCCCCGCTGCCCTGCCCTGCCCGCACAGAGGAGGGGATGTTGCGCAGGCAGCGCAGCCCCTTCCTCCGGGGCCGCGGGGAGGGAAGGAGCCCCCGCCTCCGCCGTCCTCAGCAGAGAGGGGCTCTGCCTAACGACCTGTTGCCTGTCTGCAGGTTTCTTTCCCAGGGTCTCTTCTGACCCATTAAATAGCGGTGATTGTGTTAAGTTCTCCCTCGTCCCCGTACCTGACAGCTATTTAACCGAGGGCATGTGCTGTTGGGGTACGCAGTCATTGCCAAGACATAAATCTAGAGCAGGCTTAAGTCCTGGCATAACATACACTATGGGCTGGGAGATTTTTTTTTCCATCTCTAAAATACTCCGGTGAATGAATCATTTGTCTATGAGGATTGTTCCCTCGAGCACTTGAGCTAGAAAACAGACTTTGCACGGCTAGTTTATTGATGTCGAGATGGCCGTATACCCTGCTCACACGTGTAATTAATAGTCAGATATTTTATTAGATTGTATTAACTAGGTGACTTGTCTGCACTTTGATATTCTGGGCTTGTTGAAGTTTCAGACGCCTGCAGGAAAGGTTGAGGCGTTGAACCGCTGGAACGTGGCACCGGTCACAAACCAGCACACGCGTTTCCCCAGCCTTGCTGCGCCCTGGACTGCCTGGGACCTCTCCAGGTGCTGGCATAGTCAGGGTTTTTTGTCTTTTTACACTCATTACTAAGCCCATAAATCTGTTTTTTGTGGTAAGCTGGTGAATAAGGCACTCTCTTCCAGGCTGTTAGGGCAAAGGTAACCCTTCCCAAGGCGCAGCATCGGAGAAGGAGGAGCCTTTTGCTGGCTCGGCGTTGGGTCTCCTCTCCCATCACACGCCTTGCTGCGCCCCGAGGCTCCCTCTGGGACCGGAGCCGAGGGCTTCAACAGCTCCGCTCATTCAGCCGCTGATTCCCAGACCGTGCTTCTCTGCGCCTATCCTGCACGAATTAAACATTCCCACTACAACTGCGTCCGAGATAACTTTTTCACATGTACCGAGCTGTGCCGGTGCTCAGTTCTTCCACTGGAGCTGCTCTGTCCCTTCGGGAAGGAGGAGAGCCGGCTCCCTGCCTGCAGGGCCCTGGGCCAGGCTGGCTCTGCCAGGGGCTCGCCAGAGGCGGGGCGAGGGCACGCCGGTCCCCGGCAGCGTGGCCACTGCACACACCGACCGCTTCTTCCTCCCTCCTCCTCTGCCAGCTGAGGCCGAGCAGCCAAAACGTTTCAGGAACTCGTATATACGTCAGTCATTTTGGTTAAAAAAAAAAATAATATATATATAGAGAGAGTACTATTTAAACTTTGATTCAGGGGTATTTCTTTCAAGCTAGACTTAAAGTCAATTATTACCTCTTTTATAAGCTTAAAATAATTTGGGGTTAAACCTTTTGTTAACATTTGGTAATTGCGAGAGAAGCAGAACTGCTTATTAACCGGTCCCTGTTCTCGCTGGGGATGGAGCAGTTGGCTGACTGGGAGCCGCTGGTTTAAATGGGCGTGCAAAGCCCTGCTCTGGGCCCTGCTGCAGAGAAAGCCCCACACAGCTCTTCAAAATAGATAGAGAGCTTTGGAGGAAATACCCAAATGAACAGAGCAGCCTCTGCCTGGCAGAGAAACATTTCCCCAGGAGCGGGGCTTGCAGGAGGCCAGTCCCACCCTGGGTGCGTGATGCTCGCAGGTGACCCCCGCCCAGAATCCCCCAAAAGTCCCGTTTCCAGGCCCTGCACATCCAAAGACACGCAGTTTTCGAGATCCCTCTCATCCCAAGCAAGCCACGCACTATTTTTCCTTCCTGTTATGTTGTTTTCTGGGCAGCTCTGGCTGCATTCGCCTTCCCGGGAAGGCGGCTTTGGTGTTTTGCTGGGTGAATTTGGCTTTTGCAGGTTGAGAGGGCGAGGTGCCCCGCTGCCACGGAGCACACGTGAGGCCCGCGCCAGCTCTCCACGGGGAAGCCTGTGGCCGCTACCTCCTGGTGGGGTCACGTCTCCCTTCGGGTGCCAACCACTATTTGTTCTGTTATTTTTAAAGCATTTTCAGACGACGACCTGGCCGGCATCGTGGACGGTGGCTACAGCCCAGACAAGAACAAAGGTAAGCGACCTACGTACGTTCGTTTGCTATAGCAATTGCACCTCGGGCAATAACCACCGCATCAGCCAGCCTCCTAGGAACTGCCTCGTGCGGAGCGGCGCTCGCCTTCTCGATGGGGGTGTGCGCGCGGGGAAGGGGGGTGTCTCAGGGGAGCACGTAGTTTTTGGCCTCCACGGTCGCACCTTGTGCCAGCGCTTATTTTTGATCCTGTGGAGGCTCTGCAGCTCCAGCTGCCACCAGGGCAGATGGGACCCGCATCTCCCCCACCACCCCTGTGCCGCGGGAGGGCACAAGCCTTCATTTGCCATCCACCACGCGACCGCTGATGGTTGAAACAAGGAGGAAAACCAGCAACAATCGGATAAGCCTGCACGTTTGCGAGGATCCACAGCATTAAATGTTAAAAGCAGTTGAGTAAAGAGATGAACACCACAAGCCCAATCAACATTTAATGAATCCCTGTGCCAAGGACAAACCCCATCAGAGGCATTAATACAATGCTGACCTGCTTCCATAAATTCAGGATGTAAGTGAGTCGGTAAGGACCGCAGCTTCCAGCAGGAGCAGCTTTTCCTCCAAGCCCAGTTTCTCCTGGGAAGGTGATATTAAAATAGACTTCAAGCCAAGTGAAGATTCCCTGACATTACGGAGCTTAGCCAGTCGCCTCCCTGTGTCGGCACAAGTATGCTGTGTGACTACCTGACGGCGTTTCATTATCCGCGCGTTACACCGCGAGCGGGGCGGAGGCGAGGTTAACTGTTGTGCAGGTGGAGGCGTCCCTGCGGAGGCTCTCCCCAAAGCTCCCCCCGAGCACGCGTGGCGGGAGAGCAGAGCAGCTTCAGACCCCCCGAGAAGCAAGGATGAGCCACCCCAGGCAGCCAGGCGGAGGCGTGGGCAGCAGGGACGCTGCACCCCGCGGGGCACGCACTGGCCCCCAGCCCAGGGGTGCCCCTGGGGCGGCAGCACCCTGCGCGCCTGCTCCCTCCCGGGCTGCCCGGCACGGCAGCGTGGGGAGCAGAGGGGCGCAGGGCTGCTGACGGGCTCGTGTCTCTTGCAGGTGCCGGGGGCAGCACTGACAGCGACTACGGCGGAGGTGGGTACCACCGGGGCTGCGGGGTCAGCAGTGGGATCGTGGGATGGGATGGGTGGTCTGTGTGCCCCCGCCGCACAGCACCCCACTCTCTCCGCACCCCATAGGTGGAATGGCAGAGACGGGGACGATCGCTGGCATCGCCAGCGCCCTGGCCATGGCGCTCATCGGGGCCGTCTCCAGCTACATCTCCTACCAGCAGAAGAAGTTCTGCTTCAGCATCCAGCGTAAGTCCCCCCCGACCGCCTCAGGGGCGCAGAGCAAGCACCCCCCTCTTTGCTCCCTGAACCCTGCTGCCATTTTCCAGCCTGCAGACAGGAGGGGGTGTCAGGCACCCAGGGGCCCAGGGCTGGCAGAGCAGAGCCCTTCCCTCCCCCCAGCCCCAACCACGGGTTATTGAGCCCCCCGCGCCCCGTCAGGCGTTGCACAGGCAGGACCCCCCCCGCCACAACAGCCCCGGGACCCACTGCCATCCTGGAGGGTGCGCGCGGCCCCTCACACGCACCCGCTGACAGCCACAGCCAAAGACCAAAACACAGACACCAAACAGGGCAAATATGGAAAAAAACACCACACCCCAAAACAAACAAACCAAAAAAAATCCCAAAATCGCAGCAAGAGGTAAAAACTCACAAGGCAGCAGCGAGGGAAGCACAGCGAGCATCTGCGACCACGGCTGTGGGGCCACAAGCGGCCACAGCTGTGGGTGATACAGCCCAGCCCAGCCCTCCCCACCCTCCCACAGGTGTGCAGCGATCACTGCAATTATGTGCAAATGAAGCAGCAAAGCTTCCTAATTCCCAGAAAGCGCCTTTTGCACGAGCTGCCCCATAAAGTTGCTCGGCATGAGCATTGCAGGAGGTGTCCCAACAGCCTTGCCCCACGGCACCAGCCCGGCCACGGTGGGCTCTGGTGGCCTGCTACGGGGTGGTTGCAAACAGCTAGAAAAAGCTCTTTTTAAATTAATCAAATGAAATCTCCTGCGAGTCTCCTTTGCTCTGGGGGAAGGGTGTTCGGGGTTGGAAATTTCTGCTGGAATCCATCTATTTTCCCAGTTGTGCCTGAAACAAACAGGAGCATTTTGGTAAATTAGATCAGCAGGAAAAGTCAAATGAATGTGATGGAATGAAACACCCTTGTATATTCCCCCCACTTAAATGATATTTTGGCAAGAATAAATAATTAAAAAAAAAAGAGTAAAGGCTTTGATGAGGGGGAAGCTGAGAGACACAAAGCCCCAGAAAGGCGGCAGGAAATTAAAGTTAATTATAAAGGAGGATTAATTTAAGCCATCAGACATGGCATGCTGGGCTAATGTCAGGCCTTAGATGCATTGCAATGCATGACAGAAATCTAAGAGCCGTCAGCCACTGCAAAAGTGGCTTTTTATTGAAAAACATAAATTGCATTTGGTGTTATCCCAGCAAAACACATGTCTTGGGGGAGGCAGCAGTGGTGTGTAATGACCACTTGCTTGAAGCATGGAGGAACGGGCTCGGCTTTTTTCCTTGCCCAGCCGTCCTTCTGCGGTGGCGAGGCTGCGGCTCCGTTTCTCAGTTTTGAGCCTTTTCTGACGAGCCTTTGCTGACTGCTTTAAAGGATGTGTACAATGCTGCCTAATATTCTTTATCCCACTCTGTTTCCTTACACCGCATCTCCCGCTCGCTAGCCGTGCCCTGGGCTGGGGCTCGGCCTCTCAGTGTCCCTCTGCCCTGAGGCGCTCGCTGCGCCCGGGCAGGACGGGGCTGTCGGTGCTGCTCCGGCAGCGCCTCTCCTGCCTCCATGGCTTGGCCAGCCACAGACTGCAGTGTCTGTGCTGGCACTTGGGTTTTATGGGGCTTTTTTAGCCAGTTGCAGAAACTTTCCTTCTCTCACGTACCTTGGAGGCTGTGGCTGCCCCGTCGCTGCGTGAGGGCTCCCATGGTGCTGCTTTGCCTCGGCCCCAGCACCGTTCCCTGCCTCCCTCCTTCCCCGTGAGGTACGACTGAGCCCCATCAAAACCCGGTGGTGAGGCAGAGCGGGCACCTGCCACACTTCGTGCTGTGTTTAGATGCATATAAAGTTCAGATGCCTAAAAATTGCACGTTGCATGGCTGCGGGGTGGATTGCCTCAGCCTTCCTTCGCAAACCAGCATGGCCCCCTCCCCTTCCCTGGTCCCTCCCCGACGGGACGTGGGGGTTAGCACAGCACTCCCGTCTCTGCCTCTCTCCAAAGAGGTCCTTTAGAGGAGCTGTAGAGGATGACACAGGTCCGTGGCACACCCCAGACTGTCTTAACTCAATCTTCTGCAGCTCCGAGCTGGACCACGGCAAGCGGTGCCACCCTCTTCCCCTTGCACACCCTCTTGCTGCACCTTGCAGCCACTCGCCTGCCCGGCAGCGCCCAGCCTTGCCCCTTGGCCTGGGCTGCACTTGTTGCAAACATTGACAACTTCTTTGCATTTAAATAAGGGACTTATTCAGGATTTGACACACCCCACTGGGATCCTGCTTCATCACCGCAGCCCTGCTCTAAACTGCTTCTTGCAGCTCTGCGTAACTTAGCTTTTAATCAAGAACGATACCATCTATCTACGCTTAGCTGCAGCCCCGCTGCACAGCAGTCCCGTCGGGAAGACGTACCTGCTCCATGCACTTCTGGCTGAGCGCCTTAGCACGGTAGTTAGCCTTGCTGCCTCGCACAATAGAGATGAAGCAAGAGACTCAGAAACGGGCTGCTGCTCGACGCTGTGCCTTCAAGGCAAGCCTCTGTCGGCACTGTAAAATCCAGCAACGCTTTCTCAGCGCTGTTTATGGTTTACTGATGTTTCTATACTGCTGCTAATGCAGAGGAGGTTGCAAAAAGGCATCTTAGCTTTTACAGCAGATAGGCCCATTACCAGAGTTTTTAAGGCATCAGAGCAAATCATTTTTATTTGCTACCCTCCCATCTCACTGTCTTTATTGTTACTTCTCAGAGGGACTTAACGCGGAATATGTGAAAGGAGAAAACACAGAAGCTGTCGTAAGCGAGGAACCCCAAGGTGAGAACCTTGCATTCCTTACCCTGTCTGTGTCTGGCCACAAAAGCAGCTTTACTGAGGGAATTTCTTCAAGTCCCTCGTGCTGTACTGAGCTGCCGTGTCTCTTTGATGAAGACACCGCGTAGGTGATGCTGCGGCTTTTTGTGAACCACCACCACAGTGGTTTCCCCCTGTATTGCACACAAAGGAAAGCCATGGTAAGAGACCAAGGAGCCCAAGCTGCAAACAGTGGCAGTTAATACTTAGCTTTCATGTTTTCAGCCATCAGGAGTCTCTTATACAAGAGCATGATCCTTCCTCCGGTGACAGATAATCAAGGCTGCTGCAAAGGCTTTTCCAATGTCACATACAACCAGCCGGTACTGGGCACCCATTGCTTGCGCGCTGGTTCCATCGTGTGCTATTGTACTCACAATTTTTTTTCTTTCTCCCCAGTTAAATATTCAGTACTGGAAACACAGTCAGCAGAACCACCAAAACAAGACAGTGCGAAGATGTAAAGCATGACCCAGAGCTAGAAAAGAATCAGTCAGCAGCAAACGGAGATCTTCTTACATGTTTGTAATTTAGCTTTTTATTTAATTTGACTCCAAAGCTATTTAATGTGTACTTTGGCTTGAACTGGCTTCTTATTGCTCTAGGCTTTAGGGTTAGACTGGTAGTATGTGTTTATTTTTTGTAAAGAGGTATATGTTTACATTGAAGTAATATCGTAGGTTTGATGTCCAGTTGTATGCAAACCAACAGAAGGTGCTTCAGTTGTGGTCGATTTTCAATTAAGGGACAAGGTCTTTCCAAGGAGCAGAAGACCTTACAGGTATGGGGACAGTGAAGTGCCTGTACATAGCAATCCAAAGCAAACCATCCAAAGCCCTCCGTAAAGCACCTCCAGCCAACTTCTGCCATCAGCTATGAGCACGTCACTTCCAACGCAGTGATGAAAACTGCACATTTCCTAAAGGATTGCGGTCCTTAGCGTAGCTACACCTAAAAATAAAGTGCCTATGGGCAGGTCCTCGAGTGGGGCCTCGGGCTGAGGCAGGTGGCTCCCTGCTCCGACGCCAGGAGTTGAGGATGCTTCACCACCACGCAGCGCTGGGCTTCTCACCACATAAAAGGACCTGATTTTCATGCCAAGTCATAAATACAGGTAATAGCAGTGGGTGCAGTGTTCACTTTTAGCAAATACTATTTTAATGCTTGGCTATGCCAGAGATCAGAATGGAGCTGAAGCTGCCAAGCGATACAGTTTGTCTGTGTGACATGAGATACCTACCTTGTCACTGAAATGAAAACTCTGTGTCTGGATGCTTCCAAGGACGGGTTCAGATCTCAATCACACTAGAACAAATGACAGATTTAACACAAAATAAACAAAGTAGGTATCTATCTGTTAAGACCTGTGCCACTCACTGCCACAAGAGAAGTCAAGCTCCGCAAGATGCAGTCCCCCCACCTTCTCCTCCAGTCATTAACGCAACTACTGAGAGCCCTCCCTGGCACCTGAGGCAGAAAAAGGCTAGAAAGCTCCGTCCTTTGTGTCACCGACTAGCCTTTAAAAAAGGCAGAATCTCCGGAGAGGATGGGTCCTCCATCGCCGTCCTGCAGCTTTCTGGGGAGCGTCGGGCTGCGAGCGGTGCTCGGCAGGACACTGGGCTACAGCACGGCAGCACCCCGATCCCGCGCGGGCGCTTGTGCAACCCTCTTCAGTGTTGTGGTACCAGGGTCAAGACCTGACCTTCGCTAGCCTGCAAGAATTTGTGTTTATATTTCTAATCCCTCCCCAAGCCTTTTTTATCGCTGCTAAAATGTGGATGCTACCACTTTCTGATACATTTATCCAAATCGGTAATTGCTTAAAAAGCATGCTCTCAAGTGAAGGAAAATTCACTTTACGTGGTGTAAGAGGTACGCGCTATTTATATATAAACCTGAAACGTGTGCATTTTGTACTGTTCCGCAAATCCCATATTTTGTGAATGTGTATTAAAAAAAAAGCCTTTTCAGTTGGATGTACAAATTCACAGCTTTCAGGTAGACACGACTCAGAGAAGGCCTTGCCAGGAGGTGAATCGGCCTAGGAGCATTGCTGCCTAACAGCTCCATTTGAAAGGAAATTGCCTAGTAACACGGTTAAGTATTTTGCAATAGCTGCACAATTCTTTATGCTCTTTTTAACACTTGCATTTTTAAAGCCTTACACTAGCTCTAGCAGAACAGCTACAGTGCTTTCTAGGGGAGATGGGTTCTAGGGGTATACGGTGCCTCGCGTGCATTCAGAACACTTGGCTATGATACCGCTGCAAACTACTGCTGCTTTGGTTTATGAATGTGTTTGGATTAGAAAACAAAAATATGTCATTATTGGCTGCCCGGAGAGTGGAAGCAGGGGAAGCGGCGGCGGGATGCGCTCTGTGCTTGGCTGCTCCCAGGGGCGGCTTTGCGCGGGGAGCGTGCCTGCAGGATCGGGTCACCGCGTGCAGCCCCGCGGGTGCCGACGAAGCCGCGCAGCCGAGTTTGTGTATCCCATCCCCAAACACCGTCGCCTGTTTCTCTTTCTTAGCCAAACACATTTGAACGCTGTAGCATGAAAAATGTTTTTAGAAAGTTATTGTGGAGAAGTGTTACAACACAGCATTGATGAGAACTAGGAGCCGTTTTCCTAGCTTAGATCAAGTGACCGTAATCCCATTCCTCCCTTTGCTGATGACCGTGTTTGCTGTAGACGCAGATCATCGGTTTTATTGCATTTCTTTTACCGTGCCGTCCCTGTTTGGTGGAGAGTGCAATGGAGGGCCCAGCATTGCTTGCAGAATATAGCACCTACTCCTCCTTCAGGAAACTCTTACACCAGAACACAGGAGAAACACGTGTCTCATTCACAAATACTGCAGTTAAAAAGAAAAAAAACCAAAGCTGTTTCACTGAAAAAAAACACACAGTTTTTAGAACTTGGAAGTTGCTCCTTTCCGCAAGGCCTTTACTGTGACGTTGGTGAATACTTACGCCTTAGCGTAATTTCTAGGTATGCGGAAAACCATAAATGCACACACAGTGAAAGAGAGCGCTTTTTAAAAGATTTACAGTAACGGAATTCAAGATGTCTTTCTCTAGGATTTCAACTAGGAAAATATTGACAAATACTGCAGTGAAGAAGTTAAACTTGGTCTTCTCTTCAAGACTCGACAAAAGTCAAAGTCTTAATGTGCTACATGTCAGTAAAGGCTCAAATTCCTTTTCATTGCAGTCTGTCTCCTTCTCCATCTGAACTGCCAGACCAGTCTCCGAGAAAAAGGGAGTTTACCCATCATCTCTATTTTAGGCATTATAGCAACCGAGAGGATTCCTGTGCATTTTCTTAGTAGTGATCCAAGTTCTGAAACAACTGACCCAGCACTGGCCTAACTGCTTCTGTTTAATTAGTATCTAGTCTCTTTAAATCTGGATATGGAATTTTTAAAAATCCTGCACTTTAGGTTCTGTATTCTCATCCTTTATAAAATAAGGCCATAGAACACTGGAAAACTGGGATTTTTCTTTTCATGAGTCTAAAAACTGTATATACAGCTGCTGTGGGAGTTCATGTACTACCTGTGCTGTGAGCTCTTGCCACACCTCACTTCCTCAGCTTAACTAAAGCTATTTTTAATACAACGATCCAGAAAACGTTTCTCAATGACAGAGAAAACAGAGAATTGAAAGAATTTAACTAGCTCTTCTCCTGTTGTTTATTCTATCCATTACGTGCATTTTCCTTTGGCAATACCGTCATAGTTTCTTCACTGGAGATTTGGCAATACTGGAGTAGTTTCTTTGGTTTAGATTCTTCAGTTGAGAATACTCTGACATGAATGTCAGCTGTCTTGGCACTATAAACTCAGTTATTTTCATGCAACCCCACTAATGAACCCTTACAAGTGCTATATTGTCATTCCTAACTACTCATTTGTTGTGATAAAAGTGGAATTAGTCCATAATACCATTTCAAATTCTGAAAAAGTAAGATGAGTCGACAGGCTAAGGCTTCAAAAATCTGCTTCTGCAACAAAGGAGGTTCAGGAACAAATGAAGTTCAGAAACAACGGTATTGTGAAATTACAGAATCCTTTCTTTTGAGTGAAATCCTTACTTAAAAGCGAGGGATATTGTTTGCTGCTGCAGAAGCGATCCGTACCAAATGAAGGCTGAATGTTGCATTGTAAGAAAATAAGATCCGTTTTACTCATGTGCATGTAAGGATCACGGGGGGTAAAAATCAGAATTTGACTACCATTGGAAAACACCAAATAAAACAAGTTGACTCATAAGATGTTTTAGACTTGATTTTTTGTGGGTTTTTTTATGTTGGAAGTAAACTGCAAATGGCGGGCTACATCCTTATTGTACATTGCCTCTTCTAGAACTGCACTAAAGACTTTATTTAGAAAAACAAACCAGACTTTGTGAGAAAACAAGTATCGTTACGAAAACTTTAATTTAACATTAAAAATGAAGTATTTGCACACACACACGCTCTCCTCAGGTCACCCAGCAACTGAACTCCAGGCAGCGCCCTATGTCCCTTTTGCGCTTTTGCTCCTTTTCGCTGCCCTGGGTTTCCTGCAGTTTTCTCTGGATTTTCACGTCCCGTAGATGAATCTCCCAAGCACTGCAAACTATGGTTTTGACCTTTGCATAACGATGCAGTGCTTAGTCTCAGAGTCAGAAAAGGTGGTTTATAGTTCAAACTAGCTAATTCTGACTCGTACTTCTTGTAGAAATAAAATTCTTTCTTCCCAACTGCACAAGATCTGGCAGTAAAAAGATCTCCAATATGATACCCGCATAGTTCAGCATATGTGATCTCTCAGCAAACGGACATTCCCTTTTGCTTTTTAACGTAAATGCTTTGCATGGGGAATAGCCTTAAATTGCCATTTTACTTTGTCCTCTGCCGTGGGGCTCAGTGAATGGGAGCTGTTGATCCCTTATTTCCAGCTTTTAGAAAACCAGCCATTCTTGGTGTTACGGCACCATACAGCATATGAATTAGTAAAGGTTTTCTCGGAAAATAAGAGAAAAATCAAACGCTTCTTGTTTAAAGCTTTAACTCCTTTAAAGGAAGGCTGCCTATGCAGGGAACAAAATCAGGCAGATAGGAGTGTTTACCAGCTTTAAAAGCCTTCTTCCATTTTAACGAAACAACAAAACCCCCACTTTTATCTACAAAGGAGGAAAAAGTGTAGTTCAGCTCTGAAACAGGACTAAAATGGCAAAGTGTCTGATGCTGATGATTCACTTAACTTACTTTACAATCAAAAAATGTTTCGGTTGGTTACGAAGGCTTCAGCCCATTCCGGGACAACAGTCAAATCCTACAGGTCAAATTTAACTGCTTGCTGTCTTTGCACATTCTCTTTATACTCAGCAGAGTCAAAACCAAAAACCAAAGCAAAAGAAGATCCAGCTTTTGAATCAGAAGTTAATAGTGCTGTCCAAGGTGCATTAGACAGGGAACAGGGTTCTGCTCTTTCCTCAACCAGTTCGATACTGCCTTGTTGAAAAATAAAAAATCATGACAGAATTAGTTGTTAAATCCATAGGAAAAAAACTGATTATCAGGAATCAGACTGAGTACAAAGACAGTCACCTCTTCAATATAAAACTATGCTTTAACCAGCATATACGAGCTATATAATACCTTTGAAAATGTCCACGCTAAGTACATACAAAAAGCTCCGTTGTGCTTACGCGTATTCCAGCAGGACCCCTCCCGCAGTGCTCCCCCTTCAGATCAGAGAAGGCTCACGGAGCTGCCTTGAAACTTGTGGAGAAACAGCCAGCCAGTCGGTTGAAATAACTGGTATTCTTCTATGCAAACCCCAGTTCTCAGATTTTAGCTCTAGGAATCTAAGCTTTAAAAATCTCAGAATGCCCAAGCTAATCCAGTCATCACTTTTACAAGAATTATAGAGAAAATGTTGTGATTATTAGCAGCAATAAAGAGGAAAACTTCAAAAGATTTTCTTTAGCACTGCATTTTAGAGATAATGTGCTTTACTTTAATATACAGTTAAAACGTCAAGGAAATCCAAAGTATGGAAGAGTTTAATTCAATACCAGCTCAACATATTTTGGCGATGTAAAATTCACTGCTGGCATAACTGTTCAGCGGAACATTTTTACAGGAAAACATCTTTCATCTATTTATAAAAAGCCTGAGGTTGCTTAAGAGATGCAACATCGCAAGCCTTCCTAAACTTTGTTCTTGTAGGTGAGTATCTGTTATAAAAAACATTCACTATAATAAAAAGGACACGTTGAAATACCCTGCGCTGCACAGTAAACTTGTAAGACTGGATACAGCACATTAGCCTTTCCAGTTGGAGTTGCAGAAGTGCTCAGCAGCTCATCTTACTCGTGAACTATACGCTACATATATGAACGCAGAGGAACAGGAAAGCGCCATCGCATATTAAGAACAAATGCGCGGTAATAAACGAATACTCACAGACAGTAAAAACCACAATCAGCATATAGAATCAATCGGCTCTTAAGAACGGGGCTTAATTCCCACCAGCAGAACGTGGAGCAATACAAACACAAGTCAAAAAGCAGAGCTGCAGTATTTAAGTGCCCTAAGGAGAAGAACCAGATTCTCATGAAACACAGCAAGGAAAACAATCCAGGGAAAACGTTCAGCATGCACCATTGCTGGCCTTCCAAGAACGCCACTGAATAATTTTTCAAAAGGTTGGATGTTATAGTAATCAAATCTCTCTGATATGAATATTGGGGGCGGGGGAGATGAAAGAAAGTTGGGAATGTATATTTTACATGAAAACACCATTAAATTATTCACTTTACAGAAAAAAATGCTAGCAGCAATTTAAAAAACAAAAAGCCAAGAGGCTTTATTTCAAGAAAACCAATTAAGATCATATTATTTAAAAACTTTGTCAAACAAAGTCATTACAAGTTAAGGTCTTCCAAAGAGTCTGGACAGGCAGGATCCATTTTCTGAACTTACAGCTTAAAACCACGGGAGTATGCATATGTTTAACATCACATACACATGTGTATAAATGGACACAGCTTTGCATTTTGTGTGTACACTTTAAAACAAAACACGCTTAACAAAATGTGGAGCTATACAGACTATACAATTTACACAGCTGGGTGTCATTCCAACCCCAAATATTACCATTTGCTAGAAAACAAACTTTGACTTTGTACAAGACTTTGACATGAATAAGTTTACCCCTCGCTCAGGAGGCTGAAACTGAACAATAAGCTAAACAGTCCAAAGACTTTATTTCAAATTGTACAAAAGGCATTAAAAAACCTAAAATACAGGCTTTACCAAATATATTACATCATACAAGTCAGTGTGGTATACTTGATAAATCCAGCTTAACTTCATCCACTTTTAATGGCATATTTAATCGAAATGTAAAACTGACTACACTGGAAAACATTTATTTTAAAACCAATTTCCAAGTGCATTAATTACCTAAAAAATATAAATTGCTCTAGCCAAAAAAAAAAATATATATCTATTACTGAGTGAAATAAGGAGCTCCCATTCAGAAAAAACGTTCTGTGTAAGCATCATGTGGCATTTAATCTGATTCTCTCAACCAGGCATGGTACCCTAGGCAGTGTGAGAGGCATTTTTCTGTCTGCTTGGCAGATGGATTCCTTTTTAGGATGGTTAAATTGTTAGTTGCTCAAAACAAAGTTTAATTTCACAATTGGTGATTTAGCTAGAGATGTCAAAACACATGTGGGAACTGCCAACAAGAAAATACATCCCATCTATTGAAGCTCTTTTTGGCCTCATCATGATAATATCAGACACAGAGTAAGGCATGTAGATCATAGCAATTACAAGTCACTCACAATCCTTTTGTGATGGAAAAAGCATTTCACTCTCCTCTCTGTATTACCTGCCACAAATTTTTTCACATGGCTTTGGTTACACATCACACAGAGGTGTGCACTGGTGTGGCTGAATGGGAAGGAGATGAACCTCTATCAGAGGAGGAAGAAATGGATCGTGTAGCTGCTTCCCGCTGCAAATCTTCAACCTTCTTCTGAAGCTCCGTCCGGATGGCGAGGAGCTCTTTGAGATTTTGATGGATTGGAACCTGCCGGGTGAAGAAAGAAAAGGCTTACTTTGACTCTCATAGTGAGTCATCTTCTCAAGCAATGCTTCCACTGTTTCCTTCAGTAACACAATGAATCCAACACCTATGAATTTCAGTGTATCAGTATTTAGGGAAAGTGTTTCTTCGGTCATTTGAAATGAAACATTTCAGCAAACTGTCCCTTGCTAACACCACGGGTGGCAGGAAACCTATTCAAAAGACTGTCTGCAAATGGTCTTGATGGGATACCAAACATATTCCAATAAATGTATCCCTATCCCTTATCAATACCACTTTCAGTTGAACTTAAAATGCCTTTCCCAGGAACTATTTACCCTGCCTGTTGGGACAGAACTTATGCTGTAAAGAGAGTAGAGTTCACAAAGCTGGCTCCATACGGAGCATCTTGTTACTCTTCTAACCAGGCATCTTTCCAAGAGCCTGACCCCTTCCAGCTTGTCAGTGAGAAAAGTGCTGCAGCCAACTGAATTGTGCTTGTGGTGGACCTCCCGGACTCACACTCCGATAAACCTTTCGTAGAAGTGGGTCAGGTTTCTGCCTCTACTTCTGACAGTGCCCAAAAAACACCAGAGGTGCACCACTCTGCATCAGACTTCTAGGCATTTTTCACACTCATCTGCAACACTCAACTATATCACGGCCAAAGGAAGATGCAAGCCACGATGGGTTTTACAGCTGTATCTGTTATCTCAGACAAGCACAGAGACCTCCCCTTCTTCCAAATGCTACAGAAAGGCCAAAAAAGTTTGACTATAAATTGCTTTTCATTTATTTTATCCTGTAAAAACTCTAATTGTTTACAGCTTTTGGAAAGAGCAAGATGGGAAAATAATTTAATTGGGCTGGCGAGACAATCATGGGGAAATGCAGCAATGGGAAACCTATGGATTGCTAGACGACGTAAGTAATTTATACCCTGGGATTCTGGAACGCCAGGCTCCAGGGAACTGCATTCACCCATGATCGCTTCCTACTGCTTAAAAGTGATTACAGGGCTGGGATGCACACCTGAGCATGAAATTCTCACACGGTGCTACGTGAAGAAGATATCAAAAACCAGAAAGGGTTTCTCTTCTTGCCATCAATACACAGCTCGGTCACAATTTATGTTTTTGTCAATCCAGGCTTTTTAAAGAAAGTTCATCAAAAATCCATGCATTTGATTTTGACATTTTCAAAATCTAACACTGGTGTTTCTGAAACAGGAAAATACCATTTCATTTCTAGCTTAAAAGAATAAAATAGCATCAAACAGTCTGGTTTAGGTCAACATCTTTTTGGCCATATGCTTTTTTCTTGTTTGTGGCTTAGCCCATGAACAGAAACTTCAGCGTATTCACAAAGTGCTGCTCCCAGTACCCTGGGAGTCATCAAATCATCCAGCATGCCATCTACAGCAATTTCAAAAGCGTAACTTCTTGAGTCTTCAGCAGAACAATCGCTGCACACCATCAAGCTCCAGTGACCCCAGAGTCCTGCCTTCGCTATGCACTGAATTCCTTCTCTTCTTGTAATCCTCTCCTGCATCCACCATACAAACTCTTTAGCTGGTGAGGCCACAAGTCTACAGACAACAGCCTCCTTCACTCATCGAACACAAAGCACACCCTCCAGAAAGCCAATCTCATTTTTCTGAGGTGGTCTACAGAAAATGTATACACCTAAAAACACGGCAAAACTCAGTCTGGTGATGAAGTTTTTCCGAAATGCTGTAATACACAGTATGGAAAATTAAAATTTCACTGAAGACCAAGACTTTCTGGAATTAGCACTCCCCTTCTATTTTTTTTTTTCTTTCCTCAAGTAAAAGATCCCTTCCTCATACACTCCCACTTCGGATTTCTTCTTTATGAAGACATTTTCCTGAAACGCTTAGGTCTGTAACAGAGTGATTTACCATTGGTATCATTAGTCACGCAAGCCCTGGGTCACAGGAGATTTGTACACCTGATTTCTGCACAGCTTAATCATGATTCAGCATAACAGGGCAATTCCTCTTAGACACCTTTCACACGGGCATTAGCTAGTGTGTTCCACTGCACAATGCTCAAACACTCATAAAAAGCAGTTCCAAACAACTGGCTTTTGGGGAACCCACTACAAATCCTTTCAGGACAGACGACACAAAAGCTGCTGCAGAACTTGGCATGCTGCGTAAAGTGCTTCAAGGGGGAAAAGTGTGGCTGCACATCTCAATCCTCCTTCTGTGTTCCCCCAGAACATAATTCAACAAGACACATGCTCAAACTTTGACACAAGTGCTGTTCTCCCCACACGTCCATCTCAAAGAACAGGACTGTCTTTAAATACATTAGCTAAATAACAACAGTGACATTTTAAAAGTCTGTGTATATTCAAGTCACACAAAAAAACTCTTCAATGTTAAGGTTGCAAAATTATGCTCTCAAAAAATTAGGAGGTGTCAGAATGAAGATTACTTCTCCAAACTCAATTCAGCCTTCCTGTACATCTGTATAAAATCATTGGTTAAATAAACATTAAAATACTAGTTTCCCTCTTGTATTCCTCATTTATTCAGTATGCGGTGCGATGCTACTCAATTAGTGAGCAGTTATTCAATATTTAGTTTTCTTTGCAGTGTCTGACCCCATCCTTTATTTATTCTTCTGAACTTAAAATGCTTAGGTTTCCTTTTCAGTTCTTTCATCTCATGTCAAGAAACAAATTTATTTCTGCAGCACCCTAAGGTATGAGGTATGGGAGTACTAACACTCCACTTTGATAGACAAGGATCTGAAGCAGGCACCTCCTAATTTTGCATAACTTGGATCTCAAATTGGTTTAACAGAGAACTTAGGAATTCTGCAGTTCAGTCTTGCGGATATCAAGCAGCACACCCAGTAAATAAGGAGCACACTCATGGTGACCATTCTGCTCCAGGTATCTCCCTTACAACAGAGGCATCCTGTAGCAAAGGCAGGAAGAAACTTCATTTCTCCAGAATAGCATCCCGCTCCCTCACCCACAGGACAATTTTTTCTTTGCCTGCATGCGTGCCCCCTCCAGCCTGCTTTCTCAGATTGTATTCCATGGGCTGAACAGAAAGCAGACCTCCAACACTTGGAGCATTACTCACTCCTAGTTCCTATTCCCAGTTCGTCACAACTCTCTCATAGACTCTGTATCAAATCCATCTCTCAGTCCTTTTACTCTCATCTATTCTCAGACCTTGAGAATTCACTGAGATTTGTTCCAGCCTCAGACCTCCAAATTGGATGAATTTCTTCCAGGATATGAGCAGGCACATTTCTGAAACATAATCTCTCTTACTAAAATCTCGTGTTTGCCCTAGAGATGGAATATTTACAGAAAAAGAGCCCCTTGCCCCAACAAAAGCAGTCTACAATACCAATATTTTCATATGGGAAAACATTTTTCTTAGCCACATTCTCATAAGCAACTGAGTCTTCTTGGATGAAGTTTTACAAAACAATTCAGTCAGACACACATACTTGGGGACTCAATACAAATCATTAGAGTCCGGCAAAGCTGTAAGCAAGGCAGAGTAGGGTCTTATAATGGAAAAAAAAAAAAAAAGGGTCACCTTTAAAATGTTGGCCATCCTTTAATAAGTGCATGTTAGATGTAAACACTGCAAGACAGTTCTACATAAATATCATCATGCCATTTCATATGGTAGTGTAAACACGAATCGTCTTCTAATGTCAAGTCTTTCCCAGGAAAAGATTCTCGTTGCTTGCCATTTAACACAGCATCATATAAATGCACGTTGATGTAAAACAACAGAATTCCAAAAACAGATTTCACACACTAAACTTCTGATACATACTTTAATTTCGTGCAATAACATGTCAAATTCAGTCTAGAGAAATCTTTAGCACTTTCAGAGTATTTTCAAGCAGCTGACAATAACTGATTTATTAGTGATAAAGGTCCATGCTAGAATTGCATACTCATGGGGTAAGAAAAAGGTGGTATAGGCAGCTGAAAGATATAAAAAAATACTATAGAAGTTCTTATAAAAAGACCTGAAAAGCAGCCTGGCAGGAGCAGCTGTGTTTTCCCCCAGATGTCTTCAATTCTGCTACTGTAACTTCCCTTTTTCAAAAAAAACCATTGAATTCAAATGTGAATGAATGAAAAGACAGACAACGGTGCTAGGGGGAAAAAGGGGGAAAATGCCCAAAACAAAGCCTCAGCTTCAAGTCAGGTGTATTTATTTTTTTTAATGAAACCGTTAAGAGAACCAAATAGAACTGGAATTATGCACCTTTCTGGAAGCCTCCTTCCATCTTGGAAGGAGGAAGAAGAGGATGAAGCATCTTCAAATGAATTCTGTCACAAAAAACATCAAAATAGTAATAAAAAAGTTTAGTTATTTCCACATTTCCTGAAGACTTATTCCCAGGCAGACCTGTTGCTGCCAGTGTTTCCTCATACCACCCTGTGCAAATTCTTACAGATAACTATCTCCATTTTTGTCACTTCACACCATTATATTTCAGCGTGCGATTCCTCTCTCAAACAAAGCCTTCTTCAGAAGGAAATGGGTCCAACAACCTTCACAGTAACACCTGTAATGGCTTGCTGTGAACGAGGTTCTCCTTTACTGTGCCACTGTTTAGAATAAAAGGAAGTGGAAGAGTGACAGATTCTGTAAGGAACAAGAAGTTTGGAGAAGATCGTTTATTAAAAGATCTTGTTACCACCTTAACCCTAGAAGTGTATACTTGCACAGCACAAGTAGTGTCTCCATGGCAAGCTTTTATTACAGTCTTGTTAAGACATCATATAATTGATTTGACTGAGATGAATTTGTTGGGAGTCTGACAGCAGATGTACTGTTTTCTACTCTCTCATCCCGCCTCTCGAATGAGGAGTGGAAGCTCAGAAGATGACTCTGGACCCACCACCCAGTCGCATTCAAGTTTTTTTTGCTGCTCTACTCCACTGTATCAATATCAGGTTTTCAGAAGAGTGTGCATCCTTTCCTTTGTAACACCAGCTTCCCCGCGTGTTGCCGCAGTAATGCTGCTAGGCAACACCCAGCCACTACAGCCAGGTCCCCATCATTTCTGTCCGTACTCCAGGGGAAGGCAAAGACCCACTTCTGCTGCACAAGAGGAGCCTACACAGATGAAACCTAACCTGGCAGTGCATCTGCGGTTTTGCTGGGCTGGAAAACTGGCTGGGCCATTGCTCATTAGGTCTTCAGGATGTTTTTCAAGTGTTATTTAAACTATTACCTCAATGTGCTGAAAAACAGTAAATTTCATTTCCGTTATTTAACAAAATATTCCAGTAAAAAATAAAGTAGAAACATAAAGGTGAACATAGCACATTTTGACAGACTTTGGTGGGTTAACCTCATCAAAAAATTCTGTCATTTGACTATTTATAAGAAATAAAATTAGATTTCTCTAATCACGTAAAACTTACTAAAAAAAGATTAGACACTGATCAATCCAAAACGAAATTGCCATTTACATCTAATATAGCTAGCAATACAATCCAAGCAGGGACAGGAGTAAGGAGTTTGCCAGCAGCACCAGGTAGTGGGGATAAGGGCCCGGATCCTCCTGAAGTCTGACCTTGCTCCAGGCATTAACCAAAAAGCTGGCCCTGTAGAAGCTGGAGAAGAATTTACCTGCAACACCTCAAGAAGATTTTTCAGTGTTTTTTTTTTTCCTTTGAACTGCTACTGTAATATTGACTCAGAAACTAATAAGAATATGACTGAGACTGCATGTCGTTCCCCTCCCTAACTCATAACCAACCTTTTCCAGCCACTTACCCAAACCCTGTGTCCCTAGTCCTTTCACCCACCTGAGCACTACCCTTAGCACTAAATATAAGCTTTAAAGACTTATCCCAGTTGTCCATGATTGTAGCGTCTTTTTGACTGGTTTTAAGCTCTCACCAAGTTTTGTGGTCCTTTCCCATTCAAATCCCTATTTTCATTCCATTACCTCTCATTGAGTTATCTTAAGGAACTAATTTTTTGTAAATAAATTTAAAAAAAAAAATCAATTCATCAGGAAGACTTTATTTAGCAAAGTTCTTAGGTTTCTCTAGCCTTTTGACAGTTCGCATTTTTGCCCATTTCAACATTCTTTTAAGTTTCCAGTCCAACTTTTCTGCATTAAGCCATGATTAAACTTAGGACCTGATCCCTCTCCTCATACAGTCTCTTAATCTATATCTACCTTCTACTCTTGCACTTCTTCCCTGCTACTTGCTTCCTCTTCCTTCCCTTCCGTATCTGCGATATTGCCAGTTGCCCTGTCTCTCCAGCGAGTGTCTTCTCTCTGGTACGAGCAGCCTCTTTCTTCTGTAAGACTTGATATAGTTCTCCCACTGCTAGTGATACTTGCAATATTTGAAACCCAGCACCCAACCAGTAAAAACCAGCAAAATGCTGCAAAATTGAGTGAGCCATGTAACGTTCTTCACTCAGAAAGAACCCATTGTAGGTTCCTGCAAATTAACTAGTTAAAACGGTGGGGTTTTTTTTTTCCTGATTAGCTAACTTTGCCGCCTATTTCATTCAAAAGCAGATACTTTTCCTACACTTTAAAGATAAAGTACCTACTGCCCATAATGAGCTGAAAAAGAACAGTGCCAAAGAAACATTCTTTAGTGCTTAAAACACCACTGATATGAAACCATTTTTTAAACTGAATTATCCACCTGTACATCGAAAGCAGAACCTGGTGTACCGTAACTCTCAGAACACGCCACTTCACAGTGATAATAAATTATTCCTTCTGGGTGAGGACTTCAGGAAAGATAAAGTTGGTTTTTTTTAATTATACCCACACAAAAACTACAATTATGCTATACAATATACATACTACAACACATAAAAAACATCTAGGCGTAAGACAGCTTCATTTACTAAAAAATTCAAACCTTCCTCTTCACAGAATTACTACGGTTCACTTTCAGTATTGATTTTCAGGTTTTCATTCCCAAGTAATTCTTCAGGATTCTGGAGTGCTTTTGGATAGCAAAATTTGTCAACACAAGGATAGGTATAAAAGAAATTATAATAGCTACTCACTTATAGTACCGCCAAGTCTTAATTGGATGGATATCTACTCTGTATTACTGTACTAGCTCAAGGACAGTAATTCACATGAAAATTGTTCAACAGTGAATGCATTTTGTCTTGTTCAGCGAGTATACTTTATCTGTTTTAGCAACAGGGAAGAAAGGCTGCAGAGGAAAATGGTTATTTTAAATTCATTGCTTGACTTCAGACTGTCGGTTTTTCAAAAACCGACTCTGTGCATTGGAAAGACAACAATATCTTTCACTTGAGCTTTTTGTTCCTCTTCATGAAGAGCTGGAACTCTGACAGACTTGCTTTTAAAACCTAGTTAACAGTATACTCATAGAAAAAGGCAATCTCAAATGATGAAAACAGCAGTTTTCAGTAATAATCAATACTTCCACACTTATTGTAGAGCTATGCTCCTGGGAAACCAAGCAAAACCCCCTGGCCTTCTGGAAAAGCAATGACTAGCAAACAGAAATTATGAATCTTACCATGCGGGAACTGCAACAGAGGTTTTTGCAAACAACTACAAAAATCTGGAGATCTATTCCAGACTCGGGGAACTCTACACGCTACAAGCTGATGCCACTGCTTGTTAAAACCTCCAGCCCATTTAGATTTAGACATCCAAAAGATTAAAGCAATGCTTCGAGTGCTTGCTCTTCAAAATATGTTAGAAACTCCCAAAAATGAAGATTATTTGTACAGTACTAGTTTCTCCCTTTCTGTGCATGTTCTGATGCTGTGCTCATTACAGGATACCAATCTTTTTTTTTTTTTCTTAAATAACTACAGGCTCTTTCAGCACACAGGATAAGCAGTTAGTCTTTATTTCATTCCGGATCAATTGAATGCTGAGAGTTTATATGCAGATGTAAGTTACCTGCAGTAAATCAGACTCTGGAAATCTTGACCAGATAGAGAGAAACTATCAGGTACTGTAAGAAACTTGCCTTGTCTCACAAGAAACTCTGTGGTAAATGCAGGGATGAAATCTCCCTAGCTAGGGCAGCACTCAGCTACCTAACCCACAAGGCAATTCCTTCTCCTGACATCTCCTGCCTCAGTCTTTCATGCAAAAAGATGGACCCAAGACCACGGATCGCGGACTGGCAATGCCAAGCATTTCCAGAGCCATATGATGGCTTTGTTCTGCCACAAAATGGTGTTAAATCATATGTATGAACTTTGAAAATATTACAACCAATGTCAACATGCTCAGAGAGGAAAATGCCGGGCAACTTGACTGAAGACAGGTATAAATACTATGAACACCCCATGTGCCGGACAGTAAGTCCTACCCTGTCATGTGCAGGATAAAGCACCTCAGTAATTATGTTTTCCAGTTTATTCTCAACAATCTTTCCAGTGATGCCTAGCATCTTATTTGTTCTTTTAAATATGCAGTATTTTGTGTTTATTGACACTGAAGTTCAGCTGACATTTAATCACTCAGCTGTTCAACACATCAAATCCTTCCACAATTCTATACACAGTATAAAAAAAAGCAGCACTGTAACCAATTAATTTATAAGCTTTCCCGACCATTTCTGTATATACTGACCAAACAGTTACTTATTCCCACTTTTTCCTTTCCTTTTTTTAAGCCAGCTGTTAACCTATGAACAGACTTTCCCTGGCTTTTCATGGAAGACCCAAAGACTGCCTTTAGCAGATGATCCCATTCCAGTAGCTGAATTGAATTTCTAGGTTATAGATGGTGCTAGCCTTATAGTCTGGATGAAAGTCCACACATGCAAAGAAAAGAATGAATTTGAAAAACTTATAGGGATTGCTATGATACTATCTCTAGCACAGTGGCCAAATTTCCAGAACAGAGCTTGAAGAAAAAATTAGCAGGCATAGAAAACAAAAACAAAAAAACCCCACAAGTTTAAGCCCTGTACTCCAAGGGTTAAAATTTCCCAGAAGGCATAAAAACAACTAAACATATCCTAACAGACTATGTAAATTTTGTGACTAAAATACATTCTTTTCCTTGCCTCTCACACAGGAAGGCACAGCTTGAATTGAAAGGACCAGAACTTTTACTCATGCTCCGCATATATGAATGACAAGAGCATGTTAGTTCAAAAATACCGACCCTGCATTAGTCATATTCAGAAAAAACATTTGTTGTGTTCTCCCCACCTTCCAGAGTTGCCCAAGCAGATAACTAACTGACATCTGGCAGCCAGAACTCCTCAAACCAGTGTAAAGAAGAGGTCTGAATGACTACATAGGAAAGGAAAGAAAAATCTATGAAATCAACTGAAAAAATTCAAAGCATTGTACAATCTTATCTATTCCAGACTACTAGGGTCATCTGTAAGTCCAGTAGCAGGTACCCACAGAGCACACACCTCTCTATCAGAGAAGGAAAGAGCTTATCTTCCACATGTCACATAGAAATACACATTTCTCCAACCCAAGGAAAGGGCAAATCTGAAAAAAATCTCTTCTCAGTCAATGAACTCAAGTAAGATAGGACTAAAATCTATCTAATTTTCTCAGGACAAGAAGTCAATAATGATGTAACACCTCCAAACTGAAACCAAAGAACATTTTATTTCACTTAAGAATTAGAATGACCTTGTTGAAGCACAGTTTAGCAAAAAGGGAATCTGTAAGAGATGTCCATATTTAACCTGGAATTTTCCATGTTGTTCACATCTGAGATACTTGAGCTTTGAACCCTATGGAAGGAGACTGTGTGTCACCTAATTGCACAGCATCTACTGCAATACAGCTGTAATCCTAAAACGAGGCTTTTGATGCAAATAAACACCATCAAAGCCACCACTTCAGCCTTACACAAAACTTAGATAGAACTGAAGATACATCATTACAAGCAATCTTTTCTTTACAGAACATAAGAATAACTCTGAACTCTACAGGTCCTAGTGAAATGACGAATATGATCAGACCTTACTGCGCTGTTAGAGGTCTGATGAGACGCAGATATTTGAAGACAGAGTACAACAAAGCAAAAACAAATGCTTATATCCAGTTAGCACTCAGTAATTTTCAAATTGAAAAAATTAAAGGTGATGTCTGCTCATTTCCAATAGAACAGTCAATGAAGTGCAATGATTAACTTCTCTCAGTCCATTTAAAAATTCAAGCCTCACTCACTAATAAAGCTGAAATTAGAAAACCTAAAATATTGCCTCAAATCAAAAACTGCCCTTTTGCTCTTGCGAGTTTCCTCTCCCATAATATAAAAATGGTTGATAATGGGTATCAAACATCCATTCTGATAATATTAAAGGACTCTTCTTCATCTTCCCTTAAACTCGTGTAATTAGGCATTTTCTCCTTTTTGGTGAGCCCCTAGAAAACAATAAACATTTTCTAGTTTCCTAAAGAAGTTTTTGCAGCTGATGAAACAGTACATGAGGTTGCCTTCAATTGCTATTCATCAGAGAGCTCTTCATTAACATTAAACTTTCTCTTATTCCAGTTGAAAAACAAAAGAACCACATTGCAGATGACACCAAGTTGGGTGGGAGCGTCGATCTGCTGGAGGGTAGGAAGGCCCTGCAGAGGGACCTGGCCAGGCTGGATCGATGGGCTGGGGCCAACTGTATAAGGTTCAACAAGGCTCAGTGCCAGGTCCTGCACTTCAGTCACAACAACCCCATGCAACGCTACAGGCTTGGGGAAGAGTGGCTGGAGAGCTGCCTGGTGGAAAAGGACCTGGGGGTGTTGGTTGACAGCCGCCTGAACATGAGCCAGCAGCGTGCCCAGGTGGCCAAGAAGGCCAATGGCATCCTGGCTTGTATCACAAATAGCGTGGCCAGCAGGACCAGGGAGGTGATAGTGTCCCTGTACTTGGCACTGGTGAGGCCGCACCTTGAATACGGTGTTCAGTGTTGGGCCCCTCACTCCAAGAAGGACATTGAGGTGCTGGAGCGTGGCCAGAGAAGGGCAACGAAGCTGGTGAAGGGTCTGGAGCACAAGGCTGGTGAGGAGCGGCTGAGGGAGCTGGGGTTGTTTAGTCTGGAGAAGAGGAGGCTCAGGGGAGACTTTATGGCTCTCTACAACCACCTGAAAGGAGGCTGTAGCGAGGTGGGGGTCGGTCTCTTCTCCCAAGTAACAAGCAATAGGACGAGAGGAAACGGCCTCAAGCTGCGCCAGGGGAAGTTTAGGTTGGATATTAGGAAAAACTTCTTCACCAAAAGGGCAATCAGGCACTGGAAGATGCTGCCCAGGGAGGTGGTTGAGTCCCCATCCCTGGAGGTATTCAAAAGACGGGTAGATGTGGTGCTTAGGGACATGGTTTAGTGGTGGACTTGGCAGTGCTAGGTTAACAGTTGGACTCGATGATCTTAAGGGGTCTTTTCCAACCTTAACGATTCTATGATTCTATGAAAAGTTATTCAACAAAACCACCTTTTCTCAGTAGGTGGAGATGCCCATTCTCTTAATAAACCCACTGATTGTTTAAGAAATCTTTCCACTGAAGATAAGTGAAGACCTGCTGGGCGTCGCAATGTTGATCGTCTTTTTTGCTGTTACTGAATGGGTCTGAATGTTACTGAATCGGCTAACAGTGCGAAACTAAACAATGCAAATACAGAAGACAGCAAACTCAGTATATTGTGATTACAAAGATTGCTATTTACTTGTTTGCATGAGTTTGTGCTTTCATAATTAGATTGGAGAACACAATTCTACAACAAAAAACTGTAATTTCTGCAGCAAATTTATCCAAGAAGATGTGAAACACTTCTGAGTATTTGTCACAAATATCACATAAATTCAGGCCAGAGACAAGAGGAAAGGCATGATGTATCTTCACAAGACAAAGCTAATGTGGCAGATCTAAAAAGTCGCAACAGTTGTATTAGTTCTTCAAGGAAAGAAGGTGGTAGTAAAGTTAAGGCAGTTACCAGGATCATAAAATTTTGTTACCTTCAACCTGCTGATTTGAGGGACCTGTTCTCTAAGACCAATGAAGTTCAATGATTCGCACATGCTAGCGAGTGCCTGAGTGCTCTCCAACAAAAGCGGGCAGAGCGCTCTCCAACATAGAGGCAGTGAGCAGAGCTTGCCACTAAGTATATGACAGTTCTGATATTTTCTCATTATGTCATCTCTTCCCCACCCTCATCTCTTTTGGACCGGGACTAGCTTTCATCTGTGTTACAAAGCCTGCTCACTTTCAGGGCCTGTAGATCTCAATTAAATACAAGTAATAAACTGACACTGCTGCAGGTCGATTATACTAAAATATGCATAAACCATGCAAATGTTTTTCAGCAAATAGGCTAAGGGAAAGATGGTATTTTGCTAAAAAGCAGTTAACAATTTTACTTTAAAACCATAAAGATTAAAATACACCATCTTTCAAGTTTTAACACATGCTAACACCTAACAAGTTCCTAACAGTCATAGGACTACATCAATCAAAATAGAACAAGTAAGGGAAACCAAGCAGCTCAGAGGAAACACCTCAGTGAGAAAGCAAGCAATCCAGACTTTTCCAGGACCTTAAAAGGTATTTCTCAGATGCCTGGACTTCTACCAGTGTACTGTCCTTGCAGCTTACCTTGGAACACCATCTTTTACAACAGCCTCTGACTTGTGGGTGTCCAATAAATTTGAAACTCACATCTCATTCTAACTGCTAGAAGATGAAAGCAGCTTTCGAGCAGTCAGTTAATACAGGTAATTTATCATAATATGCTTGGGGGTACCTTGGAAATAAAGAGATGGTGTAGCACCCTCAGATATATTATGGTTGTGACACAATGGGTTTTTTTTTTTTCAGACTTCTAAGCATGAGAGCATATGGAGTATTTGTCTGATGAGATTTAGAGATTTATCTGAAGAGCAGACATTACATATAAGAACAACTACTGGATGAATCAAGTAGCATGTATAGGGAGTGTTTAATCTTTAGCATGCCAGCTTGAAACCGTAAAGGTCAACTGAAAACAAGCATCTATGTGATTCTAAGTTTAGGGAGCCTACAAAATGAGTTGGTACGTAGTCCAATTCTTTCAGAAACTGCTGCTGTATTTTATATCATTGTTGGTAAAGGACAAAACATGATTAAAAACAAAGGTACGCTAAATTCTACAAGAAGGTTGAGGCAATAAAAGTATTAAAAAGTGTTACAAAGTATTATAGAAGAGTTATAAAAGTAATCTTCTGACAACCAAGACTGTTAATCTGTTACCTTTGACAAGCCAATAAAGTGATACTGTACCTCCCTATCCTACTGATGACTTCAATGAAAACATAATTTTACCAAGTTCTGAACACATCCTGCATCTTCGAGAAAATCACCGTTTCCCCTATCACCTGAAATACGTGCAACAGATGAGCGCTTTTGAAATTAAATGCAGCATTCAACACTATGAAAAATATTTTTTTTTAATCTCTGTGCTCTTCACTAAAACATAAAAGTCATGTGAAAGCTCATACCTGAGGCCGCATCCTTGGGTTCCATCTGACGTAGTAGTTCACCCACAGCTCCAAATGGTTCAGACTGGCAACAGGATACAGGACATGGTTTTCATAGTTTACGTAGAAAGGATTTGTGAACTCATCTAACTGGCTGTTTATATAGGACCACAGCGATATAGTCTTTGTGCTTACCTCCTGATTGAAAAAAAAAAAAAAATTAATTATATGGATTGCAAAACCTTAAAATACGAGGTTAATATCTACATATCAGTAATTTTGTCTGTGAAATTTACCTTATCTACTAGAAAATTGCAAGCACTCTGAGAACACTTCCAGTAGCTGATCATTAAATGGCCTTCAAACTTTAGCAAAACATTTGAACACTTATTCTGGTTCAAGGCTAACTGAGAAAGGAGATTCAGGCATATTATTTTCAGAGACACTAAGGTCTAGTTGAGAAAAAGAAAGCTGTACAGCGCATAATTTACAGCAATGTTTACAGTTACTTAAATATATGGTTACACGCTGACCAACTAAAAAAAAATAAAGTTAAATTAGCTTTGACAAGAAAATAAATGAAGAGAGGTGTAGTTTGGAAAATCCAAAACAGCATCTGTGAAAAATAATTATTCAGTTCTCCCACTCACACAATTTGCTCCTATCAACTGACATTATGCTTTAAAATGCCTATTTTAACTTTATTTGCACGTCTGAAAGTTGTATTATTCTAAATGTAATCAGCATAATCATGATTAGATCAAAGACTGGAAATCTGAACTTACATCAGATTCATCTCGCAATTTTACACTCCTTCAGTGTTGTAAAGCATGTGTTTCTACTACCGCTGTGTCTTAAATTGCATTTCTTTATTGAGAACTGCATCTGACTATTCATTTCGGAAAGAAAGCTGTCTAGAAACCCTGCATTTGCTGAGAATACGTTATTCAGCTCCATCTTGTGGTATTTACATGCAACTTTTTCCCTACAGAAGTAGCAGAGACAAAAAAAAAATAGCAGAGCTAAATATGGCAAGGAATTGTTACTTGCTTTAAAAAATAAGAAGTATTAAAAACAACAAAGCCAAAAGTAAGTAAAAGTGTACTTGGACTATTAAAAAACTTTTATTTTTTTTTTTTCCAAACTCAAGAGTATTTCATTCAGTCCTAACTTCATTCATTTAGATATTTTAAATTTCCGTAGTCTTCAACCGTAAGTTCCATCTAATTATCTCCTAAAGTGACCTGCAAAGTCACCCATATGAGTTCCTTTGGAAATTGTGAAAGAAATGCTAATATAATTTGAAAATGGTTATTTAAAATTGTATATGTTGGCTAGAAATATCTGAAAGACGACTTTCAAAAACCCTCAAACCCCTGAACAGATAATAACTAAAGAAAAATAAGTACCACCTCATTTAATAGCAGGACGTTCAGTATATATTTCTCATACCATGAAATTTCATGTCTGTGTTGTCTTTTAAGATTATGTGACAAATGTATCCAAAAACACAGCTCAGATGTTCTTAGGTGTCGTGGTTTAACCCAGTCAGCAACTGAGCACCACACAGCTGCTTGCTCACCCTCCCCCCAGCCGGTGGGATGGGGGAGAGAATCGGAAAAAAAAGTAAAACCCATGGGTTGAGATAAAGACAGTTTAATAGGACAGCAGAAGAAGAGAAAAGAAGAATAATGATAAAAGAATATACAAAGCAAGTGATGCACAATGCAATTGCTCGCCACCCACTGACGGATGCCCGTCCCCGAGCAGCGATCGCTGCCCCCCAGCCAACTCCCCCCAGTTTCTATACTGGCATGACGCCATACGGTATGGAATAGCCCTGTGGCCAGTCTGGGGCAGCCCCCCTGGCTGTGCCCCCTCCCGGCTTCTTGTGCACAGGGCAGAGCATGGGAAGCTGAAAAGTCCTTGGCTGGTGTAAGCACTACTTAGCAACAACTAAAACATCAGTGTGTTATCAACACTATTCTCATCCTAAATCCAAAACACAGCACTGTACCAGCTACTAGGAAGAAAATTAACTCTATCCCAGCTCAAACCAGGACATTAGGTCTTGTATTCTAAGCATTTTCATATAAAATCAACAAATTAAAAATGTGTATTACACTAATTATTTACCTCTTTTAATCTCTCTTTTTCACAGTTGCATAAGAAAGTCCCAAAGAGACAACTGTAAAGGTGATCCAGAATGGTGATCAAAAATAACTCGTTGAATTCAAAGGCTGCAGGAAACTGAAATAAAAAAAACGGTAAAATTACTTTAAACTTTATTTTAAGCAGTATAGAAAGGAAGAAACTCAGAGATAAGAAATAACCAAACACTACTCTGTTCTAACCCACCCCAAACTGTTTTCAACATATACTTTATTTCTCTTGTTACAGGACAATAAATAATCAAAAAAAAAAAAAAAGATGATGACGACATTTAAGAGCTTTATTTCCTATTCTAACATTCAATGAAGTGGATAATAAAGACTACTGCATGTACAATGTGCTTAACATATATTTAAAACGTTTCTTTCACTTTCTACCCAAGTAAGTTACTTTTCTCCATTTCACCCCTTGAGTTTACCATCACCTATGTACAATAAGCCTTTAATCCCTCTTCTTTTATATTGGAAAGTAAATCCTGTATATCTGAAATGAAAGCGCTGTTACTCCACTGAGCATCACTAGGTATTTTATTCACAAGCAGAGGTTACCTGATACATTCTAGGAAAAAGAGTAAGAAATTTGAAAAGACTCAAAATGTTTAAGATAGATCTTAATCTGTAGTGCTCTAAAAATCATAAAGGAAGAAATTAATGCAAACTGCATGGGCTGCTACCTATTCAGATGGAAAAGGTCCTTCTTCAATCAAATTTTATGATAGGACTACATATGGCAACTGCTTGATGTGTCATAATAACTTTGCATTCAGTATGACAAGGGTCTCAAACACAGATACGGAATGATAAACATTTAGGAGAAAAAAAAAAATCAGAAGACTAAAGAAAAATTTAAGAAGTAGCGTTTCTCTCATTACCATGAAAGAAAATGTTGTAAGAGACTAATTTTCAGGACAAAAGAAACAAACTTTGTTTATTCCCACTAAAGGAGTAAATCTTTACAGAAGTTTAAATGCAAAGTTACAGATTCATAGGGAAGAACTTCCTGCTATATGGAGAAATCTCAAGTCAATATTTCAGATCTGAAGAAAGCAGCGGACTGGTTTCTGTTATATGCCACTGAAGAATACTGAACACCTTGGCATGAGTGACTCAAGAGCCGCTTTAAATAAATAAAAAAAAAAGACGACAAGTATAGCTAGGAGGAATAACGCAGCAATTGGGACTGCGGATGAACTAGCTGATCCAGAAATTCCTCTTCAGTGTCATCTGTGATTTACGAAGGGCAAATGTTTATTCATGTTGAAAGAAAAGAGTTGAGTAACACACAATGGGTGTGCTTGTATTAAACCCAGAAAGATTTAAGTTTTAAGCAATGTTCTTTTAAAAGAAGACTGATTTAAGTCAAACATTGCAAAAACATTGTCTTTCCAAGACATCTCAAGCTAAGATATAACAACTTGCAACTGAAAATTCTGAGTAAGGAAATCATCAATATCATGGCTCAAAAAATGAATGGCAGCCTTCCTTCTTGTGAGTCTGCTACGGATTACGCGCTGTTCAACAGCACGGCGTGCTCACACTGGGGCTTCTCTCTCAAATCACTAGTTTGTTTTCAATCACCTACCCATTTGTCTTCATAAAACATACAGGAACCTAAGATTATCAAATTCTCTTTTTCAGTCATGTTCAGAAGTTATCACTTACAGCACTTCCTTCTCTCTAGGAAATCATGCCAAAACTCAATTAAAATACAATGATGTTAACAACACAGCTATGATTTTAAAAAACTATGAACAGAACTTGATAAGCAGGTGTGCCGAACCAAGTCAGGAAAAAATTCAGTGGGTCTCAGACCTCAATCTCCTGCATCCAGCCCAAAGCAGCAATCAGATACAGAGAGCAAAAATAATTTGCAAAGGATCAAAATGATATTTGGAAATAACTTTGAAGACAAAGCCTCTCCTAAAGGGACTCTCTTTAACTGAAAGCACTTAATGAGCCTTGTCACATTAGGGTTCTGTGTTGTGACGGGTCCATACTAATCAGACAGATGCCGACATGGCCGCTATTCCAATCCAGTGAAGCATATTCAAAATTCCATACATCAGTGGTTTCACTCCAACTAATTTATTAATAAGTGATAGCACTTTATTGAAACCCTGTCTTTGGATACAAGAGCTGTACTGTTGGAGCTGATGTATCAAGACTGTAAAGCTTCTATTACCGCTGCTGAAAAATCACTGACCTAAAAATGCTTTCCTCTGTAGTTCCAAGCCCATTAGTGTCTGTTTGAAGATTCAGGTGGAAAAATTCCCCAAATGAAAATTTACTTCTTGTCAAATCCACTAATTGTGAGAGAACACACAGATCCTTAAAATCTCCTACTTGATGCTGCTGGAGTTGTTGGGGGGTTTTGTAAAGGAGGTATTTAAAAGAAGAATTCTCTTGTTCAAAAATCTGACGGTGCCAAGTGGCATCTGATTCAGAGACATGCAAAATAAACTTGCTTTTTAATCAATGAACTCGTTTTGTACTACAGTAGCATTTAAAGTTGAAACACTTTGCGGAATAGTTCTTATGATTGTGGAATTGGTCTGAATCAGATTAACTTAACACTAGATATCATAACAGAGTACACTACTCAAACTAGTGAAAGATGCATCTCTGGCAACAGATGGCATCCGCTAACAAACAGGACGCAACTTTCTACCAACTTTAAACATACCTTCCTCCTCTGTGGGTACTGTGCAGGAAAGGTAGAAAGCTACTACTTCAGCTGCAGAGCTACATGCAAATTTTACAGTTTTGTTTCATTTTTAACAGATTATCAGTATTTCATCAGATCACATGTGGCCTTTCCAATTTGACATCTGCTATTCAAAATCACCAGAATTTACTAACGGAGGAGGGAAATCACTTCACCATATGTTTTTGATTAAAATCTAATATCAACGTACTTCTCTCAAGCTCTCTATATTTGTGTGTCATGAAGACCATAAAAGACAAGGGAAAATATAAGGCTGTCAAGGATTAAGTTTCATTGTCTGAAGCTATCCGGAAAATTGTATCTTAGTGGGAAGTTAAGAGATTCTCTCACTGTATTAAGTCGACTGTTTTAAGAACATAATTCTCAGAACCCGAAAGAGAAAATTCAGTTGCTTTGAGCCCATGCCCAAACCCAAGCCCTTGCACCCTTCACAGTCATTAACACTTATTTGAGCTTTGGAACATTTCACGTATGTTTACCATGGATTCTAAAGCACGAAACTAACACTGTTTTACGAGCAAGTGATCTACATGAGGATAAAACAGAATCCTGGTTTTCATACGTCCATGTCGAGGTAATCGCAATCTTCACATCTATTCTCTAGGTGTTGAAGTCAACTAAAAAATAAAAATAAGTGGGCAAGAACTCTCCAAGAATTATGTTTTCAGTTTTTTTCCTGCTGCAAGATTAATGATTTTTCAACGCCACTGCTGTTCATGAATTTCAGAACAGTTTCTGGATCCAGGTTTTGAACAGATGTGGTACTGGCAAAATGTTTCACAGATTCCCCCCTGTCCCTTTCTTTTTTTTTAACTACAGGGAACTAAACTGTTTATAGCAAGAAACAGGAGGCAGCAAGGGAGATCACAAAAATAGAAGAGGCTGCTCTCAATTAAGGATCTCCCCAGAGGACTTTTGTTCCTACCAGGTGTTTAGAACTGCTTCTCTTTGCTATTGTTATTAGCTTTCCTCTGAGAGAGGCAGAATTTTTCATTTATTTTCTCCAGCCATACTAAACAGCACATTAATGCTGAAATATAGACACACAGAAAGAGAAAGTCTTCAAGGGACTGTGGACAAGGGCCCAGTATTACAGCAGGGAACTTTCATAAAGCAACAAAGACGACTGTTTTGAATACAAGTTTTGGAAACTATGATGTAAGTTTTTAAGAACCATGTTCAGAACAAGAAGACTAAGGTAAGAGATCTGGGAGTGCTAGCATCATAAGGAACCAGACTGCTACCCTCCTCTCCTCAAAACAAATCACATACTATACAGACTTCAGTATAATAGTTTTTACCATAAGAGCACAGATCTATGTTAGGCTTCAAGGAGGCGGGGGGGGGAGGGAAGGAAAAAAGAGGAGTCAAGCACTTCTAATTTACTTGGAAATAAAGCCTTCATAGGGACAACCTATTTCAGTAACCTCATTAAAGAACAGCAATATAAAAGCTCAGAAAAATCTTAAGTTCATGCTCATGAAGGTACAAATACGTAAAATGAAGGCTAAAGCCATTCTATAAGTTAACATATTCAGAAAAAAAATTGAGAATGTTAATATTTTGATATCTTAAATACCACTACTTTCAAAGATCTCCCCTGATCTAGAAGTAAAAGCAGTGTTGGAAGTAAGAAAACCTATCTGAGAATAGGCTTGTACGTTAGAAATGCCGCCCTGCATGCATAATGATGCCAGCATTAACTTACAATTCACATTTGAGACACACATAGAAGAACCCTCTCCTCCCCTCAGTTCACAATCAGCCTGGATTTTCGCTGTTTCTTAGGGACCAGATAAATCCATACAAACATTTACTCCACCAGTGAATCATTTACGTCACCAATAACCCTCATTTATGTGATCAGAGAATCCTTTGAAAGCCTATTTTAAACAAAAAGGATTCCTGGTATTTTGGTTTCAAGTCAATACTTCTAACTCCAGCTCCTTATACCTCACTTTGAGCAAAAAGTTTCCCTATGTGTGCATGGTGCAGCCATAGCACGACCAACTTCAGGAAAACATGCTACTGCTCTGCAAAGGAACATGTTCTCTTACATGAATTATGTTTCCAAGATAAAGACCGAGACCTCATCGAAATACACTCTTAAGCATCTTACCTGCTTTGTCATTTGCCAAACACAGTCGATGAACTGAAGGAAAATGGGAGATCTGTCTGCATCAGCATGATCATCGTCTCCATGTCCTACTCGCTGAAAGTCAAAACAAACTTTTCATGTCAGTCTAGTGTATTTACAGTACCATCCCAACACTTTAAAACTGAGTAACTCTTAAATATGTTCCAATGGTGAACAAGACAAGCCAATCTTCCATAATGCTAACCTGTACTTTTCAACTACTAAAAATGCATTCTAATAATAACTTACGGGCATGCCTTTGCTGTTGAGCAGAGCTGGAAAGACACTTGGTCAACAAAGCTGTGTTCCCCCATCTTTCACTGCACAGCCATTTATTTCTACCAGTGGGTCAAACTGGTACGTATTTACTAAGACTGCACTGAAACAATTATTCCATATCCACCTGCCATAACTACATGTCATTTCTTCTAAACCACCTTAGAGTCAGAGCCCACAAAATGTCATAATAATTTATGTCCTAATTCCCCACTAGCCCATGTGTTAAATAAACACTTCAACCTTAAATCAGAGTAATGGTTCCAGCAATTTTACCTTCTAGACACCTTAATTGTTTTCCTTGTTTCTCCATTCGTAAGATTGTTAAAGATGAAGCAATGTGTTACAATCCCTCTTCCTCATAAAAAAGCCATGTGATTTTTTTTAACCATTACGTTCAAGCCACTGATTCTTATTTACTTTATATTATACCTCACACACAGATTTCCTGTTAAAAATGAACAGGTCACAATTCCCTGACACACTCACACCAATAAAAGAAAGACACCAGAGATGATAACTAAAATGCGGCAGAGTATTGTGAGAAAACATGCTATTCAAAATAAAAGCCTTGAAGGTGACAAATCACACACTAAATCTTTCAGCTTACCATTGCAAATCGGTGTCCAAAACTTATCCATTCTTTCTCTATAAGAACTTCAAACCCCTTGATAGTTCTGTAATAGCTATCCAGCATAAGCATAGCTAGCGCAGTAAGCTGTGCAGTTCGATCCCAGCCATCACTGCAATGTACCACTACAGATGTTTTACCAGATTCAATTTTATCCGCAATTCTTACTGCTCCGGCAAGAAGCATCTTAAATAAACAAAAATAAATAAACAAGCATATTAAATACTAACCAAAACTCTACCCAAAAAAAGAGTTATCATTTTATACTCTTCAGGTTAATATATTGTAAAATTTCAGATTAATTACATAATCATCTGGACGAGATTGCTTTAGATTAGAGATTTCCAAGTGGTGGTATGCATACTCCTAGAGGTACAAAACTGTGTGCACTCTGTTGTCCAGGAGAGAGTTCTTACCAGCTCTCCACTATTAGTAGCATATAGCAAAAGGACCTGGGAATCCCTTCTCTAAATTAAACCTGAAATTCTGTATCATGATGAAAGACACAAATACTGTAACCTATTCCAAAGGCTGAAGGTTCAATGTTTTCAAAGTTCATTTTCACAGTAATCAATCACTCTTACTTCCTCAGCTTTCAGTTCTCAACCACCAAGTTTAGAGAAAGGGACAAACCATCCAGCTAATCTAAATCAAAATACAACCCAAACAAACCCAGAAACCCCTGGCTGGGCGCCTGTGCTGATCTGTCCATGCATGAGGTATACATTGTATTCAACCCATTAATAGCGTGGATTCAGAAGCATGCCAGAGAGCAAAGGATAGAGACACACAGGACTGAGACGACCTGCGTAAACTTGTTATTCTTCTCCCCCACAAAAACCCCTCTCTTACTCTCTTATGCCGCTCTGCAGTTTTTTAAAAACTTGAATAATCTCTCTCCTGTGAAGATTTGTCTCTGTACCATGACCTAACATGGCACTGAAAAATATGTGAAAAAAACCAACCCCTAGAACAGGACCAGAGGAGAAATTCCTGTTCTGCATTCCAACATCAGAAAATGGAATCTTGCAAAATACTTGCATTTTTCCCTTCCCAGGCATGTAAAAACATCTTCTGGGAAGCAGGAAAGCCAGCATCCACTGGAGAAGCTGTCCACAAGACCAGTCTTCAAAGCTATTTCAAGAACCATGCTTTAGAGACAACTTTAATTGATTATATCTTTCATTGATCCTATCTTTTATGGTAAAACTGAAGGATGCCAGGATGGAAATATCAGGAAACAATACAAAAGCTTCTATGGGAGAATAGAGCTTGTGGTCTGAAGTAGTTAATTGCCAATTACTTCAGTTACAAAGCTCCACTGCACTAAAAAAGTGCAAATATTTTGGTCTTCAATAAAAGCAGAAAACTAATCTATATAACATACAGGTATGCAATAGCTTGCTCTAAATTGTCCTAAAGAGAACACAGATGCCTCTGAAGGAGTACAGCTGAAAATAAAGGACAGAACAGACACAGGCAATAAGCAGAGAAGGGGAGACAGAAAACAGAGTTACTATTATCAGTAAATATCTGTGGAGTAGGTGAAGCATTTCATTCTACTTTGGACAAAAGCCTTCAGAAAACAGCTTCCTCCACAAACTATTATCATTCTTTATAGATGTTTCAGAACTTAGCAACCATCACGGTATTTCAGTTAGGGTTCCTAATGAATAACTGGCTTTGGATCGGTTTAGAAAATAAGAATTGGTTTAAAAATAATTAATAGCACAAGTTCTACCCTGAAAGACAGAAAATACCCTGGAGGGCATAAGGAAACATCCTGGGTGTGCAAAAAGCACCAAGTGACTCTACTCCTGTTGTTACCACTGTCTTCACACACAGGACGTTACTGGTGCCTCCCCAGACACTCCTGGACCACCTTCAAAGTGCTGTGGGTGGCCAGTACTAGGAAGGTGAATTTCCAGTGATTCATCACAGTAAACTGGGACACAATCACGCTGATCTCAGACCAGAAAACAGGGGATGCATTAAAGCTGTGGATTTGTTAATTGCTATTACAAGCCAAATCAACTAGGCAAGGAAGGCAAGCAATTCTTGGATAAAAGCACAGGGAGATACTATCAACACCGTTAACACGGTAATGGCAGCTTTTAAGAAATCAGGCTGCAGTTTGTGCTGTCAATACCGTAATATGAAATATCGCATAAGGGACAGATTAAAGAAGAATGTTACATGTATGTCAACTTTTTAAAAGAATTTAAATGGAAGTTCACATTGCTATGCTATTATCATCTGTGGAACAGTGGTATCAAGGTCCACTTCTGACATCGTCTGAGCCCAGGAACCCCACTAAAGTCAATGTCAATGAAAGGTGACCACTGGCCCACACAACTCCACTTTAAAAAATAGACTATTGTATTTAAGGCCAGGCTGGTAAGAAAAGGTTTCCAGATACTCAGATTCCCAAAGCTGTTTGAAATAGTCCAACTCCAAGAGAACAAGAAAATTAAACTGTTCCAAAAGATCATTAAATTTGTTTAATTCTTAATTTGTTTGCTCCCTCTACTGGTTCTCCTGCAGCAGTCAGCAAGCACTAGTTAATAGAAGAGTAAAACTAATGAACAATCCCAAACGTGTTTTGCATGAGTGACATTTGAGCCAGTTGCTAATAAAACAAATTCCACTCCATCCACATTCATCATAAATAGGGGAGTGAATGTGGTAATGAAATAATCTATTCCAAAAGCTGTTCAGAGGTTAGTGAAACAGACTGTAAAACTGAGTATGGTAGTGATTTATTTTAATATTATGTTAAATAATAGAGCAGATTATAACCCAGTAGAGCACTGACTATAAACAGCCCGTGAAAACGTAGGTGCCCAACACATGAACACTAACGTTGCATTGAAGGAGGAAAGGATGAGAAAGACTGCAGAATTTAGTGTCAAGTCCTTTTGGCAGTTGTTCAAATATAATCTGAAGTTCCCAGGGCATTCTTCCAAAAAGCAGGGATAACCTTGGACTGCTCACAAACATTCCCTCTCAAGAAAATAAAACACTGTCCAACACTAAACACGATACTGTGCTATCAGGAATTAACTCGTTACCTACCAATACATAAAACTGGAAATAGAAAGTTATTATGGAATGCTTAAAATGCTATGTTCTAAGTGACCATTCAAAAATTAAGCTTTTTTACAAGATTATTCTGATCAAAGCAATGTGCTTAAATCTAGACACTATTTTAGTAATATTTTCAGAAATGCAAGTTAAAACATGGTTTAAAAAAATAACTGATTTTTAACATCAGAAGTATTTTACCCTTATATATTCCAGCCAATGTGTGGAGTCCACATTTGATAACCACCGAGTCTCATCAATAGTAGGATAAACAATTTCTTTAAGTTTACGCAGGGATTCTCTCATTACGTGTATATTATGAATTTCCAGAAAGACCAGCTCTGCATTTGGGTAGGCACTTTCACTTTCATATCCTCCACCTTTTGCCTGTCATTCAAAAAATGAAAAGAGACTAAAAAAAGAACATGTACAAGGACTTCCGTATGAGGTTGAGAGTTATTTTGGTCAGGTTTCAGGATTTTCTGAGAGAAAGGATTATTTTAGCACTAATAAAAACATATTTGGGGCTTTTGTTTTTCTATGAAGCACTAGGGTTTTTTTTTTAGGTGAAAGAAATTCTAATTGTAATAGGCTATATTTAATAATACATTCCTATACCTTCCCCTTTTTACTGCTGAAACCTTTGGTCTTCTGTGGGCTTTACTGCATTATTTCTCATCTATGTCTTCATACTGCCTTCAATTCCCGCCAGCCTTTCCAAAATGCTACAAGCAACCGACCTTCCTTCCCATGCCCTCTTTAGAGACCCTTTTATATCTCTTTTCAACATCAAGTTCTCCTCATCCTCATCTCTTCCTCAATTTTCAGCCTTGTAACAAAGATAGGACTACTAATGCGAGTTATGATACCAACCTACCTTGTTTGTGTCTGCAACACTATTCTGTCTGGCATCAAAGATGATAAGTTTATGCGACTGAGCATTGGCATCCATTATTGTCTGCAAGTATTTTTCATCTTCTTTGCAACGCTTATCATTTGGGCCTACCGATGGCTGACTGCATCGTGTTATTGTTGCTTGGCTCTCAGGATGAATCCAGGATAACACCTGGAATAAAAGAAAATTATTTTAGCTTACTATACTACTACAAAAGCAGGAGGCCAGAGTGCAAATGGACAATCACACTGCCTACATGGCATTATTTGCTGGCAAATCAACAAATGCAAATTTAAGGACAAGCTGATGCAAAACCATATTGACAGCACACTAGTGCTGCTTATTCCAAATCTGAGCTTGAAATACAAAGTTTATTCTAAACATCTTAGCTTTCATTTCTGATAAAAACTGTCTGCTACTGCATCTCACTAATTAGAAAAAAAAGAACAACGGAGGAAGAAAAACTGCTTCCAGGTGGAAGTCTATGGACCTGTACACTACCTTGCTAAGCAGATCCATAGCATGAAAACTGTCACCATCTAACATATTTAAAGGGATTCTTACGCTGTCTGCAAAACTTGTCTATTCTCAAGAAAACCACTATGGCTGTAACACATTCAACACCAAATCAGAACACAAGCTAATATGTGAATTAGCATCAGATACCATTGTGGCTTAGAAGCGTTAACTCCAAACAAAAATTTATTACACAGCACAATAACCAAGCAATTAGACTCACATTTGAGTTGCTCTCTTCAGTTCTAAACCCATCAAGCCTAATTCTTCTTTCTTTGCCCCCACACCCCCGCTTCCAGGAAGGAAGCCGGCCCACTGTTATTTAAAAAAAAGCCTAAAGGAACTCTGATAATTTCTTATAAGCTACAAATCTGTAGAGCACTTTTATCTCCTTGTAAAAGTGTCACTTACTGGAACTCTGCCTTTTGCTCTAAACGCTGCCACTTTTGAGAGGTCATCATCCTTTACACTGGTTGGCACAACGAGAACAGCAGGATACGTATCACAAAGCTCATAGGTGCTGTTAATTTTGGATATTTTCCAACTCTCATTGGGCAAGCCCTGTATGAAAGCAAAACATTTTTGTATTTTTCAGGTTAGACCTTTACATATCTGAGTTTGGGGCGATGAAAATTTTTATATGCTACGTACTTTTTTAAAAAAATTGTGCCTACATTTTTCTTTTAAATAAGCTATAAACTTTAGGTCTTCATATTGAACCATAAACCAAAACACTGACAGTCTTTCCCATTTATTATCTTTAAAACTGATATGCTAAATAACCATTTGAATAGGCTGCACGCTCAGGTAAAAAGTGATCATACAGTGAAATAAAAATACTTTTGCAACTAGGAAACTGTAGATTTACAATGACAAACTACGGTTACTCTTCTGTTTAATGCTGCTTATTCAAAACCAAATTTTTATAAAGCCTGTATTTTCTAGAAATAGCACTTGGAAAACATGGACTTAAGAATGCATGTTAAGATAGACCAATTTGCTCAAGTACTCAGCACCTGTTATCTCCATCAACTTTAGCAGGCGCTCAACACTCTCAAAGTCAGGCCACTTGCATTTTATTACCTAAACATGAGATCTAGACAGCCTCTGTCTGTAGCTAGAGTTGAAAATTTCGATTTTTCTTTAATATTTTTTTCTTGTTTAAATGGCTCTGGGGGAGATGGAGATAAAAATAATACACCAAGTACTTATATAACTTACCTGCCTCTTATATTCTGCCATTGGATCATACACTTTCCAGCCATTAACAGCAAACTTTTCTTTATAGCTGAATGCAAAAAGAGGCTAAAGACAACAAAGAAAAGGCATAAATTACTGTCTGATGGGCTGTATGCACAATAAGCTCCACAACAGTGAACGTCCTAATATTTCAAATATAACACTTATAAAACTTTTTAACAGCAGACATAAAACCTTTGGTCAAGACTGAACAACACTGTGCTAAGAAAGAAAATGAAAGACAGTTTCCTCCTTCAAGTACATGCTATATAATTAACAAAATCAAGATAGGAAACAGTCAGAGATAGCTGAAGTTACTTGCCTGTGATCATACAACACATCAATGGCAAAGCCAGGATGAGGAAATTGGTCTTCTACCTCCCAACCAGTTCTTTACCCACAGAAGCAAACGAAATAGCATTCTGCAGCTAACTAATAATAAGACTAATTGTATCTATTTGTTGTTTTAGACAGAACTTCTAGACTGAATTATCTACTGCAGAAAATAAGAGTCAATACGTATGTATTTTTAATCAGCAACATTAGGCAAATCTAGATCTCAAGGGTTATACACAAATTAAATAACTTCACTGATAGCAGGACATAGCATAATGGTTTACAAATTAATGCAAAAAGGAAACAGGGTCAGAGTAGCTTGGCTGCTTTGTATCAGATTTTATGAATCAACATTTCAACGTTTGTTATACAGCCCTTGTATTTCCCCACCTACACTTTCCAAAAAGAGGAGAGCCAGTGA
This sequence comes from Platalea leucorodia, assembly GCF_965183815.1. Taxonomy (NCBI): domain Eukaryota; kingdom Metazoa; phylum Chordata; class Aves; order Pelecaniformes; family Threskiornithidae; genus Platalea; species Platalea leucorodia. Next base: position 16,412,453 of record NC_138832.1, on the reverse strand, counting down.
CAGCCTTCTCTACATCGTAAGACTTACCAGCCCATTAGAAACAGGAAATGCGCGTGTCACGAGGTTTTCAAAAATCTCCAATCTGTTCTGCTCTTCCTGTTTATAGGCCAGCCGCAAATTTCTCATATCCTGTCAAAAACAAGTGACACTATTTTACTCTATGATAAATTACAAAAAAAAAGCAGTTATAAGAAACTTGATTCAAGGAAGGCATATACATAGCACTAAGTCACTGACATCATCTAACCCACATTAGAACAGAGTTCCGTAAATGTTCGTATCAGATGACTAGGATGACCATTAGAGTTGCTAGATATCATAAAAACAGCCATTTTTCCTTTGAATTCACCCTTGAGACAAAAGGCAGAAGTGTTTAAGACTGCAAGTATCATAAGAGGAATTGAAATATATTATCTAAATGAAGCAGGGTTCAAATACAGGGAACTGATCAGACAGAAAAACAGCACATGTGCATGCAGATTCCTCTTACAGAAAAATGAAATGAAAATACTTTAATATGAACAAATCTCTACCATGCCATACCTTGCAAACTATTTCTATACCACACGAGTTGTCTCCGTGGCTCTGTACTCCAATTTTTTCAACTCTACTTATGACTCCAAGGGGAACATCAACAACAAAAGGTGGATCCTGAAATTTGTATATAAAACAAATGAATTTTGTTACCTTAGGAGGAACACAAACTAGTATTATTTATGTATGTTTCATTAGAATCAACTGTAATTCCCGTTTAACAGACTGCTGTGGAACATCATACTTCAGTTACACCCAATTTGTCACTTTCTGAAATCTACTTCAGCAACATTCCTGTCTGAAACAATATGCGGATAGAGAGCGAAGTCTTACCCTTTCAACACTTTTGATATACATTCTGAAGTCCGTCACTGTTAGTGTACCACTGACTGCTCCCATAAATGGACAGATATACATAACATCTTTAGCTGGAAAACAGACCAATTAAAGCTTTGTTTTACTATTACAGACATTTGTTCCATAAAAATCTATTTCCATTCAAAAATAGCAAGATTTTTGCCGTTCCGTAAGATTTTGACGCTTGACCTCTATAGGAAAGCCTACTCTTCAGATGCTGTCAGGACTGAAAGAGCTGTCTTGATCTCAACAGTGAAAACAATCAAATTCCTCAGTCCCACTGCTGCTGAGCAACTGCTGAGCAACTGGGGCTGGGCTCAGCCAGCACAGGCTGCAGCAAGGGCAGGCAGGTAACAAAGCACCCTGCTCCTATTCTTAGCTGCAGGCGGCTCTGGTCCCTGCCCTGAGGTGTAAAGCACCCACACTCACCTCAGAAAGAGAGCACCCAAACGGGCAATTACTGATGTGTAGGCAACCGACCTCCAAGTAATTCAGTTACATGCCCGTATCTTCATTTTCACTTTTATTTGAAAGAGCTAGTATTCTTTTCTAGCCAAGCACTGTACTGCTAACGCAGAGCTTGGTCACAGGCCAAAGTGAAATAAATCTCATTAAGAACTGGAAACTAAGTTTTCCACAACTTCATCTTCTTTGCTATCACAATTCTGAATCAATGAAGTATCCTTGGCATCCCCAAGCAGAAATACAACCCATACACCTATACGGAACAAACTAACCCTTGAAAAAAAATGATTTATCTATATGGAGCAAGTCATCCTCTGGAACTGATTTCTCCTTCCTACATTTGGATTTAAAAGACAAAGAAAAGAAATCCACATGAAATCAACTAATCTAAAGTGGCATTAAATTAAAATAACAAAAGTCAAAAGGAACTAATATTCTGTTTTTAAATAAACTAATGATTTAACAGTACTCAGTGTAGTACTCAATAGTATGCTTACCAATAACTTTGATTGATTCTCCAGGAAAAAGTGGAGCCTCTTCCATCTGTGCTAGTTTGTTTCCATCCCGCAGTGCCTGGCAGAAATCCAAAACCATGAGTAAATCTCACTTTCCATCTGTACTACATTGATACATTTTGATGCAAAGTGCTTTTACTACCAGATTACTGGAACACAAAGTGTATCTTTTTTTACAAGGCACAACTGTATTAAACAGCACCATAGTAAAAAAAAAAAAAAACCACAAACACAAAACTCCGTATTATAAATATTACACAGACATACATGTTAGTAACATATCAGTAATAGAGCATTTATGCAACGATTAGTTTCACATGCTAGCTACATATAGCATACAAAAATATGAACAATAAGATCAGCCCAAATTTGTAATTAGTAACTTGTTAGTCTTTTGCAAAATGCAGGTATTGTTTTGGGTATTTTATCTACTCGAGAACATTTTAAAGCTCGTATTATATTTTTTCCTATTCTTAATGTTGTTTATTTGAGTATTTTCATCTGAGAGAATTATATAGCAGAAGCTTTATTTATTTAACGTTTTAACTTTGTATTTTTGATAGCAAGAAGTCAGAAGCACCCCACGATGCTCTACTTCAATCAATACCCTACTGAGAGTGCCACAGGTTATGGAAGAGGTCCATTATAGGAATTTTGGATCCAGAAGGTCAGATTTAAGAATGAAATAATAATGAAATACAGAAGAACAATTAGCAATTTTAAAATAAGGGCTAGTTCCATAAATTTTCATTTAGGTAAATGGCTTCATTCCTGAATGATGCAAGATTGATCCTTTGGGCCCTTCGTTGGCGGCTAAGATTTACAATGTACTAAAGATTTTAATTAAGAATAAAAGGGTTTGCGGGACTTTTAAGGACCATGTGAGAAAGTGATGTCTCTCAGGTCAACCCGGTGAGATATTAAGGTTTCAATTTTTTACATCCTGAAATGAAAATAAATATAATGGGCTATGTTACAGTAAACAAATAACTCTTCCCTTGGATTACGGCTCTGATCCACATACAAATAACTGGTAGGATCTGTCTGCCTCCAAACTACCCCAAGCCCTCATTAATAATTTCCAAAGATATTTAAATTGATCTCTGGCTTTAGATTTTCTTGGAAACTAACATAATTTTATATTGAGCACCCAATCACAAAAGATGATGTGTAGAGAATCAGCCAATACTTACAAACCTAGAAGGACAGATGTGCTCTGTCAGATAGGGGCTTACGTGCCGTAGTACATTTTAGACCACATGACGTTACATGAAAACCCTACCTAACACATAACCAGTTAACACACTAAATGCTTTCTACGGATTCTTTTGCATGAGAAATGTAAGATTTGTATGTACTGTACAAGTACTAATATATAGTACCTTTGCTACACAGTTAATGAATGAAAGATGAGTAAAACTTGCCACCTGATCAGGCTCTGCTTCAGAATGATAGCCATTGTGTCCATCCTGAATCTCCTGCATTGCATGAGGCAGCAGTAGGGCAAGAGAGAAGTAACAGGAAAAAAACATGCAGACAACAAGTGAAAGGACAGAATCTTTTCTTTTTTGTTTCCCCTTTTTTTTTTCCTTTCCTTAAAAAGACAGCACATACTTTAACTCCAGTTTAGCTATTCAAAATCTTCCACTCCTGGCACAAACTACTTTCCACAGAAAGGAATCCAAGCTATTAGCAGGATGCTTTTAATGTTATTTGGCACAACACAAAATGAAAAATTTAATCCCTTTTTCACAAAAGAGTCAGTGCTGGTAGATAAGAACATAGAAGTATGTACTGTCTTTTTAAGACAAACAACCTTATAGCGAAAAAAATTAATTCAAAGTATGCCACATGCTTATCAATAGAAGAAATTGAGTACAGCTTGCAATGGTAGCATTAGGGGAAAACTCATGCGGTCTTTCAAGGAAAAAATAGGTCGACATCAAATAGAAGTATCTAGACAATTTAAAAAATGCTTTACTGTGTAAACATGTTTTAATTGAACTTTCAGTTTTACGGTTTCACATATTTTTCCAGCAACTTCTGTGTTGTTGCTGAAAACCTAGTCAGTAACTTTACAGAACCTAAAATTACTCCTCGTAGCAAAATATGCAAACAATTCACATTTTTATGTTAATTTAATTTTGCATCATATTGGCAGCAAATCCTGAATATTAATTAAATCTCTTTAATAAACATAAGGTCCCTATGCACTCCAGAGAGAAGCACAAATGTCATAGGGTCATATGAAGTAATTGTTTTAATACATTCAGCCAAAATTGTTCTTCCGCCTTCTTTCTTTATTCAGTGGAGAGGAGTTGTGTTCATGACAGTCTGTTATTCCCAGTTCACATGCAAAGAACTTCTCACTTGATTGATTGTAAAACCAGCCTCAGTCTAGATTTGCAAATGTTTGCTAAAGTCAATTTTTCTTTTTACAGTATCTCTACAGAACCCTCAAAAAAGAAACACTTAGAAGAAGGACTTCAGATATCTTCAGATAATTTGAACTCTACAAGAGGCTAAAAAGTTACAATTAATTAAAAAAACCTTTCAAATTATAAAGGACTCCTAACATTTATGTATTGGTGGAATTCTGTTAAATGGAAATTACTTAAATTTCAGACGATAAAAATGTTGTTTCTGAAATTAAAGCAAAGTAGATATTGTGATCTCTGGAAGGAAACTGGAAGGACAACCAGCAAATACACCACAAGATTTTAAATAAATGAAAGAGAGAGAAGCACAGCAGATCATTCAAAGACCGAAGCCTTTACAAAGAACTACGAAAAGCTGAACGAAAACAATCAATTTTTGTTACTCAACCCAGACCAATTATTTCAAGAGCTATCTATTTAGAAAAAAAGATCAACTTGTGGGTTTGTATGATTGGACTAAACACATCATTTTCAAATATGTAAACAACGGATGAGAAAAAGAAATCATTCAGACTTCGTCTCTTGGTTGAACAAGAGGTCTTTGTTTGAATAAAAGTGTTAGACACATTTCATGAACAATGTCAGAACACCATCCAGATCATTTCTCACTCCATAAATGTTACTAAGAGAGAGGGACAAGAAAACAAGGCATGCCCTTTTTATATCTCCAACGAACAATGGGCAAGACCCAGTCTCAAAATTATCATTAAAAAGATGCAGGTCATTGCACTAGTGTCTAACTTCAAACCTAACTTTCAATCCTACTACAGGGTGGTAACAATTAAGGTAAAACATGTACAAAGGCAAGCATGAATTGGTATCTTATTTAAATAGGACAGACACAGACGTAACGATTTTAACACTAATATTCTTTAGCATAGATAACACATTAGAGCTGCTAATACAGTACTCTGTAGTCCGAAGCATGTAAGCCTCAGTTACAAGCATCCATTTTGTCAAAATTAATGTAATAAAACTGAAGTTAGTATTGCACATTCATAACATAATTTAAAAATACTGCTCTCTTACACATTGACTTTTATTGCTCATGAAAACATTGTAATGTATATAAAGCATTTCTATGGCAAAGAAGCTGTTGCACTGCATAGCAAAATGGTCTGCCTGGTTCATAAAAACCATTAATGAAGTAAAGAAGAACGCTTGACACACCAAGATCTCACACAGCACAAAAGACAAACAGGTAGGAGGCCGTTTTACTGCTAGCCAAAGGTAATCTTACCCGTATAACAGGCCTCCTGTACACCTGTTAGTTAAAATATAAAATGTTATCCAACAAAACACACAGATTTGATTTCTTAGAGATACTATATCTTACTTCATCAGATTTTCAGAAGATCTCTACTTTCCAACATTTTAATTGTAGCCGGATTTTAAAAGAACAAAACAAAATTATGCAGATCTAGTAGCTCTCATTTGCAGAATTGTTTTGGTCTAAAAACAATCTAGCCACTTCATTTTAGTGATGTAACAAATGCCAAGCTCTTTTGAAACATTCATTCCTAATCACCCTTTTATCCAGTTACAATGTGCTATTGTGAAAAGAAAAGAAAGAGCCTGGTAATCCTTCTAGGTGGAAGACAATAAGCCTGCAATAACAGCCATGAAGTATAACCACCATATCTTTTAGATTCAAACGGCAAAACAGGGATAGCGACAACTCTTCTCAACTTATTTCTGAAGGTGTCTATATTCAGCTACTATAATCTAAGCAATTTTCATTTATATGAACCCCTCATTCCAGGATACTCTCCAGGCAGAGAGTATGTCAGAAAAGACATACACAGCAGAGTTCAAACTCAGAGTGAGATCATGTTGCTGTAGGGTTTAGCAAGCAAGAGCTCGCTCGGTGCTCTCTAGTTTTGATGATTTCATTTGCAGCCCTTTTCCTTCCTTTGACCCCCCCCCCCAAAAAATTACACTCTGATAACGTAGGCTACACAGAGTAACACCATTAGGTTCAAGAATCAATAATATTTACCTGGTTTTGCAAACGTATTGATTGAAACATTAAAAACAGATGAAAGAAAGAATAAAGCAGCGAGTTCCTGATAAATCCAGCAGAAAGCAACATAACTGCCCGACCAGTTCCAGCAGCAAACACACAGATCTGGCCCTACCTGAAGTTTCTGAGTTGTTGTAAGATAGACTCTAAATGTAGCAATTCGAGGTTACCAAAGGTAACAAAGACCCAGAAAACTGATCAGCGTGCATCAAAAGGGAAAGATGTCTCAAAAGAAAACTGAGTTATAAATGGGCATTATCTTTTTACGTGTGAATTCCATAGTAATAATGAATAAACCCAGCCTGTTAGTGGTACTGGCTAAGCAACGAATCGTACCACTGAACTTCTGCAGAAGCTCAGTGCAAAGGAAACCCTCTCCTAAAGCACAGACACCACTTCACAAGATACTGGTCCTGAACATAACTAAAGATATTCCAGGATAAAAAAATTCCATGATGTTATACACAAATATGGGATCTCAAATCATGGCAATGCAATAATGCCAAATACAATTTATACACAAAAATTCTGAATACCACCAGGCTTAATTTTTTTTTCTTTCATTTCTAAGAAACAGAATGAAGTAGAATTTTAATTAGGCCTTAAAAGACTTATTCCTGTTAAATAATATCCAAGATGAGTTTGGTATAGAGAAGGAGGTTATTTAGAATTAAAAGGCACTCTTTTTTCCAGAGGAACGCGTTCTAACTCAGAGATAAACTGAACACCAAACTTACACACTTGGATTTTACTAAAATGAAGTCCTTGATCTCCAGGGCAAATACAACATCGACAGCTGTAATGCAAGGTTTCCCACAATGTTTTATCAAAGATGTTAGCCTTGACCCGAAGTAAGCATTTGCAATTCAGCTGCCATAGCATGGAAGAGCTGCACTTTTTTATGAGTATAAGCTGCTGACTGTGCCAATAGTGTGAAACTCTGTGAGGTGAATTTTTAAGTAGACTACGGTCAAAATCATTTTGTGGATTGATCTTCAGGCTTGGGCTGAATCTGACCCGCTGTCACAGAATCTAAAGTACGCTGTTTCTGGAGAACAAACTTTGTAATCACAGAGCATATTAGAAAATAATTTAAAATCTAGTTAAAAACAAAAAAAGATAAAATCTTGATTTGGCCATTTTGCATGAAGACCATGCAATTGTTTCAAATCTTAAGGGGACTTGAAACCAGGTGAGTTTTATTAATTTGTAAGAGAAGGAAAACTGCATACGTGCCACTCTTGATAGTTCAGTTGGCTGGCTGCATATAGGAAACTGCAAATGAGCATGAAAGAAGAGGGGTAAAAAAGCATAATGGAACCTATAAGGTAAACCATACTGTGCAAGCATTGCCTTAGTGACAAAAACGTTGCTGGGAGGGAATAAAAACGGTGACTTTGTTTGTTTGTTTGATGTTAAATTCTCTGTCTCTGGTAAAACCCCATGAAAAATGATAGTCATTTATATTCCTTGCACGGTAATGAAGACATATGCATTTACTTTTTGTGAAATCTGGAGAGCTCAATTCTGTACTCTGAATGACACACACTAGAAACAATTTCAACCTGTAACTATTAATCTACTTTACCAAAATTTTTTTATGTAGCAATCATAAAGCTCACTTTTGGCATTTTATTCAAAACATTGACTTTTAATTTTCCTTTCACCTCTCTCTTAATTTTTGTTCTGTAGACTTCAATGCCACTATTCTAAATACGGAGGAAAACACAAAGCAGATTCAAGAGACTCCTATGCATAATGAGATGTTTCTAGTTCTGAAACATTCTGTGATCACTTAAGTACCTACCACCTGCTAATCAAGGTAGTAAGGACTTTCCTGATCACTCACTCTTTTATCTTAAACAAATCAATGCGTTCCTCAAGTCACTTACCCTGTAGTCTCTGGACACACCTTCTGACGGGACAGACCCTGAAATCTGACTAGAAATGGTTGCAGCTATCAGCTGTTTACACCATTCCACATGGGATCCAGTTGGGCTACAAAAACAGAATATTTCAAATTATTCAGCAGTAATTCAAAATGTATATGAAGAATAGCATAGCAACTGAGCACATCCAGAAAACAAGACCATAAACGGATCACTAACATCATAAAAATTAACTTGCTTTGTTTTGGGCAGAATGCAACTGTTTTGCTGATCAAATCAGGGAAAAGAATTTTACTAGATCTCATCAAAGATGTAGAGCTGTCAGTAGGTTAAAAGCGAAGTTAGGGTCCTAGGAACTTATAAAAATGTTGGTTTCTTTATCCAGTGTAATTTTTTTCATCATTCACACATTTTTTTTCTTAAAGCCATACATGGAATGAATTTGGTCAAGTAACAGGAAACTCCTTACACTTTCCCTATTATTACTATTTCCTGATTATTCAGTAAATCCTCAAAATTAAATTACTCTATGCTAGTATTTAAAAATTTAAACTATGCTAGTGTTGTATTCTATATTAATATTAAATGTAGAAAATACATGTTTTCTAAAGGGTAACTTCTAGTTAGCCATATTTTTTTCCTATTTATAAAATAACCTCTGAATAATCTTCAGGACGGGCCTTCCCGGGCCACAGCAAGGAATTCTGCAGTGTAGGGTGTTTGCAAGAACCCTAAAGACAGAGCATTTGAGCAGCAGAAGCACACTAAAAGCCAGATGATGCGTTTCGAGAACAGTCGGCTGAACTAGCGCTGCTTACGAATAACGTGGTATTAAGAGCGAGAAGCAATTACACAGTTTGTTCCCAGCCACTTTGAAGTGCACTAGGTCTGCCTCAAAACATGCCAGTATCTGATGAAAAACTGGGAATGCCAAAGGGAACTGTTCCCTGAGTGCCACGGCAGCCTCACCTGATGCCTTAGATAACTGCCATTTCTTCAAACAGTGCAGTTGGGCTCTTCTACAGATTTAATGCTTATTTAGAAGTGAAATACAGAAAGAAAATTCTAATTAATTTTTAGAATTCATTCATAAACTCGCTTTGGATTCTGTGCATATCTCGTGCCATTGAAGGGAATAACTACACACGCATACCCAGCACCGGGCAGGTGCACCACAACTTGGACATTAAGGGGGTGGGATAATGGCATAAGATGACCAATTCCTACTTAACTAGAGGTCTTTTCTTACATTAACTCTGCTAGGACAGGTAGATATAAGGTGAAGATGCATGCAACAACTTCGTACCTGAAATGAAAGCTCTTTCAGAACTTTTCTGATAAATTTTTGTAGCTTTCTCCCCACCTACAAAATTCTACACAGTACTAGATCACAGAATGTTATTTTGCAACTAAAACATGTTCATGATATTCCTGCGTGAACAACGAAGATAACTTTCAGGTTAGTGCTGAACTCGAGTGCAGGTTCACTTAGAGAAACTCTTCACTTAAGTTTTACAAGTGAGTGCATGAGCTAAACGCTACAGTAATCCTTTTCTGATCTCATTTATGTCTCCTCCTCTCACATCTCTCAGTTTCTAGTGCATCTCTTTAGGGGTTGCCTAAGCTTCTTTCCAAATAAGCATTTACTTGTTCATTAAGAAGAGGATTTATTTTTCTATGGCTTATCTTCACTAGGAATCACTACACCAACAAAGTTAATAGCAGCAGGAAAACAAATACGAATGCAGTTCGGTCTCCTCCCACCAGTGTCTCAGGATGCACCAGTGTGCCACAGGACGCCGACCATACCGACGTGACTTATCACCGCTGTCCAGCGGGACGCATACCAGTACGCGTCTTTTCATTCTGTCCCATCGGAGGTCACGCACATTAGCGCAGGCTGGTGCAACCGTACGGGCAAATAAATAAATTCTATGAGAAGCAGGCATTATAACTTTTCCAGGGTAGAAGAAGATTAGGAGAAGAAAGAAAGATGAACATTAAGATAAGAAAGTGCATTAATACAGAATGCAAAGATGTAAGTTTTGATGATAGAAAATGGACATTTGATTCCCACCTTCGCTAGAACAATGTAAAACTCCAGCCTTCTCCTAACAGAAAAGAGAGAGCATGTGGAGACTGGAACCTGGCACTGATTTCTAAATACAGTCTTTTTTTTAATTTTTCATCTGGGTGAAATTTCCGTTAGTTTCGACTCCTTGTTTAAGGATTTTCAAATTCAGCTCCGAAGCCTGCCTCCAGCTGGAGACTTCTGGAGGAAGGAATCCCTCTGCCAGCGACCGCTGAACGGGATGCGGTAAGGCCGGGCCTCGGCTCCGGCGCAGCCGCCCCGGCGAGACCCCGCATCTGCACCGGCGGCCCCACGCCCCGACCGACACCGCGGGGCCCCGCCCGGCTCGGGGGTGCTGTCACACCTCCCCCGATGCAATACGCACTTGCATGGGGGGGGGGGGGGGCAATCGGGAATACAGACTTAAAACCCGAGAACGGTCTCAGTTGCGTTTGCAAAGACGAGAAGCGACGCGCTGCCCAAAAAACCCCGGGCCGAAATCCTGCAGGCAGCCTCAGCCCTCGCAAAAGCGACGACGTTAAAGACGCTTAATACAAACACACAACCGCAAGCAGGAAACTTTGACAACAGCCAGCTCCCCGGCCGAGGACAACGCGCCGCCGGCCTGCGCGGCGGCACAAGACCACCCCCAGGCCGGAGCCCGGCGGGGCTCGGCCCCGCCGCCGTTTCCACGCCGGCTGCGGGGCGCGGGGCGGCGGCGCGGAGGCCGCCCCCAGGCCGGGGCCGCGCTCGGCGGAGGCGCGGGCCGAGGCCGCCTCCCGCCGCCCGGCCCCGCGGAGGGCAGGCCGCGGCGCCCCCCGCCGAGCGCGGGAAGCGGAGCCCCCTCTCCCGCCTTCGCCGCCGGCTCCGCTCACCTGTCCAGCGTCTCCGTGCTGGCCTGCCGCGACCCTGCCCCCGCCGCCGCGGCGCCCGCCGCCCGCACGGCTCGCCGGCTCACGCCGCCGCCCTCCACCGCCGCCCCGGCCGCCGCCGCCGCCCGCTCCATGTTCCCGGCCGCCGGCGGGACGCGCTGCGCCGCCGGGATGGCGGACTCCGGCCGCGCCCCGGCCCTGCCGCCTCAGCCCGGCCCGCTCGGGCCCCGGCGGCGGCCGAGAGCTGTCACCTGGCGGCGGGGCTTACCCACAGGCCTCCGCGCCGCCGCGAGGGCGGGCAGCGGCCCCGCGCGGCGGGGGAAGGCCCGGCTGCTGCCGCCCCGCCGGGGCCCGGGCCGGGCTGAGGGGAGGGCGCGGCCCTCGGCCCCCCCGGCCCCCCCGGCGGCGGGCGGCCGCGCTGCTGGGAGAGACGGGCCGGCAGCAGCGGTCGCGGGGTGCCATTCAAACGTCTGTCAGAGGCAAGGGGCTTAAAACTGACATCTTTATTTCATTTTTTCCCTTCGCACAGATACATGGCAGACGGATGCTAGGCTCGCCCCCACCCCAAAATCGCTTGACAAGTAACACCCAGCTCCAGCGCAGTCCTGCGGTGTCCAAGGAGGGCGGCCGACACTGGCATTTATGGAGCAGCGAGTAGAGGAGATTCCTGGTCAGTTATAAAAACCTGTTGTCTCCAGCGTGACACAGAATGAGACAAAAAAACAAACTCAAGGCAGAGTTTAAAAATACATCAAAAGGAGGTAGTATGCAAATCATTTCTAGGGTATACCCATAACAGTGATGCTGGGGTGGATAAGGCATAAGCAAATAAAGAAGGCATTCCAACAAATACACTTTCTAAATAAGTAACTGAATCCCAGCACAAAAACTAGGTCATCTTCTTGGGTCCATGGAAGTAAGAATACAGAAAGGAAAAAACTAAAATAGCATTCCAAGATGGATATTTCATATTGGATACTGGGCACTTACAGCTGCTGACGTTCACATCCCAGCCCTGCTTTTTCACCCCTCCCGGAGAAGGCACTCGGCGCCCAGCACTCTCTCATTCACCACCTCAAAAGCTTCCCCAGCGGCGTTCCTGGCTGTCACAGCTACAACATGAGGCGATGCAGGCGGCGGGGCAGCTGCGGCACCCGCGGCCGCGCACAGGGGCCCGGCGCTGCCGTGCAGGTACAGCGTAGGTGCGCGCAGTGCACTGCGGAATGACAGCCCGGGTCATGCGTTGAAGTGGAAAGGAGGAAAGTTTTCTGTTAACATCCATCAGTTTCTATGCCTACATTCACAACTTGAAAGCAATATTTTCCAGAAAGTATCCGATTAAAAACACCCTTATGTTTGCTTAATATTGCCATGTAAAAACAGAATTAAAACAAGTATCTTATCTGTCGACCTGAAAAAAATCCAAGCCCGCACAGAGCTATGTTAGAGAGCTTCAAAGGCTGAAATTCGACTGAACCAGTAATATGAAGAATGGTATATATATCTGTAATGAAGTAAGTGCAAAAAGATTCTTTCCGCTATATTACACTTTCCCAAGTGTAACAGGTTATCATGTAGTGTTTACACAGTAAAAACTATTAGATTTTCTGAACTTCTCCACACTGCTCAGAGATGTTACCAATACGTTCAACTCAAATACAGAAAATTTAAATATTCTAATAAAAATAGCTTTTTTTATAAACCACAAGTAAGTAGAAGGCAAATACACCAGAGTATGCATAGCTTTCAAAATGTAAAGTATATCATGAACAATTAAGTATCCTCCTTCATTTATCTCATGTCATGCATCTTATTTACCTTAACAATTCAAGATTTTGGGACAATGTTGTTATTTTGGAAACACATACTGAAGAACATTGATGGGAGAACAAAATTTAGAGGACAAAAGTAAGTCACATAAATCATGTGTATTTAGAACACATATGCCATATGCTCTGAGCTTCCCTGAAAAAAATAGTGCAATTCAGTGTATCTACTGAATTAAATCAAGAGGCGGTATACTTTTATTCCTTTGAAAAAATACTGTTCTAAAAATATTCAGATGTCCTCTAAACTTTGACTTATTTTAATGGAACTATAGCTTTAAATTTAGTTTTCCTATGCAAAATATTTACACTTTATGAACTTGCAGGGTTTCTAATAAACTATATTATATACTTACACAAAACTTAATTTATATATAATCGTATTATATCTTGCAGATCAAAACTCACCACATGTACAATAATTTACAATGACAGAAGCCTCAAGCATCAAAATATCTCCTTTAAAATAACAATATTAGATAGAGTCCTCTACAGATCCTGAATTGCAGTATTTCCTGGATCGCCTGAAAATCATTAAACTTCTGAGAATACGCAAAATTTTAATTAAATATCAAGCAGCAAGGTTTGTGCTGTCATAAGAAATGCTTGCAACTATTTAAAAAAGACCTGAAAGGAACAAATCAAAGGTTTACAAGAAGCCTCTGAAATGAAGGCTTGAAACTACAATTCACTGGAAGGTTCAATATAAGTGCACACACTATATGCAAATCTTGTATACTGAAATCCCTTAAATACTTAAGAATAAATTCATTGAACAAAAGTTAAATTAAACAGTAAGCTATAAATGTACAAGTTTTCAACAGTATTTATAACTGAAAATTTTTGCCTACTTTGGTATAAAAGCTCCTTTACACAGGCACATTTACTTTTAGAAGACAAACACAAGCTTTAATACTATGGCTGTTGCTGGATATTTAAGCAATGTCTCTGTGGATCTGCTTTTAATTATATAAACCTTCTTTAGAACCATTTTATTCTCTATGAATCCAAAGAGCCAATATTGCCAACAGTGATAATTTGTAATATACTTCAGTGCTGAACAGTTAGCCAAAACAGGACTTCTCAGTTACAATTGTAATTTGTTAAAAAAAAAAAAATTTACAATAAACAATAGATTTTTCTTTTATTTTGATATCTACTGAGCTTTTTGAACTTTTTAATTAGAAGCATATCAGTGAAATCCCTTCCATATTTTTGTTTATTTCGAAAAAGGAAAATTTGGAATTCTCAGGTAACCAGAAAATTTCAACACTTCCCTCTGAAATCTTAAAATAGAATTTATTTTTATCTCATGAACGCCACAAACGTATTCCTAAAGGAATACACACATACCTAATTTTACATATTGTGAATATTCCTATTGCCATTAATGTGTTTATTCACGACATGTAAGACTGAGCATGGATTTCCTTACAGGAACATGACCCACAATGTAATAAATTAAAGCATTCTTATGAAAACAATAAACCAATTTAATTTCCATTGTACCAAACTTTCCAAAATAACTCTTAAAGCCCTCCATAACTAGAAGTTGATTAATAATGTTCCCAGTCCACAGGTTCTGAAAGGCACGTAATTGAAGAGTTGGTTGTGTTTGTTTTTAAGTCCTCCTCAAATGAAGACAGTCTAAAATAATTTGTGTTAGGACAGTCTAATGTAAGGCATTAAAATATTCCTCTTTATGCTATAGATCTATGTTAAGCACCACTTGCTATTACAGTATAGAATGAAGCCAATGTTTTCTTCAAAAATGTGTTTGTACTTGGGACATCATTTGTGAGGGAGATGCTGATGAGGCTGATGAATTGGGTATCTTAGAATTATTTGTGATCTGTAGTTCTTCAAGTCTCCTTATATAATCATCACGTAACGCAAGGAGCTCCATGTAACGCTGCTCCACTGGATTTGGCTGCTAGAAAGAGATCTGTATTAGTCTTATCGCTTCGGTCCAACTACTTCTACACACTTAAGCTGCTGTAGCATTTGTGTTTTCCTGGCATTACTCAGTATTTGTAGCTTCCAACACATGTAACACCTTGTAGCTAAACAGAAATATTTATTTCTACAGTGCAAGAGCCCTCTGCCTTCCAGTTGTTCTTATCCAAAGAAAATCTTTACACAAAACAGTTCTTCCTACCTCAATAAAATCAGCCAGCACTTCCTGGAGCATATGGATTTTATTTTCTTATTATCTAATATTGTGTGGAAGATAGGTGTGAATACCTTGTCCGAAGCTTTTCTCTTCTTGACTTATTAAAAGGTTTTAGATTCCAGAAGTCAGATGCCTCATCATCTACATCAGCTACGCTGATCAGATTAAGATGAAATCCATGTCTTCAGATTAAATAACTTCCCTTACTGATAAAATTTACTTCAGTTTTTAATAGTAAATTTGCAACTTTGTGTAAATGAACAAGTGAAATAAATGCAAAACTTTATTAGTGAATTCCATAAGTAAACTTCAAGGTGTTCAAAATCAACTGCCCTAGCTTTCTGGAGATTACTCACAGAAAGAGCATCTTAACTGTTTCCGTTTTAAGCTTAGCTGCCTTTTTCAGATAAAGTAAGGAAACAAATGGAAATGAAGTGTTACAAGCGTCCAAGGCAGATACAGAGCCTAAAGTTCAGCTGTATATACCTGTCAAGAAGTCGCTGCAGTTTCACAGTTAACTGCCTGTAATTAAAAGGTATTAGCAGTACAGTTTCAGGAGCAAATGTAAACTCCTCACCGGTTCAAAATCAGCTGAACCAGCGCTTGTACGTGCACCACTCACTACGCACCCCAGATGAGGACGGCGATGAATGTTGAAGCAACTGTGGAAGCTGGATCGATGACTGAATGTAGTTACTAAGATGATTAGAGGTGTAGGGTTAATGATGTTGCCAGTGACAGACCAGACTCTTCATTAGACTGAAGTCTGATGCGGAACATGCTTCTACGTACTGGCACTAAGAGAGGCCATTGGAAAACTGGTTCAGGCCACATGTCCACTGTTCAGTTGCTTAAGTCAAGATGAAGCATAAATTTCATGGGCAGCAAAAAAAAAATTGTTGCATTTTGTATATAAAAATGGTGAAAATGAGGGACCGGTAGTAGCAGCATAGAAGATCATCACAGGGGTTTGCATTTCTAGTAAGAAACTCCTGCCAAAAACCTTGCCTGAATAATGGCAAAGCGCATTTTTAAGTAGATTTACAGCTAATTTGCATGCCCTATAATCCTTCACTTTCTAAGATAAATCTTTGGATTCACCTTTTGCAAAATGCCCTCATCTTTCACAGCAAGCAACAAAAGCTTTAAAACTCGAACTTCGCATTAAAACTGGCAACATACTTGTAAGAAAATATGGCAAACTGTCTGGGTTTCTTGCAGCCTCTAAAGTGTTGTAAATAATACAGGAGATCAGCTGCGGCAGAGGAAGTGCATTGCTTGAAAACTCCTGATTCATTCCAGGGGCTGGACTGCGGAGACTGCTTCTGTCAACGAAATTGCTCCTCTATCATCTCCTACTCAAAGCTCCACAACTTGTTAAGGAGGACAAATAAGTCTCTGTACGCTATCTTTACATGCCACATTGCCGAGATTTCTAGCAAGATTGTAACAAACATTGAGTGTCCATATATTAAACATTAAAAGCACAGAACTGAACTATGTGTAATTTGAGAAAAGCTTTTGTGGGCTTCCAATCTGATCCACTTGTATAATTTTCAATAACAGCTTTCATCCAATGGTTACACAGTGTAAACAATGTTGGGTCATCAAAGTTACATTAAAAAGAAAAATCTTACCATAAGCCATCAATACACATAGCAGTTTTGAAAGAAAAGGACCAAATAGGTCATCTTAATTCGTAAAAGACTTCATACACTCTCTCAGAAAAAAAAGAGAAAGCCTAAGCAAATGCAAGGAAGCGTGTTTGTGATGCTAATGCCCTAACTCTTCAGGGATCAGTAAGCTCCGTTTCTAAGCACTGCCATTCACCCTTTAGTAGCATCAAATGCCCTTAAAAATGCTCCCCCAGCCCTGTCCCCAAGAAAAGGGGCTAGAGAGAGCTTGAGGATGACTTGATACTAAGCAGTGAAATAAGCTCAGTGTTCTGAGAATAGCTGAAATAGCTGAGTCAAAAAAAAGAAAAGAACCGAATAATCATTTTCACCTTTTTTCTCTCCATCTTTACAAATATAACATTAAAAACCTGAACAGATTACAGGTACTATTCTACAAGTCAGTTATGACACAAAATCCTGTTTCTGAAGTCTAAAAGCATTTTGTACATTAGAGAGAATTTACTTACTTGTTGCCGAATTCTTGGGTTCCACCTGATGTAGTAATTGACCCAGAGCTCTAAATGACGCATACTGGCTACTGGATAGAGTGCTCGATTTAGCTCTTTAGTATAAAAAGGATTGGTGTATTTAGATTTTTCACTGTTTATCAAAGACCATAGTGATAATGTTTTCTCGGTCACTTTCTAAAATGAAATGGAGAGAAGAACAGTAAATATTTGCACAAAATCAGGAAATCCATCATAGAAGCCATGGCTACATTCTAAAATTAATGCACTTCTGATTTATTTAGAAGCATAGTAAGTTACTGTATTAGGAATATTCCAAAACCAGCGCTTGTCAACTATTTTAGTGACTGCAGTCTTTAAGCTACCAAAATCAAGGAATTTACCATGCAACTATTTTATAATGAGAATAAAGCCAGCTCAAGATGACTGTCATACACGGAATATAACCAAATACAATACAAATAAAACCTTTTGTAATCATCTAGAGTCAAGACAGCAATACAATTAAACAATCAGTGGTTTGACTAACCTCTTTTTCTCTAAGAAACTCACTATTATACAAGAAAGTACCAAACCGGCAGCTGTACAAGTGATCCAGGATTGTAATCAAGAACTGCTCATTGAATTCAAAGGCCGTAGGAAACTAAAAACAGAAAAGACAAATTTGTACTTTACATCATAAAAGCAGGCAGAGATGCACATATCCTGCTTAAGAGGCTAAAGGTGGCATTTAGAAGCCTGAATATGTCTACAAATAATTTTTAAGATAATACTTTCATATACTTTATAGCAGAGTAAGTGTTCAGATGACATGAGGTGTTCAACTTCCTCAAACTAGCCACTGAAAAGAGCTCTTCTCAAAATGTTCTAACTGCCTTTAATTTCTAAAAAGAAGAATAAAATACAGAATGGTTACAGTTATATTTTTACTAGCAAGACAGAATAAGACATCCATGGTGCACTCTTTATAGTGCAGCACCATACAGGAAAATAAGGGTTTAGCTCCTAAATCCTTGGCCCTAAACAGGCTAAGTTTGCTGCTTTGTTTCATTACTTATTGAAAATACAACGTTTGAATCACAGCACTCAACAGCTCCCAAGCTTCCTTTTCAAGCTTTGACAAAACAACATTTGTCCCTGTAGTCCACGGGACAGCTTCACAGAAATGGTGAGGCGAAACAACAGACCCTATTAAGACAGTTGGATGCAATTCCTGTAAAAGCATTCTGCTGGGTCACATCTCTCAATACGTTTCTGAGAAGTCCGTATCCAAGACACACCAGCCTTGCATGCATAGCCAATGCCATATCAAGCAACGTAACTACAGCTTGTATACCACTTTTAGAAATAGGGTAGAGAGATGGTATGGTTTAAAAGTAAATACACTCTTTTCTACTACAGTGTCAGAGCAGAGGGGTATGTCCTCTTCCAATACCTTTTTTTAAAATAAAGATCTAGGGTTTTAATTCAGTAATCTCTTAACAATGTTACCTTCTGAAGAATGATATAACATACCTGTTTAGACATCTGCCACACACAATCAATAAACTGGAGAAAGATGGGCGATCTGTCTGCATCAGCATGATTTTTATCACCGTGGCCTATTCTCTGAAATGAAGCAATACAGCCTCCTGTTAACCAAACCAGTCTATTTTATGGCCAATAGACATTGTTTCTTATTTTGCACTAGAATATTAATGCTTCTGTAATAGAGTAACCTGTTCTTATGATTTCAAAATGAGTTATTGCACCAAAGAGGAGAGATTCAGATATACAGAAATACTGCAAAGCTGGTCCAAAGATGTCTGAGAAAAATTCCAAAGTGATAATTGGTTCTGTTATAAAAACCTGCTAGTTACTGCATGAGCAGAACTGTTAAAGCATCCATTACCTTGCAAATAATCAAGACATATTTTGAACTATATTTACGTAATAAGTTTGTCAAAAGCCAAGTTATGTACTTTGTCTTTTTTGTAATTTAAGCCACTGGAGAACCTAGATTATCAAACTACCCACACAGATTCTCCTCTTCCCCCTCCACACTTGAACCTAAAGATTCACCCTGAGGTAGATAGTAAACATGAGCAAGCCCAAAGAAGCCATCATGTTCTTGACAGAAAATTAACGCACATTTTTAAAGTTTGGGTGAGCCGCTTATTCTGAGGAGTCCAAAGTGACAATCAAAGGAATTCTCCCCACAGACAAAAAGTAGGTTTGGTAAAAGCTGTTTCCTTCCTTTTCACATTTGATAGCTGAGAACAGATAAGAGATTGAGGGAAAAGAGATTCTATTAACTCCAAAACTCTGCTTGAATATACTTGCCTGGAGGAGACAAAAGAAGAGCATGTATATTGAACTAAGATGTTGTCTATCTGCCTGTAGGATAGCAGGCTTAATATCTTAAGGATGTGAAAAATGATAAAACCAGTACACTACTTTGTACAATGATTTGCAAGATAGTTTAATAGAATCGAATAGCAGGAAATAGAGGGAGATGAGAGGTTGTAGCTGAACGCAGGCAACAGCAGCAAATGACTAGAAAAGCACTATAGGGAAGACAAATAAACTGGCCTCCTTGCTCTCCAGTTTTCATGGTTTAAAATACGTGGTATCTGTTAACAGAGTCATACGTGTGTTCGGTAAGCAGTGAAAGCCCTTCCACTTCCACTATGGTTCGCAGTTTTAGGATGTCTGAGTATTTTCCATCTATATGGAAACGTGTCTCGTATTTCTTATATTAGAATGCATTATTAGAACGACATTCCATACAGTAAGCAATTTCATCATCTGGATAGTGCACTAAGTTCACTATACATAGAAAAGCTAGGGTAGGGAATTCCTTTTCAACAAGGAAACTTATTGTGCACTTCATTAGATAGTTCCTCCCTGTATTTTCTATTAAGTAGCCTACTATTTAGTTATTTGTTATTAAAACAAATTGCAACCCTGGTAACATGAAAACATGAAGCTTGCTCTAACCCAGACAATGTAAGAAATGCCCTACTCTTCTCCAACTCCCCACTTGAAGGGAGGCACAACAACAGTAGTTTCAGAGATGAGGTTCAGGAAATGCTAACTGCACTGAAGTGCCTAGTTCTCACTATTAAAACTCACAGTTCTATCAAATAATTACCAACCTAAAACAAAGCATGTATGATCAAAATATTTTGTGCTTGCATTATCAGTTTTTGTTCTACAGAACACCCCTGAAAAGGACTGCCTTCACTATAAGCTAAACAACCCATCAAATCAAAATATACGGTACTCTCAGAAAAGAGCAGATGGCTAAAGGAGAGTGGCTTCAACCACTTCCAAAGATTACTACTTGAGTGAGCAAGTTGGGAAAATAAAATAGTAGTTTAAGCAAAAGCAAGCTATTTAAATCACCCTTATTGCTGCTACATTGTCAGAGATGAACCAGTGGACTAAGCTGGTCATCTGGGAGGGGTGCAGAAGTCCTACCTCGCTAATAGGAGGAAAACATTATCTGTTGAGAGAGAACAAACTCCTTTGATTACTCAAACTAAAATTAACGGTTTAATAAAAAGAATCATAGGTTACTGGAATTTATTCATAATGGTGAAGGACACACAGATCTCTCTTTTTAAGCTTTGTGCTGAACCATAACACATGCACTAGTGTTATGGTTTAACATGTTAAACGTACGTTTAACATTGTTACGGTATAACACAAGTCTTCTAGTTATACAACGTAATTTTATCTGCATCATGACTATAACGTTTTTTTAAAAATACAAAATAAGAGAATAAAAAGGCAAGCCAGCGTTTTCCTGTGGCTGTACCAAGACAGAATACTTCAAAGGTTTATATAACACATCACTACTAGAAAACTACAGGAAAGTACACAAAAAACTGGACTACAGCAGATATCATGCCCAACAATCAAAATCCAAATCTCCTGAAAGCCTCAAAGCACCTTTCAAATGTCAGATCAAAGACTGCCGCAGCCTACAAGCATTAAGCACCTTTAAGCACCTACTTAAATGGTGAAGTGATTCATGCTGAGTAGCTATACATGAATTTCCAAATGACTGAGACACTCTTGCAAATATAAAATGGGCACGAAATACATGCATAGGTATATTTTTCCACTTCTTGATTTTTCCAGATTGCCTCTTTTCCCAATTTTAGCAATATTAAGTAATATCTTTAGAATATTCCACTAGGGACAAATTGTCTGTGCAAATAACTTCTACTGGAGGTGTGGAAACTTCTTACTGTGAATTACAAGGTGCAACATCAACAAGTAACACTGTTGTAAAGCTCCCAACTTATGTTTTATGTTTACATATGCCAGCACACTCTCCCTGGCAACCTATTCTGCTTCTCCAAGTTCCTCATACAGATTTCCTTGTTAAATGGTTAGCTGCCAAATTTAAGAGAAGTTCCACTAAGACTGAAAGTTTCTTAACACAAACGCCCTTGACTTTGCATTATACATGGGTAGAATATTAAGGACTTGCTATAGACAATTTCTACTTAATCTTCTAAGCATCCAGAAGACAACTGAACAGAACTAGAGCTGGCATTACCAGTGACAGCCTCTTGAGAGCTATTATGACAAGTTTAGAAGATTTGGGAAGAAGTATTCAAAACATCACTTAAAAGACATTGGCTAGATTCATTCATCTGCCTCTCACGACATTCTAAATAGTCCAAAGGGAGGGTAAGGGCGAAGCCGCACGTCCCAGCCTTATTTGATCTTCTTCTGAAAAGTTTGGGAGGACAATTTTTCTGCCTTCTTATTTTCTTTGCTCAATAACCACAGTAACCCTAGCAATTCTGTGTTTTTAAAAGGGTATAAAGGACAAAATATGAGTTCTCAGAGAAAGAATAGCAAAAAAAAATTAACCAACCAGGTCCAAAACCAAAAGCTCTGCTCCAATTTACCTGGAAAAGTTTTAAATCAGAATTCCAAAATAATGAAAACAATTATCAAACCTCAACACAATAAGTACTTTAACATTAAAAGCTTTTTAGAATGTTAATGTTGCATGGTCCATGCAATTATCTTCTAATTCTTACCGATGCAAATTTGTGTCCAAAGCTTATCCACTCTTTTTGCACCAGAACTTCAAAGCCTTCAATGGTTCTGTAGTAGCTGTCTAGCATCAGCATGGCCAGCGACGTTAGCTGTGCTGTCCGGTCCCAGCCGTCACTGCAGTGAACCAGCACAGAGCTCCTTCCGGAGGATACCTTGTCTGCCACTTGAATAGCTCCTGTCAAGACAAGCTAGCAAAGAGGAACAGACACCGAACAACACAGATTAGTATTATCATTCTAACAAAAATAGATTGATTTCTTTGTATCTACACAGTATCTAAATTGATACTGTTTCCATTAAAAGACCTAAAGAGCATGGTGTAGTTAATTGGAAAAGAATTTTCTAGGAGATCAAGTCAATTTCGTGTATAAAAATAGAGAAACAGATTGGTTCCCTAATCCGTTAGTAAGATCTAATTCATCTCACAGCAAATTCTTAAAAAAGGGGGCAGAAAATAGTAACCTTGATAAACTGAAGAACATAAGCTTCTTTTTCAAAGAGAGGATTTACCATAGGATATACTCTCTAAAAATTCTGTATTTCATTTGGCTTCTTTCTTTGAACTAAATTACTGAAATATCTCAGTTCTTGGAAAAAGGAACTTGTACCCTTTTAATATGCTTATTTTCCAAATATTAACTTAAATTGAAAATTTTATTAAGTAGGATTCATTACAGAATACTCTAAATACTTTTGCACAGCTGTACTTGAGGCAAAAGGTTCAAAGGTCAACTAGTAAGAACACTGCTGAATTACCAGTTCAAGTATTTTATTTGTGCTACAAGATGAAAATTACAAAATGTACAAATAAATCTACAAGTTTTATTTACAAAACCGTAATTCACAAAATAGTCACATACATCCTGACAACTAAAGTAATCACTAATCCTTCACAATGACAGTTATCTGTAGTCTTGTATTGCTAGAAACCAGGTAAAGACCATCAGATTAACAATCCTCTGCATTCCTCTATTAAAGACTAACATTTGACTTGAGGCAGACAATAAACATTGAATTTCACCTACTGTTTCTTAGCAATGATACCTCATAACATACTCTAAGACTGGCTGGCAAAAAGCCAACACTCAGTGATGCTGGTTTTGTAGTCCAAGTAGTTCGATGTATTCCATATCAGAACTATCTCAAAGTCTAGCAAAGAAAGCAAGTCTGATACGACAGATTTGGACAAATGTTATTTCAAACAAACAGCAAAAAGTTACCTTTATGTGCTCTAACCAATGAGTTGATTCCAGACTCGACAACCAGTGTGATTCTTCCACATTAGGATAAACAATGTCCTTTAACTTCTTCAAAGATTCCCGCATGACATGAATATTATGAATGTCCAAGAAGAAAAGTTCTGCGTTGGGATACGCATCTTCACCTTCATATCCTCCCCCAGTTGCCTACAAACAAGAGATCTAAAATTAACTTCAGTCATATATACACTGTTGTAGCAGCTTTTCAACAGAGCAAGAAGGGACTGAATTTTATTTATACTTTATTTTGTGGTTGGGCAATATATAATTCCAGTTGCTTAATTAAAGTCTCATCAAGTCTCAGATACAAGCTTTGGAGAGGCAAATGCTGGAGAAGAATACCTGGGGGCTTTCCTTTGTCCAAAAGGACAAAGTGTATTAAGTATACCACATGGCCAGAAAGACGTTCAACTTGCTCCAGCTAGCCTAGTTCCTTTCAAAACCTCAAGGGAGTAACCCTAAACGGGAAAATTAATTCTTTTAGATTAACACTGACAGTTTCCTTGCATTGTTGGGCCTGAAGACCTTTGAATAGGATTGAACTAACCAGGTAAGGGACAGTGGGCCAGCATCACCTCAGTCAGGGCTCAGACTACTTTGAGAATAAAAAGACGTTTGTACCTTCCTCATTACTTTTGAGATTCATGGTGGAAACAGCTTTTCCTTGACCAACTGACATTACAATGTCAATTTTTTTTTCTTCATTTATGTTCAACTTTTCCCACCAAGGATTAAACAAACTCATGATTCTGAGTACAAAAGAAATCAACTTATTTCCCAGACATAGTATTATGGTTAAATTAAAACGTAAAGTACATCACACAAAGCAGCAATTATTCATAACATATTAGATCACCACTTCCAGGGAATAAATTCACTCATTTCTTTGTTTCTGTACCAATTAGAAAGAAATTCAGTCAAAAGGATTTGTCTTGTTTCTTTACACCATTAATTCAAAAAAGAGCAAATCTCAGGTTTACCAGTGCAAACTTGCTACCAAAAAAAGAAAAAAAAAAAGTCTTTCCTGTGTTTAAACTACTTAATTATTTACTACTAAAATTGAACTGATATTGAAATAGATAAAAATGATAAAATGGTTGACCAAGTAAAATTAAATTTAAGAGTTCAGTTAAGAATAAGCTACGTTTCATTTAAGAATTAAGTTCAACAATCTTAGATTCTGCCTCTAAGAAGTAAATTAGTAATAACATTAAAGTTTACTTTAAAGTAACTTTTCTAACATTAAATTTCATTGCTGAAGACTAAACATGTATTTAGATTGTCAAGAAATTAAAGAGCCACATAAAATAAAAAGTCTATTCTACTGCTGCTCTCTCAAAACATTTAATCACCACCACAGCAGAGGATGTGCCTGGTCACAAAAGGAAGCGGAAAAACCACACATATTTTAGGACATAGTACCACTGATGCAGTTTTCCAAAGATAGCTGCGAAATCACAGCATTTCCTGCAGACAGCAAAAACATGCCATGCCATGAATTGTGATAAACAGATTTTGCCTTTATAAGCTGTTACAGCCACCAACTACACACCAGACAACAACCTAAAGTGCGATAAAGCTTTTCCCCATTAGTACCACCTACATTTCTGTATCGTAGCACAGTATCGCTATTCTATGCTCTCTATCTCCTTCCTCAGATGTGGGGGTATTCTCAGAGCTGCCAGGCTCTGCGCTAAATGTAGTAATGATTGTATTTTTTCTCTTTCCTTTGAGTATTATGAAATCCTGGTGAGGAATGAGCGTAATTATAGCATCAGGGCTGCTGCAACTCCTACTGACTGTGTGGTCTTGACCTACGTACAAAGAACACAGGAATGCATGAGTAGCGTAGCCCAAGACTTGGCTTATACTAATCTTCACAGCTGTTCAAGAAAACTTTTTCCAGTGCTGATCAACACTGGCTTGCACTCTACATGTCATTGTCCCTCAGAGCCAGAAATGCACTCTACTGCTTTTACTGCTATGATTGAGTATTTCATATCTAGATATAATCAGGAGTTAATTAAAACACATGGGTGAAACGCACAGACCATTTTAAGAAGCTGAAAACTGTGCTTCATGCTTCAATAAGTACGCATATACAAAGTTTGGACATAATACATCTTTGAAACAAATGGGGTAAAAATTTGAGTTTGTCCAAGAACTGGGGAAAAATTTAAGTTAATGTAAGAATTGGCATTCTTTCCACAAGGCAAGGAGAAGGATTACATGTTTTGTTCACCCATGAAAATTGAGTGTGCAGAGGATAACGCAATTTGTAGAGTAAAATGCAAGCAATTGAGGGCAGACCCTCAAAATACAAACCATCAGATTAAAACCTAGCCAAACAGCCCCTAGGATAGAGTCTCTGAAAGAATGTGTGCTATACATGTGTGTACATGTGTGCTATATATGCTTGCTTAATAAATTATATTTTCTATTATAGAGAAGAGGGCTGTAAAGGTACAGATGCCTGCGTTTAAGTTGCACAGAGCAAAAGACTAACATTATTGTCCCTCTTGAATTCTGAAGCAACTTAACATTTGTTACATATAAACCTCCTAGAGGCAAAGAAGTTTTACCATTTCATGTTCTTTTCAGCACAAACATCGAAGAGGACTCATTGCACTAAATTAGTATTCATTTTGTGCCAAAAAACTATTCATAAGCTAGAACTCCTTCTCTCCCAGATACGCACACTCATCGTTTCACTAAGATCTCAAACCTCTTGAGCTCATCTCTCTCACGCTCTTTGCTGTGCAGACACACAACTTCACTAGTGAAGTACTGAAGAGCTCATTTGTGCTTGAAGTTCAGTGGGTAAGGGACGATCCTAGGCATGGAGGGAATGAAGTTGGTACATTCTCATACTAAGAAAGCATTAAACTTGGGTCCTTCACCGCCTCTCCCTAACTAGGCTTTTCATATAAACACGGAGCACATCCATGTCTGCTGTGCTCCACGCCAAATATAACATCGACACACTGTGACTGGCGTTACCTGAGTACGCCTGAACAATCCTCACCAGAGTTGGTGGGGAGCAGAGGGAACATCAAGGCACCTTTCTTCTTGAAAGGTTGGACCAGATGATCTTTTGAGGTCCCTTCCAACCTGGGCTGTTCTATGATTCTGATCCCATTTAGACTTTGATTGCAGATTAGCACAGAAATGGTCATTTTGTCAGATGGAAACACTACTTCTGTTACTGCACTTACCAACTACAGGCACCTCGGGAAGAACAGGTATCTAGGTATCCAAGATCATACCCATACTGCTGTTTAGAGTGCAAACCCCCAAATTAACTTATTCATCCCTTTCTCCTTATTTGCTGGATGCCCAGATAGGTCTGAAGTGCTTCATGTAATGGTTAGGAAGCACCGAAGAAAGGATGCCTATCCGTGGGCTTGGCTTTATGCACACAGCCTTTCCAGGATACAATTTTCCCGGAGGATATGAAGCAGAGCTGTGGCTCGCACAGAGGTGGCATGTCATTCCAACAGAGGACATGCTATACAGCTCAGCCTACATCTACCTCACAGTGCAGAGTGTAGTCATATCTGACTTCAGTCCCATGCTAAGATCTGTGCTTGACTGATAACAGACAGGGTAAAGCATGTCTGGAAATCCACATATGGTCCTGAAACCCTGCTTTTGACCTACTTAGGCACTCATGTCCTTTCATGGCCTTGAGCCTCAGTCTTTGATTATCTAAATTTATCTACATTAAGATGACTACTGTTCCCCAAAACCTCCTCAAAGTAAACTTCAAACTAAGTCTCCTCCCCACTCCCCTTCACAAATATTAAGCATCTGTTTACCTTGTTTGCGACTGCATTGACATTGGGCCTAGCATCATAGATGGTCAGTTTTGAGATTTGCCCATTAGCCTCCCTGATGATATCAAGATATCTTTCATCATCTTTATTCCGCTTGCCACTCATTCCAACAAGGGGTTGACTGCAGCGCATAATAACAGCTTGAGTCTCTGGATGAATCCATGACAGAACCTAGTCACATGTCAAAAACACATGAGAAGAAATAAATTTTCTTAAAGAATCATAACTTTAAATTTTAAAGTTACATTCTTTAAAATAGATAATATGAAAATTAACACATTTTATTTCTTCAAAAGATAATCCCCAGGCATCTCAACTGCTTCCACTTATAAGTCTTATAAATGTCTTATAAAATTTAATAATAATAATCTTTAAAAAGAGTTCATTCTCTTACATATTTAACTCTTATTGAAATTATACTTACCTATGTAATCCAGGGTATTTTAATATTTTCCTACAAGTCTTAGGTTGCACAAATAATTCTGAAAAGCAAACTGGAAACATAGCAATGCCTGTTGAAACTAAGAAACAATTCAGAAGAATGAACTCATTGTAGAAACGGTGACTAAGATGCTCCAGTTCTACAAGAACAACTTTTCTCTTTTTTTGGATAAGGAAGGAAAGCTGAACCTTTCTGCAGTATCTTGAATGTTTCCCCTTCTCTTTAAAGTACATTTTGTTCCTCAGCCCTCTTCACAAAGAGGAGGCACTGGAGCAGAGTGCATGCTGCCTTTGCTTCTGTTCTTCTGAGCCAGAGGGGACTTAGCACAAACAAGAGACAGTGAGCTGCCGAGCGAACAGATTGCAGTGCAAGAGATTAAAGATAAGCACGCCAAGAAGCAGGCAAAAACTCCAACTTCATCGCTGAAGAATATTAAGAAACAGTGTTCTCACCCAGACTGAAAGTTGTGGGTTACAGGGTGAAAGTACATCAGAGTTCAAACAAAAAGAAAAAAATCCTCAGAAAGTATTCACTCCTGAAATACAACCCTCAGCTGTATATCTAGAAACGAGACCTGTCAGTGGGTGCGTGGGTGAGTATGATTGGTTATTTCCTGACAAGAATAAAAATTACTATTACCAAGGAAATGACTCTCACTGTACAGGCATACAAAAGCCCTGTCATGAATTTTGAGATGACAGAGAACATACAGCTAGGTTATAAAAATTATACGCACACACTATATATTTAACATATATATTTTATACATGTTATATATTATACATATACACATGTGTGTATATATAGTAAATTTATAATTATAGGCCTAGTCTGTCAGTAAATACCGTATCTAATAAATATTTATCATATTGAATTTCGCATCTGTTTGAAATTAACTGAGATCCAAGGCAGCTTTCTGCTACTAAGAATCTAGCACCCCTTCTGAGTTTGCCAAGTTGAAATACTACTTAAAACAGATTGTATTGTGATAGAAATTAGTATTTTCTATAGTGCTGTAAAGAGCCAATACATAAAAATTCTCTCACCTCAAAGAATTTTAGTTACAGAAATATACCCCAAAATTAAATGGGTTTATCTTAAATTCCACAGCCCAAGTTAAAGGGCTAAAAAGCCCAAGAATTCACTATAGAGACTATGCATGAGGTCTTATTTTAGGACCAACCATTGGAACTATGTTTATATGCCATGCGGTTTGCTTACAGGAGGATAACATTTCCTATCACTTTTTATGTGCCTCCAACAATAGTCAACAAACTAGTACAGATGGCACTCTAAGGCTCATACTTCATTAAGAAAAGGGAATCTGCAATGCTGGCAGTTGTTACTAGAGAAGTCAAGTTAAAACCAACAAAGTTGGAATGGGTGATTGTTGTGGGGGAAAAACGGAAATGTGGCTTGGCCAAGACACTAGTTTCAAGCAGTAAAAACCACCAGCCAATCAAAACTATTTTGCTGTAACCGTTTCCAAAAAAAGCATCCTCTGTGTCATGTTCAGCAAGAAGTTGTTTGGATGCATACTTAAAAGTAGCTACACTATAAGGTAACTTTCATCACGTAATACTCACCGGGATTCTATTTCGGGACCTAAAGGCAGCAACTTTCTTGAGATCATCGTCTGTTGCATTATATGGCACTACTAAGAGCGACGGATATGTGTCACACAGTCCGTAATGTTCATTAATAAACGTTACTCGCCACCGTTCATTAGGCAGTCCCTAAAATGTAACACAAAGTTTCTCAATCTGGTTTTGGCTGAAAAATAATAATTCTGCTCTTGAATTTTACATGACACTATGGCCACATGGTGGCAACAACCTACCAATTTAACCTAACTACAGTACTGTTTCAAAACAACAGAAGAAAAAGATTACAAGGCCACACAAAATTGCTCATTGCTGATGGATTCACAGCCTTAAACAACTGCATAGCTATCTCATATACTCTTACATACACAATTCTATTCTTACAACGAGTTTCAAAACAATGATTGAAACTAGCAGATGTATTTCTTTAACTGTGGGATTGAGGAAAGAAAATTGCCTTCTCTTCTCCCTCAAAGCTCTGCCTTTCCATTTTGCCTGCTGAAAAGAGACTGTGGTCCTGACAACAGGGGGAAGAAGTCTCATCTCAACCTTTCTTCCCTGCAGCTTGATACTACCTTCAGGTTAAAAATAAGATTCAGGGTAGCTTTCTTATTGAGAAACAACAACTTTTAGCTGCAGTCTGCTCAGTAAGGCATTTCACAAACAGCAGCCAGGAAATTGAGAAAGCCTGATAAGCCCTCCACACGCACAGTGGGGTTTGTGTGGGTGTTTGTATTTTACCTTTTTTGGGTCTTAGGCCTCTAAACCTTGAACCAAAAAAATATGGAGGAGAAAAAAAAAAATCTAAGGAAGTCCTTATTGTTTGCTATTTAAATCTTTCAAAAAGAAACATGTCATAAAGCAAAAATAGTCTAAAAGACATTTTAAAATTAAATATATCATCCTTTTCCATTGACGTTTTTCCAAAATCACCTAAAGAGCAAGGCAGAATAGTGATAGACATATAAATAACCTCTGTAAAGCAACGCTGTTTCTAAAATAAGCTTTTTTTTTTTCCCCTTCACTTCAGGAAGAAGTAGACCAAATCAAATCTATATTTAGGACACAGTAGTTACATATTTGGTACGTTCTCCCCACCCCCTGCTCACTTAACAGTGGCACATTGTAAGAGGTATCAATAGCTTCCTTCAAAGAGCAGGCTACCTTCCTGCGACATTCTAATTTTTTGGAAGGTTCCAGTGTTTTATTTCTTTTCTTTACTTTTTTCCAAGTTGTATTTTCATCTTCTCCCATTCTCAGCTCCCCCCACAAAAGAGCTGATCAG
Source organism: Platalea leucorodia (assembly GCF_965183815.1). Classification (NCBI taxonomy): domain Eukaryota; kingdom Metazoa; phylum Chordata; class Aves; order Pelecaniformes; family Threskiornithidae; genus Platalea; species Platalea leucorodia. The sequence continues at coordinate 16,381,657 of NC_138832.1, read as the reverse complement.
AGAAATGTACAAACAATAACTCCTCTATGTAAGTTGTCAGATATGAAAGCAACAGGCAACAGCAACTTTAATAACTCACTTGTCTCCTGTATTCGGACATCGGATTGTACACCATCCACCCATTTTCAGAAAACTTTTCTTCATTTGCAAACGCAAAAAAAAGCTGTAGGATGTAAAAGAAGCTTATTACACCAAACTCTGACTGAAAGTGGCAAATATGAGGGCCCATCATCAGTTACACCCAAATGCCTGCCACAAAATAGGACTTTTTCATGCCAGCCTCCTTCTCTCCATTTAAATCTGATATTTATAATATAGACTGTAAAGCAAAGAGCAAGAAGTAACAAACAATACAGATCTGGTAATGAAATAATGAGAATGTGACAATAGTTGGAACAAGACTTGACAAAATAATAAAAATTACAATGCTTAAACCATTGGATTTTTTTTTACTGTCAGGAGGTTGAAATGTTTTAAAATAGTTTATAACAGTTTATTTTCCATATTTTATGTCCTCACCAAATAAACTACCGTCTTGTCACCAAAATTTCTCTAATAGGTACAGCTGCAATTACTACATAAAATATTAGATGCTGAATTGAAAGTGTAAAAAGGTTTTAATTGCTATTCATTGCCATTAGGAAGCAGCCTTCTTTCTGCATCCTCTCCCCAGCTGATCCTTACTAACAGAAATGCAGTTTACTGTAAAACTCCATGAAAATTAAAAAGTTGCCTTTGAAAATGAAACAAAACACGTTGTTAGCAGGTTACACTACCTACTTTTCTCTTGCTTTGTTGCTCACTCTCAAGACTCCTTTACACAACACAGCATCCTCACCCAGGGTTCTCACAACTTCCTCATACATTTTAGCTTCCTTCTCATTTCAACCAGTTCCAAGGGGGCTGTATTACCGAACTAAGCCCTTTTTTCCTTGGCTTGTTTTTACAGGTTATGATGAAAGCAAAAGTAATGTTTATTTTAAGACTCTCCTTCATTGAGAAAATTGATTTTGGTGGCCTACGAATTCTTCAGATGCCAACTGGAGCACGAAACTAAGTTGTTCAAAAAAAAAAAAAAAAAAAGCAAGCGCAGAAGAGAATGTGTTGTCCTGAGCTAACTGAGCAACAGCAGCCAGAGCAGAAAGCATTCAAGAGCCATCGTAGCTCCTTTGTAACAAAAAAACCTGAAAGTCTCCTAGCTCTTCAAAGACATTAAAAGAATAAATTGAATGCTAAACTGAACATCCCAAATCTACATCATTTTCACAGGCATAGACCTGAACTAAGCAGAAATGCAGAAAACCTGGCAAGCAAGAAAAAACATCGTGGTTCTAAGGTGGCAGGATTACATCTACAGAAGTAAGGCAATGCTTCTCAAGCGCACCGTGGGCCCAGATGGAGGTTTCTTTAGATCTTATGAAGGCAGACCCTAACGGCTCAAGGCAATTCTATTCACCCTAATACGTTACAATGGTTTGAACAGTAAACAGCTCTAATCAAAACACAAAACTCAATCCCTCCAAAAGGAGGAGGTTTTTGCTCATGTATTTCAAATCGACAAGTATTTTAAAAGGATGCTACTGCTCACACAAGATACTTTATCCCAGTAGTTTTAGAAACTGGAATTTTAAATTAAATCAGTATTTTAGAGCAAGTACATTAACTGGCAAGTTTGTAGAAGCACAGGATGCATTCCCAAGTTGTGTTTTCTGAATGTCTTCACCATTTTTGAAGGGGTAGGCCTTCAGCGTAAGCAAACATTACAGATTCTTTTGACTAAGTAAACCGCTATAACGTTGGATGGAGGAAGAGATGAAGAAAGGAAAAGGAAAGACATCAACTGTATTAGAAAAAAAAAAAGCAAACATTCTGTTAGAAGTAGGTGCAAGTATCAGAAGTTAAGCAGAAAAACTGAAAAAGGTTGGTTGGTTGAATTGCAAACGAGGAATACAGGAATATCACTATCTAAAGCAGTAGATACAACTGATTTGCTGAACTATTAATAAATAGCTACACACAAGAACCATCCCCTCCTCCCTAAAGCAATTTGCTATATCCCGAAGAGCAACTAGGCTAAGAATTCACCAAGGAACCAGAGACAAAGGAGAATCTTCTAACAGTAGGAAACAAACACTGGAATCCTAACATCACTTAAAAGATGTCTCAGAGGCAGGAATACGTTACTTATTTAAGTTGCTACTTACTGCAAGTTTCCTGGTGAGAACTTAAAAATTACCCAGCTTAAGGCCTGATAAGTAGAATACATGAGTTTATTACAGTGCACTGTGATAGCTGTTACATAGAAGATTTTGCGGATAAAGAAGGTGCTGCTCCAAAGTAGAAATACACAAATAGCAGCTATGCTGCTCATGTCACCCACAAAAAAAAAATCCACAAGAAATCAGATGGAAAAGTGTATTTTGTTTTCACTTTTTAAAAAACAGGGTTAACTTTACTATGCATGAGGAGGGGACAGACAGAATCCTTTCTGAAAGAACAATGTCCTCCTATGTACAGCATGTTTCATTTAAAACGCCTAGATACAGCAGCTTTACCACGTCTGCTTTCAGTCACACAACCCACAACTACTAAAGCTGACAATTAAGCTTCATGAGTTCTATTGACATTCCAGGTACTGCAAATTCTTCCTACATTGCTCAAGAAAAAAAAAAAAAAAAAAATCATCATTAGTAGCATGGATCAACTAGCAAAAATCTGAAGTCTAACAAATAACAGAACACTAAAATGAATGCAAAAGTGTATGCAGTAAAGTTTGGACTTAGATTTTTACATGAGCAATTCAGAAAAAAACCTCTAAGTATACTCCAACAAGAACAGTATTTGAAATTGAAGAGCATCTAAAAAAACCTGAAGACTAAAAATCCTTTTTCTTCTGCAAGAGTTGAATAAATTATAACAAAAAACTTACATACACACACTTACATGTGCACATTGTGTACAGACTGTACAGTTAATCTGGTTATTACTGAAAGTCTTCCTCATTGTACAAAAGAGATTAAAGATCTGAATCCTGCCCCCACCACCCCCTTTCACTTAAGACTTGATATCTCAAGTATTGAAATATTCAGTGAAGACGGAACTTTAGTCCGGACTAAATGCTAGAGACTGAAATACAGCAACATCGCCACCCTGCCTTAGGCCCATCTCTTACAACAAAATATACAAATAAATATATAAAGCAGTGTCAAAGAGTGAAAATGCTTCCTTTTCCACTCTGACAATCATAGCATGGTTCCATTCAGCAATATACAGTTTAAAGTAATTTCTCAAACTAAGGTTTTCATACGTTCACATCCACTTAAGCAGCTCATTAGATGAAAGTAAAATTTGTATCCCTCTATGTATTCCAACATGACACAGGAGAAGAGTCAGAGTAGGAGAAGGTAAACTCCACATACATTTATACTCATTTTGCATAGTTCTATTTAATTTCAAACTACAGTTTAACTTCAGCGTAACAAGCAACTCACATTTATAATAATTTTAATACTAAGAATCATATACTTAAGCAAATATAAGATACACGCTTGAATACAATTGTATTTTCTTACTTGTGTCAGTACAAGCCATATTTAGCACACATCGGTACATTACTTTTATGTATTAGAAACATGTGATAATGAGCAATGCGAAGTAATTTCTATCGAATAACATTTTTTGTTGAATTGGACCTTTTATTATTCTGATGCTCCAAATTGACAAATGGAACAGAAAGAAATTATGGGAAGAAAAAATTATGCCATTTACAATATATTCTGCATACGTTCTCATATCACTTGATGTAAGATTTGAGAGGTGCTATCTTAGTAAAAACACATGGCTTAGTTTTTTGTGGACACAGCTTCCTTCATCTTGGTGCCCCTCACATACACACACCTCTTGTGTCAGGATGAAAGCAGGGAAGTCACTTCACCGCCCGCAGGCGTTTAGCACGGACCTGCTGGGTGTGCATTTATATCCGTCAGAGCGCGGAGGGCAGAGGAAGGTCAGTGAAGCAAACTACATGACCATCTATAGGAATTGCATGGCTCCACAAAGCAGAAAAGCCCTGCCAACCTCTCTCAGTCATTATGCACCCAGGCAAGCCTTTCAAATACCAGAGTATCATAAAAAGTTGGCCCGTTCCACTCCATGCCTTCTTCACACATCTCTCCTTTCCTCCCCATCTATGGTACATCCCTGCCAAACCCTCCTTCTCCCCAAACAATACTTCAGGTGCTCTGAGCCTCCACCCTAGCCTCCACTCATTTCTTTCTTCCCTCTACACACAAAATCCCATTCCCTTCTCTCACCGTTAATCCTGCCTCTCCAATAAAAAGCACTTCTCCACAGCTCCTATTGCACCCAGCCTATTTTCCTAGGAATTAAATCAACTGCAGCTTCATGAGGTGCATTTAAATTCCACAAAAATGGTTGGAAATTTAAAAAAATAAAACCTACACACAAGAAACATTCAGATTCAGAACAATATTGCAGTACAATAAAAGTGTGGTTTGGATTTTTTTTAGATCATGAACAGGCTTTTTAAAATCATGAACATATAATCAGAAAGCATAACTATGGTTGGTACAGATACACCTGAGCCAACTCTATATAGTTCGGTAGGATACTGACTAAGTACAAGCAACAGTACAAGTTTCAGGCAGACGACCAGCTTAATAAATCAGTGTTTCAGGCAGCGAGCCTGAGCTGGCCTGCCTCCTCTCAGCACTGAGACCAGCTAGCTGAAAGCCACTTGAATAAAGCATAGATTTACCTTACGTTATACTGATTACTGGTTTTATCTCATCTTGGGTTCAAAGCCATTTGCGGTCACTTCCAACATACTGACCACATCTGTTCTAAGTTTGATGGAGATTAGTGCTGCATGTCTGATGGAAGCCGATCAATTCCTATTAGTCTATCAACTAATTAAAAATCAGTTTCAAATTCTTTTGGGCTGCCATGGGAAATAGAACAAAGGAATAAAGGAAAGCATTAAAGAGGTAAGAAATATTAAAAAATTACAGTAAATCACCACTCAGAAAAAACTTATGGGGTGAAAGGCTTGTGACTTATCAATACCTGTAGTTGGTAAAAACAAGTAAGACTTGTAATACATCAGTTAAGATTTTTGCAAAAGCAAATTAAAGCCTCTTTGCGTAGAAGGGAATTGGGATTTCATTGCAGATCCATAGTCTAAAAGCAGAAGACTACTGCTTCCCTTGAAGCAGAAGGCTACTACTTCACTGTAAAAAAGGCTTTCAAATCTTGTAACATTTTTGGTAAGCTACTTTTTAATGCTTCACTGTGCAAATAATTCTGTTTACTTCCTCGCAGGTGCTAAGCCACAATTTCAACGCACACAGTCTCTTTTTCAGTCCTCCTACAGTGCTTGCCTTCAACATTCAATTTATTATTACCATTTTGCACACAAAAATAATACACGATACACTGGTTGCTCACAACACAACGTAGTTCTGGGAGATAAAGGAGAGAGCAGCTGCAATCTGACAATACAGTTTGGCAAGCAGTCTATTTACAAATAGTTGTATAGTTACTCTATTTATGGAATCATAGTACATAAATACATGTTCACCTTGTACATGAGCATATAACATATACACAATTTATTAAATATTTGACCAATCTTTATGCATTACAAAAGAAGAAAGCAGCAAAACTAGAACAAGAAGGTGTTACACATGTGCAAAGAAAGTCAATTGTTTTTTCTGTTTCTAACTTACTGGTTTATGCTTTTCATACGTTACAAATCACTAAGCTTTTACTCAGTGAAAAGGCTGTCAGTTTCTCAGTGTCTTTAAAAATAAAGATATCATTATCCTTGCCTTTAATATGCCATTACTACAACTCAGACAGTTATTTCTTACCTGTTCATCTAAAAACTAAGACCAGACGTTGCAGTATTTACATAATGAACTTCTGATCATTTGCGAATACGGTAACCTTACACCATTATTGCACTGAGACTGACATAAGTCATTTAGAATGAAGCCTCAAGTCAAATGTTTTTTTGCAAAATCAAGTGCTCCACCAGATAGGCACCTATGCCAGGCCTCACTGTCATCTAAAATCATCTCTGTAGATCCAACAGCAACACTGTCATGATCAGACTCTCAGACATTTTAAATTACCAGGGTAACTAGCTACATTGGGAGTGGGAGAGGTCAGACAGCATGACTACCAGTGTGTCTCATCAAAACTGGTATTCCCACAGAGCTATCGTGGTTAGGAATAAATATGTATCATGCAGGTATTATGGTGGTGAATAATCTGATAAAAATGATGACGTGTAGTTTCAAGATAAGATCAGGAAGTGAAGCAGCTGCTATGCAGAAACTAAACTACAGAGACTAAATATCTCATCTTTTGTGGGGTAATACAGACATTCAATTTTGGGGGTTTCTTTTGGGTTTTTGTTTGGGTTTTTTTGTTGTTTTTGGGGTTTTTTTCTTGAACTTTTTAAAAAACACTTTCAGCAATGATTTTCTTTCAATTAGCACAAGTTTGCAAATGCAACAGAGGATTATGGATAACAGCTGCTTGCTCCATATCAACTAAGCTGCCAGTCAGATGAGCTATCAGATTTTATCATTATGTGACTGATTCAAGGAGATCTGAACCCAACCTATGCTCAAACCAGAGAGAGACAAGAATTAGCTTCTGGAAGTAAGCACATGGGACAATGCTGAGATACTGATGAACAGTTGCACACAGACCTGTGATTTATTATAGGCTCTCAAACACTGCTTTTAGGCTGGTGATGGAGGAAAATCTTGAAAACAATAAGTACACTCCACTCAGAAATAATGTTTTGGGCTGTATGTACCATCCAATTGTCTGACAATAGTATAGCATGAAGAAAATAGAAGCAAGGCATCTCTAAAAGTTCTTGTTTGGGATCAACTGTAAGGATGTGGTTCCACTACAGATAAAAATCATTCAGATAAAAATCTGACATAAAATATAAAAATACAGATAAAAATCAGGATAATAAAGGTTTAGAACTTTATTTTCCTGATGATACCTTCTTTCCACTGCAGAACTGCACAAGCATCAGTGCTGCTGAACCAGCTGAAGACCAAGGATGCCATTCCACAAGGTGGTCTGAGCAAAATTACCAGTTTAACACAGCTAAAAATAGGACATCCCTCTCTTTTCTCTCCTGCCTGCTCCCAGTTCCACTCACATGCCCTCTCTTGCACTGGTTCTGGTGCATACTGATTTCAAACCAGGTCTCCTCAAATTATTAAAAGTGGCACAAGACTAACTCAGAAAACAGAATATTGTGTGTTGGATAAGTGAGCTGTATTGGCTTACTTGGCAATTATACAACTGTCAGTTTGGTAAAAGAGGAATAATCAACCACATGGCTGGAAGGTAGAGCAAAGGAGACGACTCAAAAGTAAGAGCTCAGCATTGAGTAGCAGAGGGCTGCCATCTTCACCCAGCTGTCACGTGAAGCCACAGCATGTTCTTTATAAAAAGATCTTCCTGATCGAGCTGGCTGCGTGGTCAGAGTGTTAGCGTACACTCAAAGGAGAAGGCAGGCATGCCCAGCCCAGACATACTGTCATATTCAGACAGTGAAACCTCGTTCTAAACTAGCCACTGAAAGAGGCAGTCCCATCGTTCCTCTTCATTCACATCCACCCATAGATGCCCCGACCCCATCCTCACATTGGGCTAACAAGACTGAGGAAATGACTCAGTGTAAAGCTTTTATTTTTTTTTTTTTCTCCTTGTTTAGCTTCAGTCCCTTTCAGTTCCCTATTTGGTTCATCACGCAGCCTCAAACTCATGCAGGGAAAACCAAGGCAGGAATGAACAACCAGGCAGCAACACCCACCTTTGGCAGGATTAATTTAAACTGCTTGCTGAAATACAGTGAAAGCACACCAAAAATATCACACACTTGCTTAGCTCATTTTAAAGTTAAGGGCTCATCCACATTGTGACATTAGAAAATAAGAACAGGTGCAACTTTATGATATAACACAGGCTCACTTTATTTCACTCCAAAGTAATCATAATTTCTCATGGTTATACCCTGCTCCAGACATAGCTAAGAGATATAAAGTACGGCCGTTCTCCATATTGTCACTATCTTCCCAAGTTTTGTACTTTACTGAATGTGGAGGCAAAATTACCTCTGCCTTGACCAAGCCTTTTGTTACTGAGCATAACTTTTAGCTGCAAGTTACATTCAAAATGGGCCAGGCCATGTAATGATGAGGCTTACTAGGTCCAACAGGTGGAACGAATAAAGCAGGAAGCGTACTACTCCACACGACTCACTACCATCACTAGACAGGAACACCGTGTCTTTTTGGATGACAAAACCTAACACAAGTCCACATCTCATCACCATGTTATTTAAGCCCTGTAGTTGGACTGGACACCATAAAAAAAAAAAATCCTACAAGGGACTCGCCCAAGTCAGTTACAACTTAATGTGTCCACATTCACTACACATAAATCCACGCAGGTCCTCAATATAAGGGAAAGAAAAAATTCTTCACCATGAGAACGATTCAATATTGGATGAGATTGCCCAGAGATGTGATGGAATCTACCTCACAGGAAGTGTTCAAGACTAGGCTTGACCATGCCCTGGATAACCTAATCTAAGGCCCTACTTGCAACAGAAGCCTGGACCAGATGATGTCCAGAAGCACCTTTTGACCTGAACTTTTCTACAATTTGATATTTCTACATATAGCTTTCTCTCTCTGTCTTCCATCATCCTTTCAAAGTCCATATATCCTGTTATGCTTTCAATCATTCTCGATTAAAAGATGCATAAAGTGCCAGCAGTAGAGTTAGAGATATATTCACTTCTTTTACAACAGTTTTCTTTGTAAGTACAACTCCTCACACCTACCCAAGTGTAGAAATCTCACTTCTTAAGACCTATTTGTCAACACTACAAAACATTCTAAGCTAAAGCATTTATTTTTCCTTATGCTTTCATTCCACAGACTGTTTGCATACAGAATGCAAAATATCTGCAAAAAAGTTTTAAAGAATTAAATGTTTATAGAATATAGCCCATTGATTGACATGTATCTTCAGAGAAGGAAATAAGATTCTTGCTGCAGCCTCATATACTCAACAATTCTCAGAACAAAGCTCTTAAAAATGCATAGCAGAACCCTCCAACATTGTGTGAAGAGAGCTCTTATACAATTATCCTAAATGAAAGCATCCCAATAAAATGTAAACTGAATTTTACAAGAGACAAAATAAAGCATTTACTAAAGAGATGTCAAAATGATCCACCAAGCACAGTACACAGATTTCAGCAAAGAAACGGAAGATAATGGTTAGTTAACACCATTGTCACTCAATTCCTTCCATAAGATTGTTTATTTACCTGAAATAAATCTGTGTAAATTCATTACTGTATTAGCTGCCTGTTATATTTTTCATCAGTTTCATCAATAAAACAAGTGTTACCTTACCACGTCTTCTTTTCCTGAAGTAAAACTCTTGGCGATTCATATTTAATCATTGCCTTGGAGACTGTCCAACAGTTTAACATTCTCAAGAAATCAAGTAAGGCACATACTGCTGTATTTCCTAATTAGGGAGGATAACTTGCAGTCTCTAAGCAATGAAATCTGTATGGATCAGAGGTGCTCAGTAGTTTACCTGAAGTATAGCATATAGCATCCATAATTTTACAAATACATAGATGTAAGTGTTGTAAATGTACAAAATAAAAACATTAATTCTCTTCAGTTTATGCTGACACCAGATTCTGTGGTTATTCTTTTTAAGCAGCCATGATGGCCATTAGTAGGTCAAACAGTTAAAGTTAATTGGCAAGAACTCTGCATTAAGACAACTCAATAGTATAAATGATGTAACTTACCAAGTTATGTGACTGGGGAAAAGCATATTTTGTCAGGACTTCAAATATATCTCTTCTACTGTGCCCTTCTTGTTTTAATGCAAACCGTAAATTTCTCATATCCTAAAACAAAGGCATTATCTTTTAAGTGAACCAAAGCAGTAAGATACTTTTATCTGATGTACAAATGCTATATTATACACTAAATATGATTTAGAATCTGCTTGCAGCACACCTCAAACCATTGAGAATGTCCAGTTTTATTTCTTATCCCATAAAATAGAGCATAAGAATTCCACAAATAAAGCAGTACCACATTCTGTGTGGTGCAAACGCTGCGTTGGCATAAAGCCATCAGAAATGACTGTATCTGATTCACTAAAAAGTCTCATGGGCTGTTGAATGTTTGCAGGATGGGAGTTACTCTATGTATTTAAAATGAAAATTTGCCAATAATCTGTCTAGACAACATTGTTCCTAGCTATTTTCTCATCACTAACGTCAAAAATAAGCAATCTGCGCATTAACTACTAAGAATCAAATGTGTATGCATACTCCATTAATGAGTCAAATAAAGGATCCTGAATTATCCACTGGGAACTCCTCTATGACCGTATTTTTTCGTGGCAACATAGTTGTTTTGCGAGACTAAGGAAATAGAGATATCTGTTACATAAGCTTTTCATCACCTTTACAGCTTACAAAATCCCTATTTGAGGTGTTCTTCAAAGATTTTAGGATTACAAAAAAAATTACTTTTAGAACAAATGAAATAATGAAGCAATGCAGGAATAATGCCCTAAAACAAGACCACTGTGCAAAACCTCTTGTCAATTAGTGATTCAGAAAGGAAGACCAATCCCTCTTCTCGCACGCAGAGAGGACAGTTAAATAGCCCTTTATAGAAAAGGTATTTCCCTGTCCAGTTCCAAAAAAGCTCTTTTTAAATTCAGCTGTGAGGAACATGTGTTTTTTCATTCCTATAAATAGGTAAGCAGTGAGAAAAGGAACCTCTAGATTTCATTTCCTATTGAATTATTGGAAAGTCTTACTTTACAGGTTATATCTAATCCGTAAGAGTTCTCTCCTCTGCTTGAAGCTCCTCCCATTTTTTCAATCCTTGAAATTACACCCAATGGAACATTCAATACCACAACTGGATCCTGCAAGGAAAGTTTGAGTACGGAAAAGATTAATCTGAAAAGAAGACTCAAGCAAAATGTTCTTATGCATTCTAGAATAGAAAGCAGACGTGAAACAGAGGAAGCAAAATTGTGTTTCTGCACTTGATTGAGTCTCCCCTCCCAACATCTTAGGAAGTCTGTACAGTCGCTCTACAGCCTTGAACGTCACCCAATTCAACATGCAACAAAAATGCTTCATTCCTAATACAATATGCAGGAAAAAAGGTGGCAACACCCTAGAAGATGCCTTCTGCTACATACTTCTCATTGCCTCTGCTTGCTAAGGCTGCTTTATTGATATACAGAATCAAGTAGAACAAAATGAAAAAGACATTACTAGTAGAGTTAGCTTCAACCAGAAAGACCTCAGTTCAATAGTCCTAAAACCTTATTTAAAAAAAGAATATTATGAAACAGATAACAAGCGCATTTTTTTCTCTTTCATGTTGCTCCTTATCGAGCACTATTCCCCCCACCCACGCGAGGTTCTGTTCATCAAAGTATTTTTCTTTTCCAACAGCAAGGACGATCAAAATCTTTGTTTACTGATAGCCACTTTAAGAACTATTGCACATCATTAGTTGCTGCCCTTGATCTATCACGGAATAAGTGTAAGGGGAACAGCTATCAAAAAAGCACCAACAGACAAAAGATAAAGGTATCAGTTCAGTGTAAGTGATTAAACTGTAATTTTACCAGGCAAAAAAATCACACTTCTACAACACATTTGACTTTAAAGAACTCCCATTTTTATACGGATTTCTCAGTGGCACAAAGGCAATTACTATTTAGTCATTACACAATTAAGATACGGTTATTACAAACATTACAGACCATTTAAAGTAAAAAGCCACCCATGCAATTCCACAGGCATAAGTGTGCCAAAACTAAAACAAATGAACTGGCCACAAAATAAATCAAAGGCAGTGGGGGTGAAGGGAAGGGGGTTTAAAGCCAACTCATCCCACAGAAGTAATTGTGGTATATTACTCACATTTTCCACACTTCTTAGGTACAGCCTGTAGTTTGTGATGTATACTCTTCCTTTAACGGGGCCATTAAATGGACACATATAAATAACATCCTTGTCTGTAAGAAATGCAGCATTTCTTAAAGATTATGAAAAGAAAAAGTCAGAGCTAAGGACAGCATCAGTTAAGTAGCAGTAAAACAAAGAGAGCTGCACTCCTAAGAGCCACTCTGAGAGATGAATGAATTTAATAAGTAATAAATCTGAATTTTGAATCTGAAATTTGTGAATGTGAAAGCTTCATATACTAAACTTGCCCAAATTAAATCAGCAGATTTCAGTAGCCTTCCCTAGTTACATTTGTGTTCTTCTCTTTCTCAGCACTACGTGGGAGAGGGCAGGACATAGAACAGCGAGTAGATTTAAGTCCTTTCTGTGATTACTGAACCGGTCTATTCACTATCCCAGAACAAATACATTCTTCTGTTTATACTACTACATCTTTCAGTGCTTTGTAACTAATTCTGCATTGAAGTACGTAGTTCAAGTTGTAAAGTGCTTAGGGAACTCACATCCTGAAGAGAAACATTACATTTCAATTTCAGGCAATCAAATACAGCAGGGCCATCAGCAGTGTTTCAGCAAGGACAGTTAACAAAACGAGTACTAACACATACTACTCAAAAAAGAAAGATTTAACTGAAGCAATGCCATTAACAACTTAAGTGAAGCACTACAAACTACCTATTTCTCCCCATCCACTCATTTCTTTAGCCCAATCTATTGATCTGCCTTCCACAACAAGAACCCTCCTTCCAGCATGCTGCCCCGAAGTACAGACAATTTTCATAAGGATCATATCAAACATTCATCTTAGTCCCACACCTTCTCCCTCATGCCTTCCCCACAACTTTCCTCGTTAAAAATGTAACTACTTCCTCTGAACCACCACTTTGGTTTTACCTCAGCCAATCTTGTTTACAAACCCAGCTAACAAATCCTTGGGCAGGGGGAAGGAGAAGCTTCACAAGTAAAAAGACAGGCCACTTCCAGTTGCATTCTGATACCTCAACACAAACTTCCATGAGTGGAAGGCTCCACTCCAGAAAGAGCCTCCACCAAGTAAGAAACCACCGTACACAATATATTAATCTTCCTTATGCTACAACGTTACTGCATGCAAAAGCTAACAAGTGCATAGTAGCTACGTGCATGCCATGTTGTGTCAGGGAAGCATGAGACTGTACTTAGGGCAGTCACAGTTTGGGCTAAGGTTCCACACTACTGTACAAGACATCAATACACAGTGGTTGGTATGTAGAATTCTCTTGACTTTGGAAAGCTTGGAGGGGCTCTCGTCATTAGACACCTGATACTTAGTCTGTAGATACAATTATGGCACACCTTGACTTGCAATTTCTTTGTATCGGAGGATCTGCCATGTGTGGAAACCAAGATTTAAAAGACTTAAAAAGTTATTTGTCATATGATAAAGAGTCCCTACTGCAATTCCTTACAAAAATTCATAACATTTTAGCATGACTTACCCCTGCCCCCAGCCCAAACCAGTCCAAATTATGAAAAAATCCAGTAAGATACATGTATATGCCAGAATCCTAAACATACACCGCGTTAGGCAGCTCTGTAGATTCATACCTGTAACTCTAGTCTCTCCTGGCAGACGAGGTATTTCTTCATTTTGTTCCCAGTTAGTTCCATCTTTTAGAGTCTAAAGAAAGAGAAGTACAACAGCACATCATATTTTATTTACAATTCCTTCAAGTTCCAGATTAAAAAAAAAAAAAAATCTTAAAGGTAATTTCTGCATGGGAAAGAACAGGTTTTTCCAGGGTAGAAACTGACAGACTGAACCAAAACAGGAACACACACCACTATCCTAAACTGTAACTATTAAACATTTAAAGGTTGAGCAGGTCTGAAACACAAGTATGTTTTAGTCTTTCTCCTTCTAAAAGAATAGTTAACCATACTTGCATTAAATTGGAATTAAATTTCTATACTGTAAGTTCTCTGAAAGTTTTGTGCATTTGATTTTCCAAGTATGCTGGGCTTGGAAGAACAAATAACTGAAATCACTTAAGCAACACACTCACAAATGTTACACACAGTCTACTCATTTGTGACTTTCCCATGTTCAGTAGCTTTTAAGAAAGATTAATAGAAAATAATCTTTGTTTTTGAAGAAATGTTTAAAAAGCTAAATAAAACCTTAGTTTTTGTTTTCTTGCATACAGGATACATTTTCTTCAGCCACGCAGAATCAAAAAGCAGAGGGGAATGCCATTTAGATTGCTTTAATGTATTTACCACTACAGGTGAACATTTTAAAACTGAGCCAGCCAAACATAACTAGGTATAACTTATCAATTGCAGTACAGAATCTTTCTACAGCACCAAAAATTTTCAAGAACGCCATAGAATATTTCAATGTAGAAAGCAAGGATAAGACTAAGTATAGTAGAATTGATTTTAAGGAGGCTCTCATAACTTGTGATACAGAGAATATTTCGCCCATCCACTCTGAAAGATATTTAAATCAACTCAGTTAACCGCATTAGAATTTTAGCAATAAAAATAAGTATATACATTCATGAAAAAAGTCATTCAAATGCTCATTTTTCTACCCAAATATGCATGATAATGATCTCTGGGACCTTTGATGTAAAGAACATGAAAAAAGTTACACTCACCCTTTTACTTGAGGAACTCTCCAAGGAGTTTGAATTATATTTAGGTGTTGATGATGAGGCCATACCGGGTATCTGATGAGAAAGCACAAAAATTGGAGACTTAAACATCCTCCTGGACTACATACTATTTACAGGAGAGATTTTAGACTTTGGAGGTCCACAGGTAGACATCAAGAGCTTCCAAGAACGTTTTGCAAGTTACTGTTAATTTTAAAAAATTACACAATGCCTTGTAATTGAATGCCACTATTTAAAAGCATCCAAATCTAACAAGAAATTCATTACTAGCTCTGGGATTGGTTCTTATTATAAGGAATGTTCTGACTCAAGCTGTATTTTGGAATTTAGTTGTTTGAATACTATTATTAGTTCAGTCAACAGACATTAGAGTGCTTGTTTTAAGCAACAGGATACACATACTTGGAAATGCAATGTACTTGGAGCATTTGTATTAAGACTTTTCATTCAGGAAAACAGGAACAAACTATAAAATTATTGCACAGCTCTTGAAATCACAAGCATGTCAATAGACTCAAGTGTTTCAAGTTAAAAAAAAAAAAAAAAAAAAGCAGGAGTTCCACAGTACTTCTACATTGAAAAACAATTCCCCATTTCCTAAACTGAAACTTCAGCTAGCACACCAGAAGGGGGAGTGTCCAGCCTTCTGGTCTGAATAGCCTTGATATGTTTAAAGGAAAAGGATTTTCTTTTTTTTTTTTAAATGGTATTGATTAAAGATAGAATCACATGATGCAGGATTCATCGTCTTAATCATTTCGTGACACTGCACAAGGGATCTCTGGCACCAACACTGGGAAAACGCTCATACTTAAAGTTACTCCAAACAGTAACTTCGTACCAAATTACACTTCCCTTTCACTAGTCACACGCCCTTCATCCATCCGACAGGACATCGGACAGCAATCTTGAGGAGTTTTTCTTTGTTTATTTGTGGGGGGGGGGGGGGGGGAAGAATGGTGGTTACAGACCACACAATTTTTGTTTCCATTCCATAAATGAAACATTGCAGCCTTAACTAAGCACTTTCTCTCCCCTCTCAACACTGGTAAAAGTTTGCACAGGTCTCTCTGCACCATGACAAATCAGCCCGTGCTGCTGCGTAACAGTGGGCTCACAGTGACACTGCAACAGTCCTACACAAGCGACGGATCAGCCTTCAAGATCCGAGATGCTTTGAAGTTCCTGTAACACCACAGGGATGTCTCTGTGCGGGAAGAAGGTGGAAAAACCACAACCTGAAGTTCTACAGGTTTGTTACCTCCTTGCAGTGCCCACGTCTTCCATATCTCACAAAGAAAACATCGGAAACCTGATGCTGTGTTTAAAACTCTAATATTCAGTGATATAGTTTATCACTGTATAAAAACCACACCCCTCCACACAAAAAAAAAAAGGAACCCACTTCAAGTTGAAAAATGAAGAAAAATGCTTTTGAACGCTGCAGAGCCTGCGCGGCCCTGTCACACCAAAGTATGACATCCTTCTGGGGCTCCGGCAGTCAGCTTTCACCAAGCACTGAAACAGAGGGGTCCTGAACTAATTTTAGTGCCATGCCAACAATTGAAATGCAAAGCTATTAGCAATCAACATTGTATCATTTTTCTGGCAAACTACCCTCCACAGAAAAACTATTGCAACACTGGAGACTAATGTTTTGACTATAAAATCAGAAGATTAAGAGAAGATATTTTCACAGTTTTCCTTCCTTGCAATATCTTACATACTATAAAACCTAACAGAGATTTAACTTTTTCTATATTGCTATGTTAACTTGTGAACATCCAATATTTGTTCAGATGACTTTCCTTAATTTATAGGAGCTTAAGTTTTCTAATAACTGGATACTTATGAAGGTAAAAGGTATATTTACTCAGAACCTTGTTTGAAAATGTTTTCCATATGAAGTGGGGTTTGTTCGTATTTTAAGTGAGAAATGCCAGGTGAGACAAAGAGACAAAGGCACAGCAGCCCCAATTTTTCTATGTCAGCATACAGAGTGGTTTTAACTAGAGCTCACATAAATTTAAATTAAGGCTGCACCAACCATGAGAGACAAGTGAGCATAAGCAAGCCCTAGAAAAGTGACTTTTAAAAGATGTGGCAACCCTGAATAGATTTGCGCTGCAAAACGGAAATTTTGACTGCAGCAGGTACAGGCACACCCAAGCTAGCTGTTGATCGTGCAACCGCAGCCACTCCGCCAGCGAAGCCACAGAAAGACAAGCTTCAGCAGAGGTCACACGAGCCCACCCAGGATCCTGGACACTCACCTCAGTGCCAACCCACTGCCCAAGCTCATGAGAACAAAAGCTCGTTTGGACATTCCTCATGCCTTTCAATAGCACCTCCAATCGCAGCGTACTGCTGCTGCTCTCTCAGGGAACAGTATGAAGTGTTTTAAAAGCCTTCTGTTTCCTCCTTTGCTTTCTCTATTATTTCCTCCCTTATTGCACATTCACTAAGTTTTGGCTGAACTGTAGCATTACACGAGGTGAGTTACAATTCTGAAATAATCATCTGACTCCAGAACACTGACTATAACTTTTCCAAGCCTCAGTGTAAATTAAAAGGAATGAGCAGAGACCCTTTCAGAGCCTCAGAAAAATTTCTTTGTAGAACCCGACGATACAGCAGAACGCAGCTCGCCTCCCCTCCACACTGCCACCCCACCAGGCCACTTCAAACAAGATACCTGTGCAGCTCTTGCAGCAGACCTTTGTGTGCGTGCTTCTGTGTATGTAAGTTTACTTCGAGTAAAATTCCCCCAACTCTCCATGACACTGATTTCTTAAAACATACTTTACAGTGAGAATGAATGCACTCACTGACTTCAATTTCTATAGAATATTTCATTATAGAATTATAACCAACTGCTCTGTTTCATTTCCAACACGTTAATGATGCAAATTAGACTTATTCAGAGCTAATTAAGTTGAATAAATATGTATTGAAGGTAAGGTTGTTATCTATCAGATTTTTTAAAAATTAATGCAAGTTATTTCATCAGTATATAAAGTGGAAGAATTCTTTTAATGCTACCTAAATTTTGCTTTGAAATCCAATCACACTTTAAAAACCCAAATACTAATAAGCACATTTATAGACCACCCACATTTCCCTGATTTCTCTAAGTAAACTGTGGTCAAGTAATTAAACTTTACATTATAGAACACCCATTAGACAGCATTTAGAACAGCGTCCACTTCTGGACCCCAGTACAAGACAGGCATTGATAAACTGCAGCGAGTTCAGCAGAGGGTGACCAAGAGGACCAGGTCCTGGAGCGCCTGCCCATAATGAGAGGCTGAGGGAGCTGGGAATCGTTCAGCTTGAAGAAGAGACAGCTTCAGTGGGACCTCACAGTTGCCCACCAGTGCCTTTGAGGTGGTTACCGAGAAGATAGAGCCAGGGTTCTCAAAATGGTGAGTGATGAGAGGACAAGACACAACAGAAACCAAAAAACCAAAACGCACTAGATTCCAGCTTGATTTAAGGAAAGAAAAAAAAAAAAAAAAAAAAAAAAAAAAACAAACAAACTACTTTTGCACCATAAGGGCAGTCCGGCAATGAGAACAGGGCCCAGGACGGCTGCAGTCTCCATCCTCAGAGGTTTTTAAGACCCAACTGAATAAAGCTTTGAGCAACTGGGTCTGATCCTGCTTTGAGCAAGGAGTTGAACTAGAGGCCTCCTGAAGTCCCCTCCAATCTGAATTCTCTATGCTTCTGTGATCTTCAGGCAACAGACAAGATAAAGTTCTCATTTAAAAGTACCCATCAAACAAGAACACACCCTTAAAGAAGTGGACTCCTCTATGTCAAAAGAGCAAAGAAGTTTTCAAAAACATGTAAAATGAACATGAAATATTTCCTTTTATAATATTATTTCTTTTTCTGTCAAATTGTAGAAGCAGCTTCTGGCAACCCCCCAAAGTAATATTGCCATGAACAATTCAAAAACATACTCCATCATGGTCTTAAAATAGCTACAACTTTCTCATTATCACAAAGCAGCAGTAGTCCTTCCACACGGGGAAAAACCTTGCAAGTAGTTTTCCACTGCAAACACATTTTATTCCCCAGCATCCCCCATATGTACTTCTATACTTGCACAAAAACTGAAAACCATACAAACCTCACACTTGTCAGCAGCCGAACAGAAGTACAATTACTCTGCAAATTTAAAACAAATCAGACAACTTTGTTTATTATGTTCTGCTGTTACAAACAGTTCAACATTCTTCCCTGAACCTAGAATAGCAAGGAGACAAAGCAATTTTACTGGATTTAACTTGAACTAATAAACAAAGCTTTGTTAAAGTTACCAGAACTTAATATAGTAACACTACCAAGAAATGTAGGCTCCAATAATCTTACAGTAACAATTAAACTACTTAGGATCTGTATTTTCATTAAAGATGATATTTATACTTGTGCTTCCTAGGATTCATGGGAATGGAGGCACAACAACATTTGAAAGGGTAGGCGCTGAAGGCCAGATTTTAAGAAGTCAATTCAAGAATCCTATTGGCTCTTTATGAATAAATGCTGACAGACACAAGCATATGCCCACAAGAAAATGTAAATAAACTTTAAAACACGTAAATAAGCTTTTGAGGGTTAAGAAACATAAAATGACCAGCTACTCTTTCCTTAAGGTTCTTCACTGCCAGCAGGTTAGAGGATGGGTGCAGTGCAGCTTGGAAAGACCACCAAGACTCTTATAAGCCATGTTGAGATTACATGCATTTACATGTATAAAGAACTAGTTTGTGCCCAAGCACAACATAATCTGCATCTACCAAAGGATTACTACCACAAACATACAAGATCAAGTAAACCGCATCAAGTAAATTATGAGCACCGCTTTCCAAATATATAATATTTTTGATCCTCCATCACTGGATTAAAACTTTGGAAAAAAACGCTTTCAAATTTGCCTATATCAATCACTTGGAGCAATAACAATTTCGACAACACTTAACGTAAAATGAAGTTTTTAACTTCGTATAGTCTATAATGTTCAATATGTTAATCTGGAAGGATTAAGGAAATTAAACTGCTAAGTTACCATACACAGAAGACACCTACAGAACATACTGAGTAAGAGGTAAACATGATGAAAAAACATTAGTGACATATTATTATAGTTGAAACAGTTATTTTGTGTGTGTGTATAAAAATGTAAGGGCAACAGGATAAGCATGAGAATTATTTGCTTTTACCAGAACCAGATTTATCAATACGGTAAAAATGAACAACAAAAAGTTTGACTGAACACTTTCTAGAAGCATTCCGATTTCTGTCACACATCAGTAACCACGACACAGGATAATGCCAAAGTTCTCGTAATCCTGCTCCAGATAATGATTTGTGCAAGAATGAAAACAGCCTGTGCATCTCCAACACCTCTCCTGAAAATAGTTACAAAATTTACTAAGCCCCTTCGTTTGCTGTCATAGTAATTCAGAAAACAATCAGAGCACTTCTAAAAAGAGTTACAATTGGACAATTATAGGACACTTGAAAGCAATCAGTGCATTGGATTAATCATTTAAGATCTGCAAGGCATCTGCCAGTCTAGATAAAAGTGAAGTTATTTTCATCGTTAGACCTGATACCAAATAAGGAAATATTTCAAGGAGAAGAAAAATAGTATCATATTAGTAAACAAATTTTCACTGTGTTCGAGTGGTAAGTGTAAGTTAGTGCAGGTAGACAGAAAAAGCTGCTTGCACCCTCATTTAAACAGAAGATGCAAAAAATGAAAAGTAGGTTTATAATGACAAGGTATGCTGGCATTACATAAAGAATGTAGAGTTTTATTTGGTACAGTAGCAACCTACAGAGCCAGTATGGATATACCGCCCTGTGTTTCCCATAATAAAATTAAAAGCATAAAATACAAACTCCTAAAAACAAAACCGCATCTGTCAACACCACAACTGCACAGAAGAGATAACACATAATACATAGGTTTTCAGAAATAACATATAGAATGGAGCAGAACTCTAGGAATTTCTAAGACAGTAGCAAAATTAAGCTAAGACAACCATGAAGGGAGAAGCAAAGGAAAAAAAAAAAAAAAAAAAGTATTTCACTCTAAGTATTAAGCAGAAAGGAACATAAATCCTTTAAAAAAAATATGGAAAAGCAACAGTCCTGAAGGGTCAAGCCAAAAACAGCATCTAGGTTACCATACCAGAGTCACTGAAATAAGCATCAGCATCTTTAACACTAGTAAGTGAGCATTTAATCTAATGAAGTCAAGAGTAGTCATTCATGTCAGTAAAGGTTAATAAAATTTTAGAATTAAAGATATACAGGGATACAAAACAAGTCACAGGAAAGATCTACAGCAATGAAGGCAGTTTTCCAGATGTCAGCTGTCCCTAACCAAATAGCACCGAACAACCAAAAAGAAACACAGTCAGACCAAAGTACCACAACAAACTAATCAAGCCCACAGAAATAAATACATCTCTTTCACACTCATTTAACCAATTATATTTTAGCACAAAGGAACTATATGCAATAACGGACACAAAAATAAGGTAGCAGAAGTCTCCAAAGTTTAACAAAGCTACAAAACAAACAAACAAACCAACCCCACAAGTAGCATAAGGCAGAGCATTCCAGTTTCAAACAAATAGAGTTAAAAAACAACAACAAAAAAAAAACCCAAACCCAAAAACCAAACCCATAGAAAATCCACACCACAGAAATACTTGCTTATATTTCCAAAGGAAATAAAAACTCCATAAAAACTTCCTGCAACATTGAAAGATACCAATGCAGGGGGTTTTTAGAAGCAAAACTATTTTTTAAAAATAATCATAGAATCATAGAACAGTTTGGGTTGGAAGGGACCTTTAAAGGTCATCGGGTCCATCCCCCTGGCAATGAGCAGGGACATCTTCAACCAGATCAGGTTGCTCAGAGCCCTGTCCAAGCTGACCTTGAATGTTTCTAGGGATGGGGCACCTACCACCTCTCTGGGCAACCCGTTCCAGTGTTTCACCACCCTCACTGTAAAAAATTTCTTCCCTATATCTAGTCTGAATCTACCCTCTTTTAGTTTAAAACCATTACCCCTTGCCCTATTGCAACAGGCCCTGCTAGAAAGTCTGTCCCCATCTTTCTTACAATCCCCCTTTAAGTACTGAAAGGCTGCAGTAAGGTCTCCCCGCAGCCTTCTCTTCTCCAGGCTGAACAACCCCAGCTCTTTCAGCCCTTCGGCACAGGAGAGCTGTTCCAGCCCTCTGATCTTTAATCATAATGATGTCGCTCATGCTCTCTGGCCTGATGCATTTTGACTACTTAACTAAAAAACAGATTTTAACATTTAAAAGTCATACAATACTGACATCAAAAACATGCCTAGAGCAATGCCAATTCAGACATCATAGTTACACGTATTTACTTGTGGCCAGTTGCAATTACCTGTCACTTGTTATGCAACTGATGGCAAACAGAAAGAAAGGAAAACTGATTTACCTGTGAGATGCAAGTATCATTTAAACAGGAAAAGGAAGAAGCTCTATTAAACCACTTAAGAGAGCACTTACGATTTCTTAGCATCAGAGTTCAAGGGCAAATTGTACCTATGATGTACACCAACAAACCACCTTTGCATGTCAAGTCATAACTTCTACCTGCACCTATTCCAGAGTGGATCTTTGGAGTCAACATGGATTGCTAGATCACGGAATCTCCTATTTCTTCTTTACCATCACAGTTACAGGGTGTAAAATCCTTTCAAGTGTAACCTCTTAGTAATGGAGTCTGCAGCCCTTACCTTTCCTCAAGTAGATCCTCATGATTCTACTGATCTGAGACTGGATTATGCCACTAGTGGGTCTTCTCCCTTAATGTCTAAGTGATATTCCCCATTCGCATGTACTTACTAAATCTACATTTTCCAGGGAAACCATATGATTTTTCAAGTCTCTTTGAAAGCCTTCTCAATTCAACCCATAACCAGAACACAAAAAGCATGCCAGCAGTACAAACCTCAATGGGATATTGTGCATGTAGAATGCATACTAGTCTTTGCCCTTCTGCACTGAAGTTTCTAAGTCAGTTAATCAGATTCATCAGTTATGTATTATAAAAAAATTCTGTATCCTACAAAAAAAGTATCACTTAAAAAAAAAAAAAAAAAAAAAACACTTGCAACCTGGAGCTACCTGTTTGCTAAACGCCAATTCTCCAGCAGGCTTCCTGTCTTTAAGAAAAATGCACTCCAGAATCCCTCATGTTGCCAATTCTCTGCTAAACTGTGAACGGCAAGCTGCACCACTCAACAGACTGCCAAATCTGTTTGTGAAGAACCAGAAACACTCCCTCTCCCTGAAAAAGAGTTCTCTTGTTCCCTAATGTGCCCTGTATTTGAAAGGGTAAGTCATTGTCCCCAAAGGACTCGATATGAACAAGTGCAAATGAACAAGAGTTCGCAACAGTCAAGTGACTGCTAATTCAGCAAACAAATTAGAAGTGCACCAGTTGCCTGCCCCACTCCTATTTTATAGGCTCACTATACCAGGTAGTTTTGAAGATACTAGAAGGAAAACCTTGCACTAACAAAAAATAATATCCTGACAGTGAAGTTCTACAAATGGCAGCAAATAGCAACAGCTTGGCAGAAAGCTTGGCAAATATTTTCTCAGTGCCACCAGATCTTATGCACTTCTGTGTATATGTTTCTTTAAAAAAAAAAAAAAATCTTGTCGCTTGTATGTGAAAGCCAGGTACTGAATAAATAATAGCTGGAGGGAGAAAAAAAAGTCTTCAGTTCTGTCTTGATTGATATTTCTCCTGTTTCCATTTGAAGGTTTTCTTTTCCTGTCTTAACTTCTTATGGAATTTGACTCCCACCCTATTTTCAAAGTAAATCACAACTTCCAACAAGACCTAACATAAAAGTTTTAACATTACTTTTCTAATTATCAACCCAATTGCTTCCTTCTTTCAAATTACATTGAAGATGTAGCTTAGGGTGATATCCCTGGCTTTTATCCTGGCAAGCTTTCTTGTGTCAGAGAGCCTGTAATTCTCTTAAAGAGAGATGATACAGAAGGACTTGTGCCAGCATGGACACTAAGTAACTTACCTGCTGATGGACTCTGATCTGCTAGTTAGATATTTCTCATGCTTTATATCACAGTAACAAGGGAAAGCAGCACCCTACTTCAGTGGTAATAAATATAATTATTTGGCCTGTTTTCTAGCAATTGGCAGAGGTCTATTCATTGTAATTTATGCTAACAATTATTTTTGTCCACTTGTACTCACTTATGGCTTTTCCTGTCTTTGTTCTATGCATAGTATCTTTCTCTTGCCATGATTGCCTTTTTTCCCCGACTTTTTCTTAATATTTACTCTGGTATCTGAGTTTTAAAGTGGAAGTTCAGTCATGTGAGTGGATCAAAGAAAGTAGTTTTCCCTCTATGCATGTAGCCCTGTACAGCAAGTAGCTGTTAAATCTAGCTAGATTAGATGGCATGACAGAAGTGAGTGGGTTTTTTTAGGAACCATTTGTCACATTACCTCTAGAATCAGCATTACATCTGTAGGAAACCTATGCCTGAAGGCTGATCCGTGGCTTTCTAAACCCACCCAGTCTATTTTCTCTACTCTGCATTCCCCGCAGGGAATGTATACCTCCCGCATTGTCAAAAGCTGATGCGGTTGACAGGAAAGCCTATGGGATAGCAAATACAGCTTCAAAGTTTTCTATTAAGAAAGCCTTCAGTTGCTCTCTGCTCATTCTTCTTGAAAGATATCCCCTTAGGCCACTGTAGTTCTGTTGCTAAAGATTTAACTGATGATTCCACAAGAGAAATGGAAATTGTATCTGTTATATAATGATATACTGTATAAAAAAAATGACACCATAATGGTTAAAATGACATCCCCCACTCAGGCTTTCCTCCAACTTTCCTTTGAGAACGCGTACAACTGATGCATCAGACTCATCCTCTTTCATCTGCTGTGTTTAGTTCCTTCTTCCACTACACAAATTGCTTCTCTAAATACACATAATACCATGGAGAAAGTGCCATTCTGAGTTTGTCTCCGTTTAAAAAAAAAAAGTAGACTAAGGACTACGATGAAGTCATCCACAAACCGTTCTTTGCTTCAGTCCCCAAGACAGGGGAGATTGGGATCATCCTGCTTAAGACATTCATGGGGCAGCACCATTCTTCTGCGTGTGCTCTCTTTCAAGTAACAGGCAGGTACTTTGCCGGGCACAGAAAGTTTGATACTTCCGTATTCCACATCTGCCTATGTGTGTTATGCATTAATGGGTCCAGCCGCATCACACAGTCTCGAGCACACATCCCTTCCATTCATTATATGCAACAACCCAGCAAACAGATTACGTACCAATTACTTAGATTTTGTTGAAAAACACATACCCCATCTTACACAAAAGGGTAACCCAGTCTACTTGAAAACGCTTACTTTTGTTTTCTCTTGCTCAGAAGCCTCCAGGTTTAATAAGTCATTTCAGTTGTAGAAAATATAGAGACGTCCACTTCAGTGTGAGATGAGAGGACAACAGTGTGTTCATTCCTTCAATTTTCAAACAACATTTGACTTTTGTGCTGCAGCTGGCCCCTGACAGGAATGGAACAGGTAGGAAGACATTGTTAAGCACTGCCAGAATATTTCAATTGACATTACTTTTTTAAAAACTTCAGAAAGGAAGCAAACCCTCAGAACAGTTGTTACTAAAAACATTCTGGAGAAAGGAAACAAACAGTACTAGTTCTTCTTATGTTTTTTCTTGTGTCAGGAGGTTTGGCATCAAGTAGCAAGAACTGAGAAGAACTTTCTCTTCTAAAACTTTAAGATAAGGTTTTGAAATGTTCCTAATGTGTGAATCTTATGCAGACTTGTAACCATGCTTATGTTCCCCATACATATTTGGGCATCTTTCTGCACACAGTTAAGCACTTCCTCTCTCATCCCTTCCCAACAAACAAACAGAATATGAAAGATTTACAGTTACTTCTCATTAAATTAGTCTTGCATTCTAAATTAACTACTGTTAGTTAACGCTGTAACTCTATGTATGAGAAATACATTAACACTAGAGTTTGCTCCACCTCAATGATGGTACAAGCCCATCTCTTCAGCAAGCGCGTCTTTTGGAAGTTTCCTTCTGACCAAACATAGAATGATACACAGTGCAAAAAGGGAAAATTCTGCATTTCAATAATGCCTCTATATCTCATTTCTTGTGACATTTGCCACACAATGAAGCTATGTACAGCACCAGAAGTTCTGTGTTAAGGCTCGTTGCACTTACCAGCTTTGTCAGTAACTGTACAACCTAACTTCTTTAACCACCTAAACCACAAATTAAGATTAAAAAGAAAACTATAGCAGGAAAGAGGTTCTGGTTTTGCAGAGTGCTAATCCTGTACATGAGATATCTGCCCTTCAAAACTGGTTAATGATAAACAAATATATGATGACTACTAGCAAGCAATGAGCACAATACTGCCCCGAAACAGGTATTATGCAGTAGAGCCAAGGTACTTTCTAAACATACGTAGCTGCAATTAGTACCTATCGTAACAAGTCAATCTACGGGCCAACTGCAAAACACTTAACATCTGCGCAATTTTAACAGTGAATTTGTCTACGTTGCTTTCTATAGTACCAATAAAAAATGGGGCTGTGAAAATAAAAAAGCTAATACCTTTCTTATACTTTTAATTACATGTTCATCTGAAAAGAAAAAAAAAAAAAACACCACAAAAACAAAGAAACAAACCAAAAAACACCAATCACACAAAGTAGGAATTATGTTTTTTGACTGCCGCAGCACAAAGACCAGCAAGCAGAAACAGTCTATCATCTTCAAAAGAAGTCATTTCTTGGTTTAAATCAACTAAAAACATTTGCTCTGAAATGCTAGATTTCAGCTTCTCAGCCGTGAACACAGAAAGAAGTCACATGCTTCAGAACAAAATTTAAGTCAGTCAGAAATGAATACTACAGTGGCTTAAAAGTCTGAAAGCGAATCAAGAGCACTCGGGATACTTTCATGTCACGGGAGAGAATTTCTTTTTACAGGAAAGGTAAAAACTACAGTTCAAAGGTGCCTCTGCTAAGCCATGACGCTGGGCTACGGGCTTCTGCAACGTCTCGCTTCCAGCCTGATTCAGCACATCAGGGCGTGAGTCAGGAGAAGCCGAACAGCAACAAACAGCCCCGGCAGCCCCGTCCCACCGGCCGCGGGGCCCCGCCGCCGCTTCGCGGTGGGCGGCCGCAGGTGACCGACTGCCGGCGGGCACCGCGGCCCGCCGGGGCTGCGGGGCTCCCAAAGCGCTCGGGGCGGCCCTCACAAAAGCCTCCGGCAACCCCCAGACCACCCCGGGAGGCGAAGGGGCAAGCGACGGGGGACGCGCGGTGCGCCGTGCCCTGAGGGAGAGGGGCTGGGCCCCAGGGAAGGCCCGGGCCGGCGGCAGCCCCCGCCTGGGCACACCGGCGGGGGGGGAACGGGAGGAAGGGACCCCCGGCGCGGGGAGGGGCTGGGGGCGCGGGGAGGGGGGCGGACCCGCCGGGGTAGCCCCGCTGCCCACCCCGGGCCCCACCGACACTCACCGCGACGCGGCCGCCCTCGCCGTGGCGGGCCCGAGTGCGGCGCCGAGCGCTCCCCGCCCCGCGCGGGCCCACCTCGCCCGCTCACGTGACGGGCCGGCACCCGCCCCACCCCGCGGGGCGAGGCCCGGTGGCTGCCGGGAGGTGTAGGCCGCGCGGCCGCGGTGCCTGCCGGGAGGTGTAGTCCCAGCGGGCGGGGCGGCGGCCGAGGGGCGGTGGCGGGAAAGCGCCGCCGGGGCTGTGAGGGGGAACGGGCGCGGCCGGGGAAGCCCTTCCGAGCAGAGCGCTCCTGAAGGAAACCGCCGGGAAAAAAGGAGGGGAGGAAAGGAAAACCCGGGGCAGGCGTCCAGCATGAAGCAGATCAAGTTGATCGATCGATGGCGTTAATGATCAGAGTCATCCCAGCAGCCCAAGCCGTCTGACGATAAATATCTGCTCCCTGACGATAAATAAAACTGATAAGAAGTAAAAGAATTGGTGATGCAGATGCCAGGAAGATTATTCATGCAAGATTAAAAAAAAATCCTTTATAAAATGGCCCATTGCCGCCGTACCAAGAGCAGCTGTGTACATCTAGAGGGCAAGGTGGTGATTTGGGGACCCTTTGCTGTCTGATGCTGTGGGCGCTCAGGAAAAGGGGATTTATGATATTATAAAATTTTTGATGTTATAAAACGTATTTTTGAGTTACAAAACAACTGTGTCCAGCTTCTCCGGTGGTGTGGCCAGCTCTAACTTGTTCCCTACCAGTGGAAGGACAATGCCTCTCCCGGCTCTCAGGACTGGGTACCACGGAGGAGCTGATCAAAGAAAAAAAATAAAACATAGAAAACAGAACATAAAACAAAAGTAACCTTGGGCTCCTTCATGATCCCAGGCGATTAGGAGCTTCATACTCGGTTTAACCCAGATGTCACAGCTCCAGCAGTGTCTACTTCACACCAGTGCGGTGCCGGCGCTAGATCCTTTGGGAGGGAGATCGTCACCTGCCAGTCTGCAAGCATCATACCAACAACCACCACCTCTGCTTTCCCGTATCTTCCTGAAAAAGTCCTTCTCCAGTTTAATTTTGCCTGTCGTTTGTTGTCTACGAACAAATAGTTACACCATCTGAAGCGCCGACTCTGAGCTAAAGGCACTTTGAGAGGAACCATGCATTTGTACCAGACAAGATGTACTTTCAGAAGAAGCCACAAGACAATCATTTAATTATCTGTATTCATTACTTTTAGGTGTCTCCTTTACTATCAACAATTTACATCTGGAATTCCAAAAACTTTAGAAAATCAAAACCAAAAAACCGCAAGGGAATTGGGCTGGTGCCTCTTATGACAGAAAAAATGTTTCTGGAGTAAAAAATATTTTTCTACAATAAGCATGGAACTGTGTGTTCTACATTAATAAGCAGCAGAAGCAAGCAGTGAGCAAAAGTAGATGAACTGTTAGTTCACCTCCCTCATGCAGGCAATCTTGTCTGTTGTCTTCTGGTATGCTACGCCTGTGCTTCTGACAACATCCTTTTAGTAAAGACTAGCTAGAAAAGACTAGCTTTCAACCACTATCAGCAGTCCTGGCTAACCGGGAGGTTCCAGTCGACTGGAGATTAGCAAATGTGACACCTATCTACAAGAAGGGTTGGAAGGAGGATCTGGGGAACTACAGGCCTGTCAGCCTGACCTCGGTGCCAGGGAAGGCTATGGAGCAGATCATCCTGAGTGCCATCACAGGGCACGCACGGGACAACCAGGGGATCAGGCCCAGTCAGCATGGGTTTATGAAAGGCAGGTCCTGCTTGACCAACCTGATCTCCTTCTGTAACAAGGTGACCCGCTTGGTGGATGAGGGAAAGGCTGTGGATGTTGTCTACCTGGACTTTAGTAAAGCTTTTGACCCCACTTCCCTCAGCATTCTCCTGGAGACACTGGCTGTTCATGGCTTGAATGGGTGTACTCTTTGCTGGGTAAAAAAAAGGCTGGATGGCTGGGCCCAAAGAGTGGTGGTGAATGGAGTCAAATCCAGTTGGCGGCCGGTCACAAGTGGTGTTCCCCAGGGCTCAGTACAGGGGCCAGTTCTGTTTAACATCTTCATTGATGATCTGGACAAGGGGATCAAGTGCACCCTCAGTAAGTTTGCAGATGACACCAAGTTGGGTGGGAGCGTTGATCTGCTGGAGGGTAGGAAGGCTCTGCAGAGGGACCTGGACAGGCTGGATCGATGGGCCAAGGCCAACTGTATGGGGTTCAACAAGGCTCAGTGCCGGGTCCTGCACTTGGGTCACAACAACCCCATGCAACGCTGCAGGCTTGGGGAAGAGTGGCTGGAGAGCTGCCTGGCAGAAAAGGACCTGGGGGTGCTGGTCATCAGCCGGCTGAATATGAGCCAATAGCACCCTGGCCTGTATCAGGAACAGTGTGGCCAGCAGGACCAGGGAGGTGATAGTGCCCCTGTACTCGGCACTGGTGAGGCCGCACCTCGAATCCTGCGTTCAGTTTTGGGCCCCTCACTCCAAGAAGGACATGGTACTGTAGCGTGTCCAGAGAAGGGCAACGAAGCTGGTGAAGGATCTGGAGCACAAGGCTTATGAGGAGCGGCTGAGGGAGCTGGGGTTGTTTAGCCCAGAGAACAGAAGGCTAAGGGGAGACCTTATTGCTCTCTACAACTACCTGAAAGGAGGTTGTAGCAAGGTGGGGGTCAGTCTCCTCCCAGTAAGTGATAGGACAAGAGGAAATGGCCTCAAGTTGCACCAGGGCAGGTTTAAGTTGGATATTAGGAAAAAATAGTTCACCAAAAGGGCAGTCAGGCACTGGCACAGGCTGCCGAGGGAAGCAGTTGAGTCCCCATCCCTGGAGGTATTTAAAAGACAGGTAGATGTGGTGCTTAGGGACATGGTTTAGTGGTGGACTTGGCAGTGCTGGGTTAACAGTTGGACTTGTTGATCTTAAAGGTCTTTTCCAATCTAAATGATTAAAGAAATAAAGAAAAATTCACTGATGCAATTTTGAAGTCTTGCTTTGATTGATTCCAGTGTAGTATTTGCAACTGTAAATCATAAATCAATGTATTGGTTTATATATATACATTTATATGTATAGGTATACATTTATTCATCTTCATATATGTGTGTGTATACACACAGAGGTTCCTTCTTATTTGATCATTCATTCAGGGTTTCATTCAGATCACATTTTAAAGCTTTTCTCTGACATCATGAAAACTAGAAAGATTATATTTTTTTTTGCCTTACTCATTTCTGACACCTCATGGCTCAGATCACTAAATGTGCTCTCCACAAATGCTCTCATAAATTTCTTTCCATCAATTTTGTCCTAGATCTTTTCCAGCCTGGCTTATGCCCCTTGCATTTCTTTAAAAAGACAAAGTCTCAAACAGCCTCTTGCTCATATGACCTTTAATGATCACAACTATTATTCCACCCTAGTCTGTCAAGTGAAATACTCTCCACCCTTGTTCGGTGACTGTCCTCTCCCTTTTTTTCCTCCTACATTTCTAACCCACCTACTGGCATAGTTTTGAGGGGCTTTTTCTTACACGCCTTCCAGCTTCCAGTAGATATTAATCAGGCCTTTCCCCTTGGGTCGCTGCTCTAGTCACTCTGTGTTTTATCCCCAGATAATGTGTGCTACAACCACAGTTCAAGCAACAATTTCCACTCAGATTTTTCACAGCTATGCCGCTTCACTGCAGACTGGCATGCTTTCCTAACT
Source organism: Platalea leucorodia (assembly GCF_965183815.1). Taxonomy (NCBI): domain Eukaryota; kingdom Metazoa; phylum Chordata; class Aves; order Pelecaniformes; family Threskiornithidae; genus Platalea; species Platalea leucorodia. Next base: position 16,350,554 of record NC_138832.1, on the reverse strand, counting down.
AAACTCTTGGCTTGTGTCTCTGTTACCTTCTTAGGACTGTTCAGTGGGACTTCACCTTCTGCTGCACGCAGTCACGAACGCCCCGTGAGTCCCACACCTGCATGGTCAGACGCCCGAAGATGATGTGAACTGGAAGAAACGTGCTTTGAGTCACCTGACTGATGATTCACCTGATGGCTATTTGGATCCGCAAGACCATACGTTATTAAAGTTCTGCCTGTGAGTGGGGTTCTGGGATGTTTAGGCTGTCTCTGTATTTCTGAGCCCGGTCCTCGTTCTTTTGTATTGCAGCATATGGTGCCTGGGTTGTAATCAGCCCAGACGGCACACAAATACTCCAGCCTCCAATCCCTGGACCATCTGGATAAAAACTGGTTAATTGACAACGCTGATGTCATTTTAAGCTCAGTACAGTTAAAATAGTGTCGACTCTTCTCCCACAAGTACTCTCTACTTTATCTATTACGCTATTATCTGCCTGTATGTAATCATCTTTGACTCAGACCTTTCCCTAGCCCTTTATGTTCAGACTATGTCTAAATCTGTCCGTATAGCTAAAAGTCCCATCTTCTCAGATCTCAATTACCGCAACATCCTTTCCTTTGGCCTTGGAAAATATAACCTTGTCTTGCTCATACTTATTGAGAACGCTGCTACAAAGACCATTTTTCTTAGTCTGTCATTTTCACCGTGTTATTCCTCTCTTTCTGTCCCTGTGCTGGCTCAGCCTACTCTATCATGTCGCTCCTTACCTACGTGTCTTTACTTTGGAAGCCCTGGCTAGCCTGTCTTCACCTTACTTGCCATTTCAAGTCACTGCTGAGATCTAACTGCAGCTCCAGCCAGCTCATGATGCCCGTTTTCACAGCCCGCTTTTAATACGTTTAAACAGGTTCTTTTGTGCATGCTTTTGGCTGCTTTTTATTTCCAAAGATCCTATAAACAGCCCAAAAGTTACTGATAACTTTTCTTCAAAACTCTCCTTAAAACTTTTCTTTCCTATAACGTCTACGACACAGCGTCACATTTCTTTATGCTGCCTCTCCTGCCTGTATTCCTCAGTTCTCCCATTTTGTACTTTGTAAAGCTCTCAGGGCAGGACCATCCTTTGTGTTGATTCTGATCCATAACAGGGTCTTGTAGCGCTGTGGTAATGCAAATAATAAATACACACGTGGAACTGAGGTGCCAGGGAGAACCTAGGTATTATGAGATTGATGACAACAAAGTGCAATTTGAGAGGTTTTTTTCATTATTTTTTCATTATTCATACCTGATAATAATATTAACTTGTTTTCCAACCATTTTGGAGAGTAGGGGGGCAAAACCAAGTGGAGGTGGGGAGTCTGCATCCTTAAATCAAGCCCCTAGATCAAGTTAAAGATGATTGATATCCATCTACATCGCAACAATTTTCGCTTGGTTATAGTTGCTGTTGTGACAGATAAAATGGAAAAGACAATGTAATGTTAAACATATCATACATACATAGGTACGTCTGTACGTTCACATGTGTACATTTTTTTTTTTCCTTTTATGAGTTAGATATTAGAAAAGATACGGTATATCAGTGATTCTTCTGCTTTTCTAGCACTGTGCCACTTACACCCTTTGTTTCCTGTTATTGTCCTTTGTTTGCTAACTTGGTGTTTATTTTTGTCTCTGCTAAATAAAGACTGCCAGATTTAATTCTTTTAAGCTGTACTTTAAGACCTCTTTAACCTATTTGTATCTAGCTTTTCCCTCAATTAGCCTAATCATTTCTTTATCAAGTAACACGTTACCAAATAAAACACCTATAGCACCCTAAAAAAACCCCTCTGCCCCTTGCTGCTGGACTCACAACAGCAATAAGGTGAGTTATATAAGAGGCTAGTTGTATTTCTGGATCCTGCAACTCCCAGGGGCTGGAAATAGCAATTGTATTTTGGGAACCGTTTTCAGAAACACTGACTGCATGTACCTACTTGTTATTGTGCAGTCAGGCAGATGCTAGCTTTCAGGTACCTAGGGTTTGCATGCACAGTACTGCTGCCGCCAAAACCTGGCACGTGGCAAGTGAAGCATGCATATACACACATATGTATGTATATATGCCTATATATATACACACATCTGCTGTGACTAGTGGACGGATACCTCCTATTAGATGCTGATTCTTTGTCTTCAAAGACAGGGAAAATTAATATCAGGTACTTGCTGATTCTATATTTAGGTAGAAAAAAAAAACATTCTTTTCTCCCTGCAAATATTAGAAGCAGTTAGCATGTTTTATTTGAGAAATAGCTGCATTTCACAGGAAGGCAAACTCATTCTCGCATGTATCATACCTAATTTGCATAGTAAGTAAAAGGTTTTAAGAGAACTGGAATGAATTTGGATGAAAAGAACCAAACAAATGGAAGTTAGTAATATCCACTGAATTACCAGAACTATTAGTGGAATTAATTTTAGTACCGTCAGAACAATGCCCCAAATTAAGAGAAATAGAAGAACATCCTCTTAAATTAAATAGCACACAAAGGAATAAGTTTCCAGTACACTTAAATGTAAATTGCAATAGAAAGTTACCTGTTAAATGTGTAAATAGGGCTCATAAAACAGAAGGACCTTTTAGACTAATACCTGTTAAGTGCTTTTCTTGTGCTCTGAAGTTCTCTGAAGGGCTGAGGTTTCATTCAAATCCCGAAAGAACTCTAGTGACCCAGGGCAGCTGAGACTGCAGCAGTGACGTGGTTAAAGTTAAAATGCCTTGTAAAAGCATCGTACGTTGGCATCAAACAGTTCGATCAACATAAAAAAATTGTATAAGATGGACCCCCCCCAACACCCTCTTTCGATTGTCAAAGTCCACACATGTACAACTTAAACTGCAGTAGTGTCTCAGTCACTTAAAAATCTGCATGTAAGAGGTATTTTAAGCATTATTTTAAATATGCCAGTGAGCACAACAGAGATGGGCTAACAGAACAGAGTTAATATATGCTGTATTCAGCAATACTCTTTGTTTTACAGTACAAGAGTCACGGCAGCTGATAGGGCAGGAAGGGAAACATTTTCACCAGCATTTACTACTCACGGTGGAATAGTTGTGCGTTTTGAAAACGCAGCACAGACCCTCTCTGCTGCCATCCCTCAGCGAAGAGGAGTTAGCTTTAAAATTCAGACAAGCTCCGGGCAGCAGACCGCAGTTGCTGAACACTGAAGAATCCCGAGGTCACAGGACCAGCCAGAGAGCCTGCAGAAAGATCGGCGCTGGGAAAGCCCTTCCTCTTTCCTCTTCAGAAACATGCATCTGTTTAGATCAGAACATATTTTTGCTTGATTTCCACGATAGTATTTGGTGTCATATTGTCAACAGAAGTGACTGCTTATGCAGGATAGGAAATCAATGAGTTTGCAAGCTGTTCCAGGCACCACTACCCACCAGAGCTTTACTGATTTCTCTCTCTAAAGCCCAGTTGATCCATTAATTCGGAAGAAACTCTGCACTCTCAGGTGTTGGTGATGAACTTCAGGTTGGATTCAAGCCTGCGTCAGCAGAGGCTGCCAGTGCATAGCTAGAGGAATTGAGAATATAGTTTATTTTGCTCATGCTCTTTCTTAAGCTCATGCTTTATTGATTTTGGTTTAATTCAAATTTCCCCAACTATGTTTTGCAGGGAAAATGGATCTAATCTTGTTATTCTAAGGTGTTATTCTTCATAATAAAAAAGAAAACCCACCACCATAGTCAGTTTGCCTAAATACGTCATGGTGGGGAGAAGAGAAAGTGGGTTTCAGATGCAATTTTCTTTCCCACTGAGAGAGAAAATTGCCATTTATTGGCAGGATTAAAAACAACTGGCATTCATGGCATTAGCAGGAATCTCCATTGCAGCAGTCAGTGAAGGTTTTTCTCTTAACTCCCGTGGGACCAAGGATCATTCCCGTGGGACTGAAAGAGCCATGCTGCTGTGGATCAGCTAGCCCGGCTCATCTTTGCACTCTAGTGAATAGGAGAAAATCATTTTAATATGAAGCAGAATTTCTTTAGTTGATCTAATGAGTGAAACAAACCCCCTCTCAGCTCTGCAAAATCACTGAGACAAGTGGGGTCTTCGGAAGCCCTGAATATCACATCAGATGCTGATATAGGTTTCTTCAGACAATTAGCAAAG